>NC_092414.1:82106334-82768209 GCF_040894005.1 Engystomops pustulosus | reverse complement strand
CACCAAAAAATGTTGGGAACCTAAAAGTGCAGGAAAAGTGTTGGAATTACCAAGTTGCGGCCATATTGAGGACCGATATTGTGGCCCTGAAACTTTATAAATATGGTGCATCAAGCGCAGCACCAAAAAACGGGCTGAATGCTATTAATAATTGCCCACATTGAGCACATCTTTATATATTTTGAGCATCCAATGATACGGTGAGTTCAGGTTATTAACAACTCCTTATTATTTTTTACTTCCCCATTCCTTCTTATTTCGTACTTATCACCTTTTGCATTTATAGTAATGTACCCCATGTGTAATACAGGTAGCTCCACATATCTGCTAAACCAGGAGAAATATCTCTACTAACTCATGTCGAATATAAAACATTTTCTCTGTATGTCTGTGTGTTAAGGAAACTAGCCACTATTTCTGTGTGGTTTACATACTGTTGTGTTTTATACAGTGAAAACATCTCTCACAACATGAACTCTTTGAGTGAGTTCATTGCCTCTTATGTATGCCTTCTCTCTTCTAGGTAACCCCTGCTCTTTATTTTTACATGGCAAGGAAATTCTTTTTGACAGAAATTGCTTTCTGCACGTAGTTAAGTAAAGAAGGGTTATTTTCTGTGTAATTCTTCTGGACAGTACCATAATCAAAGAGAAAACTAACTACCACAATTCTGTCCTTTACAGCATATACTGTCAGAGGGAATATCAAAGCAGAGAGTGGAAAATAGTAGCACATAGGAGTAGTAAAGGTGCTGAAGGCTGCACATGGTAAAGCCATCAATAGTAGAACCATCTTCATAACCAGCAACATCGATGTAAAGTGGAGAGGAAAGATTTCTCATCTTATACTCAGATGATGATGATTTAATATATTTGGCATGTTTGACCTTCAAGTTTTCTTTGTCTGCAAGCCTAATCTGAATGGAAGTTGTTTTGATCTTCACATATGTTATTTATAGTCAATAATTTACGGCTATAATGGGTTTTCTTCATCCCTTCTATATTAACCACTAGATTTCCAAGACAATATGAATTGGAATTGCTATGGGATCTTTCTGGATTATAATGCAGAGCCTGGATGGCAAGTGGTACACCAAATTGCTAAATGTTATTTCAATATGTGATTAAACACAACCTGAGGAAGACTGAAAATTTTCTTTTTTTTTTGATGTGTTGAGGGAATATTTTAAAATTGTTGTTTTTTTGTATATCAACAGTAAACAATATATTTGGAATCATTTAAATGCCTCTCCATAGGCCCACCACAAAATCAGAGGTTTCTACATTAAAAGTAGCCAGACATCAATTTGTGGTCTTTTGTTCGCAGATCTATTCTCCTATGGCAGATTTGCGTCAATGAAAACAACCCTCAGTGCCCTATCCATAAAAATGGTGAATGTTCACAGTCCAAATGACCAGAAAAACTGGCATATAGCTTTACAGACATGCCTTTCCCGTTTCGCAGTGATCTGTCATTTTTGAGAATTCCATCTGGAAAGGCGAGTATAATGGTTCCTGTAACATGTCCCCAAGTTCTAAAGATGACACTGCAGCGTTCTTACCATATGAGCTTCAGTATATGCTTGTACCCCCCCATAATAGAATTCTAATTTCTTACAATTCTGTAAAATGCAATTGTCTCTCCTACAAATGTACAAAGAGACAACTGAGTGCTACCATTTGCCTTTACTTGGTTGGATAGCTTGAGAGGATGCAGAAACAAAACCCTTTTTGTAATAAATTTCAAGTAGAAACAACAGCAACAACACAATATTAGGTTCTCACAAAGGATTATACAAAACGTTTTGGGATATGAAAGTATTTACAGAATTTCAGGGTTCAGGGAAGCTGACAAGTCTTCTTTAGCCTGTTAAATCTCCTGGTTCAGGAAGGGGAATTGAACTCTAAAGAGTCTTAAAGGCCATGCACGTGGTGCTGAGAATTGGAGTTAATAAAGCAAATAAAGAAAATAGGTTTTGCTTTGTTTTAGAGCTTCCCGGATGCTATGGCACACTGAAGCCTTCTACAAGCTGCCATGGATAAGTTACAATTAGGGCCTAACAATAAGGCTAAGTTCACACTACCATTCCTTACCACCATTAAAAATCAGTTAAAATATCAGTAAAAAATCCCAATTGACATCAATGTAAATTTTATGTCATCCATTATTTTCAGTTTGGCAGGTATCCGTTACGCATGCTTTTTTTTTAAACAGGGAAAAAGGACTACAGCCTCTGTCATTTTTTTAACCACAAAAATGCATGCATAAGGGATGGCATAAAATTGACATTGATGTCAATTAGTTTTTTTTTTTTTTTTGATACGTTAATGGTAAGGTTTGAACAGTAGTGAGAACTTAGCTGTTAGGCCCTAATTGTATTTTATCCATAACATAGTGTGGAAGACTCCAGGGTGCCATAGTATTCAGGTAGCTCTCAAACAGGGTTAAAGCAAGCTAATTTACATGTCCACTCTTCTTGAAACATAGTCTTTCTAAGACTGAACTTCTTGTCTTTCCACTATCTTCTAACTGACCCAAACATGACCTTGGTCTGTGGAATCACTATAGCAATGAGGCATCAGGCCCGCTGGACTTCGACCTCTCCTTCACACAACATATTCAATTTCTTGCTTGCTTTTGCCGCGTGCATCTCAGAAACATCCCTAGAATCCACCAATTTCTTACAATTGAAACCTCTAAAATGCTAATCATTGCTCTGATTAACTCTTGACTAGACTACTGTAACTCACTACTAATTGGTCTTAAAGTCACTAAACTCTCTCCTCTACAAGGTATTCTTAAGGCAGTAGTGAGGCTCATCTTTCAGACCAAACACTACACGGATGCTTCCAGTTTGTCCCAATCACTTCAAAGGTTGCCCATCCCCTTCCAAATACAGTTTAAAATAATAAAATAATAACCTTCATCCACAAAGCTCTGCATAATGCTGCTCCTCCCTATCTCTCTTCTCCCATCTTACTCTATCGGCCGAACCCGTGCTCTTAGATCCGACAGTGACATTAGATTAATCTCTACCTTAATTTGTACCTCTCATGCTCGTCTACATGACTTCTGGAATGACCTTTCCCAGACTATCAGACTAATACCAAACCTTGAAAGTTTTGAATGTGCACCATTATACAAGCTCTTATACCTCTTACGTCAACCCCTCCGTCCTCATAGACTGTAAGCAAGGCCCTCACTATTGTTTTATATGAATTTTTGTTCTCTGTAAGGTAATATTATATTTCTATATGCCCCCTAAAGCTCTGTAGAATTTTGTGGTGCTATATAAATAAAGATTATTATTATATTATTATATTCCTTACCTACAATTCTCAGCAAAGCATATTACCGAATGTTTACCATATTATGCTTTACTACACTATTACAGTCTTTATTATATGTTCAAGCCCCCATTTGAATGCTTAAAATAAAGTACAATAAAAGTTTTTAAAAAATTTAAATATACCAAATTTTTCCATGGTACAAATAAAAATAAATATAGTACCGGTAAATGAAAATTAGTAGGTATCATAAACCTATATAATTGTCGTAAAAAGACAAAATAATAAAATATGCTAAACACTGTAAAAGGAAATATAAAACTGCTAAATCACTATTAATACAATATTTATTGACCAAAAATTTTACCTAAAGTTTTTGGCGTCAATTCATGTTTCTTTTAATTTAATTTATTCATGTTAGTAAAATAACAAAAACTATAAATATGTGATACCACTGTAATTATACTGACTGTTAAATGGAGGTAATGGGAGAGATTTATAATGGGGGAACGTTGTGTGTCGGAATATGATCCCTACCACCCTGGTGCTGCTGGATGCATCAGGAGGCTCCAGGTTCTGAAATATTTGCTAGCCGGCTCCACTGGCATAAAATTCTACCCCAAGGCCATTTAGGCTTGAACGGTCTCTAGTAATAGCGAGTGCACAACTCCACCACCAACTGTGCCCCCTTCACATAATCACATTGCGATTATTTTAGGGTTTGTATGCCAGAAATCTAGTGTACAAGGCATGGTAAATGTCCCTTATGTGTCTTTTTTACAACCAATTAAAGCTTTAAAAATAAACCCTTAAGAAAATAGCACTGCTGTGTTTCATTTCCAGCTCTATCAAATCTATAATTCATCTTCTAACATCCCAGTACATTGTGTAAAATGGTGCCTTTAGAAAGTACAATGTGTTCCTCAACAAACTCTATGTGAAAAAAAAAAAAACTATAGTTATGGCATTTTGAAGATCGGGACTAAAAAGTTAATAGTTTCATAAAAGAAAATTAGCAACAGTAGGAAGGCAATAGATGCATTTATGGTAAGTTTGTAAGAAATTGACATTTATCTAAGTCAACTGAAAAGCTGAGAGATAAAAACTGCGGATTCTATTAAATATAATAGACCTTTGAAGGTGAGAGAATTTTCTTTTTATTCTTAAAATATTTTACAAGCTTCAAAAATGCAACAACCTTAAGTTGAACATTAAGAACATAATCTTCACACTGTCTTTATACATTGTTAAATATTACAAAATAGAGTGTATTCACTTTAATTATTAAAAAGGAAGAAAATATTAATTTACATAGCCCATGAGATATTTGCCGTGTGTTCTTTGGCCTTCATTCGAAGAACTGCAATACTAGATGATCGCCTTTCAAACTCTGGTTTTGCTTCAAAAGAGTGTCCATTTGTAGTGCCTGATAATAAGGATTCAGTGAAAAAATTGTTTAATGGCATGTGACTGAACTGGTTCTGATGATTTGTGAAGCCGGCATATGAAGAATCAGTGCGAGAAGAGTGGGAATAAGGTGACATACAAGATGAAGGTTCGCGAGGCAGCATACACGAAGTCACCACAGATCCGCCACTTGGGTTACCTGGCCATAGGTTGTTTTGAATCTAAAAAAGATACATAAAAAAAAACTTTCAAGATTTAAAACTAAATAAATTTACATTACAGTTGCAGGTTTCCAACACTAAGAAGGGACATTGTCTTCAATCATAACTAATTATTTATTTCACAATCACACGTGTCTAGAGAAAAAAGGTTATTCTGGATAAATAGTAACATCATTTGTACTTATGCTTGGCTTGTCCACTAGTTGGCTCATTGTACACCAATTCTACCACTAATAAATGAGCCAATATTGCTGTTTTCAACCCCTACCGTTGTCTTAAAAAATCTAATCTTGGTTTTTATTTTTCTAGTTGTGGATAGAACAATAAAATTGGTGAACAATTTAAATAATACATTTGTGTGAATTCTGCCCTTCATAGAAACAATTCCATACTGTTCACCTGATACTTGAGGTTCTTCTACCTAAGCATGAAATGTGTTTGTCTAGAGCCAAATGATCTTTTGATGCTGCCTGCCTGTTTTATATTCCTTCCCTGCAGTGCGTATGTGTAAATGAGAGCATTCCATGTGTCGTGTTAATTGTGCCTCACTTAATAAAGCCTTTAATATACACTTACTGTATATAGTAAATCCTTTGTGCAATAAACATTGCTGATATTTGTCTGTATAACTTAGGAGAAATTATTTTGTACCTTTCCATAAAATAGAAGCTAAAATTGAGTTCCAATAGTGTCAACTGTGTGTTTACAGACATAAAGCAGACCATGGTTAGCCTAGATTTATGTACATTAGAGTGTACAAATAATTATCCTAAGGTTATGCATATTTTGGATTATGGTAAATTTATGTCCTGCATATTTACGTCAAAAGACTCATAGGGGGTAATTTATCATAATTTTGTCTTTCATCATGTGCATCTATATGACATTCAACTTTTTGGGCACAAAAAAACTCTTCATAACTGTGAACAATTCACAATCCGTAAACGCACATGATGCAAGACAGAAGTATGATCAATGATAATATGATTGATTTTCACAAAATAATGTTTACATTATCTATGCAATAAAGAAAAGTATCCTGAAGAATTTTTAGCTTCAGAATAGTAGAACTATTTTAACTGAGTTATTTTATATTGTTTTCTATTATATTTGTGACATCTTTGGTCACATTGGTACAATTGCAACTTTTTACACCCTCCAAACCAACGTATTATTTCAACTGATTAGTTTTGCGTCTGATATATCTTTAGAAACCAGGTGTGGATATTTTAAAAAGTCACACATTTTTGCACAATAAATTCTACTCCCCTGCTGGCGTAGGAAAAAGTTTAGAAGTTGCTCAAAAACTTGCTTCTCTCTCAGTGTCCAGGTCCAACTACAATAGCTACCGTTCATTATCACACCCTTTATATAGGTACACTATCACTTCATCCTGCCTGTTGTTCTCAGAAATAGCAGGGATTGCAATTGTTACAGGTTGCCTTAACATTTAGCACAGTCCTTACACGCTTATTAGACATTTTTATATTACACTATTATTATATGTCATACATCTAATACATATACTATTAGTCTTTTTATGAAAACTTTATGAAAACTTTTTTATACACGGTATGTACTGTATGTATATGTACATTCATATGTATGCGTGTGAAATAAGTTAAAAATATGAATTGCGTGCACTGAAGCTTGCAGCAGCAAACATTTCAGTTTCTAGAAAGAAAAAACATATCTCCTTTTCAGCATCAACTCTTTGAAGGAGAAGAAAAGTTTGTCTTGCATTAGAAAAAAGGAGAGACGTAGAATAGTCATTGAAAAAAAAAATGAAAACAGATGTATTGGCTGGAAAAGGTTATTTTAAGCAATCCTTTACCACTGGGGGCCAAGGTTCACAAAAAAAGTCCCCAAAGGTACAATACTATCTTATATCCAACAGTTTATTTATTCAGCAGTCAACAAAGCCAAAGGACCTACAGTAAAATACTTCAGAGCTTAAAGAATTTCAGTTGCTGTGCCTCCAGATTTGGCAGCCGTCGTCTTGTTTTCTCTCTAACGCTAGTAGTACATTAAGGCGATTTCTCACCGCACAAAATGGTTTAATAAAAATAAACGTAAAAAAATGGCGAGGAACAGTGCTGCTAAGTATGACCCTGTACAGTATAGTGCAGCAACATGGTACATGAACTTAATAAGGGTTAATACCTCACCAAATAATGTGGTTCCAAGTATCTTGATAATGAGATCAACAATAATATTTCTCATTATTATTGCTAAATACATAAAATATTTCATATAGTTCATAACTGTAATATGTTGTGAATGTAGCAAATTAAACTTTGGAAGGTCATAAATGAATGTTGTACTATAATGTTTATGTCGCTTTTACTGGGTTGTTCCCTACTTACATTTAAAGGGGTATTCCCATTTCAGCAAATTAATGTACAATACAATACAATACATACAATTTTCCAGTACTCATTCTGTATGAATTCCTCACAGTTTTCTGGATCTCTGATGTCCTGCTATTGAAAGCTTCATTGTTTATATCCAGTGGAATTAAATCTGACAATGGTGCACGGCTCATTATATCACACGGCTCTGCTTACTCTCTATGATACTAACAAGCTGTGCACCTGACTGACCATGGTCAGATTTCTGTTCACTGGAAATATAACATTGAAGCTTTTTATAGCGAGACAGCAAGCAGAGATCGAGAAGTTGATACAGAAAGTACTTTGGAAAATTGTATGATTTTTCATCATACTAACAATAACATAAGTTTGCTGAAATGGGAAAACCCCTTTACGTAGTTGCCTTGCTATTTCAGGACATTTACAATTGTCACTTCTCTACTGAAATATAGAAGCAGGAAGTCCCCAGGTAAAGAACAGGATTAGTTTTGTAGATTAGTTTGGTTGACATTTTATGTAAGTAGGAACTGCTATATTTTGTATAGTAATATTTTTTGGACAATTGGATTTTCATAATTTTGTGGTGTCATGGGAAGGATTGACAATAATTCTTCATAGCAGACACCTTTTATAACTCTTACAGTTGATAATTATAGCCTCAGGCTAGAGTTCAGTAAATAACCAGCATCCTGAGAGCTTCACCAGATTCCCCAGAGGACAGAGAGGTAAGTCGGGTGTCCTTAAGTCGGGGTCTGCCTGTTTGTTGACTATACTTGGATGTTCTTCGGTTTACACTTATCCTTTTAATCTAAAAAATCCACAGAAGTATGTGTTTACTGGTGTGGTATACTAGTGATGGTGTATTAACATAGCAGGCCTGTATTCTGCACATTTTTCTGGATTGGTTAGATTTTCCTCATGCATATTTACCTGTGGGTAGCTGTCACTCCTTGGCAGCACAGAAATATCATAAGTGGCAGCAAAGTGGCTTTTGGCTTGTTGTATCTGACCATAGCGTTCTCGCTTTCTCCACTTAGCTCTGCGGTTTTGGAACCAGACCTTAAAGAGATAAAGACAGGTTTCACTGAGAACGTGCATGATGAATGCAATATATTAACCACTAATTTATAAGTGGGACTAGTGTGGCATTTGCCTCTCTACAGCTCCATCATAGGACAACATAATCTGTGAGAAGTGTATTTTCAAGAGCTTTGAAATGGCTTCTGTGCCTGGCAATTCTATGTAGGCAACCACAGCTCGATTGAATAGTACATTGTGGAAAGAAATCGACCGAGTGGTGAAGCTATAGCTACAGCTAAGGTAGAAAACTATGCAAGGAATCCAGATTTCAAGGTCTCAACGTGTCCATTTTAATACATTGTGAAAAGTCTACGATGGGGGCATTCTGCAGTCTAAGGTAAAACCACAAGTGAAATGAATAGTACTTGAAGTTACATGATAAAGCAAATTGCACTTGATATTTTTAGTTATATGCCAAATATATCAAAATGACAGCTATATAACGTCAGTAATAGATATATAGATAGTGATAAGATAGCTTCCTAGATATGGGAAATATAATTGGATAAATCAATAGATAGATAACTTTACCCATATATACACATTAGAAATGTCAACACTGATATTTTAATTATAAAGCCATTATTTAATTCTATGATCAAGACAATCTTGTGTTTTCACCCACCTAGTCAACTAACTGTTGCCATAAAAAAATGTTTTAAGAAAACGTAGCTACTGTCTCCTAATAAAAAGTTTGTGTCATTGTCCTCACAAGCAGTTAGTCCACACAAGTCCTTCCACATCTCCAGATGACCACACACTGTCAAACAGAATCAAATCTTGGAGAGGTCTTAAGACAGATGTGCTTTACTTTACACCATCCATAGTGTATTTACTCATGTGTATTCCATCAAACATAAGAACCAGCCAGCATATGGCAGCCACTAAATGAAATTGGCAACTAGAATCGACAATAACATTTTCCTCTCTACAATGGTGACATGAGACATGGAACACGCAAGGCAAAAGAAAGAGATCTGCTGGTGGACCTGCCACCACCAATCAAGATTTCCTACTGCTTTAATCTAATCCAAACTACAAGTTCTTTGGTATACACACTTTTTTAATTATTTGTGTTTTTGTTCCTTTTACAACTACTGACAAAATGACAAGGAGCAACAAACTGGTTATGTATGAAAGGGAAATGTATCCACTTTCCCACTGTTGCAAAGTTGTCAGATTGAATGTAAATAGTTGTCAGGTCAGTTGTAGCCTGAATTGTACAAGATAAGAATCACTTTATTAGGTTATCTGGTAGAGGGACTTATGAACGACATCAGTATTAGGTTCCCTCCTGCCTGAATTTTTGAGTGCAGATCCCATAGTTTTAATGTAATCCATTTTGGCATCCATTGTATCACTTCTTGCACCATAAAGCACTTGACTTATGCAGAAGTTAGATCGAACTATGCTCTCTATGTGGGCACCCAAAAAAAAAGGTCAGCTGTCTGACTCTAGAAAAAACTGCTAGCCATCGACAACTTATACATCTGAATGCACCCTTAGGAAACCCATGTCAGATCATCTATTATGAAAGTAAGATTTGACTAAAGAGCATATTCCTGTTTATGGTCTCTTTACACGGTATGTTAGTGTGGGCCAAACCAAGTTTGGAAGAAACATCTGATCATATCATTGGGAGCTTCTAACCATGGTGACAAGTGTCAGAAGATTGGAGGAACAAGCAGTTTAATTCCATTTCTTCTAAGATTATCCTCCACCAGTGGTGTCCAGCAGCTCACTCCCGTCTATCCATTACAATACTGTGGCTGAGCCAATCGTGTATATTTTCTGAGGGTAGCTCGGGAAGAATAGCTGTTAGACAAATAACTGTTAGACATCAATTATCTAATGGACATGATAATGCCTGTGCTATACACAGATAGTAACATTAAAATAAAATGTAATGGTTCTGCAGAGAAATTCACAGTGTTTTGCCCTCACAGGTTAAAGCTTATCACAGGGAGATATAAATTTATCATCAGGGCACCCTTATAAAAAAGGACCCTCTAAGACCCTATAGGATATGCACTGTTGACCACTGAAGAACATAACATAAGTAAGGCTATGTTCACACTTCTGTTCAAACCTCCATTAAAAAATTAAAGAACAGAGGTTTAACTTATCAATTAGAAATCTGTCATCCGTTATGTTCGATCAGGCAAGAACTGCAGCCACCGTCATTTTTTCCATCCACCGTATTGATAACAGATACCTGCCTAAACAAACATAACGGATGACATCAAATTTACATTGAAGTCAGTTTTTAATTGATACGTTAACCCTCCGTTCTTTACCACCTACGGAGGTGTGAAAGAAGGTGTGAACTTAGCCTTAGTGGTTTTCTAAATTGAATTGTATTGAGGAATTTTGATTGTAAATCTCATCTTATATTTGCTGTTCTGGAAAGATATATTTTAATTAAAATGTATGCATTTATATCTAGTGTCTTTTTTTCTCTACGTGCAATGAAGATCCCTGTATTACATTACTGTATTGCTTTACTTATCAACACTATTAAAATGTATTTCTATTTTCTTTAATATTTAAACAACTGCTTATACTTAACGTAAAATCTGAAATTTTAAGCTACTTTCCTGTAAACTGTGACGTAAAGCATTTCTACGTAGACGTTGAAAAAATCTTCAGAAAATTATAGTAGAGAAGACCTATAGCATGTTCTACGCTAGCCCTTTCAGGTTAAACACATGCTATAAAATATATTGATAGCAAATGGAATTTTTATTAACTAAATATGTTGAATTTTTGCACCTTGCTGCACCACAGAATCTAGGATATGTTTTTAATAACAACTTGGCAGTAAAACCAACATCCAGTTTGACAAATACATTGTATTGATATAGTGCTCTAGGTATATATATATATATATATATATACATATATATATATATATATATATATATATATATATATATACATATATTAAGAATAGTAGTGTAGTATAGTAGACAATAAGGTCTCCGGTGAAACAAATGCACTCTTGAGATGATAAGTTGAGTTAATATCTATGTATAAACTCACAATCAAATTAAGTAATTACATATTAATAATAGCATCTTGTAATTTTCAATCAAAATTGTCAAACAAAAAAAGTCTAAAAAAATCTCAAAAATTGAATAGTTATGTTAGTCTGGGGTTAAACAAATAAGTTGCATAATTTTTCTTTATTAAAGTATTTTAGTCTGTTCCCTTATAAAGAATGGCTGGACCATTATACAACCTCTTGTGTCACCCCTTCATCCTCATAGTCTGTAAGCTCTTGCAAGCAGGGCCCTCACTCCTATTGTTCCATATGACTGTTTGTTTTGTGTAATGTAATATTATATTTGTATATGTCCCCTATGATTTGTAAAACGATACGGAATATGATGGAACTATATAAATAAAGATTATTATTATAAAGGACATACAAAAGGGTGACAAAAAGACAAAAAGCGTGTACAAGAAAAAAAATAAAAACCACAGCAAAATATAGCACACTCCAAGTTTTATCCAGGTCTGTTATATATGGCACATCCCCAGGACAGGACGAAGAGGATCAGAAGCCACATAACCTTTTTCTGCTGAGCTAGACCTCATCCATAGCAAACTACCAAAAGGCAAACTGCTTCAAATTTAGCCCCAGAATGTTTTAATATACTAGCTATCTATGTCGGTTGTGTCTTGCAGGCAGTTTTATGCCAGAGTCAGACACAACTTATGGTGGGCCAAAAGAACCCATCCAATCCCTTTAGATATAGTATAGAAAGAATGAAAACCAATGCATGTTGCCTTTTTGTCTTCTGCATGAGTATGGCACCATATGGTACAGTACTTGAGACAGCCTTTGATAGAATGCATGCTATTTTGGCATTCTCCCCACGCTGTTGGAAATCTCCTAGCTAAAGCCTAACCCTATGGTGTAGGGTTGTGCTACGTTCCTGTTGAATGGTCCTTGAACACCCCAATGGGTTCCACATTTGGATCTGGTGTACCCGGCTGATATTTTATGCCATCTGAAATTAATCCTCCATCAGATTTCTATCAATAGGCCACACAGATCCAGTAACCATAGGACTAGCTTGTCAATATGTAGCTGCAGTGAGTTTAGTAAATTGTATTAAAATATGTGCTAATGATTTAAAATTGTATTTACACATTCAAATAGACTAAGGCCTTGTTTAGACAAATTTTGATGTTTTTTTAAAAAAAATCTCCCCAGTTGTGCATTTTAAAAATATACATGAAGTGCTAAGTGGATGTCAGTATGTTGACCAAAGTGAACAGTACATTGGTAAGTGGTAAACATTTGTTTTGTGTTTTTACTTTTTTAGCTTTTGTGTATTTCTAATAATACAGAATTCCACAATTTTTCCAAAAAAGGAAGGCTACAGAATTCCAATGTATTTGCCTTTCCCACTAATAATGAATATAATAGAATACAGATCCTACATGACATGTGTAGCGCTGTCACAACCTGCATCACACGTAATAAATAGAAAGCAGATTTCTTCCATTAGAAACCTGTTTTATTGGTACGACGTATTTACTTACAACAAGCCTTGCTGTTAAAAGAGTATGTAGAAAATAACTCAATTAAGTTCAAAGCCAAAAACTGCTAAGCATAATGAAAAATTCTCCCCTTAAGGTATACATAGCACGCTATGGCTGGTAATGGCGTCATTTCATGTGGGCCATTTTCAGCATCAGCTCTCATAAGTATCCAGCACCATCATTCCCAGTGGAGGTGAGGCCTCTTAGCTAAAGTCTATCTTCAAACGGTTAATAAAGAGATTTACTGCTACCGAGAGACAATAAATATGGCACTGGCGAAATAAATGCCTAAGAATAAAAGAAAGGAAAAAATTCAGCTTGGTAAATGTATTCATCATGTCTGTGGGTGGAAAAAATATTTCCTGAATTCTCCCCAGGGAACACAGAGAACATGTTAGGAGAATTTAGTAATGAGACTCTTTCACTGGGGGAAAAAAGACCTTGACAATCTCCTTTAAATGGGTGCCAATTACTACACTGATGGGAAGCAGGAAAGGCGACCGGTGAGATAAATTAGGTTCAGGTTTACTTCTGGTGAATGCTGGGGAGGTTACTATTAAACCTAATGATATGTTGCTCAAGGAAAGAGCACATGCTTGGGCTAGCCGGTATTTACAATGCTGGGGAACTGACCTCTCTGCTATGGTTTGGAGATGTACAGATCCCGGTATAGCCTATGAAGCCATTTGGTAGCTCGGCATGCTAAGGAACATGTTACTCCTCAAAGCTGAGGAGCCACAGGTTATCTAGGCCTGATAAAACCGCAGCATCTCATGACAGAATGTTTAACACAAAGACATTCCTTTTGAATGACTGAACAATTCCAGAATCTATAATATAAAAACACACTACTTCATCAATCTATGGGAACTAAAAATATAGAACACATGTGGGATTCACTGCTGAGCATTCTGGAGGAAATCTGGTCAGGACCTACAGAGATCTACAGACTCTACAATGTTTGAGCTGCACAAGATCTCAGCCCAAAAAAATCCTGGTTTCACGTTGGTGTTTTTATTTATGTTTTGCTATATGGGTTTCATCAATACAAGTGTGGGTAGCCCCAATAAAGTAAGTCCCAATAAGAGTAGAGTAACACCGTGAAAGGAGGTGACCACCTAGTGTCCAAAATATTGCACATAAGCTGCAGTGTAACTTATAGAAACAAATAGGATCAGTTGTTTTCACAAAAAAACTAAAATGTTAGGTGCATTATAACTATTTGTTAGCGTCGCGTGTTGTATGTGTATATGAGACAACTCAGATTGATGCAATTTTTTTGAATTGAAGATTTTTGGGACAGATTCCATAAACATGTCTATCATTCATTTTCTGAAGTATATACACATATATATCTGTACCACAGTGTAGATTTTTAAAAATATTTTCTGCCCATAATTTAACTATATATTTATAATACAGTTAAACCATATCACTAATTTCAAAGTCATTAGAATAATGGTGCAAACTAACAAACCCTACAGCAGTCGGGTTTCTGTTTTGAACAAAATGAGACTTTCTAAAATTAAAAAAAATAAAATATTCTTTGTAAATAGGAAATGTAATTAATTCACACAATCACAGATATCATCTGGATGCTGTTGATTTTTTTGCATCCTAAATATTGATTTTTATTGATTTTTTGCTAACTATTTGAATTTCTAGTCAATCCTTTATTCTCACTTAATCTGTTTTTAATATAGAGGAAATCAATAGTTTCACAAAAGTTTTTTTAGCAACCTGCTCACAAGCAACTCAGATTGAGGGCAGCACAGTATGATTTCGGTTGTACTGTGGCATCAGTTTGAATCCCAGGAATGAAATTATCCTGAACCTGTAAGTTTTTTTTATTTGTTTTATTAGTATAAAACAAAATAAGTCTAAATGGAATGAATGTAATTTCTGTAAATTAATAAACACACAGTGAGTAAGTAAAAAAATGATCGATAAACTAATGCAAGCAGATAGTTCAGGAATCAGTTAAAGAAAAGGTTGCCAAAAACAAACAGCAAGAAGTTGCCGGTTTTAATGTTCTTGAATAATATATTCACTATAATAATTTTAATAATAACAATCCTAAAAGCCTTAATGACTCCTTATACAATGTATTATTTTTCTATAATGAAATTCAGTCACTTAGTGTAGATGCACACAAGTTCAAGACATTTCAGTGACTGTCCTATTTATCCAAATGGTACCTATAGAAATACATATGATTCCCATTAAAAAATATATAGATAAACGGATAAATGTTCAATTGCAGAAACAGCCATTATTTTGCGTGTAATGGCCTTCACTGTAAAATAACTAATAAAACCCTAGGAAACTATGGGATCAGTCTTGACCACAGTTTCCCTCTAAGGCATAGAGGGGGGGGTATGCAAATGAACTCATGAAAAATAACTATATTTTTTATAAAATATTCATCTTTATACTAAAAAAGTGAACTATTGCAGCAAAACATACTATAGACTGATTTATCAAACACCAATAACAATTCTAATGGGAATAGTGAAATAGGAAGACTATGCCTCTCTTCCAAATAATCCTATGATATGTTCACAAATGTGTTGAAGATGTAATTGTATTTGTATAAAAGATAAGTTTTCTCATCCAGGACTGCTGGACCTAGTTCACTTTAGCTTTTGGTGAATGTTCATCTCTCTGGTGGATCTAAAGTATTTAAATACACCCCATAAGTGCCAGCACACAACTGTCCTAATTTGTTGTTTATCTTTGGTATAACTGGCATGTCCCAATTAATTGGCCTTTATTTGCCCAAAGCATGTCACTACTGAGCTGATGGATCATTTGTCATATGATATTCTTCCTTTGGTATATCCAGCAAGTGAGGAGTATGCGTTGTGAAAAGGAAACAGTGTCGCCAGAAATGTGGACGCCCTTTATGTGACAGTGTTTACAGGCCTGAGCCAAGTTCACACTTCTTTCAAACCTCTGTTCTTCCCTCCATTAAAAAAGGTAAAGAACAGAGGTTTAATGTATCAGTTCAAAATCTCATTGACATCGATGTAAACTGTATGTCATTGCTTGTGGTCAGTTAGACAGGTAACCGTTATCCATGCGTTTTGGGTTTTTTTTCAGAAGAAAAGTACTGCAGCCTATGTCATTTATTCCATCCAGAAAATGCATGCATAATGGATACCTCCCTAATCGGACAATAACGGATGACGTAAAATGCACATTGATGTCAATGGGATTTTTAATTGACACATTAAACATCCTTTCTTTACCTTTTTTAAGGTAGGGAAAGAAGGGAAGGAAAGAAAGGGAAGGAAAGAAGGTTTGACCTGTAGTATGAACTTAGCCCTACCTCTACTTGTCAGTACTGACTGATCACATGATTAATTACCATGACATGTTCACAATGTATTTTATTATAGGTGACAAAAGTACATGATAAAAACTATCTAGAAATAATAGAAAGAATCCCGTATATCTGTTTGGATTTGGAATTTTCACTGTCATTATGATTTATGTATCTTTATTATCATGTAATGCTTTGTAACTTCTACAACATATCCCAAGAAGGCCACATAAAGTACAGATACTGTACAAAAATTTTCCAGTGTCCCATGATGGGCTGGCATATTGTGGAGTGCACTGCCGATTATGGAGATGTTTTTATAATCCCTGCGTAGTTATGGGAAATGCAAAAGGGATTCTATTCCAGGAATTACTGGAATCGCCTGTAACTCCATTGTACAGGACCAAGTTGGAGTGTAATACAAATATAAATATATATATATATATATATATATATATATACAGCAAATATTTTATATATTGAACATTATCCTAGATGTATTATATACTGTATAACTATAGTAAGATGTATGACATATACATAGAAAGCTATATACAGCTGGGTTGGTGCACATACCTGTACCCGGGCCTCAGTCAGCTCGGTCCTGAGTGCCAGCTGCTCCCGTACATAGACGTCGGGGTAGTGCGTCTTCTGGAAGACTTTCTCCAGCTCCTCCAGCTGTAGACTGGTGAAGGTGGTGCGGTGCCGCCTCTTCTTGCTGCTGGATACATTGCTGTCACATTTGTCTGCCAGCTCCTCCAGATCCCCCTTGTCCTGCTGCATGCCCTTCACCGGCGACACCCGCACACTGCAGCAGGTCTCCAGGGGCACAGCCTGCGGCCCCTCCACTTTAGCCAGACCATAGTTCACTGCCATAGAGGGAAACACAGAGGGCACAGAGGGTTTAGATGGAAACCACACTCTATCCATCATGTTTATAGTTATAAGAAAGCAAAGGGATGTCACTGAGGCTCCAGCACTGCCAGGGGGATTGTCACCACACCACTACCCACTATATGCCTCCTAAGCACTTCTACAAAGAGGACTGGAAAATAATCGCTGATGGGGATATAGTAATGTGCCGAGGTGCGGAGGAAATTATCCTAAAACATTATTATTACAATTATTATTACAAACCTTCCCTATACAAAACTATATATATTTAGCTCCTTCTTTGATTTCTCAGAAAACAAAAGTTTTGAATTGAGAAAAAAAACTAATATAATTAGTCAATAATAAGCGCAATCTGTGTGATAGTGCCCTGATTCTACCACCAGTAGTACTGCTCCTTCTCACACTTCATAAACTATCCAGACATCATAACCTGTCATCCCATCTACCTTCCATAGTTAATAGCTTATATTAAGAGACACTATTATCACTAATAGAAAGTAAAACAATTAATTATAAAGTAGATAGATCGATATAGCTGCTGCTGATGGACAGATAAATGGATAGATAGATAGATAGATAGATAGATAGATAGATAGATAGATAGATAGATAGAAAACGGCTGCTGCTGTTGATGGATAGAGAAAGAACGATAGATATTTAATAAATGTAATAAAATATACTTAATACAATCTAACAGAAGTATCAAAGTCAGTTATTATACATTTACATAATCAAACATATATTTTACAGATTATAGAGGATAGATATTATCAAGATAAATATAAATATTTGTCATTGCTATATATTGGTGTAAAGTTATTTTATAAATATTTTAAGGATTTGTATAAATCATTATGTATGTTAAAGTTGTAATAAGTATAAATTATACCAGTAGACTAATTGTCATACAGTGTTATAGAAGTGATTATTATAGAGAAGTAATCCATAGGGGCAGATCGATTAATGAAGGGTATTTTATGGAGAAAGCAGAATTTAGATCTAAAGATAGAGAGCTAGAGGAGTTGCATGTTACACAGTCTCTCTACATTATATGTATTTATATGTCAAATACCAGCTCACATTTTCGTTTAACCCTTTCGCTGCCACTCTGCTTACCATTGCTGTCCTGGCATGGGGAGCTCCTGTCAATCCGCACATGGTGCTCGTTCCTCTGGATGGCACTGAAGGCCTGCACACATTTGCCCACTGGGTTCTTGTTGTAGAATGAGTCATTGTCCAGGGTGTCCATAACATGCTCCAGGGTGCCCCCTGCCCCCATGTAGAAGTCTTTACTGTTCTGGGTCTTTATGGAGAACTTGTCGCTTAGATGATAATCCATAATCATGTAGCCTGCTGCTGCCGTCTCCCTATTATAACCCAGGCAGTAATAGTGAGTGAGGGGGATCACAGGGGGCTTATATACAGCTGCGGGGCCTCCCATCACCAACATGTGGCTCCACCCCGCCCCCTACCCCTAAATCCCAAGCCAAACAAGGGGATGATTCAATGCTCAAACTCGTAGAGAGGAAGCCCTCTATATTATCTGAATTAATCCTATCCCTACCTTGTCACTTACATTACATACATGTAAATGTCATTAATCCATGTTCATGTGCAGACATCCTCTATAAGGGCAATATGCTGGACGTGTGCAACTTTACATTGACACATTCGGTAAGGGGTCCAATACATGTGCACAGATGTAGATTCTGCACCTATAGTTATAAAGAATGGTAATCATTTAAAAAGGTTATAGACGATAGAAAGAAAGAAAGAAAGAAAGAAAGAAAGAAAGAAAGAAAGAAAGAAAGATAGATAGATAGATAGATAGATAGATAGATAGATAGATAGATAGATAGATATATTCTGAACTATGAGGATGGAGTAGAGATACTTGCCCAGCGAATACTTAACAAATAAAGAAGAGAAAATCTGGACCTTCAGGTAAGACGTTTTGTACCAATACCTATAATAATTAACTATATTGTTATATACGAATATCAGCCATTATAGCGATGTACAAACGAAAGACATTCTCATCTATTAATTTTTGTAGATTTTTTTTATGTATGGATTTATTTGTATGGATTTTTTGCACTCCATAAATTATTGGAGGAGATTTAAAGCTGATGCTTCAAAAATATTTATTGTCCATTAATATATCCAACTATGTTTCTAACTATCTTTCGATCTACCTAATATTTTTTTTTTCCTATTAAATCTGTTCATCTGTTTCATATCTATCGATGTTCAGCTATGAAAAGGTAAAAGGAAAACAGCAATATGGAGTGTGGAAAACAGAGTGCAATCCTTGGGACAGCCGCCACAAGTCTAATCTTCAGTACATAAATCCAAAAAGCTCCCCAAGGGTTAACTAGTGGAAATATGGTTTCATTCACACAAGAATCGACTAATATTTTGTGTGACAAACTATATATTTTTTCACTTTTTAATCTTTAAAAATGCTACGTTATGCTAGAATTTATGTATCTATCTTATCCCGTATCCAAGGATAAAACAGCACTCGCACAGGCAGATGGTGAAAAAAGTGTATCCTTTATTCCATAAAATGCGAAGTTACCTGAGCCTTTCCCAAGCTATCTAATCTTGTATGTATATCTCATGTCCATGTCATATATATATATATATATATATATATATATATGTCTGTTATCCATCTTCCTTTCCTATTCCTGTCCATCTACCTTGGATGTAATCAATACAAATCATTTTCTATATAATAAGACGGATTCATCTATGAAGACAGATTTGTAGAAATTAATTCCCAGGCTTGGAATTCTACCATAGATCGGAAACATTTCCTAATATTTGTTAAATAAAATATGTGAGTATGTTACAGAGTGCCACTTGATTGAATACAAACCAAGTCCATATCATATTTTCACCCTAAAATCTGCATCATCATTTGTGCCCAGGGTACAAGCTCATGCACTGGTATTCACCTCTAATATAAGGACAAGCTTTTTCTTACACTAAGTTTTCTCCCTCTATGTGTGCCAAGGAGCTGTGTGCTAGTTTCTACAGCCTCCTTATTAGAGTAAGATATTGCCTAAAATGGATTTCACATGTGATACTAAACAGTGATTTTATATGGTAATAAAAGTCTGCGCTTTAAAGGACTCTAGTAAACTGCAGGAGCCCTTCCACACCCAGCCTGTCCCTACATAGAGGCCAGAAAACCTGGGATTTATCAGTCTGTAGACAGCAAACCCTAAGGAAATGTATGACCACGCACTAAGAGCATTTATGTATGATGTGATATATAATATGACATGCAAATAATGAGCTATGGATGTCATTCCTGTAATATAACATTATAACATAACATAGACTATAACCTGACTGAGTCCTGGGTCCTGTCTCAGAACATCCTCTCATTCATCTTCCTAATGATAAGTCGGGGAATTCAACAAAGCTGTCAAGGTAGATGTCATTGAAGAATATACAGCTCAGTGCCCTTTCCCTCCTCACCTCATTGTACATGATAACAGGACTGGGGTATAGATATAGACATTCACTGCTAAAGGGCAGCCACTGAGGTGATGCCCCAGCCATAAAAAGTTAAGTCTACAGTACAAAATAGATAAATTACTCGCTCTAAAAGACCTATTTTCTAATATAAGCAGAAATAATCTAAATTCCACATGAAATAGAAATGGAGGAACTGTATATAAACCGCATATAGTCCGAAAATGTATATGTATGTGTTGAATGGATATTATAACTGATAAAAAGAGGTAATGTATAACAAATCTGCACATTGCATTTGTCGATTTTTGGGGGATCTTGGTATGATAGTGTTTTGAGGTTTTCATAATTCTACAAATGAATAAGGTGTGGAGAAACAAAATGGATGGAATCAGTTCTATTGTAATAATGGTTGGAATAGTACATGAATAGCAAAAAAAACTGTACAAAATGGTGTTAAAGATTATAGTAGTAGAAGTTTAACCAGAGCCAATAACCATAATAGTACTAAATATTATTTCTGTAATATTAGTAGTACAAATAACATAAGTAATAAGGCTGAAGTATAGTTGTAGTAGGAGACTACCATTGAGTTTACGGTAGATAACACACGTAACAGAATAGTATACTTTTTAATGAAAATTACAATAGAGTAAAACAACATTGGTCAGATTAGAGTAATAGTAAAAATAATTGCGATTCATGAAGCCATTAATAGTAATATCACGGGTCAGAGCATAATAAAAAATTGCTACTCAATTATTGTTAGTAAATTATTACACAATATTACCCTAGACCATTGTCCCCCTTCCAGGAATGGTCTATGTATCACTCGCCTGTTGAGTGAATGGAATGAGATGATGGATATATTTTAGCCAGATAAACCAGACATACGGTATAAAATATTCAGAACCCACTAGTAACCTGCCATGCATTGCATCAGCATATTTTGGATTACTTTAGTTAACATGTAAGAAATAGTGCCCTATTTTTGGTCAAACAAATCGGATATCCTGTGCCAAGCTCAAGAAATGGTGATTCAGTAGTTATCATCCAATTTTTATAGTAGAAAAAGAGCCATTATAATACAAAAATGTATATATATATGTGTGTGTGTGTGTGTGTCAAATATACAGTATTAAACAATATAAAAGTGTAATAGAAATATTACTTGATATAGGGACAACAATCTCGAAAAAAGTATATTTTTGCACTAGAATCCAGTAAAATAAAAATACAATCAAAGCCGTATCAACATAAACTAAGAGCTGGATGCGTAGTCAGTGTCTCCCTGAGCTCAGCAGAGTAATTCCCTTTTAACACATTACAGACCAATATATCAGTATGAGAAGTTTTTACAGAGCAATTTGCTGCTGTAAATAAGGAGCAGGTAACATGTTCTGCAGCCATAGTCCTAATTGTAACCACACAGCTCCCATTACTGCAGCCATTTATCTGGAGCTGTCACCGCTCTGGAGATGGACAGGGCTTTCACTTGGAGTATGGGTCTTCTCTTTGATGAAGCTATAGATACACTATATACCTCTTCTACTATCTCCACCACACGCCTGCAGCAGCATTCTTGCCCAGGATTATCCCATCACAAGGCTGGACTGGGAAGGAGTTTTAGCAGTGGTAGGTCAGTATTAGTCTCATTATCCAGATCTGGGATCTTTTATGTCAGGTAGGACCACTGTATACCTAGTAGATTAGTATACACTGTATACCTAGTAGATTAGTATACTGATCTGAGGATCAAGCATTAGGTGAGACTCATTCATCTGCAGCTCGAGTTACCTCAACGCTGTTGTTGCTGTGCTCTTGGAGAAACAACACATTTTCAGCTTTCCATACAAATATTGGTGTTGGCAAACATGAGAACTTCCCAGATCCAATCCAGAGTATACAGTTCCCTGTGTAGATGTTCTGTTTTCACATAGGCAGTCATTTCTGGGTGACAGGACATCTGGAGGCTCCACACTGCTGGGGAGGGCACCCCACTGTCTCCATACCTCTGAGGAGTCATGTTCTGCTTGGGTTTACACCACATGTGTCCATATGGAAGATGAGTGCGCTGTCTGTACTAGGGGTAAGTCGTAGGGCTTCATTTGGGCATCTGTGCTACCACTTAAAATACACCTCTTTGTGATGTATAGTATTATGAAAAAAATATTTATATCTAATAGCTGTGGTTGTATGAAGAGGCAACAATCAATAACCCTTCATCAGAACTGGCAGAAACGTATATGAAAAATACAGGAAGAAAGAAAGATGCAAGCGACTAAGAAAATGAGGAATAACTCTTTATATTCCGAATGACAAGAACACACGACCTTGTCACATGCATTTACTTGTCATACTTTTCTGATTATAAGTTATAGATAGTAAGTAAGACAGAAAGAAAGATAGATGGAATCACATGTTATGATAAAAATCAATACATTCATATATGTACATGTATACATATCTATTTACATAATGCATAATATATATATATACATATATTAGGAACATACATTTATACCCTATGTTTTGCGGCATATCATGTTTTTAAATGATAATATATTTTAGGCGAATAAAAACTTTGAGGGCAATGTAGAAGATAACTTCGCGTTCTTATGTAGTTTGAATATCCTCGCTGTAGAGTTTATACTTTATACTCAAAAAAGTAAAGAATTTTTACATCCGTTTAATGAAAAAAATGCTGATTAAATTTTCGCTCTGTATACAAATTTTATATAGTGAAGATAAAAAATATTGTAGATACAGAGATAAAGATATATAGATACTGTAAATAGATATAATAAACAGATAGATAGATAGATAGATAGATAGATAGATAGATAGATAGATAGATAGATAGATAGATAGCACTGTCTATGGACGAATAACAGTTTGGATTCGTCAGTATTTAGAAACACTTACACTATTTACTTAAATATAACTGTAAAAGAGCAGGCAGCACTGCAGCAGTACTGAGAATTTGTGTAGCCAATGTGCTCTTGGTCTTCTTATTTAAGACGATAGATCGAGGCAATAATATGTATGAGATATCGATACAACGATAGATAGATAGATAGATAGATAGATAAGAGATAGATAGATAGATAGATAGATGGATAGATAGATAGATATATGGATAGATAGATAGATAGATAGATAAGAGATAGATAGATAGATAGATAGATAGATAGATAGATAGATAGATAGATAGGAGATGGATAGATAGATAGATAGATAGATAGATGGATGGATGGATAGATAGATCGATATATGGATAGATAGATAGATAGATAGATAGATAGATAGATAGATAGATAGATAGATAGATAGATAGATAGATAGATAGACAGCAGAAGGTAGCAGTAATAAATAAATTGTTCCAGCAGAGATTTACTTCATAGTATCTAACAGATATTCAGTAACTTTCGCTAAATAGGGCTGGAAAAGCTGTCCCCTGAAAGTCCAATCCGTGAGATAGTGCAGATTTTATTGTCTTACACTAGAAGTAATATAACAATTACACCTCTGATATGTAAATCTCCTCTCTATGAAGACCACACAACGTCTATTATTATAAAGTCCTCATACAGTGCCTTTTGGAGATGCCACATCCTGGATAGAAAAGATGACATTGTCCAAGCTCTACAGCTTATATGATCATTATTTATGGTGAAACGAGACGCAGTGGTGGCAAAATCCAACCTTTTCCAGTAATCTAGATGTTCCATGATTATATTATAGCTGTTAATATATTGATAGTTAGTATAAATAGTATTATTAGCCATCATTATGGAGAAGACGACCACGAGTTCCGAATAACATATCTTATAATATGGTGATAGACTTGTCCTGTATGGCAGAGCTTAGGATGGGTTGAAAGTGAAGGTATAGAAGGTATAAACAGAAAAGTAATGTTTGTTCAGTAATAGAGAAATAAAAGTTCAGCATGATACATAAAATAAATGTTACATTGAATCAATGCAAGGTGGTAAACTTTCTCCTAGTACTCAGAGCTGGTTCATTTTATGGGTATGTTCATTAAGGATATGTTCATTATGGGTATGTTTATTATGGCTATGTTTATTTTGGGTATGTTTATTATGGGTATGTTTATTATGGGTATGTTCAATTTGGTTCAGAAATTTATGCGACATGTATTTTTCTCATTTTAATACATTCCAGCAACATGCTGTAGGAACAACACCATCCACATCAATATTTTACAAACCAATGGCAGCCCATGTGACAGGCTGCTAATGATGGGAAACTACCAGACATCTTTGTATTAATAAGAAAAGCTACAGAGAAGAATCACTGTCTTCATTTTTTTTGGCTAAATATGTAACAATAAATAAATAATTGTCATTATTTTCATGTGTTTTCTGTAAGTTTTTTGTTGGTGCATTTTAATCCTTTTCACCAGAGTAAATGCCACTGACTCCATAAGTGATGGATAAACACCAAAAGCTATATGTAGTATATTTTGTATTAACCCACTGCTTAATAGCTAACATCTGCCTGCAGCATTTTAAAACAGAGAAAAAACTAAAAATCTGCAGAATGTCATGAAAACAAAAACACATGCATGTCTGTATGTGTCTTTGTAATGCCATCTTTATTGGAGCCCTATCCAATGGCACAGAGCAAATATTGAATGCTGTAAATACCCTAAATGCAGCCTGACCTGATTTGGTGTCACCCTGCTTCCCATAGAGATGAATGACTGAATCAGTCAAATGAGGAATTCCTTTAGCTACTTTTTATCTATTTATTGTTGAAAAATGTATGACAAAATATAAAAACACCAGTCCTTGTAGTATACAAACATACTGTACATCACCACAGGGTGAAATGCAGCCAAAAAGCATTACACATAGGAGATTTGTACTTCAGAGCTGGTTTATTCTGCCCTCAGGAGGGAATCTGGAATATGTAAAGTTGCCTTTAATGAACTCTGTCACCCGCAGAAAGTTTTTATTCCAGTATCCTTCATAGGCGCAGAGATTTTATAAGCTCCTGAGAAGTAAAATGGCATCAAAAGCCATTCACACTTAGCTAAGGATTTCTAGTAGTGTAGATTTGTACAGTGTTAGCCATGGAGGGCAGAAGAAGAGTGAAGAAATCAGGCGATACCTTTTTGAGGCTAACTGAGTATATTTGAAGAATACTAATTCTCTTCCTGAGACTTGGTATCACCTTATTTCTTCACTCTTTAAAGGATTTCTATAGATACAAGCAATGCACAGGATCATTCCTATGGTCACAGACTTACACAGCTTATTGTTGTATACAGAGACACTGGTTTGTCTGTAGAGTATATCAATCACTGTCCTCAAAATAAATATTAAAAAGTAATAAAATATATATAATAAAATACATACATTTATAAAATTATCTCCAAAAGTTAAAAAAAAATTCCTACAACTGTGAAACCAACATATTATTAAAGTGTCTATGTTAGAATGTTGTGGCAACTGTATATACCCATGTTATACAAAATGTCATAAATATAAATATATTTGATTTATTGATTTACTGTGCATTGAATTCCCAATTTGTATGGTATTAGGATTAAACTAGAGTCAGATTTAGGCCTTATTTAAAGGGTTGCATGTTCACATGGACTGGATCCCAGGCATAGGTCACCACAGGGCAGGGAAGGGAGGGGGAGTTTAGTCCTTATGCATATGGACAAATTTATTTCTATGGGCTCATACACACAGCGGCTGATCTGTATATGATGCCCAAGCCAAGGTCCTATTCCTGCCCTAGTATTTGAAGCTTGAACAGTCTTTATTGTGGTAATTGGGATATGAGAGACCACAAAAGCCGATTACACATGGGCTAAAAAGCAACAGACTGGGGATCCATTGTTTGGGGGACACCAACATTCTACAAGTGATTTCAGTAATCAAATATACAAGACAATAGGGCTCATTTACTAAGGGTCAGACTGCCGCACTTTCGTCGAGTTTCCTGAATATTTCCGTTTTGCGCCGAATTGCCCCGGGATTTTGGCGCTCGTGATCGGAATTTGGTGCATCGCCGCTGGCTTGCACATGACAGAAATCGGGGGACGTGGCCGCCGGACAACCTGACAGATTCGTACAAACCGCGGAATTAAAAAAGGTTTTGTGTCAAAAGATCAAGCACTCACATGCACCAGGAAGAAGCAGGTGAACTACGGCGGAACTCAGCGCAGCAGCGCAGGAAGGAACTGGGACGCAAAATCTTAGTAAATCGCGCCGGACCCGAATCCACGTTGGACAACGCGACAGGATTTGACCCTAAGAAATTAATGCACTTCACCATCTTCTTTCAAATACCAGCATGAGTATATACCATCGCATTGTGCCATTTGTAAGGTTATGCCTATCATTGGGGCTTTGGCATTGCAAAGATGAAGGGTGAACATACAGCATGGACTGCCATTCTGCAGGTGAAAAAACCTAATCAACCATGGTTTTACAAATCATAGCCCTATGTGACCCCATTATCCTACAATTACAGCTTTACACGTTCCTACATGCACCCCTGGATTATGTAAGTAGAGTATATATATATATATATATATATATATATATATATATATATATATATGTTAATACATATTGGCATCCAAAAACTACTTAGGCTCAATTCACACTACCGTTCCTTCCCTCCGTTAAAAAAGTAAAGAATGGAGGTTAATTTTTTTCCCATGAAAAACGGATCCCTTCCTAAACGAACCATAACGCATGACATAAAATTTACATTGATGTCAATGGAATTTTTAAGTGATACATTAAAACTCTGTTAAGACAACGTTCAACCTTTAGTCTTTACTTTTTCGATGGAGGGAAGGAACAGAAAGAAAGAACGGTAATGTGAAATGAGGCTTACCTAAAAAGTGAGTAGTGGGAACTAATTAACTTTAATGGCAGATTTTTGGTTTTGCCAATGTCCGGTGCAATCTTCCAAACTCCATTGCCTGGCTGGATATAAAGCAAGCAATTATTTACTAGGCTAAGTTCACACTACTGTTCAAACCTCTGTTCCTTACCTCTTAAAAAAAATAAAAAAGAACAAAGATTTAACGTATCAGCTAAATATCCCATTGACATCAATGTAAATTTCATGTCATCCATAAAATTGCAGCCTGCACCATTTTTCTATAAAATGAAACGCAGGCATTTATTGGATAAAAATGCTGGCCTCCTTGCCTATAGTTCTCCTTTGACAAACATTTGCCTTTTACATCACATAACTATCAATGACATAGCAGGTTCTTTATATGTGGTTTAATACATGGCCTCCTTCCTGTCCTGTATGTAATGATTCTGGTATAGTGGGAATTTTCTCTCTAGCCCACACCATTTCTGAATTAGCAAAGGCATTACTTTTGGATCTTTAATGTCAGTGGGGCGGAGCCAGGATGTATGTTCATGCCCAGAAATACATCTTTAATAACTTTACTCCACCCACCTGACAAATATTGACAATGATTGCAGGATTGACGAGGGCAAGATAAGAAAATCCAATTTCTCCAGAATCAATGGGATGAGTTGGATTTGGTGAAGATCAGGGGCGTAACTTGAGGGGGTGCAGTGGTTGCGGTCGCACAAGGGCCTAAGAGGTTTAGAGGGCCCTTATGGTGTCACTTTCCCATATGAGAAGCCTATTACTATACACCATACATTATAGTCAGGGCCTGGCGCAGACTTTGCACTGGGGCCCATCAGCTTCTAGTTACGCCACTTGCGAAGATGTTGGATATTACATAACTCACAGGAGGGACACTGGCTTTTTGGGTCAATCAATTTACATAAAGATTGTAGTAACTGCGAGTAAAGAAATAGTTGCAAGTCTTCAGTACCGTTTCATTGGCATAAGGCCTCTGATGTTGTAATGGCCACATGCTATTCATCAAAGGGTTTAGATCACATAGATAGATGAAAATCTGAGATGCATCATATGTGCTGTCATGCTATGGACAAAGGATCTGCACATATGTTCTCCTTCCATACAAGTACTGCAGATTTTTCTTTATGTCCCGCACTTCTATCTCTCAACCATAGTGCTTAACAACTACTTCATTACCATTTGGTGAGAAAAAATATTGCATGGAAGCTGCTATGGGAACAGTTTGTCCTAAATATATGGAAAAAATATATGGAAAAAAAATAAAATGCCTAATATTGTAAAATATATGTAACTTTAACATGACTGAGATCCCAGATATCATCAGATTTCTGACTAGAAGTAAAACTATGCATATCCCAGGAATTAGCACCATGCAGTGATCCACTTCCTAGGAATTACATGACCTAAAGTCTGCGCTTTATAAAAAGTGCTGCTTATATCATCCACATATATGTGGAGGTTCATAGAGAGATAAAGAAGTGTTGGGGGCAGATATGTTCCTGGACTTTCAGAAGGGGGTCCCTGTCAGCTTCTGTCATGTACTGGATAATAACTGTTTCCATACCTGAATTGATCACTCTGAATGTAGTTTTCTATAAGATTTAAGAGAACCTTTCACCTCTCCTGACTTGGCTGTTTTACTGAAGAACTATATTCCTCATGAAATAAAAACTGGGAAAATAATGGGGAAATATGGTAAATGCTATTAAATACAATATGATTCCTGCAGTAACAAATACCTGGGAAAATATACTTTTTTACGGCTGCTGTTCATGGTACTTCTTCTGATGTGACGTCTTTCTATGGCGCTGCATCAGAAGAAGATTGCAGGACATTGCATCCTGTAGGAGGTGCTGCCGGGTCCCAGCACTAATACTTGGGATTAAAAAAAGCTCCGATCCCGGGCATTTAACCCTTTATAGAACATGGTCAAACATGCATTGTCTAAGGAGGGGGCAGGAGGTCACTTTGTCACCCATCACAGGATGCAAAAGATGTCACACAGAAGTCTGTGGTCCACTAAAAGAAGCTGCTCCTCCCTCTTCCTGCATTTCAAATCTAAAAGGTTGTCTGCTCATTTAGATTTAAGATTTTAAATACCCAAACCGGACCCTCTTCTGTCCAAAAGTCAGCACTGGATGCTGGCAGGGAAACAGGTGTGTGTATAAGAAAAGTATGCATAACAATAAACTACAAGTCCTTACTCAAAAAATGAACCTTAACAAAGCTACATTGACAAAAATTTTCAAAAGTGATTGCTCCTAGAAAGTGACAGCGCAAAAACTTTTTCCTTCCGCTAATGGATTTCAATTTGGTATCCCTGAGTATTGACAAAGAGAAAATAGTTTTTTCTGTTAATTAGAGTCTACAATAAATGTAGAAAGTTTTAATTACAAAAACGTCAGATTCCTGAGCTTTTTTAAAGGGCATCTACCACCAGGATGAAGGACTGCATGCACATGAGCCTAAGGCCTCAGGCTTATTTGTATACAGTCCTTTATCCTGGTGGTAGATGCCCTTTAATTACCGTTTACTGTACAGACAGGGTAAAAAAAAGTCCATTAAAAGTCCATTAAAATTGTGCTATTAAAACTACATTTTGTCCAGAAACAAATAAGACTCCACACACTTATAGTGACATGCTAGGAGCATGGGAGAGGTGACTTCACGCTAGAGGCATAATTTCACGCCGCCCATATGGCGTCACCTCCCTCTCCCAGCATGGAAGAGGGAGGTGCGGAAGCGTGCATAATTAGCAGCCCGGAGCGCTGGACATCTTGTCCGTGTGCTATGTGCTGCTAACTATAAGTTGCCTTTCTTTCGTGTCAAGATTAGCTGAGGTGAGCATTTCTAGGTTGCTTTTTCAAATGGTTGATTTCCTTTAAATTTGTGTTATGGTAAAAGTTACCTTTATGCAGCATTCAAAAGGTTTGGCCCTCTGCATCATTATGTACTAACCGTGATGCAGCCTTATGGCGTCATTTCCAAGACTGACTTTAAAAAAGGTCACATTGGAAACAAGCGTTCTTCAGTACTTGGTAGTATTATAACCAAAACTGTAACTTGGCAAAAAGCAGACTTTGTGCTAAATTTCAGTGAAGCTTTTTATTCCAAGGGGAAAGACATTTCTGTCCAATTTTGGTCTTAGCTATCTTGGAATAGATCAAGTAAAAAATGTAACTTACCCACAAAACAAAAATGTGCAAATATGTTGAACAAACACGGAAGTAACGCTCTTTGCCATTTCAAAACAGTTTATTCTAAAAAAGCAACTTAAAATTCATTACTCTTATCAACCCAAACATTCTCAAGATCCCAGCATATCCGAACAGAACAAGCAGCACACACTACGGATTTAGAGGCCATGTTTACCTTCAGGCAGAGTCTCAAGGAGAAACAACTGGATCACTGTTTTCTGTCTTCTATGCCAGTGATAGATTTCAACAAATGAGAAAAAATTTGCATGCAACATTAAGCAATTGAAACTTTAAAATTAACATTTTTTGCTCATTTTTTCCAGCAGCTTCAGTGTCTTCTTAAAATAATCTGATCCTTTACTTAAAGTGACCTCTCAAATGTCTAGTGCTAAATGGATTATAACTAAAGTACGGAATATGGAAAGTATAAGCAATATATACGCAGTAAAGTATAATACCAATTTGCACACATAGCAGAAGAACTGCAGAATTTACCCTGCCCTAGAGGGCGCAGGTCAACCTATGCATTACAAAGGTTGAATTTTGATCCAGGATTTGCTATAGATAAATCATTTGCTGCTGGTCAACAATTTGCACAGTGTGTGTATAGGGTTTGTAATAGGCCTCCCGAACACAAATGTGTACAGTTTGTGGGCCGCAAACAGGGGAACATGATCCCCTGTCTGCTGCTCTTTGACATGGTGGGTGAGAACCGTTTACACTGCTGATGCCAATAGAAAATGACTGCTTGGGCGTGCAGGAATAGAACCTGCTTTATAATTTGTGGCATGGGCAATGGTCATACCCATGGTGCGGTGCATGAGCCCATAAAAAGTAATGGCAGAAACAAGAATCCGGAACATGCAACAAGTAGAATCCTCAATGGATAATTTATTCAAAATGAATAATCATCTTTAAATAATTTGACATTTCAGTCACATTGCTACAGATTGCTGATAGTAGGAAGAGGAGCTATCAGTGGGGGAAATCCTCAAAATGTGAGGATCACCATTAGGTTTGGGGCCACTGGCCGCCAGTAAGGACATAGGATCTATGAAATCAAACTAGAAGTAGATATATTGCAATTAAAAATTGTAGTCATCTAGTTATTAAAACTACTGGCATTACGTACAAAATAGGTTCCATAGGTTTGATCTTAAGTTGAACTTCTATGTAAGTCAAAACTGTATATTTTATAATTGTAGATCCAGACAAAGTTTTCTTTCACCCAATTGGACAAAGAATTATCATGAAAGCTTCATTACAGACACCTTACAACTGATAGTTGCAGCCTGGGGCTAAAGTAAAGCATCCAGAGAACCAGAGCTCACAGTGGGCAGAGGGTTCCGTCTTTAACTAGGGGTCGTCTTTAAGTTGGGTGTTCTTAAGTAGGGGACAGCCTGTAGAAGTAGCAATAGTGAAAGTATAGTAAAATAATAAAAAAATAATTATTATTTATATAGTCCTATTTTATTACACAGAGCTTAACAGATCATATACGGACAAAATAAGTCATTACATACAATAATCATCATCAGGTGAGTCTATAGGAATGAGGTCCTGGGGTTGCATGGGATTGCAATCTATGAGGAAGAAGGGGCGACACAGGAGGTAAATATCTAGAAGAAGCTATATTGTAAGTATAGCAAGAAGTAGAAATTCTGTGAGTAAAGCTAGAAGAGATACATAAAAAGTGGGCAGCACTCCATGGTTCCAATTTAAAAAAAAGAGGTGAACTTTAATGAACAAGTGGCACTTTGAAATTGGAACCACAGAGTGCTGCATGCTTTTTTACTTTTTATACCTATATAATATATATATATAGTAAGTAGAAGAAGACATTTTTGAGTATAACCATAATTAGACACACTGGGGGAGATTTATCAAAGAGATCATTAGAGAATAATAGATAAGTGCAGTGTTAGACTAGACTAGTCCTTTACTGCACCAGATTTATCACTAACTCTGATGCTGGATGATAAATCTGAAGTAGTTTAGGACGAGGGCCTAACGGTATAAGTAGGCCCTTGGGCTACGGACCATCTGAGGGCCCCTTTGCTTTTTATTTTGGATCATGACATTTTATTGTGTTTTTTTAACATTTTTTTCTGGCACACTCAATTACACAAGTAACAAGACAGCAACAAAAATATGCAGAACATGTCCGATTCCCCCAGATCCCACCTCTGTTGTGGAGGAGGAGAAAGCAGGTCTAAACTAAGTCCTGCCTACCAATTTCCCGTATGCTATCGGAACGACCAGTGTCACTGGAAACATCAACATTTTTTTTAGAGTAAACAGTAGGTGTGTTTATCATAGGATGGGCAATGTGTAGAGAACAAGTTGTCTGAAAAGTTAGTGACCATTTCACCAACATTAATAATCCTGAAAACCCCATTAAATAACTAATATTGATTGGTATGATCTATCAGGGTCGGGCTACACACATGTAAGTATCTAACATTGTATCAACAAATTGCCTTATGAACAAACAGTGAAATACATGCAGGGAGAAAACATTTCCCAGGGGATTACTAGGACAAAATAACTGCAAATAATATTCTGGAGCATCAGCCAACGCTATGCCCGCTCATTACTATATAAATGCTTAGGATTTCACTACAAAAATTGACTTTGACAAAAACAGGAAAACTGTTAATTACACTAATTTCCCTCATTTCTAGTTTCATGAGGATGACTGAATGACTTATTTTATTCTGCACATGTTCAATTCAGGATGTAACTATTTCCAGAATGAAATACAGAAACATGACTAAATACATTGCCGTAAGTGAATAAACCTGAACTCAGAGCATGCTAAATCCACACATTAGTTCTTGAAGCTTTGAAGAGAAGAAAAAAGCAGGAAAATGGGCAGGCATAAAAAAGATGAGCAGTTTTAACAAAGGTCTTGTAGAGTCCCTGGTATGCATGGCTTAGTACCTATCTAAAGGTCAAGGACACCAATGAACTGGCAGCAAGGTCATGAGTGCCGAGTGACCACTGATGTACAAAGGGAAGTGAATTTTAGTCTGTCTGATCCGATTCCACAGAAGAGAACTATAGAACAAACTGCTGACAAAGATAAGAAAATGGCCATAAAGAAAAGGTGTCAGGACATACATAGGGGGACATGTATTTTTATTTCTGTTAATAAATGTCAAATTGTTTCATTTTTGCGACTTTTGTTGTTTTTGTCGACTTTACACTGTCGTATCTCATTTACGCCTTGGTCTGTGCCTTGTGCAGTGTGTCTTATGTATTTTAGTTTCCCAGATGTTCTGTGCAACTTTTCACTTTTGTATCACTTTTTTTGCTTATTTTTGGGACTTTTTAGGCACCTTCTAAGTGTGCGGCCACACATTGCATTTTAATTGCATTTTGAAACACAATACGACAGCTGAGGCGAGGTGATTTGCCTAATTACATTACTGTTAACATTTGCGTTTACAAAACGCAATATAAACTCAATGTTAATGCATGCGTTTACATAGCGTTTACTATGTGTTTTGTATATGCAAATGTTAACAGTAATGTAATTAGGCAAATCACCTCTCCTCAGCTGTTGTAATAGGTTTCAAAACGCAATTGAAACACCACGTGTGACCGCACCCTTATGACCGCATTGTTTTTAAGAAAAAAAGGCTCTAAAAATTATGCAAATAAACCTGAGGGGTTCCAGGCTCCATTAATACCTAGAAAGCATGGACCCCTTTGGGCTCATTTGCATAATTTTAAAAGCCTTTTTTTGTAAAAACCAGGGCATAAGAATAGAAGGGCAGATCCTGCCAGAGGGGGCACACACCAGTATGTCAGTTTGCTTGGTTTACAATCCTTCATCCTGGTGGTAGATGTCCTTTAAAGAGGACCTGTCACCAAGAAAATCGGCACTAGGAGCTGCTTACTAAAGTAAGTATCTACTAGCGCTAAAAGTGTTAGAATGATAGCGTTATCAGAAACCTCCATAGGCCGGTGGTGACTGCCGCACATAATGCGGAAATCACCACCCCTAAACCCGCCCACAGTCTTGCCCCCTCATGAATACACCAGACAGCTTTGAGAGCGGTCCGACGTTTACATTGTAGTCCGCCGCAGTGTTAGTTATCAGAGGTTATCAGAGGTTAGTTATAACACTGCTGCATTTGTTGTAGCACGAGGAGATACTTACTTTAGTAAGCTACTCCTAGTGCCAAATTTCTGGGTGACAGGGCCTCTTTAATGCCTCACAGACATGTGCATTCTCCCTTCAGCAACTGGTGCCCCTGAACCAGCAGTTCATTGCATGTCTTTGAAAAGGTACTGCCCCCTGGTCGCTACTCAGTTAGCGGAAAGACAGTGGATAATACTTAGTGAGGGACATCATTCCACATAAATAATCACGTGATTATGCTGCTGAGAAAGAGAGATAAAATACAGGAGAAAGAAGCATTCTTCATGCACAGAATTTATTACAAAGTTTAATATTATCAACACCATTATTTATATAGTAAATAAAAATGGTTTGCACGTTAAGTTATGCTTTTAATAGACTCTGACAACACCCAAATCACATATACCTGTATGCAATGAATCATTTGTATGCATATGCAAATGAGTGTTATGGTGCATGATGTGAATTTATTGCTCTCTTCATTTTCACAGGGAGAACAGCAAACTGTTACTAAAGGCAAGAGGGTGCACCAGGCGCTGCGTCCACGTCAACCAGAATTCTTTTGCAAACTGAATGAAAATTTTATATTTTAGACTAAACATGCAATTTTTACAGATTTAAAAAATACAACTATTTAACAGCTTTTCCTTTCTTTTTTCCTCCTCCCCATCCACCACTGAAATGAACGGGATTGTCTCGAAATGAGATGCGTTCTTTCCGCTGAGGTCCAGAATTAATTTTTACTGGTGCAAATACATTTCTGCCTAAAGAACAGAAAATACAAATATATTAACGCATCCAAAGACAGTTCCAAATAAAATTGGCCCTGATTACGTGAACAATAGTTCACCAAAAACAATCTCTTCCAGATGATGGCTCCAACCCAGGCAACACATTTTAAGGCAGATTGCCATATTCGAGGTATCCATCGACAGCAGTGCAGAAGATAAATGTTACATGTCAGACAAAGAATGAACTGAAATTACCTGCTGAATGAACAAGATACCATTCAAGCGACCTACACTTGAGGGGGTCGAGATGACTACGAGCTCCTCTTAGAGTTGAGATAATAGGAATTTTTTTAAAAATACATATATATTTTATTGAATTGAAATGCCACATGTGAAGTGGCAAATATTAGATTAGATTAACTTTATTTATAATGGCCTAGACCTCTGGTATCCTCTTTCGGTCTGTAGATGAAAAGATCTATGAGTGCTAGTTCAAGTGTAAAAATACACATAAAAGTTGTAGGGAAATTATAAAAGTTGTCTGGGATTAAAAAAAACATTTTATATATGGCTCAGAGGGTATCAAAACATTAAAGAGCTGATATTCACCTCTCTAAGGGCTCCCGTTCCAGTCTTGACAGAAGCAAATCTGCTACAGCTGCTACTCAAACTCCTGCTGTAGTGGCACCTACACTGTTGACATGAAACCACCACTGGCCTCTGTATACAGACAGGAGCCGGAAGTGACAACCGGTGGCACTGCAGCTAAGAGGGGTGATCAGCGCTTTATTGATTTTACACATCCTCCCAGCCATGTATAATTTTTGTCCGCCTGACATTGACATTTTTGTCAGCATTGACTGAACAACAAGGGTTTGGATATGCCCCACAAACAAAGGAAATCTTAGCTGTAAAACTATTCACACATTTCCAGGAATAAAAACAGAGGTGATTATTTATCACTGGTTTTTTTTTAAAGGGCACCTACCACCACGAATCTACCTATAAAGGTAGATCGGGTGGTAGGTGGATGTATGGGACGTGAGGATAGCCCTTTTTAGAGCTAATCCTCACGTCCCCGCTAGCCTAGCATAAACTTTATTTCCCTAATATGTTAATTTAATTAAGCGGCTACCGGGGCGTGGAGTAGCCGGACACGAGGCTACACGGCGCGGCTACTCCACGCCCCAGTAGCTGCTTTCCCCCGCCTACCCTGTGATCTTCGGCGCGCAGCTCCTGGCAGCTGGCAGCTCTACACCAAGCTACCGAGGACCAGGGACAGGAAGAAACCTGCGCCAAAGAGGTGAGTATGATGTTTTTTTTTTTATTTTAATTATAGAATGGGGACATTAATTATATGTCTGGGGCAGGGGAGAGGGGACATTATTGTATATCAAGGGCTGGCAGGGGGGGGGCATTATTTCATATCTGGGGCTGGCAGGGGGGATTAATTATATTTCAGGGGCGGGCAGGGGCATTATTGTATATCTAGGGCTGGCAGGGGGCATTAATTATATGTCTGGGGCGGGGAGGGGCATTATTCCATATCTGGGGCTGGCAGGGTGGATTAACTATATGTCTGGGGCGAGGGGGCATTATTGTATATCTAGGGCTGGCAGGGGGGATTAATTATGTGTCTGGGGCAGGGGAGCATTATTGTATATCTAGGGCTGGCAGGGGGGATTAACTATATGTCTGGGGCGGGGGGGGGGGCATTATTCCATATCTGGGGCTGACAAGGGGGATTAACTATATGTCTGGGGCGGGGAGGGGCATTATTCCATATCTGGGGCTGGCAGGGGGGATTAACTATATGTCTGGGGCGAGGGGGCATTATTGTATATCTAGGGCTGGCAGGGGGGCATTAATTATATGTCTGGGGTTTGGGGGGGCATTATTCTATATCTGGGGCTGGCACTGGGCATTAATTATATGTCTGAGGCGGCGGTCATTATTCTATATCTGGGGCGGGCAGGGGAATTAATTATATGTCTGGGGCAGGGGGCATTTATTATATGTCTGGGGCAGGGGGGATATTCTATATCCGGGGCTGGCAGGGGGCATTAATTCTATGTCTGGGGCAGGGGGCATTATTCTATGTCTGGGGGGCAATATTCTATAAGAAAAAAAAGAGAATGTTCCAGCTCACCTCCAGCCTCTATGTGCTCCGGAAACGGCATGGACTTTACCTCGTCTGTTGAGGTCAAAATTGCATATGAAAAACTCTCAACAGTCTGGGGCAGGGGGCCATTATTCTATGTATGGGGCAGGCAGAGGGCATTAATTATATGTCTGGGCCGGGGGGCATTAATTATATGTCTGGGGCGGGCAGGGGGCATTAATTATATGTCTGGGTGTAGAACATAAGATGTCTGTGTGGTAAACTTTGCAGGAATGCTGTGTACCTGGAGGTGATGGTGGAACTAAAGGAGAAGATGAGGAACGAGTACAATCCGGGGAAACATCACCTGATGTCACTGGATGCAATAGGTGAGGATCTCATGTGTTTTCTGTAGCTGTATATGATACTGATATAATACTGATTTTTTTCATGTTTTCATGTTCGCTTCTGTGTATATATGTAGCATTATAGTAGTTATATTCTTGTACATAGGGGGGCAGTATTATAGCAGTTATATTCTTGTACATAGGGGCAGTATTATAGTGGTTATATTCTTGTACATAGGGGCAGTATTATAGTAGTTATATTCCTGTACATAGGAGCAGTATTATAGTAGTTATATTCTTGTACATAGGGGGGCAGTATTATAGTAGTTATATTCCTGTACATAGGGAGCAGTATTATAGTAGTTATATTCTTGTACATAGGGGGCCGTATTATGGTAGTTATATTCTTGTACATAGGGGGCAGTATTATTGCAGTTATATTCTTGTACAGGGGGGCAGTATTATAGTATTTATATTCTTGTACATAGGGGGCAGTATTATAGTAGTTATATTCTTGTACATAGGGGGCAGTATTATAGTAGTTATATTCTTGTACATAGGGGGTAGTACTATAGTAGTTACATTCTTGTACATAGGGGGCAGTATTATAGTAGTTATATTCTTGTACATAGGGGGTAGTATTATAGTAGTAATATTCTTGTACATAGCGGGCAGTATCATAGTAGTTGGGTTGTATATGGGAGAAGGTATTGTAGTAGTTTTATTTTGTATATAGAAGGCAGGATTGAATGTGTTATTCTAAATGTGTTATTGTAGCATTATTCCTGTACATAGGAGGCAGCATATATTCTCTCTCTGAATTGTACATTTATGGCACAGGGGAAAGGTATTTAAGGCTTACCGGGTCGTGTGTTTGCAACATTCTTTGCACATTAGATTCACTTAATGCAAAACAAGAACATCTTTTGCTAGTAAGGCCATCTACCAACAATTTGTCTGTTATAACTCCACCCTCATAATCTGACCACACCCACTTGTTTTTACTCCGCCCATAAATTGGGTCCACTTTTGTAGTTTTTTCCAGGGCCATTTTAAATTCCCAGTCCGCCCCTGGCAATGTCCCAAGTGTCCCAAGGAGCTGGTCTTATGATAAATAACCCCCATAGAGACTATCAAAGAATTTTAGTATTTACATATGTCCTGTCAACAATATGGCCCCTGTTCCCATTAAGATACAGATGCTTACTATATTAACATATTACTTACCAGAAGATGTCCCAGAACTTCTTTGAGTTCTCACTTTTTCTTCTCTGTTCTGAGATAATGTGCTGCCAGATTTTATGGACAATAGGTCAAGATCATCAACTTCTTTGCTTAAAGGACTATTAGTCTGAAAGTTATTACAAATATAACAGCTATTAGTATTCCAATTACATAGATCACATGACTGCCCATTTTTGTACTGTTCAGTGGTTACAGTATTTTTTGGAATATAAGGCGCACCGGAGTATAAGGCGCACCATCAATAAATGCCTGCTAAAAAGTCTAGGTTCATATATAAGGCGCACCTGATTATAAGGATGAATGACCAGCAGGTGGCAGACCTGTGCACAGTTCAAGGCAGCTGCTGTCTGTAAGTAAAGTTCGTATATAAGGCGCATTATAGTCCGAAAAATACGGTACTTAAAAGCCAGATCATGTCATATGGAGTCTTAGGGTTCATTCCCATGGCTGTATGCTCGTCTGGATTGGATGTGCTTGCCCGGGAGGAGGTGGGTTCCGGTGAGCGATCTTCACCCCTACTCCCTCCATAGGCAGACCAGTGGCCACCCAACTCGATCACAGTGCAGTGATGCACCGCATGCTAACCGGGAGCGATAACGGTCTATGCGGGCCGTGATCTGGTCGCAAATAATGCTACCCGATCACGGCCATCCGAATAATTACATTTTAATGGAACCTGAATAATGCAGGTGTAAAGCTAAATTAACACCTAAATAATTTGTTTTTTGTTGTACGGTGGCTAAAGTAAATGACATTATTCATGCACATGGAGGAACTTACCTCGTCTATCCATAGTACACAAGCCAAATTCTATAAGGTGATAACCCTAGTGTTCATAGCCCCCTTATTCTTACCCGGACTGGGCACTCCCTCTTTTTTCCCATCTCGATTCCTCAACTCCCCTCTATATGCATCTATCCTACATTTACTCCTTATTTTTCTTCTACTCTTCATTCTTATCCTTTTGGAGACCCTAATGCAGGCCCTACGGGGGCTCTTGTAATATTCCTTATCATCACAAAAAGAAAAAAAGGCAGAGAGATAAAGACATTATATTGTATTTGATTCATACGCAGTACGCATGTTTATATTTTACTGGATATAATGAAAACTGCGTTCCTGATCCTTGATTGTCAACAATAACACCTAAATAATATGTCAACCTCTAAACCAAAAACCCTTTAGGAAGAATATTACCAGTATAATAATATTGTGAGTATAATAATTGTATGATAATTATTTTTCCAAAAAAAAGAGAACTGGCTGCTATAAGTAACTGTGACTTGTCTTTCTAGGTCAGTTTTTAATATGTTAGATCCATTAGAGCCATAGAAAAAATTAAATGTAAGAAAATGTAATCATTGCAGACCAGAGATAAATATAGAATATGCCTATAAACATAAGGGCAGTCAACAGGTTTTCACTTGTCTAATACATGTTTTTACGCAAACATGTATGACATTATCAGTGATGGAGGGGAAAAAAACACTAATATAAAGCTTGAGCCAAAACAGAATGTAATATCTAAGAATAATATGGGAGGCATGAAAAATCAGAATGTAAACTGTACCCCCACGTTCTGGTTCTGGATGTAAACCATGCCAGCGTCACCCGTAATCTACACAGCATATTAACAAACACCTTGATGCAATTACAGATCTATTATTTAGATCTGTGGTGTGCTTAACACATGGCCATTGATTGTATGGAAATGTATTCAAAGTATTTATTCAGAATATTCAGCGGTTGAGATAGAATCAGATAATAATCCCTCAGGGAAAAATATAGGATAATATCTTACCACAAGCTGGACACGTCTTCCATTCAGTACATCGTGGTTTAATTCAGGCAAGAAACGTTTTCTGCAATAGGAGAGCATAAAATCACAGAATATACATGTCCTTCCTTGTTTACCAGGTGGACAGACGTGGGGTCTCATTTCTGATGACACATTTCTATGTATGCTTTTCTTCCAAATTTTAAGACTTGTGTGAGTGACGACCGTGTAGACTTGTGGTAAACAAGTGGTTTGTGGGAACTTGGATAAACTGTCCAAGCTGTTCATACATGAGGTACATAACTGCAGGGAGTACTATACAATGGTGGCTTGTCATAGCTTATTAACCAATGTATTTATTCAATGTGACATTTCTAGCAGCTGTAGTGTCACTGTACCGGGCTGGCCTCTATTGGTGAGCTGTGAGCAAATTGCTTCCGCATGATAACTACATTGTTGGCCATTGATTTTGCTTCATATTTCTGTAGCAAAAGCAATGTTTATTCTGGGAATATCAATCGCCAATACTGGAGAGAAAGTCAAAAAAGTATGTGAGCATAGACTCTGATTTTATTGTCTCTCATTATACCTAGTAGATGAACTGACCCAGTTATAATTGGCATCAGACAGACTCTATGGAGGGGGTAGAGAAGTGAAATCTGCTGTAGGCGGCAGAGGAACTCTCCACGCCAGCACAGCCGCCTGCCGGTTATATATCAGGAGGCCAGAGCCTCTCAATTTACCCGATGAGTGCAGGGGCGGGATTAACATCATACGTAGAGAGCCATGATAAACCCCCCCTATTTTTTTATATTTTGACTATTCTATTCCTGCACTTGCAAATGAGTTATCCATTCCCATATGATCCTCACTGACTTTTCCCACACAAAGAGAAGGAGGTAGTTTGATTAGAGCTTAAAGTGAAAAAGGTAAGTAAATAAATGGAAAGTAGAACCTTCTAAACCAGATTTATCAGATTTATCAGATGATAAATTTGTTGCATTGTTAGTCTGCCTATTCTACCTGTACTCTTCCTAGTGGTTGGTTTAATTTATGCCAAAAAAATTGTGTTGGAAATTTAGTGCATTGTTGGTGCACAGAATACCATCTCAACCAGGACTTTTTGACACACAAGCCATACAAAAATCTAAAAAGTGTCTAAAACAATTTAGAGCAATGCACTGTAACATGGGCCAGATAGTTAGAAACGCAAAAAGACAAGAAGCTATGACTGAGCTACACAATAAGAATGTCATTACCCTTTGGATGTTGCAGAACTGGTTGTGTTTATATCGGCACATTGCGTGTGAAGCCACTGATACGTAAGTTCTCTGCTTCTTGCTAATGCTTCTGAATCAAGTTCTTTTATCTGGCATAATTCTTCATCTTTAGCTTTGAAAAAAGTTAAATGTGATATAATAAAACAAAGTAAATACATATTGTATACTTTTGCAGGTCACAAAATATGACTACTCACTTCATGCTGTCCTATAAAGTTAATTTATTCGTAAAGTGCTGCGGAATATGATGATTATTATTATAAAGATTATTATTATTAATTAATGCAAAAATGTACCAATAATACAATGGGCCAGATCTACTATTCTGGCTGCTCCAGTTTTCTGACATACTTTGCACTAGAAAAAATGTCGCACACTGTGGGGCAGATTTATCAAGCTGTCTGAAAGTCAGAATATTTCTAGTTGCCCATGGCAACCAATCACAGCTCAGCTTTCATTTTACCAGTGCTCATGAATATTTTAAAGGAGAGCTGTGATTGGTTGCCATGGTCAACTAGAAATATTCTGACTTTCAGACAGCTTGATAAATCTGCTCCTGTATGCTAAAGGTGCCATAATCTGGGCCATAATCTAAACACTGAAGGTGGAAATGGTGGCCCCCACCAAGAGGCGTCGCTAGGTCAAATGATCCAGGGCCTGTGCCCCATATCTTTTGGCCTGTGTCCCAAATGTCCCTAGTCAGCGGGACACTTGTCACGCTGTATGCTGGCATTTCCCCGGATTTCCTTTAAATGTAAATGACACAGGCAAACCTCTACTCTAGACTTAGCGTATTACAGCAATATTACATTAGCAGTGCAGTTTATGGGAAACATGGAAAACACATACATACATTGCATTAGAAATAGGCAGAAATGGCTTTGCAATACAAAAGTTGACTGCAACCATCCACCCTCAAACCAGACCCCCCCCCCCTGACAGTGCTAAAGATGATTTTGTCTGGTTTCTAATGCCTGTTGCATGGCAATATAATGACAGCTGTGTGCAGATCAAAATAATACAAATTGTTTATATATCAAAGATATATTCTCCATTGCTTTACAGATCCTAGAATACATATACAAATAAAATAAAACATTACCGATTTCTAAATGTTTGAAAATCTGTCAACCATTATCTGCCGCATCCTCAATTTCCATCCAATCACAGCTTGGCAAACAGAAATCCATAATAATATTATATTGGGGAACTGTTTTTCTTGGATTTTCTTTACATTAAACATTTTACCTTCTGATCTTAATATTACTGATGAGACAGACTGGTACGGATGAAATGGAATAAGGATAACCCCTCTTCTTTTCTCACACAAAGATATGAATAAATTACATTTTTAAAAAGTTCATAATCAATTAAAGTAAATAGTAATTGTTGGTAAAAATGGCACAACCAATTTACACATTCTTTGAAAGGTCCTTTTATGGCCATACATTAGCAAGTCGACAATTTAAAGACATGTATTTACATATTACACAACATGCAAATATCATTAATGCTACATATGTTAACATTGCCCAATGATCTGGGACACGTGTTTGCCCAGGTTATTATATCCCCGTATAATAGTATTTTTATAGAGGTTGAAAGGAACTTGTCACCAGGTTTTACTAAACTACTAGTCCCCTCAGGTAGGGGATGAAATGTCTTTGCAGAATTCCCTCTTTAATGTTAAATCTCACCCATCACCTATAAATAATCTCCCGCCCAAGGCAGGGATATATGACTCTTTACACCTCAAATTCACATGAGATAAGTCATGTTTAGTGGTTACAGGAGGGAGAGTCACTTCTGAAGCCTCTATCTTTGGTTCTATAGTCCCTAGAAACTGTGTCATATTAATGGGAACCTGTCATCAGAAATTGACCTAATAAAGCACCAGTATGTTTCCAAGCAGCTGAACACATTCCAGATCATGTTTCTTTCATGACCCAGTGTGGTGGCATCATGCAGAAAATCAACTTTGAGGTGAGATGTAAATTTGTTGTGTAAAGTCAAGGAGGCGGAGTTCTAACACTGAAGTCAAGCTCTCTTCCTCATAAAGCCCCCTTCACTGTAAGTGACGGTCCTCCATCCAGAGAAATCACTAACCAGATCTCCTGAAGTCTGATGCACAACGTCAATCCCAGAGGAGTAGGCGTTGAGAATTCCCCACCTTGACTTCAGTGTTAAACTCTCCGCCTCCTTGACCTTATACAGCCAATTTACATATCACTTCAAAGTTGATTTTCTGGATGAGGTTACACTGCCTGACAATATACAAGTAGTGGTTTATTAGATCAATCATGGTGTATTTTAGATCCCATTAAGCTTATGGCTCTGTGAACTACAGAAGTGGAGGTACATGAAGTTAAAAATAATCTGCAGCTTGCATTTATTAATCGTATTTGCACAAAAAAATGTCTGCACCACATTTATGAAGGGTTTTAGTTAGTTTTATGGCTCTCCTACACCAAGTTTGCACCAAAAAGGTCCATGGGCCAAAAATACTACTGACCCCACAAAATTTTGTCCTAGTTTTCTAGTATACAGTAAGCCAACTAATAGGAGGTTCAGAGCATGACCAGATAGCCTTAAACTAAGACAGATTTATCATGCAGCATTAGACACTTACATGACTGTTATGTCTAGTCTAACTCTGCACTGTCATACCTTTTATACATCTGCCCTATGTCTTTAGCTGTATGTCACTCTAGTTCTGTAGCTCACACAGTCATAAGCCTGGTGTGTTATGAAAGATTAGATCCTTATCTTTACCATATATAGGAGTAAATGAAGTGACACTACCCCTGCAACCACTAAACTTGATCCATCTTATGTGAAAAGTAGGTGAGAACGGCAACGACTTTGTTAAAGATTTTTTTATAGGTAAATGAGCTCGATTTCATACCTAAGGGGGGCTAGTAGTTTGGTAAAACCTAGTGACCGGTTCTCTTTAAGAGCTTGATCAATTATTCCATCATTGATTGGCCTATTCCACAAGTGGTGCAAACAATGTAGAGTTTCCTGGAGAATTTAATCCTGCAAATGGAAAATTCATCTGAATTATGGTGATTTTCTGCTACAGGCAGACCCAAGCCTGATGTGCATTCTTACTCCCACATGGAGGAAATCAGTCATTACAGATTGCATTTCCATTGGTCTTGTACATTTATTCTTAAAACCTATAAATGAAGATTAAGGATGGTCTCACACATCCAGGGTATAAGTACATGTATTCTAAAATATCATACATGTTTATTCATTTGGAGTCTACTTATTGCATCATCCCATCTCATATGTATTTGGTTGTTGCTTAGAAGCATAGCATTAGTAATTGAAGGGAGACTGAAAAGACTCTGAAACACCAGAAATAGAAACCTATGTAGGAAAAATCTTGTATTGCAGTAGTAATTACAGTAAACAAACGGTAAGATCTGATTCAAAATATTTGAAAGGCCAAGTCGGAAAAACAAACTCCAGTAAGATGGAGAAACTGCTTCCCAAGATTTGTAAATGCATTTGTCCTGTGGGCAAGTAGCTACTCAAAACCAGCTGCCATGACAAAATCTTTTATCCAGTGCAAAAAATAAGCTATTGTTTACTGATCAAATCGGCAGATAAAGAAAGACAGGGAGATGGATATCTTGTGCTTCTTATAACCCAATGCCAATGCCCTAGATTGCTCCCAGAAATGTTGCTGAGTTGGAAAATGAATGCTAAAAACCTGCAAGTAGCCAGTGATTTTGTCTAGTAGAATTCTCGAATACCATGTTCTCAGTGGATGCTATGTGTCCATAGAGGAATAGAGGTAATTTATCCCTAGAAAGCAATAATAATCAATAATATTTTTCAGTATATTACAAATTCCTACCGTGTATACAAAAAATGTGCTGAAAAACCTCACCTTGACATCGGCACGCACTATGATGTCAGCGAGCAGCTGACCTCATGGTGCCTGTGACAGACAGTGCGGGGACATGGAGCCAATGCCGCAGCATCGCTGTATGTCAATCACAGTGTCCTTGCCTTGCTAACTATTCACCTGCAATCAGCAAATTAAAGGAATTTCCAGACCACTGTGGAGTGGTTCGTGAATCACAGACCGTGCATGAACAGAACCACAGTGCCAGGGATGGACACCATAGTGATATGTGATGCAAGGAATCTCTGCATGATATGTCACTATGATGTAAAAAGTCCAATCCCTAGCACTGTGGTTGAACAGTAAAACAGGACGATAAATGGTCTGTGATGCACAGTGTCACAGCATGTGTAGCTACAGCATTGAGGGGCTCTGGTAATGGCCCTTAGAGCCCCTCCAGATCATTAGCATTATTTTAAAGGTTGATTTTAGAAGGAAGATATAGATAACAAATATCAGGAAATTACCATAGTCACGGTGTCTGGATCATTGAGTAATTGACCCTGATTTATCATTTTTGATTTTGTAGATTTTCTTTAAAAAATGTTGACATTCAGTTTTACATAGAATTTGGCACATAGGGATTTTCCTATATGTTATCATCTTTCATCGTGAAAATTCAGTAGTGTTAAAGTACAATCAGGAAGTAAAAGAAAGAATTTTTTGCGATAATACTCCATTTATTGTTGCAATACATCTGTGCAATTTCTTTTGACTTTGACTGGCTGCCTACTAATGTGTGGGAACAGTGGGAAAACCGATGCTGTCATTAGGGCACAAAGCGAGTCAGTGGCTGAATTACAACTGAATATTATGAGATGTGATAGTGTGTTGGCAATGTGCAGACAGAAACAGAAGAAAGAGTCCAAGAAAGTGAGCCAGTGTATTTCAGAAATATGTGAGAAGCATCATCCAAGCCAATAATAAATATGGAAACTTAACTTTAAAGTGCTATCACATCTGCTATGTCCAGCCGGACTCTATAATAAACTTCATTTTCTCTTGTCTATATTGTAAATACCGATATCTGATTGGCTGCAAAACAAGAAACCAATCACAATATCCACAACTCCATTATTTTCCCCATCACATATTCTCATTGTTCTAGCATATAAATAGACTCGCCAAAAGAAGCTATCAAATGAATTTGTTAGTGTCCAAAAACATTTATAAACCAATCTTTCGCTGCAAACTGCAAGCAACAAAATGCAAGTGCTTCTATTCATCAAAAGCCGAGCATCTAAACCAGCTGGCATCTAATCCATTCATCATCTAATCCAGCCGTCATCTAATCCAGCCCTCATCTAGACCAGCCCTCATCTAATCTAGCCCTCATCTAATCCAGCCCTCCTCTACACCAGTATATATACAAAAAGTCCTCCAGCTCACCTGGATCATGCGGCAACTTAGTCCGCTAGCACGGATCCACCCCGCTGCTGGGCAATGTAGTCCACAAAAAAGAGATTTCCGGATCCAGCTAGGTGCAGATTAAAATCGCCTTTATTCGATTTTTAGGGCATCCATCAGATAAAATACAGGTGGCATGGTATAATCGTCAACGCGTTTCTAGCACATACAAGTGCTCTTAATCATGACAGTCATGATTAAGAGCACTTGTATGTGCTAGAAACGCGTTGACGATTATACCATGCCACCTGTATTTTATCTGATGGATGCCCTAAAAATCGAATAAAGGCGATTTTAATCTGCACCTAGCTGGATCTGGAAATCTCTTTTTTGTGGACTCCTCTACACCAGCCCTCATCTATACCAGCCCTCCTCTACACCAGCATTCATCTAAACCAGACCTAATCTAATCCAGCCGCCATCTATACCAGCCGTCATCTATACCAGCCGTCATCTAAACCAGCCCTCCTCTACACCAGCCCTCCTCTACACCAGCCGTCATCTATACCAGCCCTCCTCTACACCAGCCTTCATCTAAACCAGACCTAATCTAATCCAGCCGCCATCTAAACCAGCCCTCATCTAAACAAGCCCCCATCTAATCCAGCCCTCATCTAAACAAGCCCCCATCTAATCCAGACCTCATCTAAACCAGTCCTCACCTAAACCAGCCCTCATCTAATCCAGCTGTCATCTAATCCAGCCCTCATCTAAACCGGCCCTCATCTAAACCAGCCCTCATCTAAACCAGCCCTCACCTAAACCAGCCCTCACCTAAACCAGCCGTCTCTGCACCTTTTACTTTTGAAAAGTGTTTTTAATAGAGCCAAAAGCAGTACCGTTATTAAATCAGTAATATTGACATGTAATGTATTTTACATACATTTATAGGCTTCAATTTTATATTAAATTGGTTCAAATGGAACAATGTAACAAAACCAATTTAGTAACAATAAAACAATCGCGGTAATCTCCCGGAATAATTAAATCATACCTGTATAGGCATTAGAAATATTGAGACTCAATAAAGACATTTTATGGTGAGGCTTTGTAGTAATAATAATAATTCCTTAATTTATATAGCACACACAGATTACCCAGCACTGCACAGAGCTTGCCAAATACACAGATTCCAACCATGGATCCCAGGTTTTGTAGGACTTTTGTTGGAGGCCTTCATTGAAAGATAAAGATCTTTGTAGCACAGAGTTATTGTTAACTCTTCTGGTTCTCTGCACCTTTTTCATCCCATAAGTGCTGATTCAGATAGACCACAGGGGACACATACAATATTGTGACACATTGGGGCTCATTAATTAAGAGTCCGCGGACCACACAAGCGTTGGATATTCCGTCGATTACCGATTTGTGCCGCATTTAAAAGGGTATTGTGGCACACGCGATTGGATTTTGGCGCAATCGTGTTGGCTTTCATGCAACACAAATTGGGGGGCAGGCCGTCGGACGGTCCGACGGATTCGGACTGAGCACGGTATTTAACATTTAAATTGTGTCGCAAGACAATGCACTAACATACACCGGGACAAAGATGGTGAACTCAAGCGGACATGAGCGGGGAAGCGACACATGCAGGATATCGGGTGCACGATCTTAGTGAAACGCGCCGGAGTCCATGATCGTCGGGGACAACACAGCAGGGACAGGACCGGGTAAGTAAATGTGCCCCATTATTCTCATAAAAGTTAAATGTGACAGCCGACATGACTGTTATACGTTTAGAGGGAAGGGTCCAGGCCAGGGCAAGTCTTGTTGTGGAGGATATATATTATAGTTTACAAAAAATCAAACAAGAAGGACAGCACACCAATACAGGCAGTCCCCGGGTTACGTACAAGATAGGGTCTGGAGGTTTGTTCTTAAGTTGAATTTGTATGTAAGTCGAAACTGTATATTTTATAATTATAGATCCAGACAAAAAAACGTTTGGCCCCAGTGACAATTGGAGTTTAAACATTTTTTGCTGTAATGGGACTGAGGATTATCAATAAAGCTTCATTACAGACACTTTACAGCTGATTATTGCAATCTGACACTATAGTAAAGCATTCAGAAAGCTTCACCAGAGGTCAGAGGGGTCTGTCTGTAACTATGGGTTGTCTGTAAGTCGGGTGTCCTTAAGTAGGGGACCGCCTGTATATAAAAAAGAAAGTGGGCACTTTATTCACCCAAGTGCTACATTTTGGATCCTGTTCAGAATCCTTTCTCCTTATAGTTTACGTTTATAATACACGTCACTCCTTTTTTGTGGAGGATATATATTATAGTATATGTCACTCCTTGTTGTGGAGGATAGACCGAGATTGGAAAAAGAGTGGAGAAAGTGACATGCATAAGACTCTTCAGCACTTGATGACTCAACCCAAAATTCTAATGTGGGTCCATTCTAATGAACTCAATTCTGTATATGCATGCGCATGGATATTTTTTAACCTCTTATGGTCTGAAACACTTTTACAAAAAAAATAATGACCCATATTTATTAAAGCCCCTGCACCAGTTTTTGTCTGACTTTGCACCTTCTTTTTAGTCCTATGTTAAAGGTGGACCAAAAAAAAGTTGGAGAAGTGCAGAAGGCGCCAGATTTATGAAGATTGTGTGCACAATTCATGAATCTGGAGCACCCTGCAGACTACACAGGCAAACTGTACATAGTGCAGTTTGAATGGTTTTTGATAAATGTGGCCCAATATCTTTTATGCTACAGAAATTCTAAATAATATATCATACCTTCAATGCTTTTTAGTACATATCACTGACAACTCCAAAAGCAATATGTTTCAGAAGGGGTGGTTTAGAAAACCAAAAGAGGACTGGAATGGCGCTATTCGGACAAGGGTCTTCAAGAGGGTTAAAATGCTTTATTCCATAGTAGACGCGTTTCAGGCTAATCAGCCCTTCTTCAAGTACAATTAGATAAAATAGGAGATGATTTTCAGCGGCAGCTTAATCCGCCAAACCAATGTTTCAGCGGATTAAGCTGCCACTGAAAATCACCTCCTATTTTATCCAATTGTACTTGAAGAAGGGCTGATTAGCCTGAAACGCGTCTACTATGGAATAAAGCATTTTAACCCTCTTGAAGACCCTTGTCCGAATAGCGCCGTTCCAGCCCTCTTTTGGTTTTCTAAACCACCCCTTCTGTCTATTGGATCACTGGTTTAACTTAGGTTAAACACCAGCACGCTGAAGGGCAGCTTACGGATACTTTAAAAGCGCATTAACTGTATAATAAGGTGAGCACACCTCTAGGGGGGGGGGGGGGAGGCGGGGGTCACTTCCTACATACCCCCCCTATTTTCTGCGTGGTTCCATTCGATACCATACGTACCTCTTTCTCCTTATCCTCACAGTATCACACGAGGCGCCGTCCTCTTGTTTGCCTTTGTTTTGTTTTTTCCCCCCTACTTTTAGTACTCAATATGTTTCAGGTTCAGAAGCTCACATCCCACTAATATACAGAAATATGAACTGTGAAATACGTGGGAAGCTATAAAGTCAAAGTGCAGATAATTTCAATTTTAACTACAAAAAAGTGATTTGAAGGACATAAGGAAATAAAATTTTAACAATAAGATGTGTTCACATTGGTGCAGTGTTAATTCTTAAAAGAAGACCTCTGATTTTGCACATTTGTAGCGTTCAACAACTAATATATATCATCAAACTGATTTTCTTCACAACAACAGCTGTAATAAGAACTGGCATAAGTGTTCCTATGGCTGTGGAGAAGAGGAAAGTGGTTTATTAGTAGCAGTCAAGTCCTTTCCTGCAGTAATTTAACATGCACTTTCACCCCCCAGACATGTTTAAACAACACTTTAATTGATGTGTGAAGTGTGTGGCTGGCCAATAGGTCTTGTCCTCTTACACGAGATCATTATCAACCTTCTCATGGTGTGGTGCTGTATAACCAATATAGTAGTAAACGGAGTCACATAATGCACTAAACATTGGGTAACATTATCATGATAGATGCGAACTGACCTAAAATGTAAAAGACCATAATGGAAAACTACATAGCAAGGTATAGAACTGTCATCCTAAATTAGTAAAATGATGAGCCATGTTTATATACACGGAATATGAAATATTTGCATATTTTAGTGCATATTTAGACAGAAGTATATTCTGACATAAGAGGAGTAGCCTAATAAAATATAATGTAGCTATATGGAAAAGCGGTGCCAAAGATCATGCAAATCCACCAAAATGTGGCACATTTATCTGAAGTACACCAAGCCAGCAATAGTAGGTGAAGAGTTAAAATATGCCAAATTTATGATTAATCTTAAATGGGATGTCAGTTAGTATATAAAAAAAAAGTTACATGTGGCAGTAAAAATAATGAGCCTTTTATACTTACCTCCTTCGGTGCTCTGTTCTCCCGCACTGCTGCCTGTCACTGCTGAGTCTCTTTTTGCACGCAGCAATGATGAGGCAAGAACAGCTGCGTGCCTGCTACAGTGGGAGTTTCAGGCTGTAGCAAGCACACGGCTGTTAGGACGGCAGTACCAGTCTCTATATACAAAATGAGATCCACCAGTGACCAACTCACTGCGGGTGAATGGAGCACCGGAGGAGGTTTATTATTTGTAAAGCCCCCTCAGCCATATGTATATTTTAAATCTGGACAAATCCTTTAATTTCCCTGCCCCTGGAATCCTCTTATACGGTGACTTCTTAGTCTATAAATTTGAAGAAGCAAAGCATATTAAGTAGGAACAGGGCCGGGACGAGGGTAGGCCCCAGTTGGCGATGGCTGGAGGGGCACTGGAGGTTTACGGTGCTGACAGTCAGGACTAGAGCTTCTCCTCTGTCGATTCCTGTGCAGCCCACCCCTCTTATTGTGTGGCTGCATGATGCTCCAGAGTTGGAGAGGTATGTACACCTCCTCAAGCATAGGCTGCTCACCTGGGAGAGACAGCATTCTGAAGAACAGGAAACATGATGAAAGGTGAGTTGAGATTGTGTGTTGTTAGCTAGGGGAAGCTTGTGTATTGTCAGTGTGTGTGTATTGTCAGTGAAGGGGAGGAGGCTGTGTGTTGTTAGTAGGAGAGTGGGGATTGTGCGTTGTTAGCGAGGGGAAGCTTGTGTATTGTGCGTGGGGGGGGGGAGTGTGTGGTGTCAGTGAGTGTAAACTTGTGTTTTGTAAGTGGGGAAGGGTGTGTTGATGTTGTCAGTGGGGGCATGAGCAGCAAGGATGTTGGCAGTAGGATAGGGGGGAGCTGGGATGTTTCCAGTAGAAGAGTGGTGTGTTATGTCAGTAAGAGGAAGCTTGTGTGTAGTCAGCGGGGGAGGGGAGCTTTGATGTTCTGAAGAGTAAGGGGTGTGTGTTGTCAGTGACGGGGAGCTTGTGTATTTTCTAGTATAGAATAGATTCAGCTAGAGTTCAGAAACAATTCATTACACACTGTATCTTCCTGTCATTTTTCTTAAAGGGATTGAATGAGTGATTAAAACATTATTTATATAAGGCTCTTAAGGCAAAGAAAATAACAAACAAGAGATACTTATCCTTTCTGCTACCCTTGTTCACCTGCTTTGCTGCCCATTCCCACTGCCAGCTGTTTGTATGTAGAGACTGGCATTGATGTGGCATCGACAGACAAAACATGCTACTGCAGCAAGATTTTAAGGCAGTAAAAAGCATATGAATGTTGATGCGACACCCCATTTGCCTGCTGGTAGTGATGATGGGCGGTGCTATGGCTGAACCGGAGTTATAGTTGTTATTGTTGTTGTTATTTCCTCACCCCCTGGAGCCATTTTTTTTTATTCCAGACAACCCCTTTAATCATAACACTTTTAAGACGTGTTATGGTTGCTTCTTAGTATATGTGTTATACTTGGTTATGTTTTTACCTTTAGGTATCATCCACATGAAGGCGTACTTATCACAGGTTGCAAACAACAGCTCTGCGGTCTGTTGTCTGTGTGTAAGGTCCACTCACACACCACTGACAGTAGAATGGACTGCTCGATCCACAAACACTTGCAAGAATATAACCTGCTCTGAGTTTTTCGGCTCAGACAGTCGCTTCATACATCTCAGGTATCCAAAGCCGTGTGTATGAGTTCATAAAAATACATGGAACACACAAATAACATTCATGTACATGATGACTTATATAAATGTGATATGCCTGGTTCTATATATTATTTACACAATATTCCTGGGGGCTGGGTATGGTGGTATTGCCACGGTGCAAAAATATATTGGGTGGTGCCGTGTTCTTGTCCATCTAGGGCACAGGTAGGAATTGCGTTTCATGCTGTTTGGCATTCATACAAGTAAAAGTATGTTAAAGGTAACATTATAAAAAATATTTAGTGTAAAAATTGTGTGATCTTTGATTACAAGAAAAATAATAAGAAAAGATTACACTTTTTGAGCTCATTCAACTCGGATACATTGAAAATTCCCTTTCAGATGAGTTAATCTTAAATGTTAAAATCTACTTCCAATACCTTTTGAGGTAGTAAAGGAAACTTGTCTAAAAAGCAGGAGTCATGCCTATTATCTGCAGCTCTCAAGGGTATCATGTAATCTGAGGTCACAATCGAGGCAACAGAAGCAATGTCACAATATCAGAGAATGGGCCAATTCAGGGCTCCCCTGGACAGAATGAAAGGTCAGGTCTTGTGGCACATAATTGTATTAAAAAACAGCTCTGTGCACACTTTTAGAAATGTCATCTGAACAAACAAGACAGGGTCATTTGCAGGTTAAATTAGATCAAACTATTGCCTTGTAAAAGTCTTTGGCAACCTATTTAATGCTTCATCCGAGATATTACTATTTATGGGGGTAAAGTGGATGCTGGTAAGAAGAATGACAAAACAAACATATAAAGAAGACAAAACTATTTTCTCCCTAGCCCCTTCAGGATAAAGCCTTTTTTTGTTTTTGCTATTCTGTTTTTTACTCCCACATTACAAAAGCCAAAAACTTTGAAATTCTTCAAAATGTAACAACCCAGTAACTTTTCTATACTTTGTGTGCATACTGTTTCTGTGTGAGATGTCATTTTATTGATATTATTTGGAGGAATGTACAGCCTTTTGATTCCAATTCAAATTCTTATTTGTGTCACATTAGCAAAAATTGGACACATATTTCCAATACACCACAAGGGATAATTATTTTTTTTTATTTTATTATATCTGAATTTTTTTTACAGTTTTTTCAGGTGGACTGATTTCTATATACTAGAATCCTACAGTACTGTAGTATACTGCTAATACACTGCTTCCCGTTAGACCCTACCTCAGCCAGTCAGGTTCAACCATGTTATCAGATGGCATTGATCACTGTTGTTAGTAGCGGGTGTCTGCTGTATAATACCATTCTATATGTATAGGGTATATTGTGAGAGACCCTTTCCTATACCCTTAAAGGGGTTTTCTGATGAAAGAAAGTTTTCAAATCACCTAGTGATGGCTCTTTCCTGTTTTTTCATGTCCATTTTTCACTCCCCACCTTCAAAAATCTATAACTTTTTTATTTTTATACGTAAAGAGCTGTGTGACGGCTTGTTTTCTGCGTAACAATAATAATAATAATAATAATAATAATAATCTTTATTTATATAGCGCCATCAAATTACGTAGCACTTTACAAATCATAGGGGACATATACAACTATATTACATTACAAAGAACAAACAGTCATATAGAACAATAGGAGTGAGGTCCCTGCTCACAAGAGCTTACAGACTATGAGGATGAGGGGGTGACACAAGAGGTTGTATAATGGTCCAGCCATTCTTTATAAGGGAACAACGTAACAAATTTTGGCGCTATTTTCCGTTACAGGGTTAAACGCATTGAAAAACCGTTATCATACTTTGATAGATCGGGCATTTTCGGACGCGTCGATACCTAATGTGATTATGATTTTTACTGTTTATTTTATTTTTATTTATGTCAGTTCTAGGGAAAGGGGGGTGATTTGAAATTTTAGGGTTTTTTTATTATAATTTTTTTTTTTAAATTTATTTTTATTTTTACTATTTTTCAGACTCCCTAGGGTACTTTAACCCTAGGTTGTCTGATCGATCCTATCATATACTGCCATACTACAGTATGGCAGTATATGGGGATTTTCCTCCTCATTCATTACAATGTGCTATCAGCACATTGTAATGGAAGGGTTAAAACAAAATAGCCTTTCATGGAGATGGATCGCCGCTCCCCGATGACGTCACGGGGAGCGGCGATCTCAGGTAAGATGGCGGCGCCCAAGCGCCGCTATCTTTTTGAGGCTACCGGCAGCTTTGCCGGCAGCCATTGCTGTGATAATATGCAGCAAAGACTTACCGGCTATGGAGGTGAGCTACGGCGTGAGCCCTCTCCATGCAGCACGACCTGACCGCCGCCGTGAATACAAGGCAGATTTATCAAGCAGTCTGAAAGTCAGAATATTTCCAGTTGCCCATGGCAACCAATCACAGTTCAGCTTTCATTTCACCAGTGCTCATGAATATTTTAAAGGGGAGCTGTGATTGGTTGCCATGGGCAACTGGAAATATTCAGACTTTCAGACTGCTTGATAAATCTGCCCCATTGTGCTTAGATTATCAGGGTACAGGTTAATATTGTCAGGAATAGTGGACCCACTGGACCACCGCAGATGATGATGTAAGCAGACACCTGGGATCGGAATTTAACCCGGTTTTGACCAGAGCGCTACGCAAAGCGGGCTGGACTTGTTGTGGCGTTTCATTCCACAGGTGCAAGTTGTCCACACTGACATCCAAGGCGAGGTACAAAAACGGAAGGCAGGTTTGTGGCCGGGGACAGGCAGGTGGTCAAGGCAGGCGCCACTGGATCAATGTCAGAGGCAGAGCAGAAAGTCAGGGCTTGCAGTGAAGGAGTGTAAAATGGGAACAGGTCCAGGGTCACAACGGGAAATCAATAAACAGGCACAGGGCAACAATACAAGCTTTCTCGGATGGCATATAGCACAAAGATCCGAAAGGATGTGCAGGAAGAGACAGGCTTAAATAGTATTCTGGGATATTGCCAGCACCAATTTACGGCACGCTGGCCATTTAAATATTCTGAAGCTGACGCACGCCCTAGGAGTCGGGAACATGTGCGCAAGGCCGAGGGCGTGAAGACAGGAGCGGGACAGGTAAGCGGACGCCGCAGGGCACATGGAGGATCACAGGCACCCGTGACATAAATTCATTTTTATTTAGCTTCTGTACGATTCTACAGCCTTGTACAGTCTACTAGTATCTGACACATAGAAAAAGAGAGATGAGACAGAGTCATGAGAGGGATATAGTTATATTTCCGCAGTGCATACACTTTGTAGTTAATACATTTGTTAAACTGTAAGGCCTAGGTAATTCAGTGTTGTTTTACTGCATTATAGGTACACGACAGGGTATCTTAGGCCAGAGCTAATTTTATAATTTTATGCAAAAACTGAAAAAAATTAAAAGATAAATAAGATACTTTACATCTGATACAACAATATACATTCTAATGTCCGGTTAGTTCAGGTCTTTCCTGTCATTCTTCATTTTTGTTTTAGGTTTCAATTTATTTATTTTTTTTATTTACTTGCAAAAAAAAATTAAGGAATAATTTTTGGAAATAACTGATACAATAGAATATCAATTGACAACGATACATTATACGTATACTTTATGGACTTGTAGAGAACTGGAGATTTCTAACTTCTGCCATGCTTCTATATTCCTATTTTATGATTTTCATCAAAATAGCTAAAGTATATTGGAAGGGGGACAAAAAAACAAGATATTTTAGAATCCCATCGAAGTCTAAATAATTTTTTCACAGATGTGTTAGATTCATGTTATTTTATTTTGTTACAGTTTATAATGGAAGAAAGTGACAGAGATGAAACCATGGCACGGACTGCTTCATATTGTGTATGAAGCTATTGCTATTACATTATTATTCGGTAGATACAATTATTTTTATACTGCTCTAGATTTCAATCTGTTTCAAAGCAGGAGGCAATACTAAACTGACCTAGGAATTACTTTCTGACATCGCAGAGAAATGTCAGGAGAGGGAGGAGGGTTAATGTTAATTCAGGATTGTGGGAGTATTACACTTATAGTATTTTCTCTTTTAGTCATTTTTCTTTGATGTTCTAGGAGGGGCAAGGTGGTCATATGTAGGAGTAACATGATATATAAAGATGCCATTTGCCACAAGATTTGCAGTTAATCTCAATGCATTTAAATCGCTGAATATACTTATATTCTTACCTAAAACGATTTTTAAAGTCCTAGCTTTAAAAATAATGTGAATATTTTGTAGAGCTGGCCATTGTACTAGCTAAACATTGGTTAAATAACTCAACAAATCACTGCATTCTGACATGTTTATATATGATTGATTACTATTCCAAACCAAAAGGGTAAGTATTGTGCTCAATATGAAGCTTATGAGGAACGTTAGGACCAAGACCATCACCTCTACCACTGCATGTAGATTAACCTGCTTAGCAATTGAAAGAAGTCATATTCAAGAGCTGTGCTACATTACATTATCAAAATTAATAGTTGGAGATTCTTGTAAAGAGAGCATACTTGTAAAACTGGTTGTCATAGAGTGGTAGTTTCCTATACACTGACCTTGAAAATTGAAAAGTCTCCTTCCCCACAGTCTTTTTTTCTATCAGTTCAGAGGTTTAAAAACAAGTTTTTTTCTTTGTAACAAGCTATTTTAGGCCATGTGCACACCAATGTAATTGGGGCCTTGATTTGTGGGCAGTACACTGCCCTCATAGAGGTCTATAACACCCAGTCACACTGGGTGTCATAAGACATTGGTATCCTTAACCCTATTTGAGTTGTGATGAGGATGAACACATATCTGACCACCCAAAAAAAGCGATGAACATCAAAAACGGCAACAGAAAAAAAGTAAATTTACAAAATTGAAAAACTGCTATGTGTAAAAGAAGTCGATCTCATTAGTTATCATCACTGTACCATACAAAACTAATAACTAAAAAAAGTAACTGATTACAGGGAAGGCTATGTTCGCTTCTCCATCAGAGGCTCCGTTAGAAGCCTGTGTCACAGATTCTACCAAAGAGCATGGACGAAAAAGTCCTGCATGCACATTTTTTCATCCAATAAAACGGGACACGGGACCAAAACAGACCCAATTATCAACAAATTGTGTCAACTTACCCCATCACATTAGTATTCACACATTAACAGAGTGTTAGTAATGTCATGATCTGTAGTTGTGAAAAGATCTTATAGTATCATATTCACTAAAACTGCAAGTCTTTGATTTCCTGGTGGTAGAAAGGCCCTGAGCATAAATGGTTGGCAAAAAGCCTGATTACACCAGTTAACATCAAGTCCAATCTCCTTATGATTTGTCATATGTTAAAGTGGCTGCTCACTCCCTCCTTGTTTATTATTACTACTTGGAGCTAAAGCTGCCACCCTCAGCTAGAACAGAGATAAATTTGCTGATTTTGTATGTGTTTACACAATTAGAAAGCAAAGGCTGTCAGCTTTGTACCCAAAAAGCCAAGGAAGAGGACTGATCTGATAGCCATCTGAAGGACAGTGTATTTTATTTCATAGTCTGGCAGTCTTCCAGGAGGCAAACTTTCCCTATCAGATTAAAGGTAAATCCATTAAAATCATGTATGACTGGATATTTATACAAAAAAATTAACCTTCAGGAACAAAAATATCACACATTTAGCTATCCTTGTTTCTACTATCAAACGTAAACACTGTAAAGGTTAATAAATCAGCAGGTGAACAGTCAAAATGATAGGGAAAGGAAGATTATTCAGCTAATCCAAGAAGCCATATACTGTAATAATAGGATGAAAACAAATAATAATGTTTAAGTAGATCCATGCAAAGTTTTTACGTGCATGGGGATTTATGAAGTCCAGCAAAACATATTTCTGGCACTTAAAATGGATTTCAAAGCTTTTTGAGCTAATTTGTGCAAAAAATGCCTAATTTTGCCATACGTAACCTGGGGAGCTGATCTGTACCATGTGATTGACCAATGATGGATCATCTTGGCACATATGTGTTAGACTTAAAGATGTTGTAAACAGCAGGAGTAGTTCATTTTTGGCAACATGTTTTGAAAAGCGGGCTTACTCCTTTAAATAATCTGCTCTTAAGATCTTGACACATAATACACTGAGCATATAATTGGTGTCATTTATAAATGTATAGCAACATTTAACTGATCTAGAGATACATTGTTTAGAAATACCCATGGTCTAGGAATAAATGTTGTTCCTCCAGATGTCCATTGGTATTTAAAGAATACAGAATTTAAGATGCATATTAGTTTTTGATCAAAAACAGCAATATGTGATCATTTAATAGTACAGATTATTATGTCTATTTGATACCAATTTGGTATTTACATAAAGCTATATATTAATTGTCTCCACTTTTCCTGCCTACAGATCAAACTGAATAGAGAAAAAGTTTAAAAAGTTAAAATATATCTTTCATCCAGACTGAATGGTCACTTATAAGTAAACAGTTGTTGCATGTTTCACATTTTGTATTATATGATTTTTTTATAGTTTCCTGTGAATAACTAAAAATATTAATAGCAAATGTGTTAGAAATTTACCTTAGGCGTGAGTAGGAAGTTTTACCACTAGGCTCCATGATATCAGTGTATACTGCTGTATATTTTGAAGCAGATTTAACGTTTTACATAGTAGAGGGTTGAATATATGTATACAGAAGGAAATTGTGCCACATCAAAAGCATGACCCTAACTGGTCAAAATATCCTGTTCTTACAATTGGATGTTAAGCTATATAAGATGATTGCCTTGTTTTCTCTTTTTCATCTGTAAAGGCTTTTATTTACATCTATATAGAAGGTTCAGTTGAAATCTCTGCTGAAGTCAAACCTTGTCATGTTCCTACTAAGAAATAGAAATGCAGAATTTCTAATGTATATAACTCAGGCATATACGTTTATTTACATTTTTCAAAAATTTTTGTTTATGGCATATTTTTAACTTGTTATGTATACCATTTTATCCTTAAAATATATGCCTAAATTGTGGACCTTTATTTATTCCGGCTTTTTAGGTCAATTGACTTACATAACCTTCCTTTTCTGGGAAAAGGTGAAAAAAGCTCTTCTTAAGGGGGAAGTTCAAGCAGGAAGAGACTTTGCAAGGTGAATTAAACACATCTTTAAATCTGGGATTAATGGCATGGAGGGAAACACCGCTCTTCCATTTTCTGTTATTCTATTTAAAAAACAACGTCAACCTTGTGAACCTCCGCACAGGGCAACAGGCGGTGTGTTTATTTTTAACCATTCCGATTAAATCCAAGTGTTGAAAATAGTTGGTTCAATAAGGAATTAATCCAGACTTTGTCTTCCCACCAATTAAGACAAAATCATTCAGGTTTCAATGGATACTAAAATTATCTGTATCTTGCTCTCCCAGACCCAGGTCATAACCTTGTTTAGGCACAGGAAATAGTTATCAGGTCATACAATGGTCAAAAGAAAAAGAATGTGAATGGCCCTAACCCTGACATAGTGGGAGTGTGTTCAAAAGAAGTTGTCTTAAGAGAAATCAAATCACCAATAAAATATCTGTCATATACTCGCAACTATTACTCACATGTATTTTATTCATCTGGCAATTTTTCATTGCATGGGCTCATGTCTTGGACTCTATGTAAGATTAATGGAATGTTTGGGTTGTAAGACAGTGAGATTCAAAATTACTTACAGGTTTCATTTCTCAATTTATTCTAAACGGCAAAACTGTGGCTATCACAATGCTGTCCATCTAGCCCAAGTGCATGCTAAGAAAGGTCAAAGCAGTATTTTTCATATGGCTGCTCCAGTGAACTGGGTTTGCACTCTGCCAGCAGAGCAAATCTGACCCATGGAGAGCACTCCTTCAGATCAACACTGCCTCAGGCCTTACTACTTTCTCCAAGAAGTCTAACATTTCAGGCATCAAGTTGAAATTCTTCTGGAGATGATTAACCCAAACCCATGACAGATTTTTTCCAAGATATCCAACTCCTCATGTTTATTTTATCCTGGCTCTTTTTTGGATGTATTGGACATAACTAACCTACTCATTTTACATGTTAAGGGGCTGGTAGAGAGCCATTTATTTCTTCAAATGAGAAAATATTTCAATGTGCAAGCCTCTATTGTTGTGTGAGCTCACACTAGATAATAAGAAACAAAGCTATACTTTGCTCTGATTCTCAAACTTCCTCTGTTTCATCACATCTTAAGATAAAGATCTTACATGTTTTTGGAAATGTATATGTTTAAGTTTTACTCGCTACATACAGAGTCGGACTTGAACTGCTTTAATTAAAAGTTGATTGATCAAAACAAAAATTTGAGCCAAAAAAACCCTCCCGCTGATTCTATTTTTAACCAGATACGTATGCTTCTTCATCCAGTGACATTCATTAGTATCTATACAAATAAGACGACCTTAAGAAAAGAACAGAATTTCCAGTAATAAATGGGAATATTAGTTATAATGTTAAACTGGCATGACAAATTTACATATATTACTACTATTATTAATACTCCATATTACTACCATTATTACTGTATAATCATATACAAGCAAATATTGTTCTAGATCATAGAAACAGTTTTTCAATAAAAATAAATTAAAACATTCTGAGTTATCCCATTATTGACCCCCCCTTTCCCTATTCGATGTAATGAAGGTAAAATGGATGATAAAACAGTTTAACCGTTCAATTCTGTACATTCGTTGCTTAATATATCTTTTATTCACCTTGATCTTTAAGTAGCATCAGTGGACATAAAAAAAATTGCTGACAAATGTAAATTAACACCAAAGCCAAAATTAATATCTTGACCTATGTTTGAATTCCAAAGAAAAAAGTGCAATCCTTCAACAGATTCTTTGTGTGTTTTAACACAAAGGAACCAAGTAACTTTAAAGAGTTATACATGGAATTAACTTTAAAGAGTTAACCCTAGATGCCACTGTCAATTATGACCACAGAATCTAAACCGCAGCGGCACATGAAAGCTGCCAACATGACACCAATATTCACCAACCCAGAATGTCACAAGACAGTGGTGCTTTGTTGCCATTACTGCAATGCTGTAACCTACTGGAGGCAGAGTCAGCAGTATATCTACAATATATTGCTATACAGGCATATGGCAGTATATTAAATGAGCTGTTAAACCTCCAGGTGTTTAACACACAAATATGTGAGCAACTAAAATTAGGCGTTACGCGTTCTGACCGGGAGCTATGAAGTCTAAAAGGCATAATCAGGAATTTCAGGGCCTCAGGCAGGCAAATTGTGTGCCTCCCCTTACCCTGGCATAGATTAAAGTTTACCATGCTACAACACATTTCATACGTAACTATAAACTCCTTTGGCCAAAAGACAGACCTAACCAACTCATTTAGTGGAGAAACATTTCTAAAAAAAAAAGTGGGGAAATATTTTTGAATACCAGCACTCCCACGGTTAATTTACATTTATTATATTCCATCTTTTTTAAAAATACATGAAACAGCATATGGTGTATCGGGTGTCTGATAAGTTTCAGATTTACATCTTTTGATGTAATTCCGTACTCATGATCTCATTTAATGTTATGCTGTTAGTATGTGCAATACATTTACCAAGTGAATCTAAAAAAGAAAACGCCCACATCATGATGTAAATATACGGACACCATTAATAATATATGATGACAGCTTAGTTGTGTCACATACTAGAGGTTTACTCGGTACACAGTGACATTTAGCAACTCACGAGTGATTATCTGCTGTGAAGGGTGTAGAACTTCTTGGTGACCAATCCTGACTACGAGAGTTTGTCCTCAGATGTCTTCAGTTTTGAAGCACATCTCTGCACTGAGCCCGCAAAATACAGTCACAGGCAATGTGCATTATAATTTCTTATGGATCCACTATGTAAATATACTATCAATATAGTGCCCCTATGATTATATGTTGCCCCCATAACAAGTTACTGCATAAACATTGGACCCGTATAGTCAATAATATATTTAAACTGATTCTGGGTATACTATGTATATATTATCTCTACATAATGTTCAAATTAATAGTTTATTATATATATATACACACACACACACATATATATATATATACACAATACAATATATAACATTATAATTAATTATGAAGTATCATATTTTTATACTATTTTGTATTTATGTAAAATATATTATGGAGACTCTACGTAGATCAATTCAAATAAATATGGTGCCCCCGCGATATATAACTTTCCTTCCATAATGGCCACCAAATAATATAATAAAATATCCCACGCTCGTGTGCATCATTTCTTCTTATTTCCGTTCAGGATGCAGACAGCGATCGCACCCACCTACAGTACATCCTGAATGGAAGGGGCGTGTGAAGGGTTCTTTCCCCTGTTGTGCTAATAATCCTCAGTTCAGAAAGCAGGAGGCACAATGATGTTATTCTGAAAGCACGGACTGTGACCGGGCCCCTGACGGGTGTAACACTGGCACTTCCTTTTCTCTAACCCTGGGCATAGTCCACGTTGCTCCCTAGGGGAACATTTGGATTTAAATTTCTTGAGCTCAAAGTGCATTTTCTTTTTAAGAAAGAGAAGAAATGTTAACACAAACACTGTCTAGAGCATCCCTCTGTATTTGCCTTTTTCCCATAGTGCATGTTAATGCCTTCTTCTTCAAGGATGGAAAATGCACGACTGTCCACATGAGAGAAAATAGAGAAAATATGATTCATCATCCATTGGCCAATTCTGATGTTCACAGGACCATAGAAGGCACCAAGTACAGTACAGTAAAAAATTAGAATTATGAGCCATCCGTGGCTATGCAGTAAACTGAGTTGCATTGTGTGTTCTGAAACATTTCTTTGCATTAGTATTAGCCTACATTAACTGTTGTATCAAATTATTATGAGCTAGCCTTCTCTCCCTACAAACTAATCTTGATCTGCAGTCAATGCACCTACTGCATGCTCCTACCATAGGGTACTCCACAAACTGGCCACCAGCCTACTTCATGCAATCTGTGCTTTGGTAGTTAAAGACACTGCTGCAGCTCTTTGATAGACTTGTCTAAACATTTTACATTGTATTCTAAAACATATATATCAACATGGTCAAAGTAAAGAAACAATTCCAAAAAGAAAAAACCCGGAACGTGGCAGCCTAAAAAATACCCTGAGCCTAAGCTTGAGTCCCTCTACTCCGGAGTTTCTGATCCATATCTAAATCCTAGAGGTAAAGCTTCTGCCCCCTCGATGAAGCTAAGTAATAGTGTAGATGATATAGGGACAGGAAACTCTTAAGAATTAGGACTCAATCTTAGGCTCCATTCAAAACCACCATTCCAGGTTTTTTTCTTTCAACACTTCTTCATTGGCTGACGTTCTTCAATCTGGAAGTATCTAAGCAGAACACGTTTTACGCTTGGTTCGGCGTTCTGAGGCGATGGCATTTTAACACTGCTATTATTGGGGTAAGGCTATGAGCTTCTTTTTAGGGTGATAGGTCCTCTTTAACATTTTGCTAAATCCTGCAATATAGGATTGGTGATGTAAAAACTAATTGGTCTCCACCAATATGAAATCTTCTACAAACGGCTGACAATAGTATAAAATGGGGTCATGATTATATAACCAGTGCCCTGCTGTTCCTGCTCTGGTACTTACCTGCTCCCCTACCTTGGTTTCTGTGACAACTTGGCATGCAGCCATGTGATCACTGACATTAACAAGTTCAAAGCTGCAGCAAATGGGTGAGTTGTAGTGTCAATGCAACATGAAATGTTCAGGACCATAAGACCAGAGACTGCAGGGTATCAGGCAAGCAAAAGTGCAGGATTGATAAAGAATTACTTCTTCTCTATGGTTGAATTCACACAAACACATGTCCAGGCATAAATCCGGAGCGCTGGAGAGGAGGAGGGGTGATCCCTTCCCTCTCCATAGAGATGCACGGCGTACTTGCAAGCCCGTATAAACGCCCCCCCCCCCTTTAGTTCGTGTAAATGCAGCCTTAAACCGATGTCGGCATTTTAAAAAAAAATAATTTTAATGGGGATGGAAGAACACCAAAAAGTGTGGCAGCTTTGCCATCACGGATATCCAAGAAGCAAGGATACTTAAGCAGTTCTTGAATTCACAGTGCCATCAGGTGACGGCTGATATTTCATGAACGGATTTGGAAAAGTGGTATTTTAGGGGTCTTCAGCAGGTCCAGCAGGGACTTTTGATGACATTTGGTAGGCCCCCCAAAATCACTAATTAGTATCATATTAAAGATTATAGTCTTTCAGATCACATCGGCTACAAAACTAGAGAGACAGTTAAAGTTGGGAATTTGATCTTTATCTGCAGCTCACATTCGAACTATAGTTTAAGCTACCCATATCCCTGGCTCTGTAGAACAGAGTAGAAACCGGATTCCCTTTAAAGATTTTTCCTACTCAGGCCACCTTTACAGGCATACGGAGACTTAAAGGGAACCTGTCATCAGAAATAGGCCTAATAAACCGCTACTAGTATGTTGTCAAGCAGCTTAACTTCTTCCAGATCATGTTTCTTTCATGGCTCAGCGTGGTTCCATCATGCAGAAAATCAACTTTGAAGTGAGAAGAAAACTGGTATAAAGTCAAGGAGGCGGAGAGTTTAACATTGAAGTTAAGCTCTCCCCAAATCCTCTCATGTGATTGACATAATGCACCTGACTTCAGGAGATCTTCCTAGTGATGTTTCTGAATGCAGGACTATCAATTATAGTGAAGAGGGCATTCTAGGCAAGGAGAGATTGACTTCAGTGCTAAATTCTCCACCTACTTGACGTTATACAGCTAATTCACATCTCACTTCAAAGCCAGTTTCCTGGATCATGAAAGAACCATGAAAGAAACATTATCTGCAAGGTGTTTAGCTGCATGGTATTTGTCATCTATGACTTCCTTTTAAAATTATGTTTATGAGCCTGAAAGGCTGTTGTGGGTGTTTCCAGAGACCCTCAGTGTAATCTTTTCACTGGTTGTTACAATGAGCAGAACAGGTCTCCCCTCCCCTGCACTTCCTTCTGCTGCTAGATTACACAGGCAGTGGGAGGAGGGAGAGAGTCGGGGGTTAACAAGCCACAAATACCAAATATAAGAAGATTACCATAATAATGGTGTCTGGGTCTATGAGTAGGTGCCCCTGGTTTATCATGCTTGATTTTGATGGTAGATTTTATTTAAAGACCCTATATACTATAGCACAATTGTGATAAGATTCTTTGGATCATTTGGATATGACTTCAGAGATGGTGGGTGAATTTAAACATAAAAATGTGGAATGTTTTGATTCCTTTAAGTTTTTCAGGTCATAGAAATTGTTGACCTATCTTTAGATCAGGCATCCAGCATACCCACCCATCAGCTATTCAGTACAATAGCTAGTACGGAAACCATAACAGTGAACAGAACTGAAAAAAACTGTAGTGGAAGTCCCAGGTTACTTCAGCTAAGTTCCCATTAATCCTAATACAGTGATATGGCAAGGCCAATACACAGATAAGGGATCCGCCTGCTCAGTCTTAATACAGATGACTGCTGTGAACAGTAGATCGTTGTGCTGTCGGGTGTCAGACCTTCTCTAATCTGATATGTATGAGTTAACTTAGGGGTAGGTCATCAACATCATAAAAAAAACCCTTTTAAAAAGCACCTATCAACACGTATAACACATGGCTCTTAAAAGTTGGTAAGCAAATAAATATCAATAAAGCTATTGCGACAAAATAACAGATACAGTAAAATGTGGATTTTTAACCCCTTCCTGCCGAGGCCCTTTTTAGTTTTTGAATTTCCATTCTTTACTCTCCACCTTCAAAAATCTATAACTTTTTTTATTTTTCCATGTAAAGAGCTGTATCAGGGCTTGTTTTCTGCATAATAAATTGACTTCATAGTTAGAGTATTTAATATTCCATGCCATGTATTGGGAAGCAGGAAAAAATTCCAAATGCAGTGAAAATGGTGAAAAAACGCATTTGCGCAGAATTTTTGTGGGCTTGGATTTTAATGACATGTCTACTTCATCCTTTGGGTCGGTGTGATCACGGGAATACCAAATTTGTATAGGTTTTATAATGTTTTCATACATTTACAAAAAAATTAAAACCTGTACAAAAAAAAATAATTCTTCATTAAGAAGAATAACTTTTTCATACTTTGGTGTACAGAGCTTTAGGTGGTGTAACTCTTTGCGACTTTCGATGATGTTTTCAATGCTACCATTTTTAGGACGGTACAGCCTTTTGAACACTTTTTATTTTTGTTTTTTGTATATTTCAAAATGGCAAAAAAGTGGTATTTTTGACTTTAGGCGCTATTTTCCGTTACGTTTGATAGATCCTAACATGCGATACCTTACAGGTTTACAATTTTTACTGTTTATTTATATTTATATCAGTTCATGGCAACTGATTGCTGCCCCCGTTGAAGTCACGGGGGACAGCGATCGTATCCAAGATGGCGGCACCCAAGCAATGCCAGTATTTAAACACTTGCGATAGCTGCCGGCACTGACCACGGCTGTTAGCAGTGGGTGTTTGCTGCATTATGCAGCAAACGCCCACCATGTAAGGAGAGGGCTCATCCCATGAGCCCTCTCCATACACCCACAGTCAACATATGACCTAATACTATGTCACATGTTGGTAAAGGGTTAAAGGTGAAGTCCAAAAATTAGGGGTTGAGTGCTTATTATTCTGTACAAAAGCCAGAAGAAGCTTTTAATACATCTTCTTTAGTAAATACCTGTACCATTGTCTCTAGGAAAAATTTTTGATCATTTTTATTTGCAACTGTTACTTTGTGGATAGATGGAGAACTGGGTGTTGCTATTCTGCAAGATAGAGATGGTGTGTCCCGGCACAGTCTGATACTAGCAGCACAAATTGTTTAGTGTTAGATTGGGCCTTACCTAACTTCTAGGAGAAACAAAGGAATAAAGCAACCCAACCGGACAGGAATATTTACTCAGCTAAATATATAAGACATAATGTAATGACAGTTCCTCTTTAAAGGGGGTTTTATGTGATTAGAGTTTATTTATTGAGAAAGTCTCTAATATAAGTTACATTAAGCTCTCATGTTATTAAGTTAGTTTGGCTAAATGTACAGAAAAAGTCAACGGGATTAAAGATAATGCAACAGATTATTTTTTCTACTTAAAAAAATAAAGAGCTTTGAAAAACACCCAGGACATAGCTTTTTCAAGTTTTTAATATTACCATCTATGTTGATGTGAAGGCTTTGTTTTAGAGGTCAAGTTGTCATTTGTACCCATTCTGTAAAGTTTTGAGGGAGCATACAACAATGTGCATGTGCAGAGACATAAACCTCACGTGTCTAAATAAACATTTCCAAAATAATGCATTCCAAAATTTACAAAATATTAATGGGTGAAGCTAAATTTGTTATCATTTCAATACTATGGCTTTTTGTGCAGTTATTAGAACACATTTGGGGTGGGGGATTACTAATAGTGGAATTTTAAACACCAGCCTTCGTTGTCCACAAGTATTGACTGGATTAGATCTAGCCAAACCTGGTTTAAAAATCAGGAGCAGTCTCCGCTGTTTTCTGTCAGGGGCTTGAGTTAATTCAGGCCTATTCACGCCACTGCCCCCACCTGTTCGGCTCCACACCTCAACACGCCCAACATAAACTGAGTAATTATTGCCCATCATGTCCTTTTTTATTACTGAAATATTGTATTTTGGTTGATTTCTATCAATCTGCTTACAGTCACTTCCTTATAAACAGATTAAACGGTGGCACTTTGGGGGGAAATGTGGAATAATTTTTTTTTTTGAAAGACGTTATTAGGTAAAAGCGTATACGATGCAGCAGACAAATCAAATAGCATGAGCCACCATGAGACTTTTGTTGCGTTTGTTCTAAAACAGGATATGTAAATACGCCCCATAGCGGATAACTGGTATATACTTCATTATAATATTTGGTAATCTCCCACATTTGTGTCTATGTTTCCTTAACTTCAGAAGGGCTTTGCACAGAACAGTTCCGTTTTTGTATTTTTGAAGGGCCGAACTTATCGTAAATTTCCTTTTACATTACGTAGTGTCCAAATAATAATATAATCATATATGGATTTGCTCTGAGCAAAACCACTGCAGATCTCCCAGGCTTTCCATTTCTATTTGCTAGGGTTCTTCTAAAATGACCCATAAAGACTATTAGAAACTTATATAGGATTTCACATTTCCTGCTGTTCTGGCCTGACTGTCTGTGTTCGCTTTGATTTTCGCTTTTGTGAGGGTCTTATGTCTGTATTGCTTTCCTAACCCTGACATTGAAGAGTAATGGAATTATGTCTTTTTACCATAGGCTTCCTTGCCACCAGTCATCTGTATTCAATGAATAACTGTTATTGTTTTGGAGCCTCATTGCTCTTAGGTGTAAACGATATTGGTCTAAGCTTCACTTGTCAATTAGAGGATCTCTTGTGCTATTTTCTTAAGAAACTTCTTGGACTGTCATATTTACATAAGGAGATAGCTTTATTAGATTTCTGGGCATAGAGTTCGAAGCGATAAGAATTTCTGTTAAATGATATGCGGCACAAATTATCGTATCCAATTCAAAGTGCTAATATAAAAGTCAACAAATGCAATTACATATCAGTGATATGGAGATTGTGGTTTATCCACCATAGATTAAGTAATGTGGATATCATGTAGGATTTTTTTTGGATATGTGTCTTTTGTTCCCATTTCTCTCGTGTGAAATGTGCTGTACACAAACCCAATACCGCAAATTAAATCCTCACTAAAGGCAACTCAGGTTCTGGAATATATGGTAACCTGCTTGACTACAAACTACTTGGCATATATTCAATTGTGAACAACTAGCATCTTCCGCTTTAAAAGGAAGGATGAAAGACGGTCTCCCAGTGTTAGGGGTGGCTTGTCAGGTAAGTTTGTCCTTGCTGTTTACAACCTCAAGCAAATGGCAAAGTAATGTACACTGAGCAGGCAGCCAACACCATCTCTGCACTATGGAGTCTTAGGCGCTCCATAATTGTCTGCTTTGTTGTACAATTATAGGAATTATTCTCTAGAAGATATGCTGAAAAAATAACTGCTTAAAACAGGAGGCAAACAGAGGTGCAGTGTATCCGAACAAACTACAAAATGCAATACTTTTTAACAAATTAATTCACATTTCATTTTTTTCTAAATGGACCATATGTGAATTCCTTTAAAAAATAGAGCATGTTCTACTCTGATCCGTTTTTCTCGTATCACTCATAGGCTTCAGTTTATGAGAATCAGCGAAAAACAGATACTACTCAGATACAACTCAGCCATGAAAAACTAACATTTTTATGACCAATTTGCATCTGTGGAATCCATTTTCCACTGATCCTCCTAAAATATAGTCTGTGTAACAGATGCATGGATCATTACAAAAAACATAGAGGACTGCCTTGGTCAAGTGAGTACACACATAGTATGTGTTAAAGGGAAGATTGCCAGAATAAGCACTATGTCCATGGGGTTTTCTAATTATTATTTACAGGCGGTCCCCTACTTAAGAACACTCGACTTACATACGACCCCTAGTTACAAACGGACCACTGGATATTGGTAATTTATTTAGTCCTAGGCTACAATAAACATCTATAACAGTTATCACAGGTGTCTGTAATGAAGCTTTATTGTTAATCCTGATTCTTATGACAATCCAACATTTTTAAAATCCAATTGTCACAGAGACCAAAAAAGTTCTGGCTGGGATTACAATGATAAAATATACAGTTCCGACTTACATACAAATTCAACTTAAGAACAAACCTACAGACCCTATCTTGTATGTAACCCGGGGACTGCCTGTACTTTGCAATTATTATTTACAGACGACCCCTAGTTACAAACGGACCTCTGGATGATGTTAAGTTACTGTACTTTAGCCTTAGGCTATAATAAACAGCTATAACAGTTATCACTGGTGTCTGCAATGAATCTTTATTGTTGATCCTGGTTCTTATGACAATCCAACATTTTTTAAATCCAATTGTCACAGAGACCAAAATAACATTTTGACTGGGGTTACAATTATGAAGTATACAGTTACGATTTATATACAAATTCAACTTAAGTACAAACCTAAAGAACCTATCTTGCACGTAACCCAGGGACTGCCTGTACTATATATACATATATATAAAATATAAAAAAATGTATAAAATATGTATACCGTATATATATAATATAGGTCTTTACTTAAAATAGATCTTTACTTATATAGCACAATCATGTTCTGCATAACTTTATAGATTCCAAGGTAAATATACAAATAAAATAAGACATTACAGAGTAATAACATAGCCCTTTGATATAATAGTAGTGAGGCCTCTGCTTCCAAGAGCTTGCAATCATTGAATATATCACAACATTATGTTTAAAGTTCATGAAATTTATTTAAACTTCAGATATATTTCCTATTATTATCTAAGTAGATATGGATGGGGATGTCAAATGTTATCAATTAATTAACTAAGTTTTATTTTCAACAGAAATCCTTGGTGTTGATATTTGCATGGTTAACCAATGCTTTATTTGGCATAGCCAGCTGAAATTAAGTATACATTTTCCAAGCACATTACAGACAACAATGAGATCAAATAGAGTTAGACTGCAAGCCTCAATTTTATGAGGAACATCTTGCTGGAAGAGGCCAGTGTCAGGGTCAAACTGAGAAACATGCAGATGATCTCTTTACATACATTAATGTACTCCCTAAATACAAAGCCTACAGTGCTACTACTCTTCACATTCTTGCAGATCTGTGACTCGAGATTAATAGTGAGATAATTATGAAAGAAAAATAAGAAAAAGAATTTCATTTATTCAGCTGGTTTATGGACAATGATAAATGCCAGATAAAGAATACTCCACATACATAAAGCGAACCATATGAAGCTCAAAATCATCCTATATCACATATAATAATGGAATAAAAAAAAATAAATGTCCAGATTTATATTTTTAAATACATTTAGAAATATAATTATTTTCAGATTAAAAAAAAAATCAGTACTAACCTCGAAAGTACTCCATTTTTGCTGCCTGTGCCTTCTTTGGTGGCATTACAGGGATATGTTTATTTTCACTATTTTTGAACAACGCCAGGCGCACAGCTGGGTCTAAATGAAAAGGTAGATGTTAAAATTAAAAGGGAACGATTTGTTTTGGCCTTGTAAAGATTAAGCTACGCTTTTTAAGTTTAACAGGCAACTAAGATTCATGCAATTTAAGAAGAAAATTTTGTGCGTTTCCCCCAGAATATACTCCTTTTTGAGGAAATGGAAGCATTAACAGAACAGGAGGAGAAGAAGAAATAAATGTGATAAAGCAAAATCAGAAAAAAGAATATATATATAAAAAAAACAGATATAAAAGTTACGTTTTTTTCACAGAATTCTATATGCAGACAAAATGTGACGGAATGAACTGAAGTCCTTAAGTATCTCTAATCAGGAAGATGAGAAACTCTTCAATACAGAGGATTCTCAAGCCTTGAATCAATTTTTCTAATACAGTTTCATCTTCAAAGCATGTCTTTGCTATGATGCTTTTCATTTGTTAGGGAAGAGCCTAATTTTTTAAAGACTCCATTTGAAAACCACTGGAATTTTAACATGAGACTAGCAGCAATACAAATAGTTCATCTTGCTATCAATGAGCGCTGCTGAATAGCCAAGGAGCATTCATTTTATTTTGATCCATTTTAATAAAATACAAAGCTAGATGGAGAACATAGTCGCTGTGCATGACAGCATAAAGTAAGAATCACTAATGTACATGTACCAAAACAGATAAAGTATATCCTTATAACATGAAATTGTCAACCTTAAATTTAATAAAGCTTAAAAACATTCAGTGTTCTTAAAATCTTCATATTTTTATTTGTTGCAATTTTTTTAAATCTGTAAAAGTTATTGTAAGGGCATACAGACATGCCGATTTCCCAGGTGGAAAAAAACGCACTTGCGATGCGTTTCAGACTCTCCAAAATAATAGTTCTTTGTCAAGCATGACAAAGGACTATTATTTTGGAGAGTTCGAAATGTGGATATCTGCTAATCCGTTGGATGTTGTGGGCTTTCATGGATATATATGGTGTGAACTTATCTATAGGAGAGGTAAGCGTTTTATGTAGTTTAAAGGGAACCTGTCACCAGGAGACCCATTTTTAGCACTCCCCAGTCCCCACAGAGCATAGTACATACACTGCCAAAGTGTTATTTGTATTAAAAATTGGTTTTACAGAAAAAAAGATATGTTATATTGTACCTTTTATTAGCATCTGCTGTGTGACTAGGCAGTTGCCAAATAGGAGGGGCTGGAAAGGAGCAGATCCCCCCCACCCTTGGGAAACATGTGACCTTTTCAAATATATGAATAACTCCCCTCACTCGGGATTGGCTGTAGAGGAGCAGGGGGCGTCGCTAAGCCAAGTAATGGGTGTTTTCATATATTTGAAAAGGTCACATGGAGTAGCTGTTCCCCAAGGTTGGGGGGGAAACTGCTCCTTTCCAGCTCCTCCCAAAAGGCAACTGCCTAGTCACACAGCAGATGCTAATGAAAGGTACAATATAACATATCTTTTTTTCTGTAAAACCAATTTTTAATACAAAAACACTTTGGCAGTATATGTACTATGCTCTATGGGGACTGGGGGAGTGCTAAAAATGGGTCTCCTGGTGACAGGTTCCCTTTAAGATACTTTAGTAACAAATGATGAGCAAAGATGTTAAAAAGACATGTTTTTCACAAACATCAAATGATTCTGTTTAAATTAATACATTAATACATTAACTTAAGATTCATTTTGAAATTGAACCTCTATCACTGGATATCTATTCTAGTGAGGTTCTGGTCTTCTCACAGAGGCTGTCTTTTGGAGAAATGTTGAAGGATGTCCAGAGAATGAGAATTTTTTTTTTTTAATTTTAGAAAACTAATGCACACTAATGCTCATAAGGTATATGCCGTTATTATCACACAGCTCTGATTACTCATTTGCACATACCCTGTTTATATATACCTCAAGACAGTGTCCCACTTTACCCGCTTAATTTCCTGAATCATGGCACCTAGAAACGCAATTCTGGTGTCCTAATCAGAGATATACAAAGTTGCCGTAAGAAAACTTGATTTTTAAATAAAGATTCCCAAAGGTCTTTTTCAATTAGAAATACAACCAAGGGGAGGTTACCCTCTTTAATAGGACATCAGAATTGTGTTTCTAGGTGCCATGGTTCATGAGATATGACCAGCTTCAGAAGAATCTCTGAACCAGGCAAATGGAGATAGACTGACACTGTACACAATATTTTGGTAAAAGTTTTCACAATTTTATAAATTTTTATCAAAAATTACAAAAAGGCATTTATTGACACATTTTTAGTTATTTGTTTACTACTTCTATAAAACAAAAGTTATTAATCAAATTATCCTATCAAGTTAAAGTCTTACATGTCATGTCAAGTAAATATTGTTATGATATGTTATGCTTTCCCAAAGATATCGCCATTTAAAGAAATGCATAAAAATACAGGAAAAATTGACCTGGACATTCAGGCACCAATGACCCTCAGTCGAAAAGGGGTTAAGAAGATTTGCAGCAATTTTGCAGTAGGTTGTATAAATGAAGTCATTTTTTGTGATATTTGCCAGCACAGCATGGGCAGATATGTTAGTGTGCAGTATAAACATCATTCCAATTGTTTTTAGGTCTTATTGATGTTATATCAGGTATATTAAAAAAAATGCAGGTATACCCCCTTTAAAATGAACACACATATATGGATAGGGAATTACAAAAATAAGCCGCTATGCTTCATGCTCCGACTGTAATACCACTAATGTGAAATGATACAAAGTCCTATTCTAAATGCTACCCTCAATAGGTCAGTCTGTGTCAGGCATAGGGAAAAGGGTTAAGTTCTCTATATTTTAACTGATTAATTTGTGCTTTTGTGGAGATAAGCTACCACCAAAAACCTCCCAGCATTATATGCATATATGCTTATAGGGGCATCAGATGAGCTGTTGTCCAATTGGGCACAGCTTTCTCTTGTGTCATTACAGATAAAATAGAGGAAGTGAATATTATTATTATCATCTCAGATCGTGCTTAGGGTCACTTTTGTGGGAGAACTCAGCTTGTCTTTATTCAAGACTGAAAAAAGTGACGGAACCATGCGCCTCAAGTGAGGTAATTTGTAAACTCTTACGTATTCCATGTGTCTCCTGAAATATTAAATACATCTTGACAGAGAAAAAGCGAATATAATCATGATTTTATGCCCATTTTCCACTTTACGTTATTTACCTCCAGGATAAGTAAACCCTTGGTGGCTACAAATTAGGCCAAAGTTCTAAGGCTCATGATAGTTAGTTTTTTGCATAGTTTCATGCTTATATCAGTTTCCTTCTTACAAAAATAATGATAATTAAGGATTTACTCAGGCTTTTTACCTTTTTGATCCTGATAGTAAATTGTATAAACCTATAAGTCAAATCAAGTATTAAAATAACAAAACACCAAAAATGTCTTTATAGGCGAAATACAACACATTGTACTGCCAGACCTTCCAGGACGCTCCATATGCTTTAATGTATCAATTAAGCTATAGATTAGATTTGAAGCTTTCATAAGACTTTAGTCTAAACCTGTCCCTTGAACCAATGAAAATATAAAGGCATTTTTTATTATGCCCGGTGGCACAAGAATTTATACCTGTAATGAAAAGCTTTATGTTCTCTGTAGTGTTGAGCAAATCTGGGCTTGGCTCAACACCCCCCCCCCCTCACTGTCAACGCCCATGATCTGTGCTTGCGAGTGTTAACTGTTTAAATGGCACTATCAAAGTCGATAAGCGGCATTTAAATCGCCAATTTAGGGAGGATCCTTGCTCCCTGGCGATGTCATGTGCGCATCCGCAGTAATTTAAATGCTGTTGGTGACTTTGCCACTGACATTTAAACAGCTAACACTGGCAATTGATGCTTGGGGTTTGGTTTCGGTGTCCAGACCTGGACAGATTTTTAAAATTTGGGTTAGCCTGAACTCGACCAAACTCGAATTTTAACGGGTCCGCTCATCAAGTTCTCTGGAAGGACATGCTCTGCCTGAGACCCTTAATCATTGTATATTATAGGGTACAAAGATGGATTCTCACGCCGAGAAGTTCTAGCTAGGGGATAATCATGACCAATAGCCTCATTGACATAGAGTTTACAGATTACAGATTTCTTTTCACAAAGGTTCATTTGGAATTCATTTTAAGGGTCTGAATAAGGACAGGGAGCAATGTGAGTATTGACAAACTCCAAGATAATAACTACAGAAAGTAAAAACAAAACTACAGATAAATATAAAAATAAACTATATAATCCGTGTATGTATCTTTAGTTCTGAAATCACTTACCCAACATTTTTTTATGTTTTGCTTGCTTAGACTTCATTTTCTGGGCTCTTTTCAGCATCAATTGGGCAGTAGATGCATCTTTAAACCCCCTGCAGGAAAAGATATTAACATTCATAAAGCAGAGTCCCAAAATGACACATCAAGATATTGTAAAAGGAAGTATTTTACATACCACTCCTGAGAAATTTTTTCCTCTTTCTCCGATTTGAAGCAAATGTCAGTATTGGACTTCATGCTATACACATGTGACAGATCTTGTTTCTCCGACCTGACATCAGATGAAATAGTAGGCTAGATCAGTTAAAATCGAGATCTACTAAGGCTTTGTAGTCTAAAGCCGCTCCAGCTAACTGTTTATACATTCCAAAATCTAAAATAAAATCTACTTTAAATAGTGGTGGAAAGCTTTATCGTGAAAGGTTCTAAAAGTCTGGTTACATTCGGAAATGTTTACATTTCAATTACTTAAGGAACATTTCAAAAATTACCGTTAGCTCACAAATCCTGACCTGCCTAGTAAAAACATCCATATCTATATCGAGAGATGCGTTTACCCTCTAATTACATACAGTGGAAGCTTTTAAATGATTAAATAGTCAAAATAATAATTATTTCTGCTGGTACATGGTATTAAAGACACCATACCGATACAATACAAACATGAGTTCTAGACTCACTACACTGACAACTATCTGTTTTTTAAAGGGATAAACACATTGCATTCAGTGTTTGTGATCATTAGTTGTTCTTTTTGAAAAAAAAAAAGACTGAGCTATGGGTATGATCTTATATGTTATTGTTAGTGTAGTCTTAAGATCCAAAGTCCAAAGGTTTATGTACAACCCTTTTAGTTTTAGAAATTCCCAACTAAAAATGCAGAGCAAGCAAATAAACTTGCTGGCAGTTCAGTAATGTTCCATTTCTCTCTGGAAATGGAACGTTCTACTTATTAAATTAGTATTAGCTGTTTATTGGATTTAGCCGTCAGGTGACCCATTTAAAAACAGAAATATGTTCTTGGCTTCCTGGCAGGCATCTTTGCGGTTTTGTTTCCAGTTTGTCAAGTTCTTAGGGAAATAGGCAAGTACTAAACCTAACAGCAGGAGCCCTGTGTCTGTGATTTGTCATTCTGTACATCCTCTGGATTTAGGTTTATATTATTTTGTGTACATTTTCTTATAGTTTAAATAAAAAAATTGTGAAATAATACACCTAGAAATATAAGTAATATTTCTAAAATATGTCAGTCTTGTCAAAAGCTAGTCAGCAGGCTTATCTCCTGGTATACATCATAACAGCCCAACAATGACAGGTTCTGCATTAAAAAATGTGAATTTAAAATTTATACACATAAGTGTATTGAATATTTCTTACCTGCTAGCAAGACTGTCTTTTTCATATCTATGTCCTCTGTCTAGTGCACAACCTTCAGAACCCACCCAGGCTTCTTGTGGGAAACTTGGTACAGAATATTCTCTGTCTTCTACAGGAACATAGCTCTGAGGACAAGCAAATGTACAAAAAATTAAATACTTCCCATACAGGAGAATTGGCTGTGTCCGTCACTGTGTTGGGAGGTAAACAATTGCATGGGTTGCATAATGGGTAAATCTGACAGTAACAGAATAAAAGTTTAGGTGGTCATTAATATTTAGTCTCTGAAATTTGCACAATTTATTTGGGGGTGATGGGGGGATTGGGCCTTTTTCAATTATCTTAGATGGTGTTAAATCTGGCATTTAATAATAATTATTTATATAGCGCCTACAGATTACGCAGCGCAGCACAAAGCATTACAAATTGGTTTGAGTTTGTTGCTTTTTTGTAACAATTTAAAGAAAAAAAAGTTGAAGATTTTTGAGCCACCTATTCTAATATTTTTCCTATGCCAGAAGGATTACAGTTTTTGCGCAAATATTTGTGACTTTTGAAACTGTTCCACAAAAATCCTTGCCTTTTTTAACATCAACTTCTGGATTCTATAGATAAATCAGATGCAGCACTGGCAACCTAGGTTGTAGCAAAATTTGCTGAGCAGGTGAAAAAGTTGCCAAAAAGGCGCAAATCTACTAAAGTGTCCAAAAAAGTTGCAAAAAGAAGTGCATAAAGAGAGAAAAGAATAAACGAAATCCCCCATAATATACACATTAAGGAAGATTTATCAGAGGTGAAGGGGGAAGAAATGTTCTAGCTACTCATGGCAACCAATCAGAGCTTAGCTGAAATATTATAAGCAGCTGTGTAAAATGACAGCTGACATCTGATTGGTTGTCATGGGCAACTAGAACAGTTCAGACACTTCTGATAAATCCCCCCACCTTCCATATTACAATACGTGTACTTAAAATATATTTATTTTACAAAACTTTAAACAAATTAAAATTAAAATACAAAAATAAGAAGCTTTTAAATGTTTCCAAATACACACATGAGAAAAACTGATTCTATAAAAATGTTACACTAATTATTTAAATGATGTTTTAAAAATGAATTAATAAAAAAAAATACCCTGGTGAAGGAGTGGTTAATAATATATACAAATACTTGGTACAATTTCACATGGCATCATCATAAACAAACTCTTATGACTGACAGAGGCAGTATTGTACATTGTTTAGAGACATCAAATGGATGGACAGTCGCATGCTGGACTGTCACTCTATGAAAACTGCTCCCCAATGTGATCTTGCAAAAACCACTTGTAATTACTTAAAATTATGTATATAATTTATATACAATTAAAGAGAACATTTAAAGAGAACACAGTTTTATTATGTCACTTTGGGTGTCAATGTCGGAAGCGAGGTGGGTGGTCAGGGGTGTGAACGAGTTGCAAAAAGTATATAAAAAGGTATCTGCTGGATTTTTAGTCTCTGCATAGAAATAGTAATTCCCTCATAGAAAAAAATGTTGATGAAAAGGTTATGAACATATATCATATTACCAATGTCCCCGGGGCACCTTTTGGCTCCATCACATTACAATGGGGGGACTTTATTAATGGACTTGCGCCACAATTCTGGCGGTTCTGTGCCAAAAAAAGTATGAAAAGCCTTACACCACAGTTATCAAGGCTTTTTAGACCTGTTTTTAGCCATTTCCCGACTTGCCTGAATGAAGGGCGTGGCCTTCGGAGAGGGGTGAGTCTTGGTCTAAAGTGGGCGTGATCTATTTGAATGTTCCGTGCGCCAAAAATTGTGACACAGAGTTTAGACCATTTAAAAGTAGGTCTAAACTGGAAACCAACATTCTGATCCTGCACCAGATTCATTAACACAGTGATAAATCTGGTGCAGAAAATGACTAGGGTTTTCCTCCACTAAACTGACGGAACCTGGGACACGGGGGTGGGGGGGTGGTGGTGTGTGAATATTTTATAACGGGGTGGAGTGAAGAGTTTCATTTCCATATTTTTATAAAATTGTTTTTGCCGCAATACTGCCATTCCAAGATTAAAGAAAAAAACGCTCATCTCTTAGAAAAAGTAACAAGCACTTTAAACCTGATGGTAGATGTCCTTTAACTGTGACCATAGTTGCTGCAAACTCAGCAGGCAACCATTTATGGTCTGTATTCTGCCTAAAACAGGTACATGCAATTATCTTTCAGTGCTCCTAATATTACTGGCAGTGATACTGGTCATTCTATCAAGGCCTTAGATCCAAAAATTGAATTTCAATACCAAGGGAAGATTTGTTGGATTGATAGCAACACTGGTGTTGCAACTATTACACTGGGTTGGTTTGGTATGGACAATTACAAAGGACAAAATAAGCTTTATTGAGCTGCCAGCTGTTTTATATAAACACATAGAAAAACTACATTTGAAAGGCAATAAAACCATTTCACCCAAGAATTGGGATGCATGAAATAATAGTGAAAGATAAAATATTAACATAAGCTCGAATGTTGCCATAACCTTGAAGATCCTCAGCTGTTGATAGAAAATTGTTACATTGTTTGTAAGTGCTACATCAACTAGTCATTTCTCATCCACAGCCAAAAACACAGCCGACACATTTCAGAAATGTGTTTTTTTAAATTCTTTCTTAGCATTAAGCTACTGTGAAACAGTGTTGAAAAACGTCCAAAATAAAGACAAAGATATGAAATATAAGAAATATAGCAGCTGGGGAGAGTAAAAGTCAATGGCATCTTAAAGCAGGGCAATAAATCACTACATGAATCACAGTGGCATAACCTTAGCGGATGATGAAAGGCTAAGACATCTCAATGACATGTTACCTTTGGTCGTTCTGGTTTACTGAAGAGATGTTGTGCTCCAGAATGGAAAACGGCAGAATCAACGCTCCAGCCTTTCTCGAAAACATTCTTAAAGAAAGCCGTGTAAATGAAAATCCCAAATAAATTAGAACATTTGCAGTCATGCAAAATCAAGTGTAAAAGACAAACAAACATTTTCTCATTTGATTTCATGCAATTTGACATTTTTGTTTTTTTTAATAATTGGGTGTCCATTTGTGTTATTGTTACTACATCTCTGTATAATCCCTACATTTACCATTCTTTAAAAAATAACAATATCATGAGAGGCTCCAGGCTGTCATGGCTACCAACCACCACCATCAATGATGTCCCTTAGGATGTGGCCATGAGTGGTAATATGGTGGAGCCCGTGTGATTCTACTGTGCCATGGTCTGGCTTGTCTGTTGCACTAAACAGGTTGACAGCAGCTATTGGTGCCTGCGGTGAAAGCAGTGATTGACAAAATGCTTTAGAGGGTTTGTACCAATTATTTCAGTTATCTCATGTCCGCATGGAAAGGATAGAGCATGCTGATTGGAGAGGGTCCAACAGTGTGAGATAGCAAAGCCCTACTTCCTACACTACCGTACAATTTACTGGAAAAGAAGATACATGCTCTTCCAGCCATTCCACCCACTAGTGAGAACTAGAACCCTGTGCTCCAGACTGCTGGGATCCTCACTGGTCACAAAAAGGGAACCCCAGCAGTTCGGAGCACAGTGGTACACATTTTTTTTTAAATGAAAAGAATAAACTTTCAGGACAAATTACTTGATAAGTCAATTACTTGCTACGTCTTACTTCATCAAAAGTAAGTTCTTCCAAATTCACTTCTTCAAAGTCATCTTCTAGTTCTTCTCTATCTATAGCAGCTAATGCAGCTGCTAACCTTTTTCGTAAGAAAAATCCTTTCCAAGCTGCCTATGGAAAAAAATAAAAATAAATAAAAATAAAATCATCAGACACCTAGAAGAGGCATGGATCATCTCCAAATACAGATTCACAGCGTTATCCCATTAGGAAGATAACACATCTTGGAGCTTTGTTTAATAGCTCAATGATCTGTTTTTTGAACTTTATGTGACATCTAAAACTACAAGACAAATTAAATGCCTGCATGTGTCTGAAGCTAAGAATACCCAAGAGGGTCTCTTCAAGAGAGCAGAAAGGAATTCTTGCACTCCCCTCACCGCATGCAGCCTGGGTCAACTAATTAATAATTTGACAATTCCTTTAGGGTGTTTAAGAGCCTCGGGGAAAAGAAGATACAAAGAGAAAGCAAAGTGTATACTTGCAACCTTTAACATCCAAATTAGTGTGACTCAAACAACCTCTTGTCTGAAACTTGTAGGGTTAGAGTGTCTGGCTATTTATAGAACGGAGCTATGGGCAGTTTGAGGCTATTCTTACTCTGAGAAAGTGGTAGGCACAAACATTGTTAGCATCCTTTTTAGATTTTATAAATATACCGTGAAGAAAGAAACGTGCCTATCGTAAATAGGAGGATTGTTCTATTCCTTAGTAGTGAAAATATGACATAACATTTAACACAATTCACATTAACCTACAAGAATAGTGGTGATTCTGCCAAACATAAAAACACAATGGGGCACATGTATCAAACTGTTGGTTTGCCTTTCTCTTCATTTGAGACTTTTTATGGTGCTTGTGCTCATTTCCAACTTTTTTTGCGCTTAAAACAGTCTCCTTTCAAAGTTTGTCATTGTCTAGTTTTCTGCAGTGTTCCCTGAGTTATCACCCGAATCCGGGTGAAAAGTTGAAACTTTTTTAAAAATTAAAAATTTAAGGCTGCCTATGACCAAGCGTAGAAATTAGTTTGGAACTGATTGCGACTTTTGGAACTGCTAAGATACATCTGACCAGCAGAAAAACCAAGAAAAGTCCCCAAAAAAATTGGACAAAGATCTGTGTGTGTGGTAGAGGGTCTATGTGTAGAAAAGTGATAAATGTGAAAATGTAGAGACTGTGTATAAACAGCAAGGAATAATTATTATTAAATATTATTATTATGTAATAATCATTGCATAATAATTTAGAAAACATTCAAGCATCTTTGCACATTAGAAATTTTAAAGCCCTAACACAGTGATGGCTAACCTATGGCACTGGTGCCAGAGGTGGCACTCAGAGCCCTTTCTGTGGGCACTCAGGCCATCACCAGAGATGACTCCAGGTATCTTCCTGCAGTCCCAGACAGCCCAGGACTTGCTGTGCACAGAGCTATTTTAAAGTGATAGCTCTACCTGGGACTATTTTCTGCTATATTGGTGTCCTCAGAGTGCTGGTATCAATGAAAACTGTGACAGAGAAGGGAGTATAAATCACAAATTAAATTTCTGTGTTGGCACTTTGCAATAAATGAGCGGGCCTTTGTTGTAGTTTCGGCACTCGGCCTCTAAAAGATTTGCCATCACTGCCCTAACATATCATACAAAATCGGTTTTCTGATCATTCACATTGAAATGTCTGAAAGGTAGAATTGGGGTCCCATGTACACCTGTTGTACAAAAAGTGGAGGAAGAAAAGTATGGAGAAGGAGAATTCAAGATACCACATAGGAAGGGGGGGGGGGGAGATTTATCAGAAGTGTTCTATTTACCCATGGCAACCAATCATAGTTCAACTTTTATTATCCCAAAGCTATTTTTAAATTAAAGCTGAACTCAGACACATTTGATAAATCTTCCAATGCATATCTATGGTAGAAGCTCCAAATATAAATTGTGTGTGAGGAATATTTACCTGTATTACTGTGGCAGCCTGTTGTTTAACCTCAGATGTCTTGGGCCTTGTACAGTTCTTAATAGCGGATATTTTTCTGCCGTGATATTGACGCCATGCTGACTGTATAACAGAAGCTGCCTCATGAAGCTTCGTATAATAACAGATATCTCTCCTTATTACATACCCTCTCCATCGAGACTGGATCAGAACTGCAGCATGGCTGCTTGTGCAAGATGGGAAAAAAAAGCATTATAAATACAAATAAACATATCTGATACTAATGTTAAATATAATTATAGATTTTTTTGCTCTATTTTGTGTACCAAAATAACTTTCACATCTGCATTAGTGGCACAATAAGCATGTGGTGGTTTTCCATCCAGGAAAAAATGATGGGTACCCAAATGTACCCCTGCAGTGTGCATATGAATGGACTGGCGGATGTATAATACTTGCCCCTTAACTCATTACTCTTATTGGCATTGTATTCAATGTAAACATACCTTTACAAACTACAGAAACAAAACATTAATCTGATACTTCAAAAACTTCATCCTTCCACAATGCAGCTGCATGTCTAGGTGATTCAACCACTGGTTGAAATGTGGGAGCCACATCTGACCCCAGAAATGGCTTCAGTAGCGTTCAATACAAAATATTATTTATAACTCTTTCCATAAAGTATTGGAGTATGAAATTATTAGGTAGTTACAGGTACTTTGTACATGGTAGAAGGAATGATGGGCTTATAATATATCCGGCTGGTTAAATGCCATAAAGAGATGAGCAGAACTATTTGTTGGTTTGTAGATTTGGCACAAATCTGTCACTTTTTCAGGCACCAAAGCAAATCTGAATGTTTTCTGTTTTGCTTTGGATGGAGCTTTTAAAATAGCGGCTGTGTTTTAGATGGATAAAGGCATCAAACAATCTTTTTAAACTTTTAGTGAAGCTTCAGTGAATCAAATCTTGGCGGCAGCACGTACATCAACTTTAAGCATTACACTACTGCTTTTTGGATATTCTGTTACAGTACAGTCCGTTAATATATATAAATATATGGTCAAATTGTAGTAAATTGAGCATTGTCATTTGATGGTAGAATTCATAAAAGGCTTAAACGCTACTACTGCACATCTGGATATATGTTCTGTAACTGGTGGAAGGTACAAGTTGAAAAGATGAAAGGTGTGCTACTTACACTTCTTTAGAACATTCTTCAGTGCCTTTTCTTGCAGAAATTTCTGATCGCTGAGGCTGATTTTTCATGCTTTCATTACGATTTCCACGATTGCTTTGTTCAGCATTTACAATGGATTGCTCATCTACAGATGGAACTTGGTGAAGGAGGATCTGCTTTGTGTCTGTGCGTTTATCTTCATGAGGACCACTGATAATGTGAGCACCATTCTGACTTCTGTCAAGGTCTAGTTGACTCACACGGCCTCTCGAAATCTCTGGATCTTCTCTTTCAGCAACTTGTGTGTCACCGTACTCATGTGCATATCTATGTACATTGCTAACTCGTAATATTTCTCCCAGTGAGTTACAATACACCTTAAGTTTTCCTAAAGACAGGTATACTCTATAAAAAAATGAGTAAACAATATATTTATATATAATGGATAAACATCAATAACAATGAATGTTTTTAAAAACTTTTTAATATGTTACTACATACCCCTCCTCACTATTTACTACATGCCAGAGTTTACTGACGCTGGATATCTGGTGTTGACAAAATGCCATGAAACTTCCTGGTGTTGCTGTGTGGAATTTATTATCCTCAGATTTTATTTCTTCATCATTCAAGAATCTTAATGCTGGTAAAGTTTTATGTAAAGTGGATCTAAAATGAATAAAGGTGACATATTGAGGAGCTACTTTGGTAATTTCCGTGTACATATTTATAACCACAATTACATTTTGGTTTTACTGTGACCATAGAAAAACAGGAAAACTGCAAAGTAGAAAAGTATAAAATGAATGAATTAACAATTAACTGCACTCACTCACTTATATGGTGTGCAGAGTACCTTTGTAGTGGTACTAGTAATTATCACTGTGTACAAGTAACATCGGTATTAGTACAGTGTTTTAATTCAGTATGAAGATTGTAAACAATAAAGTTACATTCACATTTCGATTTTTTTACATGTTCAGCGTGTCTGCTTAACAGATTCATTTACATATACTGGCAGATGGAGGCATCATTTTGCCTCCATCAGCGCAGGCAGGAAAAACATGGGTGGGAAAATGCAGCAAGCAGCATTTTTTAAATCCTGCTTCCTGCTGGAGAGAGTGTATATGCTCACCAGAGGCCATAATGGCCTATGGTGGATGGATGCAGCTGTATTGCATCCACCCCTAGCCTCCGCTGAACATTCACAATGGGAGGTCCCCAGTGATGTAACTGACCATACCATATAAGGTCAGTGATGTAATTCAGGAGTCTCTTTGAACATCATCAGCAGGCAATGATTGGCTCAATGCTCCTCTGGTCTCCTGGTGGTAAATGGAGCAAGATGACATATCCCACTGTAGGTGCAGAGTGGGAGACATCCTGGCCCTCTGTTGGAGGATACGTTGGGAATCCTCCTGACCTATCCTTACAATGGAGGGCTGCAATGAGATGTGAATGTAACCTTACTATAAATGCTAAATTTTAAAAATGGTCTGCATGGACAAAAGTAGATAGAAGGCAAACACACTATATATACTATATAATGAATGCTGAAAATAAGTGTGTCAAAAAAGCCAAAAATGTAGTGTTTACATACAAGACAAATCTTAATAACACTCACAACCACACTGTAGTGCACAAAGCTATTCAATACTAGAGTGGATGCAATATTGTCCACCTTGTACCAGCCTACACAATCGAAAGTAAAGGTACATAGCTCTACAGCTCTTTTTTGTAAACAATAAAGTACAAGTACCAATATATATGAGGATGGTATGGTGTAAAATATTGGTCATTCAATCTAGAGAAAATCTCCTATGGATCTCTAATCGTCAGGGACCTCATGTTGGATGGGCCGCACACTTCCTCCATGAGGTCCCAGCTAATTAGGTGTGGTATTATCTATTTGTTCTGTGAAAAGTATGTATCATACTCTCATGCTTCATTTAATATAGTACTTTTCTCAATATGAGGTAGCTGGGACCTCATGGGGGAAGGTTATTTTGTCCATCCTCCATAGGAGATCTATAGGAGATTTTCTCTAGATTGACTAATAATTTACACCATACTTGATACTTTTACTTTATTGTTTACAAGAGAGGGCTGTGCACCTGTGTACCTTTACTTTAAACTGTGAAGGCTGGTACTAGTATTCATTAGCTTTGTTAACAACAGTTTTACTTTAAGATTTTTTTTTCTCTTTTTTTTTTTTTAAGATTTGTAGTGTTTCATGTATTCGCTTTTGACACACTTCTATTCCTTGTTCTTTGAAATGAAGCCTTACTATATCATTTTAGTACAGTATGTGATTATCCGCTTTCATATAGCCTAATTACCTGGGATTGGCATATGGTATGGTAATAATATATGTAAATTATATAGTAGTGTCCTTTGTAAACTTTATTAACTGTATGAGTGTATTTATTCGAGGTACAATTGCATACATTAAAAACTGAGCAAGGGATAAATATATTTGTAATCACTTTATAAGGGAGTAACACACACTTTAATAGTCCTTAGCCATGTCTTTAAGTCCTTTACACCTTAGCAACATTCAAGGAGTGTGGAAATCTCAGGTTCAAAATCTTCCCTGGGGCCATAAGACACTAGTTACGCCCCTAGCCAAAGCCTTATAGTGAAAATGATCATAATCCGTTCTATCAGCAGAGTAGGTTATTCAGTTTGTTAAATGATCAGAGGTCTATACCACCAGGATCATTAAGCCTATAAGAGTCGAACACGAAATTCAATTATATCAAATTTCCCTATAAAGAAGACGTTGATGAGTGAAGCCAATGTATCCACAGAGAAAAATACTGTACAAGCCAGTGCTGAGTAGTTATAAATAAAATGGGTGCCAAATCAAGTTGATAAATGTGTTAAGAAATATAACTGGGAGTTAGAGGATCTCAACAGTAGTTTTTTCCAGCTGTTTCTCACATGTTGAATGCCTGAGTCAATATTTCATTTAGTGAAAACTTCCTAGTGAATATTTAGGCACTTAAGGGCCTGCATTAATCATGGCTGCAGTGAAACACGTTCCCCTAGGAGCCCAAGAACTGATCCTTGGGTTTCATTTGTAAAACACAACCTCTAAGTTCTTGGGTTTGATGGTGTTATCGCTGGCTGCACATGAAAGCGGGCAGTCGATCGGAAAATTTTACAGTTAATTCCTAAGCAGGTATCAAGGGGTTATGAAAAGTTCATTAGTAGACGCCGCATGAATACAGTCAAAGCTGAATTCAACAACTTCATAATTTTTAATATCCCATTAGTCATAAGTGTCTGAAGAAAATAATCCCATGTCCAAGTAATAATATATAAGCATGAGGAATTGATCCATCCATGTCTACAACTGATAAAACATTAATATAAGAATACATATAATTGAATTATTGTAGGCAAACACATGAAACACACAAGTATACTTTAATCACAATTTTGTTTGCACCATTATAATATAGTTAACATCTGAGAATAGAGTCAAGATCTGACAAATTCATATAAAGGTATAGTTAGTGCAGTTAATAAACTAGTACAAGGCTGGAAGGTTCTAAAAAACAGGAATCAATTTTCTGTTAGTAGTCACATAAGGCTCTTGAAGCACCCTGCTATTCCTGCTGTGACCAGCTCCTGAGGCCGGCGATTCTACCAACTGGTTAGCATTACAGCCTTGCAGCGCTGGGGACCTGGGTTCATGTCCCAGGTCAACATCTGCAAAGAGTTTGTATGTTCTCTCTGTGTTTGCGTGGGTTTCCTCTGACGCTACAAAACATACTGGTAGGTTGATTAGATTGTGAGCCCCATTGGAGACAGGGACTGATCTGGCAAGTTCTGTGTAGCGCTGCATAATCTGTGTGTGCTATATAAATAAAGGAATTATTATTATTATTCTACAGATTCACAGATCTTATGGTAAAAAAGCTATCTAAACTTCTTTTCTCTAGGCCATCGTAGTGACTTTTTGTTTTTAAGGGGATATTGCATTGAACAGCTTTTTTTAAAGCTATAATTGATTCTAAGGTCATTTCTGATTTGCATGATCCAGACAAGCAAACTGCTGAAACTCCTGCTTTCAACAGAAGTGGTCACACTTGCTGATAATCATTTATTCAAGGATACTTCCTATTGAGTAAAATTACACATAATTTATTAAACAGTGCTTCAGCATTTTGGCTAGTACTATTTAAGTAATTCTATAACCCTTTTTTATTATGTCCTGACACACAAAACCACTTGTTTTTTTTCTCATTATTCATAATTCTCTATGACAACTGATGATGCCACCTGCTCTAGATTTAGGAAAAATAATAAGTCTTAGCACTAATCGAGGGCAATTGGTTATAATAGGTTATTTTGAAGCATTTGTTTCAAGGCAGAAAATGTTCTAGGTTGTTTTACAAGTGTATAAGTATAAAGGCTCCCTAATTTATTTAGTTGTCAAGCCTTCAGATCATGTTGTGTGGTCCCAGAAGTTCTGAACTTCTGTAGGCTAGGTTAAAACCTTCTCTGTAGTGATATACCATATATGAAACTGCTAAACATGTTTTGCCATTAAGGAGGATTCAGAGAAGGAAGTGAAAACTACAGTTCCTGTCCCCAGTTCAAGAATTTTTAATCTTCCTCCCTTTTTACTGTGTGGTCATGATATTTATGAGGGGTCTAGGTGTCTGGATCAGTTCTTTAGCTTTCTGCTTCTATATCTCGCAGAGATGTGTGTAAAATAGTGGAAAGCGTAATTCAAAGCCAAATAACAATTAAGATACCACTAAAGAACAATGACAGAAAGGCCTCTTTGGAGTTTACTACACAATTGTTTTAAATGGAAAAGTACTCAGTTTTAAGGCACTTGTGGGACTCTGATGCAAGTCTCTAGCAGTCAAGTTTTAGAATTTCAAGTCCTGAACATTAACCACACAGGAGCATTCTCCTTCAATGTACTGGAAATTGGCTGTTAAGTCAAATTATTGCTCCCTAGAGAAGACAGTGAGATGAAGGGAAGAAATTAACATATGGGTACTTATAAGCAAAGTTTATATACCCAATCTATTAAAGTGGCTTAAGAAAATACAGTAATATTTTACTTTTACTGCCAGACATCACAATTAATCAGTACAAATATTTATATGAAACCATTAAACGCGTTACGTTATGAAGCGATAATTCTGAGATTTTTGAAAAGATAACGTTTTATGAAAAGATTAGGTTTAATCTATAAAACTCTACTTGTAATCACTGCGACCTGTTATTTTTTACACACAAATGTGAATTTACTGAGCACAGTGGGGCTGGTAAGTTTATAGTAAAATTTATATCCACATATGTGCATTTTTATAGCTCACCTGGGAGCACAGCGCTATTACAGATGCAGGTTATGCAGAAATGTATCATTCAGGCAGTTCTTTCTTGGCAATCGCTGAAAACAAACCTCATCAGCCAGCAAAAATAGCAGGGAAGTACTGGCAATACGGCTAGCGAATGCGTATCACGCAAACACATGGGCTAGCCTGACATCTGCAAGCACTTAAACTAAACGTTAGTAACCCATTACTGGCAGCTTTAGTTACAGCTATTATGTTTTCTGCTACTGAAGAAAGTGTTCATGACTAGTAGAGGTTCAACAATTACACGTAGACTGGAGATCAACATTAGAAAATAATGTATGATCCCCTGATTTTTTTCAGAAATAATTTAATCTCTATCGATCAATATTTGAAGGATTTTTGTAAGGGGTATACCATGCTACTTGTACGTGTTTTACAAAATTACCAACGTATATCAATAAAACCCCTTTATTTTGGCCCAGAAATATCATTGTGTCTGCGCCACTTTTATGTCTATGTTTGCACTAAAAAAGAAGGTCTTTTGAGCTTGCATGTGTATTTATGAAGCTACTTTTGTGTTCTGGTTGCACTTTGTTTGACACTTTAGAAAACTGTATATTTGGGCCAATGTTTTCCATCAGATTAAAATAAATTTAACTTGCTTTTATCACCAAAATTAAGTGTGGACCACTGCTCCACTGTCCACACAACATGCTCCTACGCAAAGGTGAATCTAGCCTTTTGATTCTTTCTGCTAATGAGAGGTTTGGTCACTGAGATTGGGCTTTTAAATGATGAGACAGATCCTTACCCGGTTCAGTGCTGCACTAGTGAGCAATTCAAGCTGCATTGTAGAAATGTTTTACCCGTGGAGATTCTTGCCATTATCCTTTCCTCTCTTGCTTTTGTCTTTTGATTGCGACCAGCCTTCTTAGGGTACTTGAATGAGTTTGTGATATTGTAAAAATAATGTTGTAAAATATTCTATGAATTAAATACTTGGAATGACCAACTTCTCTTGTTATGGCTAATGGAGTCAACCCTTTAGCCTTCACCTGGACAAACTGCTGGGTTTCAATCACTTTGGAGTGGCACACCATTGTTGCAAGGTCAGTAAAAACTGGCAAGTTAGGCTGCCAGTTAAATAGGGTTTGTCAGATAATTAAGGAAATTAGCACCAAATGAAATCCAATAACTTGCAGGTATACGAGGGCGCATCAATAGGTACCCGTTTTTGACAACAGTGGGTGTTTCTGAGGGAAGTTGGTGTTGTCATCGTGTGCTGCCATCTATGAAACGACGGCAAAACAAATTGCAGACTGATTGATTGGTTAGTTTGGATTTGGCAGACATTTGAGTAAGACGTGTTTTGTGATTTTCGCTAAGATAGAAAAAGAGCAGTATCGTATATATATATATATATATGATACTCGCTGATCGACGAACGAAAGTGCGTGAAGTAGCAGAGGCCGTAGGTGTGTCGAGTGGAACAACAATTAAAATTTTACATGATAAGCTGGCAAAGAAAAAATTGTCACCCCGATGGGTGCCGCGATTGCTCACGGTGGAAAAGCGGATGCGGCTGTTAACTTCAAAGCAGTGTTTGGAGCAATTTAAGGGAGATCCAAAGGAGTTTTTGTGTCGAGTTGTCACCGTTGATGAAACTTGGATTCATCATTACACACCAGAAACTAAGCAACAATCAAAGCAATGGATTTCTCCTGTTGAATCTGCTCCAAAAAAGGCGAAGACGGTACGATTGGCCGGAAAGGTCACGGCGACGATTTTTTGGGATGTGAACGGCGTCATCCTCATGGATTTTCTAGAAAAAGGAAGAACGATCACTGGACAATACTACAGTGAGTTATTGGACCGCTTCGACAAAAAATTGAAGGAGACATGGCCGCATTTGTCGAAAAAGAAGGTGTTGTTTCAACACGATAACGCACAAGTAAATTCAACCGGAGTTGTCACCACCAAACTGTATGAATTGCATTATGGATTGCTGCCGCACCCCCCATATTTACCCGATCACCCTGCGACTTTTTCTCGTTCCCAAACATGAAGAAATGGCTCACGGGAAAAAAACTTAGCTCAAACAAGGAAGTCATTGCCGAGATAGAGGCAAAATCCTATTTTTTAGAGGGGTTAAAAAATTAAACTAGCTATAAAATATACTTAATTAAAACTAAGCATTTCCCTTATTCCTAAATGGTTCCTTTCCATTGCTGCAATGTTACAAAAATCAGTTTGTAAACTTATATGCAACTCAACTGATGTGAGTCCAATGATAGGAATGGGGTCCTGCATATGTGTTCACTGTGTTCACTGTGCTGCCCTTCCTCCTTGTTCCTTATTGAAAGGTCACACTGCTACAGAACATGCTACCTTATGGAACTAGTACTTATGGACCTTCTGCCAATATTCAGCTACAGATATATACAACTCCCTTTATTTTCACCTTCAAGAGCAGTAGGAAGCTTTTCCCTTTCCCTTGCTGAAATGTTGCCGGTGGGTGTGTGACTCAGCACAGCTACATCATTAACCTCTCCCTCAGAAAGTGGGGCATGAGAGAGACCTGGCTATATGAAAAGATATCAACCTCATGTTGAAATCAACCTCAAGGAATTGTCTTCAGAGAGTTACACGTCTCTCTCATGCATGGAGAGAGAAAGTGATGTCACCTATGTCTGTGTAATGCATAGTAAAGCATTGCTAGTGTTTGTGCTTTATCTGCTGCCTCTGACATGCTCTGTTCTCCTATACATATGTGAGAGACACAGAAATGAACTACACAAGTACCTGACATTCTCTATATTGCCATACACATGTAAGAGACACAAAAATGAGCTACACAAGTACCTGACATGCTCTGTTCTCCTATACATATGTGAGAGGCACAGAAATGAGCTACACAAGTACCTGGCATGCTCTGTTCTCCTATACACATGTGAGAGGCACAGAAATGAGCTACACAAGTACCTGACATGCTCTGTTCTCCTATACATATGTGAGAGGCACAGAAATGAGCTACACAAGTGCCTGAAATGCTCTCTCTTCTCCTACACATGTGAGAGACACAGAAATGAGCTACACAGGTACTTGACATGCTCTCTTTTTCCATACGCATGTGTGAGACACAGACACCAGCTACACATAAATATAACATGCTCTCCCATACACATGGATGCATCTTATAGCTGTTGTATCTCATACACACAGGTTGCAGGGGGTGTGGTCTAGTAGCACATAGATTTACAGGCATGTAGAAGGACAATGTAGGGATAGGGGTAATGCTTTCTAATGGCAGAAAATATATTTAGTTTTGGGGGTTAATTTGCCTGACAGGTTTTCTTTATTCCATCAAAACATGGGAACAATCCCAAAACACAACAATTCCATTTACTAAAATAAACTACTGCCCAGTGCTCTTATTATCTTATTATTATCATCCAACTTTAGATCTGAGGGAGACTGAATATACTATGTGCATGTATATATAACGCATACCATGACATGGACCAATGATGGCGAACCTTTTAGTACTAAGTGCCCAAACTAATACCAAAACCCACTTATATTTCACAATGTGCCAACATGGCAATTTAAGCAGTAACTTATTGCACCCAGCACTTTCACTGCTTTCAATTGTATCAGCATCCTGTAGACACAAAACAATATAGTAGCTTGTGATGAAGAATTGCAGGGGCTTGAAGAAGGAGCTGCAGTGATGGTCTAGCCCTGTCCTCCCCCTGAGTACCAGGCAGCCGAGGATGAGTGTAAGGCACCAGGGGTAGTGGACCCACTTGACTACCTCGGACGATGACGTAAGCCGACACCTGGGGGCAGAGTCTAAGTGGCACCCTATTTTCACCACAGCCTGCCGCAAAGCGGGCTGGACTAGCTGCTTGACTTTGTCCGCAGTGGCAACAAAGGCGTAGTACAAAGTTGTGAAGCAGAAGTGTGGTCGGGGACAGGCAGGTCGAGACAGGCAGCACAGGATCGGAGTTGGGGGCGTAGCGGTAGGTCAGGACAGGCAGCACAGGAGCGAAGTAAGGAATGAAAGCAAGGTCACAATAGGAAATCAGGATAATCCCAAAGGGCATGGAACAAAGCTTTCTCTCAGTCATAAAAGCACAAAGATCTGGCAGAGGAGAAACAGAAAGGGGCTGGAATTTATCAGGGCAACTGGCCGGCCAGCGCCATTTATTGGCTTGCTGGCCCTTTAAATCTTACAGAGCTGAGGCGCGCGTGCCCTAGGAGACGGGGTCACACGCATCGGAGTGGGTGGACCCCAGAGACTGCCAGGGAAGGTAAGTCAGCGTGCAGACTGGCTCCGGGGGCAGAGGACAGTCATAAGGAAGGTGTGATGGCAGAGTCTCCGCTTGTTTCTCTAAGAAGACGTCGGAAAAGCCTGTATAAGCAGCGGCAAGACCCACCAGAGTCTTGGAGGGAGTGGCGTAACTAGGAATGAGTGGGCCCCATAGCAAACTTTTGCCTGGGACTACCCCACCCCCAAACCACAGCTCTCCCCTGCCCATTTTGCACATATATAAGGGTCCATATATCATCGAGTTGTCAGGCCTGCCACACAAAATGCACAGCTTGCAGAGGATGAAAATCCTTGTATTGTATCAAAATATGATGCAAGGACGGATTGCTGCTAATACAGTTTATACAGTGCTGGGGAGTGGGATGAAAAGCGAGGGGGAGTGGGATGATTGCTGTGTTGCGCCGTATAGCAGCCCCTAAAGATCAAGGGCCCCGTAGCAACTGCTAAGACTGCTATGGCGGTAGTTACGCCACTGCTTGGAGGATACCAAAGCAGACATGGTGGACACCGGCTGAAGAACCAAGAGACAGTGATACTGGCACTCTGGAGCCCAGTGAAGAATCTCCCCAGTCTGCCAGTAGAGCACTGGAGTGTGGCTGCAACCACGGGAGATTAAAAAGAATGGCAGACATAGATCGGGGAAGTACATAAAATGACAGTTTCTCCTTGTGCATAACCCCAACTTGCAGAGACAGAAGCTCGGTGCGATAATATACTGGATCGCTGAGGGCCTGTCCACTGACGGAGGAGACAGCCAGCGGCTTCTCTTGGTGAACCACAGGAAGGTGATACTGGGAGTCCATGGCAGCATCCACGAAATTTCCTGCAGAACCATAAACCAAGAAGGCAGTGGCTTGAAACTGAGTACCTGTCCTGGAGCTGAGTAGAAAAGGCAAATCAGTTGTGGAGAAGCTTTGCTCTCACCCAGGGACGCTCCTCCCAAGAACCCTAGGTGCGCGCATTTCGTAGATGCATGGGGACGGACTGGACAAACCTCAAAAAAGTGTCCTGGGCTGGCACAATAGAGGCAAAGGTTCTGCTGTCTTCTTTGGGAGCACTCTTGAGGTGTCAGATGAGCCTTATCCACCTGCATGGGTTCCTCAGCAGCAGACAGGGAGGGCGGCAGAGGTGGTCTTTGTAAGGCAAGCGGGATAGACGTCAGGTACAGGCTTGCGCTTCTTCAACAGGTGCTCAGAGAACAGGATGTCGATCTGAGGGGCCAGGGAGATCAGACCACTCAGGGAAGACGGCAGGTCCCGTGCAGACGGATTCCACGAGTGCGGAATTGAAAAGCGTAGTCACCAACAGACAAGTCCCTTTAGTGTAAATTCAGCAGGGTGGTTTCTGCAGACGAAGCCCAGGTTGGGTCCTCAAAGACAGACCAGAATTCTGCAAGGAATATGTAGATATAAGCGGTGACCGGGTTGTTCCTGCCCCAGAGTTGAGTGGCCCATGCCAGAGCTTTCCCGAAGAGCAGACTTAGCATGAATGCTTTCCGTGGCAAATGTGTAGGCATTAGCTCGATGTGCAGAGAGCACTGTGTGATGAACCCTCTGCACAGCTTAGGGTCTCCATCATATATGCCGAAGATGATAAATCCGTTGTAGCGGGAGGTACCGTAGGAAGCGGTCGCTGCTGCTGCGTGGCCAACAATTGCTGCAGGGTGGCGATCAGTTGTCCAAATTGCTGGCATTGCAAGGCAATCTATTGGGACTGCTGGATCATGATGGTGGTAAGATCAGCCAGCTCAGGTAGTGTAACCTTGGTGGTATCCATGGCCGGATCTTACCATCAGGCACAAGGGGTATTGGAATCACTGGACCATTGCGGAGGATGACGTATGCCGACACCTGGGATTGAAGTCTAAGTGGCACCCAGTTTTCACCAGAGGGCGACGCAAAGCAGGTTGGACTTGCTGCGGCATGGTACCACCAGGACTTTGTCCACGGTGGCAGCCAAGGCGTAGTACAAAGTCGTGAGTCAGAAGTGTGGTTGGGGACAGGCAGAAGGTCGAGACACGTAGCGCAGGATCAGAGTTGGAGACATAGTGGTAGGTCAGGACAGGCAGCACAGGAGCGAAGTCAGGAACAGAACCAAGGTCACAACGGGAAATCAGTATAATCGCAAATCGCAAAGCTTTCTCTCAGGCATATAAGCACAAAGATACGGCAGGGGGCACAGGAAGGGAGTGGAATTTATCAGGGCAGGCGGCCGGCCAGTGCCAATTATTGGCGCGCTGCCCCTTTGAATCTTTCAGATCCAGCACGTGCGCAGCCTTGGATACGGTCATGTGCACGCCAGAACCCAGGGACCGCGGAGACCGCCACTGGAGCCAGGGAAGGTAAGTTAGCATGCAGGTTGTCTCCGGGAGGCACAGGGAGGCACGCAGGGGAGCCTGTGACTCGGGATATGGATCGCAGGGGCATCCGTGACAGTCAGCCACTTTAACATAGGGCAAAGCACAGCACATCCTGAACTTCTTTGGTTCTTTCTGGCGAATTCTGTGCTGGGGTGACAGCTAAAATTTTTTTGGGGTTATTCATCATGATAAACCAGGGACACATTCACAGATCCACGCATCAGGACTGCTGTAATATTCTTATATTTGTTATCCATGGACTCCATCCTTTTAAAATCAACTTGTAAAATTATGCTAATGAGTCTGAATATCAAACTGAATCCAATTTACTTAAATCGGAATTATAGTAACAGCAACTTCTGACCACCTCAGAGAGGTGCAGACAAGGCTAGTCCCATCTCAGCTGCTTAGATGTGTGGTACATAAGAATCAGAACCACAAGTGCAGTTGTCTAAAGGATTGTATAATATTAAAGGCTCATAATGGTGTAAATGAATAAAATAAAAAAGTAAAATGTGCATACAAGAATTTTAGATATTTCCTATTCTACCAATTGGACCCCATCTGCTGGTGAAGTGGATGATTACAAGTTAGAAACAATTCCAACTTTTGCATTCATGTGAAAAACAGGATTATAGCGACATCTGCTGTTTAAGCAAGAGGTATCGGAAACTTTAATAGAGAGGATAACGCTGGAGACACCTGCTGGGCATGATGTGAAATACATACATGAAAACTATTATTGATGAGACTGGGAATATGAAATGCAAGCTTTATATATTAACAACCGTTCAGAGTAGACATCACATAAAGCAATGGTTAGCAGTATGACATACATCACATTGGCTAATAATGCTGTTTTGCTGTTACAACATGCAGACATGTATAAAGGCAATAACAATAATCACAGTATAGTAACATGGTTAATTAAAGGGGTATTCCCCCAAAGACCGGATTTTTAAATATATTCAGGATAACCAAATAACAATTTCTCTAATTCACCGTTATTAAGAAAAATACAGCATTTCACAGATACAATTCCAACCTGTGTCTACCAGTCCTGGTGTTTACAATTTTTGTGGTTCCTGGATCTGACCGTAAATCTTCTGACTATGGTTAGATTCTTCTCATGAATAGCTTCTCTTGTCTGCATGCTGCAGTGATTTCTGCTTCCTGCTCCTCCCCATCGGATTTACAAGACGGACTCAGACACAGGCACTTTCTTTTGGCAAGCAGCAGTGTGTAGAGAATTACTCTACAAACTACAGATAACATAAGGTCTTTATCCTAGGGGAGGGGGAGGCATAGTGTGTGTATTTTATAGGCGAGACAGCAGAGCTGTAGTGTGTCATTGTGTGTTACATCCATTCCATAACTCTGATCTGTCTCATCTCTCTATTTCTGTGTCAAATGCTAGTAAAATGTACATAAGCTAAATGAAAGTATAGCTTAACCCTGTACCCTGAACTTTCTTTCATGGGCAATTCCCTTTAAGTAAATATATATTTTTCCAGAAGTTTTACACCAGCACAGGGTCACACAAAGCACAAAGATATATCTGCTGCTATAGACACCAGAAATCCTTCCACAATGTCCCATCATGTACGGTATCTTCCTATGCATTGCAAAAGTTGATCTTTATAATGAAAATCTGCAGATACTTGATATGTTACAGATTTACAGTGTAACCCAACTTTTAACATAATTTCATAAATCAATAGTGTAGATGATGATAGTACAAATTGTGATATGATTTTTTAAAGAAAAATGTTATGGTGCCCTTCCTTTTCCCCTGCTTTTCTTCCTTTATCACCTGCACTACTAATTTCTGAAATGGAATACAAATACTGCGCTTTAGTTTTTTTTCTGCAGACTGTGGATGAGTTTTGTTTCCATCCCATCCACTTTAAGGCTATGGTAAGATTTCTATGTCTTCTGGTCATGATGTGGTGAGCACACGGTGTATCATCACATCGTGTTCAAGATGGCCACTCATCTTTATATGAAAAGAGGAGGGGTGAGGAGCAGTTAGTCCAAGTACTAACATGTTTTGACTAATTATAGTCTTACTCGTAGAGCATAAGTAAGACTATGATTAGTTGAAACGCGTTGGTTTATGGGTGACATGCATATAAACACTTTGGATTTTAACATGCTGTAAATAAAGGAAGATTTTACCTTTGGAGTGCTGGACAATTTCTCTTTTCTCTACAAGTAACAATTTGTAACAATAACCCTTACAAACAAGGATAGTCTGTATAAAAATATCTCAATCCAAAATAAGTATATTTTTATATAAAATAAAAAAAATCCAAAAAGATCCAGACAAAAGGTGGAAAAGGATAGATTCATACCACTGGCATGGGAAAGAGAGTATGTACCTAAATGTAACCTAAATATAAATGTTGAATGACAAAGTGGCTTCTTCAGGACCATCTCATTAAAGTCCAGGTACTTCTACATGGTACTAGGAAATTATATATATTTGTGTATAAAACCTAATGCTTAGATTACTGGATGGTAATGGTGTGCACCAACAATATCCACATATTATGCACTGCTCATTTTAATGGCGTCCATGTCACAAAGTCTAGGAAACATATTTTTATGCCCCCTGTGTTACATACTAGGCAAAGTTTGCCGCAGCCACAAATGCATACACATTAGAGTTGTGATTATTGTTAATAACCAGTATTTGTATGCTGTGATTATTGTTGTTGCTTCTGCCTTGTCATTTTGTATATTGGGTGCATGGCGGTAATCATTGTTAGGAAATCAGTTGTCAAACTTATCGTTGTTATAGTCAACAAAGCATTTACCAGTCATATTTGCTATATATCCTAATGGAAATCTACCATCAAAATAAACCATGAAAAACCAGGGCCACTTACTCATAGCTTCAGACACTGTGACTGTGGTAATCTTCTTATATTTGTTATCCATGGACTCATTCTTTCTAAAAATCAACTTTAACACTTATGCTAATGAGGGGTGGTGGCTCCTGCTGTGGTCCGTGATTCCAGCTGTGCTACGCTGTTATCCAGCACATTATCTGTCACCTGATGGGTGCTAAGAGGAAAGGGCACCTTCTGTACCCCTTTCTCAAACATTTGCCCTTGGCAGTGGGAAATATTTAACAGGCCTGCTGGCTTCACTACAGGACGCAAGTATGGCTAACGCTCCTTTTCCTCCGGAGAGAATTCTCCTGCCAGTTCCTGCATAATCTCCTGTGTTCTCTGCCAGTCTGAGCCTAAATCTGGCTGAGGATGCCTATTTTCGGGTCGGTGACTCCTTGGCCCTCCACCACAGCCCTGTTTTGAGATGCTGTGTGGGGCAAAACACCAGGACACTCTACAGGCCCCCAAGACTCCACATCAGTCTCCCACACTACCGCAGGAACACGGTCCTGCAGCTGCTCCACTGATCCCCCGATCCCTGGAAGGACATACAGTACCTTTGAAGATGAAAAATGATGCTACAGTGGTGGTGAAGATTACTCATGCTGATGCCCTTTCTCACCTTGGAGATGATCCAGAGACTTTTTTGGCGCACAGTGCAACACAACTTCCTTTGACATTGACACCAGACTCTCCCTATCTCCATCTAGAACCTCTATAACTGGAGATGGACCTTCTGGAACAGCTGCAATTGCCTCTGTCACCTTGATCCCCAATGGCAAGCATCTCCGGGGTCTCTGATGAAAATCCTCCACCTTTATAGGAAAAGGTCAATGTGCTAAGTCCACTTACCACCTGCAATAAATCATATGGGTATACTCCTATGTCATGGCCAGAAGGGGGTAAAGAGGGTCTTCAACTCCCTCAGCATGTACCCCATCCATTCACACTTGCTCCTTATCCCTCCACTCTTCTGCTCCTTATCAGTTTCCTCGGGACCCCAGGCTGTCACTCAGCTGTTAGATGCCACCTAAGCTCTCCTGCTCTATTATCCCAAGAATTTGGGTCTATACCAGAATTGCAGACCTTGCAATATTATCTTTGTTCCATTCCCATTAGGGAAAATATGGAAAGCTACATAGCCCATTTCAAGAAGCTCTAAGTGATCACTTCACTGTCCATGATTCTGTTCTAGCCACACATATCTATCAGGTAAACTACCTGGCAGACCACCTGGAAGACGCCAAGAACAGAGGCCAATGCAAAAACATAAAAGTAAGTGGTTTTCCTTAATCGTTGTAGCCTAATTGTATGTTTCATGATGTCTTACATCAGATTTTCACTTCTTTCAGAGGTTTCAGCTGAAACTCCTTTAGAACTTGATGGAGCTCATTGTTCACTACCAGATCCTCCCTCTGATCATGACCCACCTAGAAATGTGGTGTGCAGAGTACACAGGTACCATTATGTCTAAGGTTCAGGTAGCTGGAGACATTGAATGTCAAGAAGCTCAACTACAATCACTCCCTGACCAAACCCACCTGACACTGCTTAAACACGTAGCACCTAAACCCCTCCTCAAGGAATTGCGATAGAGAAACATCTGATATATCTGGGGCTTCCCTTATAGGTTGTTCCCTACTAAAGTTTGACATAGTTATATTTGTTCTTGTGTTTTAAGTTTGTCTCAAGCTTTCTTTGCACTTCTCCCCTTCTATGTCACTGTAAGTTTTTGAACATCTATGACTAGACTGGCTCTATCATTTTGCACCTACACGTTAGGGTCCTAAAGGCTCCAGTAAAATGGATAAATATCTTGTATCGCCCTCCATAAGAAAAAGGTTAAAATAACCTTCTTTCAAGAAACACATTTGTTACCACATGCCCCTAAAATCTGTACCCTGGATGGCATCACTGCTCACATCTGATTGCAAGGTGGGAGGCGTCTCCCATAAATCTTTTCAGCATGCCTTGATAGGCACAAAATGGACCCTGCAGGCAGATTCCTGTTTTTGAAAATAATGTAGGTGGATCTGTGTTTACCGTTCCTAATGTTTATGTTCCTAATCAAGATCAGGTCTCCTTCGGTATCCAGGCTCTCCATGCTCTGGCTCTGACATCATCCTTGGTGGCGATTTCAGATTCGTGATGGATGCTGCCCTAGACTCTAGCACTCGTAAGTCCTCTGTCTCTACAGACTGAGCTTCATGCTCTCCATTTAGAGTACATGTGGCTCTTAGAGGACTTGGAAACAGCAGCATGAAGGGGCTCTGGTAACACCCCCCAAAGCTCTGCAAAATTTTAAAAGTTGACTTTAGAAAGAAGGAGGCCATGGATAACAAATATAAGAACATTATCACAGCCACAGTGTCTGGATCTATGAGTAAGTGTCCCCAGTTTATCATGCTTGATTTTCATGGTAGATTTCCTTAAAGTGCAGCTAGAGAAAAAACAAAAAGCAGTATCTCAACAAATGGTAAAAATGAGCTCACCTCCACTTATTCTCTTGTAGAAATGGATTCTTGCAAATGGAAAGTTTTCTTAAATTTGAGCATCCTTCCAGCCACAGAGATACAAGTTTCAACTCTAGAACATAAAAGTTAATATATTTCATGTTAGTAAAATTGGCAGGACATGAGGTGGGTAGATTGCAGTGTTATCCGAGGCTGTCAATCTGAATACAAATGTTCTGCAGTAATTTTTTCAAATGTGATTGACCACGGCCATTACTGGATAAACAGTTCCATTATAAGGCGGGAGGGGAAACGGTGGGAGCAATGACCGCACTGCATTTATAGTGCACCATAGGACAGCAAGTGCGCATGTTTTGCTTTTACTATTTCTCCGGAATTCTAAGAGTTTTGTGGAAGCTTGGAAAGGCCCTGTAAAGATGCACTCCTTTACTTTTCTTTACTTTCTAATACCCTGTATAAAGTAATAAATGATAAGGTTTTTAAATATACCAATGTCCTGATGTGTCATGTATGAACTTTGTGCCTTCCAAATTCATTCTTTATTTTGGATTATTTATGTTTCCTACTGTTGGAGCCTATGCCTTTTGCTTGCAAGTACAGTTCGAAAAATGTTTTGACCTTAAAAGGACTCAGTTAGGGTATGAAATGTTCTTTCTGGAATTCAGGTTTAGAGGCTGCTGGGGAATTGTCACTTCAGATGTGCCGATCTTTGTTTTTATAGTACAGGCAGTCCCCGGGTTACGTACAAGATAGGGTCCAGAGGTTTGTTCTTAAGTTGAATTTGTATGTAAGTCGAAACTGTATATTTCATAATTGTAGATCCAGACTAAAAATTTTTTTGCCCCAGTGACAATTGGAGTTTAAACATTTTTTGCTGTAATGGGACCAAGGATTATCCATAAAGCTTCATTACAGACGTCTTACAGCAGATAATTGCAGTCTGAGACTATAGTAAAGCATTCAGAAACCTTCACCAGAGGTCAGAGGGGTCTGTCTGTAACTATGGGTTGTCTGTAAGTCGAGTGTCCTTAAGTAGGGGACCGCCTGTACATACAAATTTGTACAAAATGGCATTGTCCGACGAGAATGCACTGTGCCGCGATTCACTAAGATCGTGCGGCCAATATCCTGCATGCGTCCTCAGGTCCAACGGAGTTCACCTTCTTCTTCCTGGTGCATGTAAGTGCATTGGATTGCGATACAATTTGAAAGTTAAATCCCGCGCTCAGTCCGAATCAGTTGGATTGTCCGACAGCACGCCCCCCAATTTTTGCTGCATGGAAGCCAGCACAGCTGTGACAAAAAAACTATCGCGTGTGACACAATCCCAGCACAGACACCTTTTAAATACCTGTCCAAGCCATGCAATCCCCGAAAAAGACAAACAGTCCGACGAAAGTGCGATCTGCAACCCTTAGTAGATGAGCCCTATTGTGTCTTTTATCTAATATGACTCCTCCAGCAGCTTATAAACTTGACTTGACAAAATATGACTCATTTTCACACGACTTTTGAGTTGTGCTTATAGCTAAATGGACAAAATTTCACATCAAATCATCAATTTTAGAAAGCCCATTTTATACTCTACCTGAGGGGGCTAGTAGTTGAATCTGTTTAATCACAGCTCAAATAAATGTAAGGTGGGGTATGATAGACACTGATATAATCTTTACAGGAGGACCTTGACACACAGAGAAGGAAGCAGTGGCATGGCAGAAATACTAGGATCTCAAAATACAGATACCTATAATGAAAGGTTCCCAAATACATGGATGTAACTGAGCTGGAATAACATGATGTACACAGATGAAATCTGCAGGAAATTTAGCATTACACATTCAATAAAGAAGCAGCTTCTTTAATACATGAAAAAAACAAATATACAATTATAGCCTAACATACCTGATAAGCAGTTACTACTTAGGTCCAATTCTTCTAGTGAAATAAATGTATTAAATGGTGAAAGTTGAGTTATGCTGTAAAAGAGAAAATAGATTGATGGACAAAATATATAAAGTGTAACTGTCCTTTAAATAAATTTTAGATATTCTGTGTATGGAGGGGGGTTATTATAAAAATGTTGTGATACATTTCACAATATAAAATGGGAGTGGTTATGACTGAGGGGGCATATATACAATTCTTCTTTCCTATATGATAAAGGTAGAACTTTGTTCCACTATCTCATTCACTACAGTAACAGGGGTGGAAATAGGAAAGCCAAAGCCCATCGGCTAAACGAGAGTTAAAGGGGTATTTCAAGAATCAGCATAATTCATATACCAATGAGTCAGTAAAATATAAGCTAATAAGTAATTAGTTGTTATTTAAAAATGTGCACCCTTTAGCAGAAAACAGTTGTTGAGATAGACAGTAATGAAGAATTAAAATGCTACTGGCCTATTAATCAGTCCATTCATTTCCTCCGCCTGGAGCAAACACAGGACAGAAGATGGTCGATGGTCACATGACCACATCACATGTTCTGCACCTGCCTCGGCAGGTCATGTGATCACCACTAGTTTGGCTGTAGTCGGTTGGTTGCAGTTCATCCAGTGTGATTAGTCTTTTGGTGATGTGCAGTGATTGCAGTTACACATCATTACTATGGTAACATAGCATGAAAGTCTGTTACATCATCAGTGGGGGCAGAACATAAGAGGGAGGAGGAGTTACTGAGAACTAAAGGCTCATGGGACTTGTATTTTCCAGCTAACTGCTTCTTTGTGAAAATTTCATGCAGGTACATTTTGGTTTCCCAAATGTTTAGAAATATGTTAATCTCATTCTCTAGGCTTGAAAATTTACTGCTGGTTGCTCTAACAAAAAATGTAATTATTGTTTACAATCTAAATATATAGCTCTTTAGATTTATTTTTCTAAAAAAAAAATAAGCGCTTTAAAATTCTGCCCAAAAAAGCTGAATTTTCATGTTTGCATGTTCATGAAATACTATTAGGTTATTTTTACCTGTTTTGTGACACTGAGAAAACCTGCAACAAAGGCAACCAATATGATGACAGGTCCGTCAGTGTTGTTAAGTTATTGTCATCCAAATATAACTCTCTAATGAGGACGTGATTATCCAATCTAGGAATCTGGGAACAAATAAACATGTCAAATCAAAAAACTGAAGTACATGTGCAATATGTTAGCATTGCATGGATTTAGAGTCTCCCAATTCTGAAATTGCTAATTTGCAACAATAAATAAAGAGTCATGCCAGCAAATGATTTTTCTTATCTTTTAGTGAAAAACTATCATAAAATACAAAAAGCTTTTCTTCTTTCTTCTTTTCCAATTTTTACATCGTTATTTTATTGGTTGTAACAATCCACAGTTCATTAGTCCATGAAGTCTGCAGAAGAGGGGAACTCCCCCGAAATGTCACACGACACACTTCATACAGCAGACCTTTGGTCACGTCTGGTGTGATGTCTCTGCCCGTTATCCACTGTGAGTCGATATACTAAACTATTGGAGGTCTGTGATTTTTCCCAAATGGGAAAGATTAAGAAGGTATTTACCTAATGAACGCAGCTTAAAGTATTTTCTCTAGCGTGTATGACTCCAAATGGACTGTGGATTGCTATAACCTAGGACAGTGATGGGAACCTTTTGTGCCCAAACTGCAACCCAAAGCCCCCCCTTATTTATCCCAAGGTGCCAACCAAAAATTAAAGCAGTAACTTATTGCTCCCTGTTCTTCAACAACTTTCAATCATATTGGCCTCCTGAGGACACCGACACAGTATCAATGTAGCTGCTTTCCAGAGCGGCACTGTACATGGAGAATCATGCAGCCAGCAGGAGGAACTCTTAAGATAATTTGGCCCTGTCCACACATTGGGGCAGATTTATCAAGCAGTCTGAAAGTCAGAATATTTCCAGTTGCCCATGGCAACCAATCACCGCTCCCCTTTAAAATATTCATGAGCACTGGTAAAATGAAAGCTGAGCTGTGATTGGTTTCCATGGGCAACTGGAAATATTCTGACTTTCAGACTGCTTGATAAATCTGCCCCATTCTGTCTCTTCCTACAGTCCCAAGTAGCCAAGTAAGTATCACTTTAAAATATCAATGAAAGCAGTTTCTTGGAAGTGCCAGAAGATTCTTTAAGTACTGTCTGGTGTGTTGGGGTGATGGCCCGGGTGCCCACAGCAAGGGCTCTGAGTGCCGCCTCTGGCACCCGTGCCATAGGATCGCCACCACTGACCTAGGAAATAACAATATGAAAATTGGAAGATAAGAAAGAAGTAAAAATTTTTATAGTAAAAAATAAGAAAAATCATTTGCTGGCATAGTTCTTTATTTATTGTAACAAATAAACGTGCCAAGTTCACTTTTGCAACTAATACTGCGCTTTCTCATGTCATCCCAGTGAATCTAAACTAAAAAAGTGAAGCAAGGCAGCAGTAAACCTTGATAAATGATTTGCAATTGTTTGGTTTATATAACTCTTATGCTGACCAATGTGTTTCCATGGTAACAAACCCAGTGTAGTCTACCAAATGTAACTCCGAACCGAGAAAATGGAGTATATCTGCAGGATCAGACTATACAGCTCTCACAGTCTGTTGGAAACACATACCGGTAGGTTTGCACAGAATTTTAATGAGCATTTTTTTTTAGATAATACCATTTTAAATTTACGAAGCTTTTGCACACAACCAATAGCAACATTATGCACTTTAGCCATCTCCACCTTTACTAGAATAAACCATATTAATTGGCATTACAAAATGCTAATGCCAATCCAATATAATTTGGAATCCATTTTGAGTATTTATTACCTCGGATAAATTATTCCCTTGTAACTTTAGAATCTGAAGTAGGCCACAGTCCTGAATTCCTTCAAGTTCAGTAAGATAATTGTAAGAACAGTCCAAATATGTCAGAAGAGGTGTTCTCTCAAGGGCTTTAGTGGATATCAGCTGGTTGTGATCCAGGACTAACCGCTGAAGATTTTTCAGAGCCTCCAGTCCAGCTATACAAGTTATGCAAATTGAAAATTAATATCTAGATGGCAAAGAAACATCATAACAGTACATCATATGGCTATACTATATGTGAAAAGTATTGTTCACTTTCATGAAATACATTATATTGTTTGTGTAATTAAAAGTTATACAATTTTAAAATATAATTTCTGTATCAATTCGTCACAGTTTTCTAGACCTCTGCTTTATGTCATTCACCAGGAAGCTTTATTGTTTTCTTCCTGTGGATAAACACTAGTCCATGATCATGTGACAGGCGCCCAGCTCTTTGTATCACAGAGGGGCACATTTACTAAAAGCAGTATAAACCGCACTATATGCAGAAGGTGCCAGATTCAGGATTTCTGGTGCCCGTTCTTCATGAATCTGGCGCTTTCTATACTGCCCTGACAGAGAGCACCACTTTTTTTTGTGCACCCTTAACCTAAATAATTATCCTTTATTTATTTAGCGCACACAGATTATGCAGCGCTGCACAGAGTTTGCCAAATCAATCCCTGCCCCCATGGGGCTCACAATCTAATCAACCTACTAGTATGTTTTTGGAGTGTGGGAGGAAACGCTCGCTTACATGGAGAGAACATACAAACTCTTTGCAGATGTTGACCCTGGGACCTGAACCCAGGTCCCAAGCGCTGCAAGACTGTAATGCTAACCACTAAGGCACTGTGCTGCCATAGGACATGCAACACATTTCTGTCGGACTTTGCACAATAAATGTGGTGCACGGTCTGAGTGAGCATCGGAACACCCATTTTAATACACAAATGAGGCACAACCACTTCTTAAATACCAAATATATGGTATTTAAAATTAAGTCATTACACATCCGACGACCCCTGCAGGTCTTCCTTTCTTCAGAGGCAGGTCTGTGCGACGTTGCGGTGCTATGATGATAGCTGCTGCTGCCACCATATTGTGTGTGCTAGCAGATGGCACAAACTCTGATGTCAGCAGCGGATGACGTAAGAGTCTGTGCACGGACCTGCCGCTGCCGGACTGAAGAAGCGGAGACCTGCAGGGGTCATCGCAAAGGTGAGTATTAACTTTCTTTTTTTATGTGTTGGGCTATTGGGGCTGGCTATATACTGGGGGAAGACTGTCTGGCTATTAATTGGGGGCAGGCTGGCTATATACTGAGGCAGGGGGCTGGCTATATACTCAGGGCAGGCTGGCTATATACTGGGGGCAGGGGACTAGCTAAATACAGGGGACTGGCTGGCAATATACTGGGGGCTGGCTGACTATATACTGAGGGCTTACTTTATACTTGGGGCAGTGGCTGGCCAGCTGGATACTAGGGGCAGGCAGCCTGGCTGTATACGGGGGGCAGGCTGTCTGGCAATATACTGGGGACAGGCTGGCTGGCTATATACTGCGGCGCAGGGAGCTGACTGGCTATACACCTGGCCTAGGCGGCTGTCAGGCTATATACTGGGGACACGGCGCTGGCTATATGCTGGAGGCAGGAGGCTAAATTGCTATATACTGAGGGGGAGGCTGTGACCAATGCATTCCCCACCCTAGGCTTATACTCGAGACAATAGGTTTTCCCAATTTTTTGTGGAAAAATTAGAAGCCTTGGCCTATATTTGGGTCGGCTTATACTTGAGTATATTACCTATGCAAACAGTTTGCACCTATAAGAATGTGCAAAGTATGACAAAAAACTGGCACATGGCCCTTAGTAAATGTGCCCCAGAGAGTAATCAGAGCTGTGCGTTATAACGAGATGTTCACCTGTGTGACATCACATGACCACGTTTATTTTGTATTAGAAAATATTATAACTTTTCATTACACAAACAATAATCATTTATTTGCTAAAAGTGGACAAGCCTTTTAGGAAATAATCTACCCATAATTGAAAATGACAAAGAATCTTAGAAGACACATTAGACTAGGATTTTAGACTAAGCAGGACTATCATTCAACAATTCCTAAAAAAGTATATCTGTGATAAGTCTCCATGTATTCAGTTGTTTTTTCTGTAGCCTACTCCATTTTCATTGCTCTGTGTAATCTGAAGTTCCACAGTCGGTTTTTTTTTTTAGGTAAATATATACAGTAGATTTTGAACATATACAGACCATGAAAAATTCAGATGCAGTGTTAAAATGAAAAAGAAAAATAGTGAAAAAAGCCTTTGATTTCTTCTTAAAGGAAATCTACCTTCAAAACCCAGCATGATAAACCAGGAGCACTACTCATATTTGTTATCCATGGCATCTTTACTACTAAAATCAACTTTTAAAAATATGTTAATGAAGGGCTTGGTTGGGGCGTTACCAAAGCCTCTCAGTGCTGCGGCTTCACCGATTGTAACACTGTGCAGGAGCAAGTCTCCCCTCCCACCATGTGACATTACAGAGGGGAAGGTAATACCCTCGGAGCCCTTCTAGCTCATTACCATAATTGAAACAATTTATTTTAAAAGGAGGGAGGCCATGGATAACAAATATAAGAAAATTACCAAAGTCATGGTGTCTTGATCTAGGAGTAAGTGCTCCAGGTTTATCATGCTTGATGGTAGATTTGCTTTAAAGGAGTTTCCTGACTTGCATGAAATGGCTTAAAAATAATTTTAGCATGACTTGCCCTACAAATTCCCCTACCACTGCTGATCCCTAACACTTACTGGGCCCCCACCGATCTTCACTTCCCAGTCCTGTGAAATGCCTTTGCAGCCATTCACCTGCTGAGACGCATCACTGCTGCGGGTACCAGGAACTTTATAAATGTCTAAATGTCTGGTAACAGATCGGCCAGTAATGATTATTATTTTTTTTTTTAATTCTCTCCTGCTCTATAACGTATGTTTCCTTTAACCAAATATAGAACACAATTAATTCTCTTTTTACACATTATTGATTTCTTGCAAATGAAAGTGAAGTTGGGGTAAACTTTACATTCCAATTGTAAGATGCATTAAATGAAAACATTAATAAATTACCAATTCTGGTTATTTGGTTGAATGACACTTCCAAATTCATAAGGTTTTCACATTCTTCTAGTCCGTGAATTGATGTGATTTCATTCTTACTTAACAGCAGCGCACGTAGGTTCTTCAAGCCTTCACAGTTGATTATACTGATGCAATTTTCCTGTGTATAAAAGTTTCAATGATTTATAAGAAAAAGCTTGACAAAGGCTGAGTTAACAGCCGAAACGTTGCTGGAGGTGGAATAAACACGTTTGTTTGTTCACAACATTAGAGGGCTGCCGTTTATCTTTGCTTTGGATATCTTACCCACCCAGACTGGTGTGAGTGGAAGGATAGCACCCGCTATACCTCATTACTAAGGACTGTGCTGCTGTTTTTTTGCTATGGTTCCACTTATCTGACTTATTACAAGTAACCGCTTTCTAATTTCCAAAATTTTATTCTAAGGTCTCTGCTTATTCCATCTTGCTTCAAAAGTCTGGACTACACTGCACACACATTTCACACAGCATACATAAAAGTCTATAGACAGGGGGCAAAGTGAGCAGCTTTGTTAAAATTAGGGTTAAGTACCTGAACATCGACATATTGCAATTCTTTACAGCTACCTAATCCATCCAGTGCAGTTAATCCACAACGTCTCAATGATAGAAATTTCAATTTTGTACATTTCGACAACGTTGAAAGACTACAGCCTGGCAAATCATGAAGAGTCACTGTTGTAACCTGGAACAACAAAAAAGAGCACATTCAAATCTTAACATAAATTAAAATAACAATACTGCAGAAATAAAAGAGAGAAAGATGGTGATGATAGTTGTATTACTCACTACTTACAGACACATACTTTTTCACCATTAAACTACATGCTTCCTCAGCTAGGGTATGAAATGTCCTAGAATTCTTTTATTTTAAAACTGTTTGCTTCCCTATTTAACCCCTTAACGTCACTTTTTCGTTTTTGCGTTTTCATTTTTCACTCTCCACCTTCAAAAATCTATAACTTTTTTATTTTTCCATGTACAGAGCTGTGTTATGGCTTATTTTCTGCGTAACAAATTACACTTCAAAATGGTGGTATTTAATATTCCATGCCGTGTACTGGGAAGCGGGACGACGTTTACAATGTTATAATTTTTAGGACTGTTTGAACTTTTGATCACTTTTTATAGAATTTTTAATTTTTTTAAAAAAATGCCAAAAAAGTGTCATTTTTTACTTTGGGGGCGTGATTTTTGGGCATTTTCGGACGCGACGATACCTAATGTGTTTATGATTTTTACTGTATATTTATATCAGTTCTAGGGAAAGGGGTGATTTCAGTTTTTAGGGTTTTTTATTATATATTTTTTTAAATTTTTATTTTCACTATTTTTCAGACTCCCTAGGGTACTTTAACCCTAGGTTGTCTGTACGATCCTATCATAAACTGCCATACTACTGTATGGCAGTTTATGGGGATTTTACTCCTCTTTCATTACAATGTGCAGTAAACACATTGTGATGAATGGGATAATCTGAAGATGTCTCGGGTGTTCGGAAGACCCGAGGCTACCATGGTGAGGGATCGCCGCTCCCCGATGACGTCCCCCATGACGATCCTTTTTGAAGCTGCCGCAGCTTCGCCAGCGGCAATCAGCAGGAAAGCACCCGGGATAGGTGCCGGCACCGATAGCGGGTGTTACCGGTAAGCCTTTGCTGCAATATGCAGCAAAGACTTACCGGCTATGGAGAGGGCTCAGTCCGTGCCCCGCATGTGACGTAGTATTACGTCACATGTTGGTAAGGGATTAAAAAAATCACCTGTTAAGTCATATGCAAATTAGCTAAGAAGAGTCACTTTTTGTTTGTGATGCGTTTAAATATTTTGGACTCTATAGCACAATGCTTTTGGTATCATATCAAAGATAAGATCTGTATTGATGATAACAGCAGTTAAACCCACAGTTGGAAATACGAGCTGCAGATAAAAATCCAATTATTGCCTATGACTTTAACTACCTGTATCTCTGTTTATATAGCACACAGAAGCACAATGTAACTGATACTTGAGATGCATGGTTCTGGGCAGAATAGAGCCCAAGATGCGTCAATTTTGAATGAAGTGTTACTTTAGCAAATCACTGGAGTGTGAAATAGTGAATAATAAAGCAGAGTGTGCAACTCAGTGTACAGGCGGTCCCGACACCTGACTTACAGACAACGCCTAATTACAAATGGCCCTCTCTGTCTACTGTAACCTCTGTGGATGCGGGTAGTTTACTAAGACTTTGCCCCAGGATGCAATGGTCAACATTTGAGATATGTAATTTGTCTACAACGGATGTTTATTTTTCACTAGCTGTAGCCCCCGGCAGTTAATAACTGCTCTTAGATATAAGAAAATAGAATAGGTTGACAAAAAATATTTTATATCCATCTCTATCTATCTATCTATCTCTCTTTCTGTTTGTCTGTCTGTCTCCATCCATATTACCTTACACATAAGCTGTCTTATACCAATTGACTATGGTGGCGAACCTATGTCATGGGTGCCAGAAGTATCAGTCAGTGCCCTCTCTGTGGGCATCCAGGCCATTGCCCCAGCAGAGACTGAAAGGACTTATGGCCTCCTGCACTCATACTACATATTATTGGTTGTGTGTGGCTACAGGATAAGAGAGGACAGGGCCGGTTTGCTACTGTGAGCCTCTTGATTCTTCCTGTCAATGCTACAATAATATTTCAAATTCCCACCAGAGGCTGGGAGGGACTGCGGAGATAAGTACATGTTTATTTTTTTTAACCCGCCCCATCCTGGCCACCCAAGGGTTTTTTCATACCCTCGGACAATCCCTTTAATTTTATTCACCTCTCATATACATACATTTCTTCAATTTGATTTTATTCCTAAAATATACCTGTGTGAAGATGATTTCCGATAAACATAATTGGTCTCTTAGAGATGAAGGACAGCTAGCAACTATCCTAAGGGAATCTGAATTATTTGTGGCTTTTCACCATAACGATATAGGGGCTCATTTACTAAGGGTCGCGGAGCGCAAATTCGTCAGATTGTGCGCCTTTTTCAGGGATTACACGGCTTGCACAAGTATTTAGCAAGTGTTTGGGATTTTGGCTACGCTGCCTTTGCTGGCTACCATGCGACACAAATTGGGGGACGTGCCATCGGACTATTGGGACTGAGCGCGGGATTTAACTTTCAAATTGTGTCACAAGGCAATGCACTTACATGCACCACTGAAAAGATGGTGAACTCCGTCGGACCTGAGTGGGGGAGCGACACATGCAGGATATCAGACTCACGATCTTAGTGAATTGCGAGACAGTGCATTATACACGGACAATGCACTTTCAGTGAACTACAGGTGGTCCCCTACTTAAGGACACCCGACTTACAGACAGTCCATAGTTACAGACAGACCCCTCTGACCTCTGGTGAAGCTTTCTGAATGCTTTACTATAGTCCCAGATTGCAATAATCAGCTGTAAGGTGTCTGTAATGAAGCTTTATTGATAATCCTTGGTCCCATTACAGCAAAAAATGCTTAAACTCCAATTGTCACTGGGGCCAAAAAATTTTTTGTCTGGATCTACAATTATAAAATATACAGATTCGACTTACATACAAATTCAACTTAAGAACAAACCTCTGGACCCTATCTTGTACGTAACCCGGGGACTGCCTGTACAGGGGGAATATAAGTAAATGTACCCCTAATACATTAGAATATGTTAGAATACCCTGTAGAACTGTTGTACAGACCTTCAACAACAATAGTGTGTTCCATGACTTTAGTTGTACATTCTATGATTTACAAAGCAGCTCCATCCTCCAGGTATTTTTAATCTAAAGGAGGTTTCCTTACATGTCCTTTCTCTAAGTTCAATCGAAAAACACTATAAATTATTAAGTAGATATTAAGCTTTTTTTCAAGCATCAATGAGATGTTGCTGGTTACAGTGTCATATGGCAAAGCAAACTTGGATAGGCGTGTTTAGAAAGATTCCGGCTATGATCATTTTCTTCAAATGAAGAAACATAACCACACACGTCACAACATATTGGAACCATTTCTTTTATTACTGAAGCTGAAAGCCTGCTCTGTTTTTCTACACAACATGAAATGCTTCTCCTTTGATATGCAAAACTAGATCTCTTACGCTATGGAAAATCTTCTAATGAAACGTGACACATGGAGAGGCACTGACAAGATGATTTCTTTTTTAATAACTATGTAAAAGTATCGAGGAAAGTGATTTATATTGTTTTATCACAACTATATTACATGCTTTAACCAATGCATTATCTAATTGTATGGCACAAACAGGCCACATTCAGTGCAGCATAAACAGCAGACATCTGTTTTCTTTAGTCTACATTAAAGATGTTTGGTTGAGGTTACGGCTCAGTGGATTTAGCCAAGGCGTCTACACAAGGAGGCAAATATTGTAAAAGCTAAACCAGCAAGAGATGAAACATAACAATAATGATGTCATCAGATAAATAGCTGCATCAATATTACGAATGCTGCAGGCCACAAAACTTAAAAAAAATGGAAAAAAGGATTTTCAACTCCTTTTAATATACAATAAATGAAAAAACAAACAAAAAAAACGTTCTTACATCTACAAAAAGCCACTTAGTTACTGTGAAATGGGCACCAGTTTCTTAGACTACTCTATGCACACTGAGATTTGGTAGTTTGTGACACTCCTGCTCTATAATGGCCCAGGCAACAGGAGGTGGGAGTGGCTCAGATTTACCCGGGGAGGGAATTTATTTAAAGTGTCTCAATGTAAGGCTACCATGACGTATTAATCGCCAATGAATAGCCACATTCTTGAAGGACATCTATCATCAGATTAGCTGATGGTAGATGATTGCAACTCCCCTCCCCCCCCCCCCCGTCCCATCCCGGGGTGCACTGATCTTCTTTTATTATAACTTGTAATGGCCACATTTAATAGAAATTTAACATTATAAAATACGCAAATGAGCAAAACGTACTCTGTAGAGCGTCACCAGGTCTTTCTGCAAAACTTGCGCATGAGAGAGAACAACATTGCTAGCGATGCAGGGTGTGATGAGCAATATTTGCAGAGATAGCCAGTAATGTACACTATGTGGGCGGAACAAGTAGTGCCGGGGCATGAGTAAATTATATAGCAGCAGAGCACAGTACAGCTCATTTGCATATTTTATAAAGTTACATTTCTCCTAAATGTGGCCATTGCAAGTTATTAGAAAATAAAACCCAGAGCAATTCACTAAGATCGTGTGCCCGATATCCTGTATGTGTCACTTACCTGCTCAGGTCCGCCGGAGTTCACCATCTTCTTCCTGTTGCATGTAAGTGCATTGTCTTGCGACACAAATTGAATCTTCAATCCCGCGCTCAGTCTGAATCAGTTGGATCGTTCGATGGCCCATGCCCCCCCCCCCTATTTCTGTCGCATGGAAGCCAGCAGAGCTGCAACAAAATTTGATCGCGTGCCACACAATCCAAGCACAAACCCTTGTTAAATACCTGTCAAAGCTGCGCAAATTCCAAAAACCGTGAACAGTCAGAAGAAAGTGCAATTCTTAGTTAATAAGCCCCATTGTCTTTGTGTGCACAGAATTGCATTATAAAGATTGTGACATATATTGCAAATATTCACTTGTCCAAAGAGGTCATCCATTACTCCCACCTGTCTGAAAAATCTCCCATTAGACCCTGTCTCTTCTGCACTGTACTGTTCCTTTAAAAAAATACTTTTAAAGTATTATAAAGTTATAAAGGCCTTTTTAAAAAACACAACATGAAATAAAAGGAGCAAATGATCTGTAACAGTAACTGATCTGAAGCCATTATGCTAGGTCAGGTAAGTGATGCCGTGGAGACACAGGCCCACCCATACATTCACGAGAGGCGGAAAAATCTCCATAGAAATAAAGTAATGGTATTTTTAATCAAATATTGATCTTTTATGGAGTTTTCCTTGAAAAGCAGCCTTAGTCAGATGGCGGTCTGTGTTTCAACTAGATGATAAAGCGTTAGATACTTATGTAATCCCACCTGTCACATAGTTATGGAGCAAAACTCATTTCACTCCTAAAACACACATATCACGGTAAGGGCACAGTGCACAGAACTGGAAACAATTTTGCAGATTCATCTGAACAAGGACTAAAGTGCCAATTGGTACTTTTACAATGTGTCTCCATATGTGTTTTTAATATATTATGCACCTAAATTATACACATTTAGGATATTACTTGCTGCAAAACCACAAAACTTTCAATTTCCTGTGCTTTCTATTTCATAGAACAAAGTATAAAAACATGTTCTGGACATTAGGGTCTATAATTATTTTCAGGCTAAATCAGTAAACATTTACTATTTCATCTAAGCAAACACACTGTGTAATAAATACAGTGCAGTTACTCGGGCCAGCATGAGAGTGGATGTCATAACTACATGCATATGTGTCATGCAACCAAGGAAATCCACCGCCATGGAATATCCAAAACTGCTGCCACTTCTGCTCCACAAGTGTAGAAGGACGGAGTCTTAGGAAAGCTTAACAAGAAATGAGGAATTACAGATTTATTTCCAAGTGTAGCAATACTTTCAGTACTCTGACCTTTTTCCTGAAGTACAAGCCACAGTATGAATACAAATCCCAATGAAAGTTCCTATGACTATTATTGTGGCGGTCTGCCAAAATGTGCAAGCTGAATGATTTTTACAGAGATTTGTATTTTTATCAATAAAAATTTTTATCTACCCCTGCCTGCTAGGATATATATGTTCTTCAATCCTGCTTATACACCTCCAGGAATAAGGAAACCCCTGGGGTGAACTATTTACACCAAGCAACATGTAACTGGTTACTGTCCCTTTTGCATCATATCTACAGAGAGTATGGGGCTTATATACTAAGGGTCAGCGGATCGCATTTCCATCGGACTTCCCGACATTTTTTGGGATTTGCGCTACTGGGACATGTATTTAGCAGGGGACTGTGTCGCACGCGATCGGATTTTGACTCTGGCTTTCATGCAACAGAAATCGGAGGGCGTGCCGTTGGACGATCCGACTGAATCGAACTGAGGGCGGGATTTAACATTCAATTTCTTTCGCAAGACAATGCACTTACATGCACCAGGAAGAAGAATGTGAACTCCGTCTGACCTGAGAGGGGAGGCGACACATGTTGGATATCGGGGGCACGATCTTAGTGAATCACAGCAGATGTGCATTCCAGTTGGACAATGCACTTTCGAGGATTGCGCAGGATGGATAAGTAAGTGTGCCCCTATGTGTGTCTTCTGTTCTAGTCATACAGTAAAAAAAACTGTATAAAGTCCCCACTTAGCAACATAATATATCTGCATGTTGCTCTATCTATGTTTGTATATAAAGTTCTGACAAGCATCTCTATTAGATCTTCAGTTATCAAACATGCAGAACAGTGCAATGCAAATACCTGCTCATTGTGCTTGACCGCTCCTGGTTTTGATTCGCAACAACTTAAAGGGGTATTCCGACAAAGACAAGTTTCTTAAATGTACTCAGGAAAACAAAATTACACATTCTCAAATTCACTGTTATTAACATACAACATTTCACACATATAATTCCAACATGTCTCTATCTGTCCTGGTGTACACAATTTCAGTTGCCCCTGGTTTCCGATCATGGATCTTCTGACTTTAGCGTCGGCAGCCATCTTGCTTTTCTGTCTGACACTGTGGAGCTGAGCTGTTCTTTGCCTGTAGCCCCTCCCCCCTGCATTCCAGGATGAGCTCTCACTCACTGACTTTGTGCCGCCAAACAGCACATCACATCATGAGGAGAGCTACAAGCCATATAAGTTCTTAATCTGGGGGAAGGGAGGCACATCTGATCTGATAGTGTGTGTGTAGCGGAGACATAGCAGAGCTGGAGAGTGTCATTGAGGCAGATTTATCAAGCAACCAATCACAGCTCCCCTTTCAAATATTCATGAGCACTGGTAAAATGAAAGGTGAACTGTGACTGGTTTCCTAGGGCAACTAGAAATATTCTGACTTTCAGACAGCTTGATAATTCTGCCCCCTTGTGTGTAATATGCATCTCATGGATCTCATTATCTCATCTCTGATCTTTCTCATCTCTAATTCTATGTGTCAGATACTAGTGAAATGTTCATAAGGTAAATGAAAGTGTCAGGTTCGCTGGGGAGAATGCTGGGACTTCTGGTTCTTCTGGTGGTGCTAGCAGCGTTCTCCGACCTCCGGCGGGTATCCGCGCAAACTCCACCTCTCGTCCGCTACCAGCGGTCTCTGGCGTGCGCCCCGGCCAGCGGCTGCTAAAGACCTCGCGCTGTCTAGGAGTTGTGTTCTGAACTGCTGGGACTTCTGGTACATCTGCATGGTGCCTGCTATTGTGCTTGGTTATATTGCACCATGAGGGGTTAATTCCCAGAAGTTCTTCACTCGCTCTCTGCATTAGGTTTGACTTGTTGAATTGTTGTGATCTCGGCTAGTTTTTTGACATTGACTCTTTGCTTACTGACTTTGTTCTTAACGTACCCTCTTGTTGGGACTCCGGCTAGTTAACTACTCTTTTGTGTTTTATGTTTTTCAGTCTGTTCGTGTTTCCCTTCCCACACTTATCCAGTGTATTTCGAGTCTTCAAGTACAGTAGTTGCCCCACGGTTTAGCGTGGGGGGATATAGGAAGGCACAGAGGTTGCGGAAAGCTCAGGGCACACTATCCCCTGTCTTCTGTGTTACCCAATCTCAAAGCACTAAGGGATCATAATGTGTCTGCTCAGAGAGTTCCCGCGCGCACACTCAGATTTTACACTGACCATCACTGAGTGATATGAGCTAAAACAGCAAAATTAGTAATTTGAAATTTAAAATTGAAATTTGAAATGTGAGAATTTTCTTTCATGGGTAAACCCCTTTAAGTAGATAACAGACGACTAATAAAGACTTGAACTGGACCTTATCTCTCTGCCAGTCCATAGTATTCTGTACTCTTCTAAAAAGAACAGCTTATTACTCTTTTCTCTAGCATGTCTTCTACATGAAAGTGAAAGTAAGAGATGTGCTGAGCATAGATTGATAAACTGTTCTGTTAGAAGATAGTGCTTTTTTTTAATACTATAGCCACACAGAGAGTTAAAACTCATTAGCAAAAGCTGTAAGGGTGAGTGTACTTTAATCTGTATTCAGCCAGCATAGACCCACATTACACAAGCGTGAATACTGGATTTCCTTCCCGTTCGTTAAAGGGGTTGTCAAAGACTTATTGAAAAAACAAAAGGCGGCCGGGAGGGGACTGCTTGATCCAGCACTGGATCCAGCTTCCGGCTGGTCGTGGCCATCCACGCCCACCCGTCCCTATTCACAGCATAGTATAGGACCCGGATGGGTGTCGGGTCCAGCTGGAAGCTGAATTCAGCGATTCTTCCGCGGCCATGTTTGTTTGCATGGCGCATGGTCCGGAGTGATAGCAGTGTGGGACATCCGGAAGGTAAGTACATCTTTATTTTTTTAAGCAGCCCCCTCCACCCTTTTTTTTTTTAAGTCTTGGACAACCTCACTACTGAGGGACTTTGCAGCCTGTTTAATTTTATAAACAAAGCAGATTTTCATAGTAAAGGTAATGTTCATAACATTCCCCCTAATACCATATAAAAATGATCCTTTAAAGACAGTTTACATAAAAACCTGGTTAAAAAAATTAGGTTATTTTCTGTCAACACATTTCCTTTAAAGCAAGGTTACCACATTGTCATTTTGTTGTAGTGTTGCCGTAATTTTGTCATGAAGATTGTGAAAATGTGGATTTGGATTAAAGTTTTGGAGGGTTGCCACACTTTGCACATGTGACATTAGAGGAGTTTGTCAGACAGCTTGATAAATAACATATAATAAATATTTGCTAAAATCTCAGACCATAATATTTAAAAAATGCTACACCAACCGAAACAGTAACGATTATACATATAAAACAAGAGTATATAGTCTAAAATGAAAATCTGGCACTACCTGTTGTAAGTTCTGCCATGGAGTGTTGTGTAGTATGAGGGCTTCTTGCAGTGGAGGCTGTTGTTTGGCTGCAGAGCTTTTCCTTTGTCTTGTCTTTTTTATCACAACCTTTTGGTTTTCCCGCAAAATTTTGGTCCAAGGTTTGCAGGATTTCATCCATGCTAGTCTCTTCACCTCCGCTTGATCTGAAAGAGCCCCATCATTCAGAGCTTGACAGTGTGAGTTTCCTGCAGGCCGGCTCATGTCTTCTACTTCTAGGTGCTTAACAGAAGATTGTGTATTATAGAAAGGTTCCTTATTGGATGAAACTGGCCCTCCAGTCATCACTAAAGAAGGGGTTTTACTTTCTATGCCCTTCTGTGAAGCTTTAGAACTTTCATTATGTATCATTGAAGAACCACCAGTGTCTATTTCTAGGGTACTATTGACTTCTTCGGAATCTACATCCAATATACTTTCCGGTCTTCTTTCGTCATCGTTTGTCTTCTTTTCTTGCCCTTCCCCATTCACTTCTTCCTTCTTTGAAGTTTTTGCTTTTGGATCCATGTCAGATATACTTTCCGTATTTTTCTCAATGATTTTTATGTTATTTCCAGCATCTATCTCTTGCTGCTGCTTTTCTTGGCTTTCTCTATTCTCCTCTATCCTCTTTGCTGTTTTCTCTAGTGGTTCCATCTCAGATATGCTTTTAATATTTACATTTTTCTCAGTGCTTTTTACCATATTTCCAACATCTATCTCTTGTAGATGATTTTGTTGCCTTTCTTCTTTCTGTTCTACCCTCTTTGCAGTTTTTGCAGCCCAGTTAACTTCCTGTTCAGACGGGCTACAAGAAGAATAGATGGGGCAGTTTATTTCTTCTTTCCTCTTTTCTTCCTGTTTCATGAGTTTTGCTTTCTCTAGTCTAATTTTTTGTTCATTCTTCTTCTTTTCATATTCCCGCTGCCTTAATTCCTGTTCAATAATCTCTTTCCTTTTAGCTTCTGCTATCTTTGTTTTTTCAATTTCTTGTTGTTGTTTCTTTTCTTCATCTTTTCGTCTTTTCTCTTCAAGCTTCATCTTAATTTTCTGTTCTAGTTCTTTATTTTCCATATCCATTTTACGTTGCAGTTCTTTCTTTATTTTCATATCCTCTTTTCTCTGCATTAATATGGGTGCAAACATTTTGTATACCCGGTGTGCTCTGAAAGCTTTCTGGATTGTAATAGCTGAGTTACACTGAAGTTCTTCCAGGCACCTTTTAGCTATGGCCTTTTGTTCCTCAAAAACTTTTCTTTCAATAGTCAAATCTGTTTCAATTTTGTTAATTTTATTCTAAAATGAAAATACACGTAGAAAGAAAAAATCCTGTTTAATTAACTTAAAAACTTTTTAAATAAACAAAATGTATATATATATATAAACAACAAACTGTAGACTGTATACTGTAGAATAACTGACAAGAGGGACAGTGCTCTCATGCGGAACGATCCATAAAAATCTAAACTGGAAACGTCAGACTTGAAAATGTACAGTAGGGCCGGACTAGTGATCAAGAGTGAAATGCATTGTTACATTCATTTTTTGTCTGCAGTGGATTTTTTCACTAATGGCTGAAAACAATATGAGAAAACTTCTACTATTGTTCACAAACCATGAAAAAGGAAGATCATTTAAGAAAACCTGTCAACAGGAATGTGATTTCTAGCTGGTGACAGGTTCCGATAGCCTATGCTATGCTAATTTTAAAAATGCCTCTGTCATTTCAGTAGTTTATATAAGTTTTATTCACACTACCTTGCCAGCAGCCTGTGATGAGTCCCACGGGAGTGGCAGCTGCAGTCTGTGTCTCCCCATGCATTCTTCCTCTCCTCAACACCATCCCTCCCCTCCTCTGCCTGATCAGTACACATGGCAGGAAGTGGGGAGAGAGCTGCATGACTGAGGAGGCGACTGACACAGGCACACAAAGACTGCACCTGCTCCTCCCTGGGACTCACCACATGCTGCTGGCAGAAAGCCAGGTAAGGTGAATTAAACTTATACAAATTACTGAAATGATCTGGAAAGCTGACAAAAGCATTTTTGAAATCAGCATAGCACACGCTATTAGAACCTGTCACCAGCTAAAAATGACATTCCAGGTGACAGGTTCATTTAAAATTTCATTTAAATAACATCTAATGATTTCTATGTCAAAATTTTCCAAATGATTTACCTGGTGATTTCTTAACTCTTGTTCAAGGGCTTCATTTTTTATCTTTAGATCTGATTCAAGTCTTTCTTCTTGCTCCTTAAAAAAGTATAACAGATAGATAGATATCTTACTGGTTTTCAACCAACTTGTAAAATATTATTCCATTTCTGTTGTTTATGTCCCTTAGGCTACATTCACACTACAGTATGGGGGACGTATATACGGCCGATATACGTCCCCCATACACTTCTATGGGCTCACGGCCCTGTACGGGAGCGGTACGGAGCAGCACACGTGCAGCACCGTGCCGCTCCGTAGCCCGGGGAAAGATAGGACATGTCCTATCTTTCCCCGTATTACGGCGCCGTGCGCCATTAATTTCTATGGAGAGGGGCGGGGGTGAGCTGCGCTCACCTCCTCCTCCTCTCCCCGCGCTGCCGTGTGCCCGTCGTGCTACGGTGCGGCGGTCTCACGGAGGTGTCAATTTAGCCTTATATTGTGAACTTTGAACATTCAAATTACATTTTGGCACTTGTATAGACTAACAGGGAGGCAGCTGCCAATCTAGAGATCCCAGCAGTCACCTCTTCCTGATCCATAAGTTTTTTCCAAAGTTACATATGTAAATATTTGGGTTAATTCCCCCTAAAGTAAATCTAACATCCAAATCAAGCATGATAAATAAAGGACACTTACTCATAGATCAAGGCCCCATCACTGTGGTAATCTTCTTATATTTGTTATCCATGGCCACCTTCCTTCTAAACCAGAGCCCATCTGTGATGCAGCTTCACAGATTGTTACACTGTCTCCTCTCCCCCTGCTCCCTAAGAACTTCCCCTTAGTTTCTTCCTGATGTAATATCACAGGAGCACATGACGTTTCAGGACATAATGAGATGGCGGAAGCAAATTCCATGCTTCTTCTTATTTTTTTAGGGTAGTTTGGTGCTTCCATAGGATAGACACATACTCAGGAAACTATTTCAAGACCTTTTCTGCCCCCTTGAGAGCATTAAAGGGAATTTGTCACCACCGTAACCCCTCCAAGCCCACAAACAGTACTCCTTTTGCCAATATGGCGCCGCTGTAGGTGGCTGCCTGTGCATTGGCTCCAGCTTTTGACCCCCCTACCCCTTCATCCCTGCAACATCTACTTGGCCTCTCACTTTATCATCCCCCACTAAGCGGATCAGCGGCAGCAGGGGCTCCATGTTGCACAACTGCTTGCAACAGCGTGCCGGAACCCGCTCCTGGCAGTCAAGAGCAGCAGTAGCAGCTTCATCGAAGCACCTGAAATGTAAGTGATGTGAGGAACAGACTCCTAACTGTAGAAAGCGCTGTTTTGACCTGCTCTATGACTGTGCCATCAGCCACTGATAGGAGCGCCTCCTTGACTTCTCAAGAAGAAGCAAGAGCAAATAACACTGCATATTCATGGTGACACGTTCCCTTTAAAATTAGAAAGTCAGTCGCTCTACAAAAAGTAGTCTATTAAAAGTTGTCTAATAAATCAAAAAGTTCCACGGACTAAGTCTGAGTAACTCCAACGCTGCTAGTAGATAGGATAGATAAGAAAAGTCTGCATGAGTCAATATCTGCATGGATACAATGTGCAACACTGTATCAGTATTTGTTTCTACACACAAAGCATTGAATAATAAAGTATATCAGCATTTTACTAGAGCCTAAGTTCAATATATTACAATCTCACAGAAAGAAGGAAAGGCTAAATAACTCTAACCAGATCTAATATAAGTACTAATGGTCACAATTTAACAATGGACACCTTCATATTATACTCTCATATACTCCTTCAATTCATAGGAGTGCATGCAGAGAAAAGAGGGGGCAATGTTTGCATGCGGGAGGAGAATACCTCCAGTTCTTGCCCTAGAAGTTTATTAATGTTCAGATTTTAACATTATTGTGTATATTGTAAAAAGAAGGAATTGATATTTTAATATACAATAATAAAGGTTATAATTTATCTGCCAACTAGTCCTATCTATTTCCCCCTTCTCCTTCATAAAGAAAACTAAACTGCACCTAAACCATCATATGTAAGAGATGCCACTGGACAACACAAGGCTGTGAGCATTGCCTCACCGGCTCATGCAAAGTTATAGATGGCTTTCCTCAATAATAGGCAATGGAATGCCATGGATCAGACACAACCTAATAAAAGGGGTTGTCTGGGATCAAGGGTTTATAGCTATACTCGCCCCTGCCCAGTGCTTCGATTCAGCGCAAATACCCCTGGGCTGTGTTTGTGTACAGAGCTTCAGCAGTGACAGCATGACAACTACTACAGCATGACGGCACTATACCCCTGAGCCTCTGTATGCAATGTGTACTACATAGTTTCTGCAAAGGAATAGAACACTTACTGACGAGTTTCTCCAACAATTAGGGTTGATCACTGAGGGATACAGCAGGAGAAACTTTGAAATTTGAAGTCAAGGGACGTTTCTAACTTCCCTTAAAGGATATCTACATTTTTCAGTAGTTTCATAGGTATATAGCCCATGTGTGGATCATCTGTGGACAAATTTTATAATTTCTTAGCAAGCTGACGATAAATAAACTTTGTAATAAACTTTATTGTGTTTTTAAGAAAATTTCCTTCAGAGGCTACTTGGGGCATAAAGTAGCCTTGTGTAATCCAGGGACTAAGACTAACCAACTCCCCGAGTAGCCTCTACAATTCACATGCTGCATGTGAATGAAGCGACATGGACCGCAGAGGAGCAATGGCTTCAGCTAGGGATGCGGGCCAGAAGAAGCTTCGGCGCATAATCCTGGTGCCTGGCTTAGTCCCCGGACTTCACAGAGGCTACTCCACGCCCTGAGTAGCCTCTGAAGGTAATTTGCATAAAGACACAATAAAATATGTCAATAGAAGATCCACACATAGTCTGAAAAAAGTAGTTTCCAGACGATAGATTTCCTTTAAGTGTAAAGCACAGCACAGCACAGCATACAGATAAAACAATATAAGATGCTAAAGGTTTCCGTAGAACAGAATAGGAAGAAAAGCAGCTTTCTCATGTTGCTCAGCCTTGTACTGACTTACTTGCTGTATGGCACTTAGCCGTAAGAGCTCTTTCTCAAACTCCTTTCTCCAATTGTCTCGCTTTTCATCTTGTTCTTTGATTTCTTTCTCTAGAACAGCTTTCTGAGCACCGAGTGTGGCTCCATTCATTTCCTTATGCTCGTCTTGTTCTTTTTTCCAGCGCTGCAGTTGCCTTCTACAGTTTTCTTCAACCTCAAGGTAACTAAGGTTTATAATCCCATCAGCGCCTCCTGCAATATAACACAATACTCAGTCAGCGCAAATGTGAGAGGTCTACACCCACCATCAGACCACGGATAGAAATGTAGTTTGGTTCAATTTAGGTGAACGAGGATGGGCTGTAATACCAAACACAACCCATGCACAAGAGTGGGTCTTTGTCTAGAAGAATGTATTCTTAGATTTCTAATTTATTTAGCCTTTTAAGGTTATTGTATACACAGTATGTGCAACTATCTGATCAATAAAGGGCAATTAATATGTCTTTTTTCAGCCATACGTATGTGAGAAGACTAACACAACAAAGCTTAACACATTCTTTCAATAGCTTTTGTTGTTTTCTAAAATATCACAATGGAGAAGGGGCATGAAGGGGGGGCGCGGTCTACCGAGCGGGGGGCGCAGCCGGACGCCGGCTGCGTTCTTTTCTACGCCAGGCCCTGCCCAGAAGCCTCTTGATGTATTGGGCTGTGAATTTGCAGCGGCGGGGCAATCATATGCTGGCGCACGAGCGCCAGCGTATGATAAATATCCCCCATTGGGTCCGCCCAGTGATGTTACTAATCCATATATGAGACACCTTTAAAGGACATCACCAGATCAAATACTGTTAACCAAACATACATACATACTAGTGTTTGCCCACTCTGGCAAGATCAACGGTTCTTTTAGCTGCAAATGATCTTGTTTTTAAGAAAAATGATTATGCAAATGAGCCTGAGGGGCTCCAGACACTATATTTGCATAAACGCCTTTTTTTTAAACCAAGGCATAAGAAGCTAAAAGAAGAGTAGATCCTGCCAGAGGGGACGCTCACCAGTATGTCAGTGTGCTTGGTTTACAATCCTTCATGTGGTGATAGATTTCCTTAAACATTGGCAGCAGCAAATCACCACCTGCTACCAATGTTTAATTCTTCATTTTTTATATTTCTATTGCAATTATATGTCTGAAGGATTCCTGACCTTTACTTACAAGAAAGAGCTGCAATGTATCCCACTGTATGCTTATAAGTAATGGAGCCCTCCTCCTTCTGGCAGATGGGGGAGGGCTCCATTACTTATAAGCATACAGTGGGATACACTGCAGCCCTTTCTTGTAAGTACAGGTCAAGAATCCTTCAGACATATACTTGCAATAGAAAGATAAAAAATGAAGAATTAAACCAGACTAATTAAAACCCATATGTCTACAGAAAGCAATAAAAAAAAAATAAGTATGCAATTTACCTGCAATCCCGGCATCATCTTCTCTCAAATTAGAGTTTTCAGTTTCAGAGTCAACATAAGTGAGTAGATCTTTTCTATCATCTTCTTCTATATCTGTCAAAATCTAAGAAAATGTAAATTTAATCACTAAGACTATATGGCGGAAAAATTCTCACTGCTACTACTTTTAGTTATTCTAGTCTGAATAAATAGCCTAATATCTTAAAGGAAACCTGTCATCAGGATTTCAAATAAATTTGCACCCAATGACAGGTTCCTATTATCTGTTTAACCCCTTCGTGTTGCAGCCTTTTTCATTCATTTTTTTGCTCCCCAACTTCAAAAATGTGTAACTTTTTCATTTTTCCATGTAAAGGTTTGTGGGTGAGATTATTTGCTGCGCCGGCTTTCATGCGACAGAAATCGGGGGGCGTGGCCGTCGGACAACCAGACGGATTCGGAAAAAACTTGAATTTAAATTTGCGTGTTAGGTGATAAAAGATTTATAAAAGTTAAAGGCCTTCCTGTAAAGTTACAGTGACCTCCTCAGGCATAGCATGACACTTCCGTTTTTCAAGGGACTTCACTTTCAGTGCTTTGGTTCTCCCTTGGTTTGTGAAGGCCAATCATTGGATGAAGTGCAGGCCCTGTGACTTTCTGCCAGAGCGATGAGGGAGTCGGCGCAGGGTGAATATGTCTTTTTATTCTTACCCAGGCCCCCTGGGGTTTTTCCATATACACAGAAAACCCCGAACCAGTATAATACATATAGTTCAGAAAGTTGTGTGTAACATACCCGTTTCTTAAACGTCTCTGGGTCTTCGTTGCTTTCTGAGGCCAGCTGAGCAATATAATCAGAATCATCACTGGGCTCATGCATAGATTTCACTAAAAGCAAAAAAATACCTTTACAAATAAAACATTTACATAGATTATATTTGTCTATATATAAGCCAAATAGTATAATGTAAATTCATTTTACTAGGGACCTGAAATTTTCTTGAGAATTATGAGAAATGATGGTCATAGCAAGGAATATAAATATAGGATTTGCGATTCTGGTAAGCAAAAAAAAAAAAAAATATTGCAAAAATGTGAATGGAAATAAGATAAAACCTTTACATTGTGTAATGCACTGTCGATGAAATCTATAAATCGTCTGCAAATATTACTATGGGAACCCTGCAGTTCCATGTTGTACACTTGCAGTTAAGAATCATGACGGGGTTTTTTTGCCCTTAATGTGCCGATTCAGTTGTATCTTCAATCATTGGGATACATGAATTTCAGTTACTATTCTGAGACCACCCGCCATTTTCCCATGTTACATGCTATAAGCCATAATGTCATTTTGCCCGTCACTGTAGTGGTAGATTTTTGGTTACATATAGCTCATTGATGAACTATGAAAGACTCTTGAAGAAAAACACATACTTTCCACAATAGTTTGAAGCCATACATTTTGCACATTTCATTCCGTGGCTTACCAGATCACTTAAGACAGGTTGCTTGAGGTCCATTGCAACTGCAATGCAAATATGCTTTACTGCCTTTTCTAAGCATTTGCACTACAATATAATTGTGTATTATACCTTGCACCCTGACAGAATCTTCTGTTAAGTCCCAGGGGTGGCTTTGGTTTGGATGCAAAAAAACACTTGTTTGTAATCTAGACTGCTCAGCTCTCAGCCCCCACCTTTGTGCTCTTGTACAACTCCTCCCTCCCACACTGATGTCAGATTACTAGGATGTGAGCTCTGTGAAGGAGCAGGAGGGAGGAGCCGTACAGGAGCACAAAGGTGTGGGCCAAGAGCTGAAGAGTGAGCTGCACAGAAAAGTCACATGTTTTTTGAAATGCAGCCACACCAAAGCCAACCCCTGGGACTACACAATGGATTCTGTCAGGGTACAAGGTTAGTTATAACACACAATTGTAATGCAAATGCTTAGAGAAATCAGAAATACATATTTGCAATGCAGCTGTAATAGGCTTTACAACCTGTCTTCAGTGAAAATTAGGTGCCTGGTGACAGGTTCACTTTAGAGTGAACATTTCAGTTAAACTAACACACACTGGAATAAGTAAATATAAACAGATACCGTTAAAAAGTCTACTTATATATGTTTATTATGCTCTAACAACATGCACATCAACATATTACATTGGACAAATTCATAAAAGTAATAATTCATTGAAGTAGAAATTCGGGCAACACAATGATACATTGTTTTTTCAATATTATGATATACTACAATAAAATTAGAAAATACACAACAAACTCTTATATTCAGATCCAGGAGTTTTATGTACAGGATGGTATGGTCCTACCTATTCTTCATACAATAATTATTGAGGTTATATCAGGTAAACTGTGCCTGTATAAGATATACACTTATACGCCACTAACAGTACTGTTCCGAAATGTAGTAATAGAAAAGTTCTGTGAATACTATGATATTGCTTATATGCCCACTGATGATACTAAGCAATTAAATACTGATGAGAAAATCCTGTACAGTATCAAATATTGTGAATCTCACGTTGGTTAATTGTGGTTATATTATTCAGGTTAGTTACAATACCTATCGCTGGTAACTACCTGTTTGTATATCCAGTCTTTACTCACGGTCAGATGTGCACCTTGGATCTAGCTCGGCGTCCCGAGCTGTAATGCTTCAGCATCTCCGAGTTCATGCTGCCCTTACGTTGGACAGACCCATCATCTGATCTTAGGCTGAAGACGTCATTCATTTGGATTGCCTCAGAGTGTAATAGTATTCAGCATAGTTGCAAGCTTTGCTGTGTACTGCCAGGTATCGCAAATATATTAATATCGGATATCGTAGAATGTGTCTTCCAGATATGTACCTTCTAAATAATTTACTGGATGCGTATCGACGTGCTTGTCTAATGCAATATTTTGATTTGCATCTTTTAGGAGCATAATAAATATATATCAGTAGACTTTTTGCCGATGTCTCTTTATATTTACTTATTCCATTTGCATTAACTATTGGGCTTGGTATCGGTCCAAACAGTAGCAAGGCAATATGTCATATTAGAAGATCAAAAAGAAAGCTTTGGTTCTGCTCACCTCCCTGGTCAGCGCAGTCCTGATAATGACCGATGCACGGAAAGCCGCGTGGGAACAGCATCAACTAAGGCTACGACTAAGGACCATGTGCGGTCCGAAACACGTCAGATTATGTGACTTCCGAGCATTATATTTTTAACCCTTTTTCAATAAAGTGCCGGATTTTATATTTCCATTTTTGCTTGGATGCTGGATTCCATTCTGGATTTTTCTCAATAATGAGAGAATAGCTGGCCGTGTATGACTTGCTGAAGAGAAATCAGCTCTCCTTCTCCGTTCAGGATTTCTCTTCAGCAACATACGGCAGAAAAGAAAAGCGCGCCCCTTATCGGTCAGGAAGCTGGAGGTTTTACTAATGGACTTTGGAACTTTACAGGCATGGAGAGGAAGCATAGAGGGATAGTTGTACAGCTGTATAATGAAGGTGACTGATGATTTCAGCAACAATACTCTGGACTTTATATAGACTGTATCCACAAGAGGGCGGACAGGGTGGGGCTTGTTATTGGTCTTGTTGTTATCGCATAATTAATCTCTCAATTTTTTAAAATGGAAAATCTGGTATTAGTGTGCAATTAACACGTCGAGTTGGCTCAGCAATTGTAATGCGAAAAAGGCAGCATGGCCACCACAGCGGTCACATATGTATGCCAACAGCACAGACCTAAGAGTAGCAGCGACATCTGAACCACCTGCAATTACAAGTAGTGACCTCAGAAGAAGAAATTTTATTCAGTGCAAAGAAAAATGAAGTGACCAGTAAAGGTTTAGCAAAATGAAACAATTCAAAATGGCTGAAAACTAGATGGTAAAATGTACCTGGAAAATATTCACTTGTCCATGTGTCTTTTGCATCCAAGTCTTCTAATATCAGCATTTCAGCATTTTCATTCCTTCGTTTAACAAGTTGTAAAAATGAAAGAACAGATTCTGGAAAACCCTCTATTGCCTAAAACAAAAATAACCACAGTCTGTAATGATCATGCTTCAGATATGGATGTACAGTTTAGGTTCTATTCACATTACATAATGGATATGCTGCAGCCACAGTACATAGTGGGAGTATTCTCTCATCTGCCAATATAATTAATGCTATAATGTAAAAAAAAAATGAAGAAGTGCACTTTCCTTTTTGAAATGCACTTGCATAACTAGGGGTCTGTGATGAAGTGCAATGGTACTGCTGGGTGATTTCCCTTTGCCATCCATATGTGGTGTGAATCATGGAAACAGGACAGGGAGTTATGGGGCATACAGTGGGTTCAGAAAGTATTCACAGCCATTTAAGCTTTTCATATTGTTGTTGCATTTCAACCAATTGGTAAGATCAAAAAAGTTCTTTTTTTGGTCATTAATTAACTTTGCACCCCATCTTGACAGACAGAAAAACTGAAATGTATCACTTGCGCATATACACACATATACAGTACTTTCCAAAACTTTTACCCTTGAACAGCTTTAAGTCCGTCTCTGGGGTAAGGGTAAATATGGACAAGTCAGAGGCCCTCTGTCTATTTATCATACCTAGGACACAGGAGGCCCTGGTAGATTCCTTTGGTTTCAAAATACAGCCACACTATATCACATATTTGGGGGTACGGCTCCCGACTCATAGATCGATACTGTTCTGCTGGAACTACTCCACACTACTGCAGCAATTCCAAACCGATATAAATAACTGGTCTAAACCCTCCCTCTCTTAGCTGGGTGTATCCACACAATTAAAATGGTGACCTTGCCGAGGTTTTTATACCTCTTTGGGTCCCTGCCCATTCCAGTCCCTTAAAGAACATTCAAACTTATACACTCCCATGTCTCAAAATTTCTTTGGAATAATAAATGCCCACGTATAGCACTCTCCACTATGTTTAAACATAAATGCCTGGGAGGCTTGTCCCTGCCCAACTTCATCCTCTATTACAAAGCAGCTCCAATAGTCCAATTTGCCCCTATAGCCACCCTCAAAAACACCCCTAGATGGATCGCACTGGAATCCCAATTACTCCAACCAGTATCCTTACCAAGTCTGTTTTGGATCACAGGCACAATGCCAGCCTCTGTACCAACATCATCATCCTTTTCATTTCACTCTTTAAAACTGTGGCGTTCTGTGAGATTTCAACATAAACTTCAATCCATCCCTTCCTTATTGCTACTGTTATTCCACAATCCTGCCTTTCCTCCGGGCTCAAATAAGGAACTTCAAATGGTGGGCAGCAAAAGGCATTGGGGCAGATTTACTTACCCGGTTCATTCGCGATCCAGCGGCGCGTTCTCTGCGGTGGATTCGGGTCTTCCGGCGATTCACTAAGGTAGTTCCTCCGACGTCCACCAGGTGTTGCTGCTGCGCTGAAGTTCATCGGAATGCACTGATCTTCACCAAGCCGGGCCGAGTGCAGGTAAGCGCGAGTCCAGCGACGCATTTTTTTTCTTAAATGCGGCGTTTTCTCTGAATCTGTCTGGTTTTCGTACGGCCACGCCCCCAGATTTCAGTCGCGTGCATGCCGGTGCCAATGCGCCACAATCCGATCGGGTGCGCCGAAATCCCGGGGCAATACAGGGAAAATCGGCACAAAACGGAAATATTCGGTTAACCCGTCGCAAAAACTCAAATCGGGCCCTTAGTAAATGACCCCCATTGTCCATGTGAAGCATTTGATGTCTGGGGGCAAGTTTTTATCTAACAATGAAATCAGTGCAAAATATGAGGTTCCTCCCTCAGAAGTCTTTAGGTTCAATCAACTGTCACATGTTGTATGTTCTATACCTCGAGGTATATCTTAAGATTCCTGTACAGCTTTTGAGAAATTTAGATATTCTTGCTAATTTATGAAACAAGAAAAACTGAAATATCACATGGTCACGGGAATGTGAGAGCATATGAGAATCATGAGGTCTAAGTAACTGCCTTAGGACAGTGGTGGCTAACCTATGGCACTGGTGCCAGAGGTGGCACTCAGAGCACTTTCTGTGGGCACTCGGGCACTCAGGCCCTCACCAGAGATGACTCCAGGTATCTTCCTGCAGTTCCAGACAACCCAGGACTTGCTGTGCATAGAGCTATTTTAAAGTGACAGCTCAACCTGGGACTACTGATGGAGTGGAAAGGTGTGGACAGATCTGGATTATGATTGTAGCTCCTGCTCCGGCCCTGACTATTCTACCTGTTTATGGGACCTTGGATGGAATTACAATGATCATCCAAATTTCTTCTATTTTCAGCTTTATTGGTGTCCTCAGTGGGCTGGTATCAATGAAAGCTGTGACAGAGAAGGGCGTATAAATTACAAATTCAATTTCTGTGTTGGCACTTTGCGATAAATAAGTGGGTCTTGGTTGTAGTTTGGGCACTCGGTCTGTAAAAGGTTCGCCATCACTGCCTTAGGAACTTAAAGACATAATTGTGGCAAGGCACAGTACTGGCCAAGCTTACAAATGAATTTCTGCAGCGCTCAAGGGTCCTAAGAGCACAGTAGCCTTCATAATCCTTAAATGGATTAGCCGTCCAGAGCAATCATGGTAAGAGAGATAAAGAACCCCAAGATCACTGTTGCTGAGCTCCACAGATGCTGTAGGGCAGTGGTGGCGAACCTATGGCACGGGTGCAAGGGGTGGCAAGGGGTGACAGAGTTCACCAAACACTGAATCTACCTGCAGTCCCAGGCAACTAAAGAGATGCTGCTCTCAGCGCTATTTTAAAGTGACAGAAGTGCATTATCTTCGGATGTCATCCTGCTGGACCCACCATTCTTTCTGTACAGAGAGACCCTGGAGAGAAGTTACAATAATAGTCTGAATTTGTCCTTCTTCTTTCAACTGTATTGGTGGCCTCAGGGGGCCGATCCGATTGAAAGATGTAGAGGAACATGTAGCAATAAGTTACTGCTTATAATTCCATGATGGCACTGATGGCACAGTAAATAAGTGGATTTTGGTTGTAATTTGGGCACTCGGTCTCTAAAAGGTTCGCCATCACTGCTGTAGGGAGATGGGAGAAAATTTGACAAGTCAACTATCACTGCAACCCTCCAAAAGTCAAGGCTTTATGGCAAAGTGTGCAGACGGAAGACTCTCCTCACTGCAAGACTTATAAAAACCTGCATATAGTTTGCAAAAAAAACCTATGAAGGACCATGAGACAATGAGAAATACGATTCTGTGGTCTAATGAGACATAGATTTTACTTTTTGGTGTTAAGTCGGAGAAAACCAGCCACTGCTCATCACTTGCCAAATACAATTCCGACAATAAAACATTGTGGTGACAGCATCATGCTATGGGGGTGTTTTCAGCTGCAGGGACAGGACAACCGGTTGCCAATGAAGGAAAGATGAATGAGACCAATTACAGAGCTATACTGGATGAAAACCTCTTCCAGTGCTCTGGGCCTAAGGTTTACTTTCCAACAAGACACTGACCCTGAGCACACAGCTAAAATAACAGAGCAGTGGCTTCAGAATAACTCTGTGACCATTCTTGACTGGCCCAGCCAAAGCCCTGACCTAAATCATCGAGAGCATCTTTAGAGAGAAATGGAAAATGTCCATGGCATGTTGCGGTCTGATTGATGGATCTAGTGACTGTCTCCTCAGAAGGTCTCCAACCGCCCCTCCTGAGGTTGATCCGTCGATTGGACCGCCACGTGACTCAGTCTTTCATAGCTTTTCAGTTTGTTCTGATAAAGCTAGAAATGTAACAGTGCGATGACGGGGGAGGGTTAGGGAGATTCACAGGTATTACCGGAAAAGTATGCAAAACTCATGTTGCTCTTTCCAGATCACAATTACAAGGTGGCGCACCCTGCACATGCCACAGACAGACTGCACTAATTTTGATAAATGAGGACCATTATCTATATGTGTTTTTTAAAGAGGACCTGTAACCCAAAATTTCTGCACTAGGAGCTTCTTACTAAAGTGCTAGGTCCTGCCTCCTGCTGTTGGCTCTGCACCTCTAGAGTGTCAAGGAGCAGGCCTGGAGACGGGACATTGTGGGACAGCACGGGACATTCTTCCTACTGCCTGGGAAGGTGGAACAGTGTCCAAAAACGGTGAATCCCGCCGCATCCAGGACGATTGGGAGCTAAGTGCATTGCCTTTGTAAATACAATGCAAATGCCACATGTGAACGCACCCTGAATTAAATATGTATCAGTGGATGGCCTGATAGGAGTAAAAAATACAGTACAGGCAGTCCCCGGGTTACGTATAAGATAGGTTCTGCAGGTTTGTTCTTAAGTTGAATTTGTATATAAGTCGGAACTGTATACTTTATAATTATATCCCCAGGCAAAAAATGTTTTGATCTCTATGACAATTGGGATTTAAAAATGTTGAGTTGTCATAAGAACCAGGTTTAACAATAAAGCTTCATTACAGACACATTTGATAGCTGATTTTATAGCTGTTTATTTTAACCTGGGACTAAAGTACAGTAAATTACCAAAATCCAGAGGTCCGTTTGTAACTAGGGGTCGTCTGTAAGTCAGGTGTTCTTAAGTAGGGGACCGCCTGTAAAATGTATAAATGACACCTCACACAGGTCTGTACACAGAAGTATGAAAAAGTTATTGGCGGCAAAACAAAAAATGTATTAAATCATAATAAAACCGAAATAAATTTGGTATCTCAGTGATGATACTGACCCAAATAATAAAGGCGAGGTGTCATTTACCATAATTGCCAGTAAATGGCATTGAATATTACATAGGGCTCATGCACATGTCCAGATTTTTCCTTTTCAGTAATTGTGGTCCCGTATTTACGATCTGTGGGTACATACACACGCGGTATGCCCGCCGTGCAGGCATACCGCCGTGTGCTGCAGAGGAGGAGGAGGTGGCCCTTCCTCCCTCCATAGAAAAAAGCGGGTCGCGGCCGCACACACGGCGAACGATAGAGCATGCTCTATCTTTTTGCGGTGTGCGGCCCGGTATCCCCGCCGTGCCGTTATTGCCGTCTATGGGTACGTACATGCAGCCGCAAATTTGCGGCCGCTTGTATGTCCCCGCAGACGGCCATGTGAATAAGCCCTGTATCCGCAAAAAATACGGCTGCAGGTCTCCCTGGGAACGGTCCGTGACAAATGATCACATACGGCTCACAACTTATGCAAACCATATTTCGTTGCGTTTCCATAGACTTTTATGGGGCAGATCAGGTCCAGATCTGGAAAAAAAATAGGATATACAGAAATCATTTAGAAAGCTGTATTTTACATTATAGTCTATGGGACCATGTTCCAGGTTGTGGATAGCACATGGCCCAAAAATCTGGACGTGTGTATGACGCCCGGCCCTATCAAGTACAATGTGTCACACAGAAAACAAGCCCTCACACACCGCTGTACCCAGAAAAATAAAAGTTATAAATTGATGAAGCTATGAAGGTAGGGAGTGAAAAATGGAAACACAGGAAGGTAAAGGTTATCAGTGGGAAGGAGTTATAGTAATGAGAAGACAAGATGCTCGTCCTCTGCCATGACAATCAGCTAGACAACTGCTCATCCGTGATTGGCGGAACACTGACATGTGACTAACGATCACACGGTCTCCTAGCAACGGGTGAAACATTCCCCAGCCATCGTGTAACCGGCACAATCCCCGCACAGTCTCACCTCCTCCTCCTCTGTGGAGCTGCCAGAGTCCTCCTCCGGCTCCTCGCCCGGTGACCCGCTGCCCGCACTCTCTGACTGAGAGAAGTTACTTAGTTCAAGCTCCACATCTTCCTCCATGTTTACCGGCAGCGCTGCTCAGCTCACGTGATCACTCAGCGGGCGGGGAGGGGGCGGGGGAGGTGCTGTGTGACGTCACTACACACGTGATGCGGGAAGCTGCTCTGTACAGTGCGGAGGGCGGGGTGCTGCTGGTGTCACCAGAAGGGAGTGTGGCGTCCTACATGGTTTCCTCACACTGCTAGAAGAGGAGAAGCAGTAATGTCTGACTGCACGGGACTAATGGCTAGTTACATGTGTGTATATGGAGGGAGGGTGTGTATGACAGGACTGTGAGGAGGATTGAACTGAGGTCAGTGGAACTGAGGTTTACTTTACATGGGACTGCAAGAGGGGTGACCTAAAATGTATGTAACATGGGACTGCGTGTCTGGTGGGGGTGACAAAAGGTGTATGTTACATGGGACTGAGGTGACATAAGATACATGTTTTATAGGACTCCGTGTCTGGTGGGGCTGGGATGGCATAAGATGCATGTTACATGGGACTGCGTGTGTGGTGGGGCTGGGATGGCATAAGATGCATGTTACATGGGACTCCGTGTCTGGTGGGGCTGGGATGGCATAAGATGCATGTTAAATGGGACTGCGTGTCTGGTGGGGCTGGGATGGCATAAGATGCATGTTACATGGGACTGCGTGTCTGGTGGGACTGGGATGACATAAGATGCATGTTAAATGGGACTGTATGACTGGTGGGGCCTTATGCAGCCCACACCCACTGCTGACACCCATAATTGAGGCTGGCATTCCCTTGCTTACTGGTGCATCTCTCTTTGTAAATCCAGCAGGTTAGGCCGCTTTCCTACGTGCGGAGGCTGGCATAAGGCTGCCAGAGAAGTGCATTGTGACCGCAAAAAAAGTTCAGTCTTTGGCCGTGTGGCACTTCTTCCTGTGCTGGGGGGAGGGTGATCAGCGCTCATCCCTCCACCTCTCCATTCGAACGTGTGCTACACCGGGGTCTCGGCCAGGGTTAGCATGCATTAACCCCTTAAAGTGATAGCGTTACCGGAAACCTCCACTGCGGCGGGGTACAATGTAATTGTCGGACAGCTCGCAAAGCTGTCCGACGTATTCATGTGGGGGCGGGGTTGGGGCGTGGCCAGGGGCGGTGACTGCCGCCTAGCGCGCGGCAGTCACTGCTGGCCTATGGAGCGAGCGGGGCGGTCCGGGGAAGAGGCAGCGCCTCGAACCGCCCCCTCATGAAAATCCATAACTTTTTCATTTTTACGTGTACAGACCTGTGTGAGGGCTTATTTTGTGCGTAACAAATTTTACTTTCCCGTAATGTTATTTATTTTAACATGCCGTGTACTGCGAAGCTGAAAAAAAATTCCAAATGTGGAAAAATTTAAAAAAAAAAAACGCATGTGCGTCACGTTCTTGTGGGCTCAGTTTTTACGACTTTCACTCTTCGCTCCAAATAACACGCCTACTTTATTCTTTGGTTCGGTGCGATCGCGGTGATACCAAATTTATATAGGTTTTATTGTGTTTTAATACATTTTCAAAAATTAAACGAATGTGTACAAAAAAAAAAAAAACTTTTTGCCATTTTCTGAAGCTAATAACTTTTTCATACTTTGGCGCACGGAGATGTGTGAGGGGTCATTTTTTGCGAAATGAGGCAACGTTTTCATTTCTACCATTTTGAGGTCTGTGCGACATTTTGATCATTTTTATTCCATTTTTTATGTGATGTAAAAAGGTGTAAAAGTCGCATTTCGGACATTTGGGCGCCATTTCCCGTCTCGGAGGTCACCGCCGGCCGTAACCGTTTTTATATTTTGATAGATCGGGCATTTTGGACACGGTGATACCTAATGTGTTTGTGATTTTTACTGTTTATTATGTTTTATATCCGTTCTAGCGAAAGGGGAGAGATTTGAATTTTTAATATTTTATAATTTTTTTTTATTTTTTAAACTTTTTTTCTTCTTTTTTTTTCCCACAAATTCTTAGACCATCTAGGGTACATTAACCCTAGATGGTCAGATCGTTCCTACCATATACTGCAATACTTCTGTATTGCAATATATGGCATTTTTGCAGCTCATTCATTACAATGAGCCACTGGCTCATTGTAACGAATCTGCATAAGCCATTAAGCCTCGGGTCAAACGAAGATCCGAGGCTACCATGGCAACCGATCGCCGACCCCAGATGACGTTCGGGGGCGCGGCGATCGTAACAAACATGGCGCCGACGCGCGCCGCCGTCTTTTAAATGCCGCCGTCAGCAATGAAAGGGTTAATAGACGTGATCGGTGCAAGCACCGACCGCAGTTATTAGCGGTGGGGGTTTGCTGCAATATGCAACAACCCCCACCTCTGTATGAAGAGGACTCAGCCTGTGAGCCCCCTCTGTCAGGATATGCTCTTCTTTTAGCTTCTCATGCCCTGTTTTTTTTTTTTTTTTTTAAATATGCAAATGAGCCTGAGGGGCTCCAGTTTCCATAGGAGTTAATGGAGCATGGAGCCCCTCAGGCTCATTTGCATATTTTTTAAAGCTCCCTTTTCTTAAAATCAACGCCATAAGACGCTAAAAGAAGAGTAGATCCTGGCACACACCAGTATGCCAGTGTGCTTGGTTTACAAACCTCGATCTGGGAAGAGATGCCAAGATAAATGACAGTATGCACATTAAATAATTTATTTTTTAAAGATGTTATGCAGCAGCTGCCAGATTGTCCTAAGTGCAGTTTGCCTCATGGATGTGCATGGTGCCCAAATTATTGAATACTGGCGCACAGTCTTCAATTATCTAGTGCCCCCTTCACTGCTCGGGAAGTGGGCACTTTTTTAGGCACACCTTTAACATACAGCGTGCGACACAAGTCTGTAGAGTCGCTGTGTCACAAGCTCCGACTAAGCACCACCATGCCCCTTTGGGTGCACATTATTTTTGTCTTTTCACCACCGTGCAGCCGTGACACACAACACAGGAGCAAACATTTCTTAAATAGATGTGCAAGTTCCAAACACATTCTTTCTGGTGCAAGGTACCAAAGAAAACTGCCGCAAACAGTTTAATAGATCTGGGCTATGGACTAGAGTTGCCCTCAGCAGGTCCTCCCTCTAGCAACTCCATGCTAGCCTAGCTATAGTATCTATAGTAATTGGTCTAGAATGGAATTGTTAAAGGGGGGAAGCTACCAGGAGCAACTCTGTTCTACACACAATCCACTGTGGAGTGGTGCGATTTCTGCAAGCTTTTGGCCATATATTTGTTCCCCAATGGTCGTGTGAATGTAGCCTAAAAGTTAACCCTGAAGAGAACAGAAAACTACTATGTCTATTATCCTGGTTTACACTGAATGTAGTTTCTACATTAAAAATTTTTTACTCCCACCGCACCCCCAGGGGGAGAAATCTTTAATGTCATTGGATAGATTTTTTAAGAAATATTTGTTACATATTTTTTGTGTTTATCGATCCGATAAAAAAATGTTTTGCCCATTTTGATTTTCAGCGTTTCATCTGTCAATGAAAAAGAGTAAAATCCTAGGTTGAAGCAATGTACTTTTCTTGGGGAATCTGATCCTGTAATTTGAAAAATGTTTTTTAATAAACAGATTTAGAAAAATTCTTGGACATATTTTTAGTTTTTCGATGCAACGTGTATTTTGCAAGATATTCCACTGCCCTGGCCTTTTTATTACACCCTGTTGCAGGTTCTGAAGGCCTCTTCTCTGAGCACCCAGAAGCTTGCATGAAGCTCCCCAGTTGTTTTATTTCCAGGTCCCCAGGTAGGTGTACTTGTCAGTCACTGGCAACGGGCAGCTGTTCAGTGTGAAAGAGGGAAGCCTGACTGCTTTTCTGTTTCTCCTCTGAAACAACATGATATTGGTTTTATTTGGATTCATGGTTAGTGCCCAGGTGGTGCTAAATTTCTCCAGGATTTCCTGAGTGTCCTGGAGACCTCTCTCGGTTGGTGACAATCAGAAGTCATATGTGCAACACCCCCACCAATGTATAGGCAATGGGGTAGTTGGGAATAAGGCCCTCTACCTGTCAGGATCCATATAGTGAGTCTGATCAACTCCCTCCAATGGATAATGCCAGGAGATCTCAGGTAATCTGCAGCTGTAGCCTCTGCCTGGATAGGCAATAGTTAAGTGGGTGTAGAATGTTGTTCAATTATGTGGCTGTATTGTAAACTGGAGTGTGATTGGAGAGGTGCTACCACCTGACCAGGAGAATAAAACCCCTGTGCAGTGGGAGCACAGGCCTCTTGAAACAGACCTCATGGTCTTGGCACATGCTCTCAGCACATAGGTGTTCAGTACACCTTCACTTAACCCACAGGACCAGAGTCAGGAGACTCTAACCATAGCTGAAGCTTTAACAGTTTGGACAGAGCTCCCACTCGACTATCTCAGCCTGCATCTACTACCAGACTGGTGTACTATTCCTGAGAACCCTCTCCACGACCACCCCAGTACCAGAATCTGCTGTTAACTGTTTAGGCCCGTTTCCTGCTACATGTTCAATAAAGAGCTGTGAGTTAATTTGCACAACGTTGCCTCCGTCTGATCCCTGGATACGGCTGTCTCCCATCACAGGCTCCCCATCCATTACCCAGAGACCTATCTTACAGACACTCAGGGGTTGCCCCAGGGAGAATCAGTACCTCAGCCTCTCCCTCCATATTTCTTGCACACACCACCTGCTGGAGACTTGCCAGGCTGTAGGACAGCCCTCCGGTCCCCATACCAAGCACTGTGACATCAGTGTGCCCTAGGCCGGAATTGCTAACCACTCTGGTATTCTGGGCCCCGGCTGCCACCTGGCCCTAAGAAAAGGCTAGGACCCGTTGGGGTATGCTGCATATGCATTTAGGAGAAATTTCGCCTTGATATCGTGGAGGAGGACTCCAGGACTGCAGGCAGCTCATTGATGTAGATGTTGAAGAGCATTGGTCTTGGGTTGCAGCTCTGACCCCTCGACTTTGTTGGGAATAGGCAGTTTCAACTTCACACTGCAGGTGTTCTTGGTGTAGAAGCTTTTGATGACATCAAAGACTTTCTCACCTATTCTGAACTACAGGAAGTAACTATACTTTTATATGGTATAAAGGGACCACTTTTTTGCATCTTATCTCCTTAATGACCACAATTTCCGTATTCAGAATAAGATTGCAGGACATCGGGTCATGCTATTGCTAGGCTTTGTTATCACAGCCCTGACACGGCACGAACCCTCCGGATCGGAAAAGTTCCAATCCCGGGTGTTTAACCCCCTTAGGCACTTCGGTCAATCATTGACTGTGGTGTCGGAGCAACTTCCGAGAGAGCACTACATTTCCATCACATAGACACTCTGCCACTGTAATGTCAGGGTGCCAATGGTGTTGCACGGCAGCCTGATGTCCAGTGAAGGACCCAGGGCTGCCTGTGACAAGTATCTGTAGGCCAGGCTGGCATAATAGATGCCTGTTAGGAGAGCTTTAATACACTGCACTACATAAATAATGCAGTGCATTATATAAGTGATCAAACAACCTCATGTAAGTGTCACCTAGTGGGACAATGCAATGTAAAAAAAGAAAAAGTTTTAATAAAAAAAGTAAAGTGTAAAATAAAACACTCAACACTCAAGAACCCCTTTAAAAGAAAAAAGTAAAAGCAAACAAATGTTGTACCTCAACACCCGTACCGATCCAGGCTATTTGTTCAATGTTAAAATGCACCCAAAAAAGTTGCAAATATAAGAGAAAAAAAATATAAACAACCACCATCATGTTGGAAGCCTGGTGAGGCTTGACTTTATCTCTCAGCCTACACAACTGTATGCTGCTCTTTGCTATAAAGAATAAAAGTTCCCTAGTTTTTCACCTCTGACACATGCCAGCAAACAGGAAAGACATAGTTGGAAAGCCCATTGGCACTAGGTACTAGTGCTGGGTTAATGGGGTAATAGTGGATTATAATGTTCTCGCATGTGTGTTAAAATAGCAAAACAGCCTGTACTATCTGTTTAATTTCCCACCACTCTTGCTCCAGCTCTCAGTATAAATGCTATATTTATGGAATTTGCATGTTGTTGTTGTTGTTAAATTATAGGACAGATTATTCTAACTAGTAACTAAAAAGTGTCTGAAAACGCACTAGCTGCATGTCAATAGTAGATTCAGCATTTGAATAATTCTCAAGTTTCATACTTTTGTACTTAAGATCTGTCACTAGAGGGCGATATTGTGATTTGCTGTGGTTTGTAATATTGTGCTCATATAGAAAACCTACAAAAACTATTGAACTATTGTAGTAGTGTAACAGTTGCATCCTCTTTGCCTATTTCAATCAGGTCTAGGAAATTGGTCATCGACATCCCATTGTCAACATGTAATCTCCTACCAAATATATTTAACCAGCATTGAATAGAGTTATAAATACATGATTATAAAAAATAATATAACTTTATTATAATATCTAAAATGTGTGGACATTAAAACATATCAAGATTCCAATACAACAAAATCCAACAAGCAGGTGAGTTATCAAAATAAATAGTATCGGGGAGACATTTGCAGTAAACACCAAGTTGCAGCAAGTTATGTATCACTAGAGAATTTCACACCATTCATATAGAGTGGGACAATCCCGTCACTACACTCTCTGTGCTTTCAGTACGGCTCCTCTCCTGTAATGTTCACTCTTTCTATGTCGATAAACCGCACTGATCCACAGATCCTCCTGATAAAACAATACCACCGTTAGGACCAGCACCATCGTGTTTTTTCGTCTTCCTTCAAATATTTTATTGTTCTATATTACTGGAAGAAATATGCATGCAGATGGCATGGTATGTCCAAACAAATTAAAATTTATTCCAATTCATCATCTCACAAAGTGAAGATAAAAAGGCGCATATCAAAATCTGTAGCGGGACACTAGCCGCACACATCCACCCGATCCTGAGTTTCACAAAAACAGCTTCTTCAGGGGTGTTGCAGCAACGGTCTTGAACCATTGGTAGCTCCGAGGGGCAAATGGTGCGCCACAAAAGTAGCTTTTTATGACATTTAATCTCATGTCCCAATATACAAACATTGCATGGTTACATTTCCGTTACCCATGTTCACGCTTCACGGATTGCTTCCTCAGGGGGTATGTCAACAGGCCTGCTGCTCGTACTATTTAAGTTATGATCCGATCACGTGCCCAACAAAAAAGGCCATGAGGCTGGAAATGGGGCTTACCCCGCTGCGGCACATCATCCAGGCGTTCCCCACGCAAATGAGGATCCCGGCCGTGTGTGCAAACGGATATGCGTCAGAGTGGTCAAACCCCCACCTCTGGAGCATGCGCATACCACTTAGTTAACTACAGTATGCACATAGCGAACAGAAAAGGAGAATGGGAGGGACATCTAATATTAGTAGATTCCATGTATATAGAGTATATATTATAATGCAACATCCCCACGGTAAGTAAGAAAAATGTATACCCACCTGTTACTTTTTGGGGCACATTTACTTACCTCGTCCGCGGAGTTCACCGAAAGTGTAAATTTCCTTTCATAAAATAAACTGGAAAATATCTGAAATCTGATGCAAATGCCTAATAGTTATAAATCAGGGCGCTCTCACATTGCGTTGTTTTTCACATCTGTGGATCGGTGATTTCTACAAATGCCTCACAAAACCATTGATTTCTACGGGTTTTTTCACATTGGCTTGTATTTTCACTGAACCGCTGCCTGAGGAAAAATTATGAAACTAGTCCTATTTTTTTTCACGGATGTGGATCATGGAATACAATAGAAGTCTATGGCTCCGCAAAACAACTTACGAAGCATCTATTTTTTTCCCCACTGATAAGGCTTAAAAACTAGATGTGATGTTTTCAAAGCAACGTTAAAAATTCAGTTTCTTTTGCATACACGGAGACAAAGTGGAAGAAAAACGGAGACGCGACTGAGACAAAACACAATGGATGTGCAACTGAAGCTGAACATCAACGCCAATGTGAAAGAGGATTGATGAAACACTAATTCAAATGCATTTCTTTGTGATATTTTCTCAGTATTTATCCATAACTATATCTGACATAAAACCATCAGTATCTTATATGTGCAGATTTCCAGTGTTGCTGTATGCTGCCTCTAAAACATTGGGTGAGTTTTGTAATGAACAGCATTTATTCACTTTCTCATATTACAAGATTGGGTGATAATTTATAATCCACTGCTTAAAACTCTGCCATCAGCAAACTGTGTCTACTCAGATTAGCCACAACGCGTGCATCTGGACTAGTGTCAGTGAGAAAGGTGTTAAGATCTTTTGTTGAAGCGGGATGAATCCAGACAAAGTCCAGACAGATTCAACAAGCAGTTCTATCAAAGCTTAATGGCTGAATGGCAAATCCATTCTCATATAATGGATATTTGGATAGCATCTCTGTTTATATTACCAGTCCACCACCTCCAAATCTGGGTGGATTTTGCAAGAATGGCTTTAAGCATATAGATTATTAATGTATCAAGCTAAGAAATGGTATCCAGTTGTGGAAGCAGGATCTTTTGGTCTCATCGTAATGACTTAGTTAATGAATACTATTACTATAAAATAAGGCAAATATTATACACAATGGAGAGCTCATGGGGAGAGTTTTTATTGATGTCTGGTGCCTAACTTTGCCTTAATGTATCTGTCCATCGCAAGAAATGACACTCCACATTCAACAACTGGTTTAGAAGTTGATATACTGATGTTCCTGTTTGTTGACCTATATGTGCGCCAAAAAAGGTGTAGGGAAACTAGAGGTGAAGGTAAAGTGCTGGAAACAAAAGCTGCACCAGAAATGAGTGACAGAAAAAAAAAAAGTTGTGATTGTTGGAAAATTATGGTGTGAAGTTGAGCATGGTACAGTTTTAAATAGAAGGGAATTCCCCCCCCCCCCCCCCATAATGTTTCATTGTTCAAAGCAGTTTTGAAGCTTAAAGGGAACCTACCACCATGAATCTACATATAAAGGTAGATCGGGTGGTAGGTGGATTAATAGAATGTGAGAATAGCCCTTTTAAGGGCTAGTCCTCACGTCCCCGCACTTTTTTGATAAGTTTTATCATATATGCAAATTTTCTTATGCGGCTACTGGGGCGTGGAGTAGCCGAAGCTGAGGTTGCACGGCGCGGCTACTCCACGCCCCAGTAGCCTCTTTACTCTTCCTACCGAAAATCTTCGTAAGCAGCTCCTAGTGCCGAAATTTTGGGTGACAGGTCCTCTTTAAGTAGAAAACTTATGGCACAACTGCTAACCAACCTAGACCTGTCCATCTAAACTGACCGCCCGGACAAGAAGAAGTAGCCCCGAGATCCAGGGTTACTCTGGAGGATAGAGATCTGAGGCTCACATGGGAGAATCTGTCCATAGGATAATTATTTATAAAGTAGAAGTCCTGTTTGGATTTTCCAAAATTCTTTATAAGATAGAAAGAAGAATATTGTAGAACCCACTCTGGTCAGATGAGACCAAAATTTAATTTGGCCTAAATGCTATTTTGCAATGCAGTTTAAGTTAGTGGCCATGTGGACTAGCAAGGGTTTTATATTGTAAATTACAATGTTTCCTTTTTTTGAATTAGATAAAGCGGCAGCAGTTTTATAGAAAATCCACTGTGATGGAGAAGGTTTTTCTTGAGTAATGAAGACTAAATGATATTTTCTCTTTCGTCTCAACTTTGTTCTACTTATAATTTCATGTTGCTACAGTGGTGCATGTATATTCAAAATGAGAAATCTTGACATTTGTAGATTAAATGCTCCTTAGACATTTTTATGTCTGTTTTGTTCATTACAAGCTTTTTTCCATTATTTTCTTTCAAAGTCACATTTAAAGTTTAGACATTGCAAGACAAAACCTGTAGAAAGAGACAGGGAAATAATTTACTTTTACAGACGCCAATAATCATGTGAGGATTAGAAATGTATATTGTTGCACTAGCTTACTTGAGGCAAAAATATACACAGCACATCTTATTTGAAAAATGTGAAATGGTATACTAAAGAATACTTAACATATTATAATCAATATAGAGAAGCATAAAACTGGAAAAGATCACACCAATAGAGAATTTTATTATATACAGAAATATCCAAATATAAAGATCCAGAAGTGGATACACAGAACATGGGTTATTGGGTAGTGCATATGTAAATAGGTCAAAATGATAAATACATAGTAAGGCTCCATGCACACATCCGCATGAGCAGCCGTGTGCCGCGAGCAGAAAGCTCGCCGGTGAAGGAGTGGGTGAGCGCCACTTACCCACTTTGTGGGTCGTCTTCTCTTAGAGAGTCTTTGGCTCCATGCACACATCCACAAATGGTGGCTGTGAGCTAAGTGCAAAAACAGCAGCGCCACGGACCTACCCTATCATAGGCAGTGCCCTTGCACAATGCAAGTCACAAGCATACTTTCATTTATGCACTTATCTCATGGCTGCCATTTGTGGATGTGTGCATGGAGCCTAAGGAGCTCCAAGAGAAGACCCACAAAGTGCTGAGAACACCTGGTGATGTGACCTGGAGAAATGTGATGCATTTCATGTGTTGCCTATTTCAATTATGATACCGGGGATGGCAGCCAAACAGGGGCGGACTGGCCATTGTACCCACCGGGAATTTTCCCGGTGGGCCGGTCGGTCCTGGGCCGGTCTGGGGCCGGTCCGGAGCTGGTGCGGGGCCGGTCCGCACTCCCTCCTTACAACTTTTAACATAATCTATAGTACCGGCATCGTACGATCGTACGATGCCGGTACTATTGATTAGTACACAGACGCAGCGCAGCACCGCTGCTTCTGCGTCTGTGTACACCCGCAGCTACACAGGTCGCGCAATTGACGTCATTGCGCGACCTGTGTAGCGTGGAGGAGGCTGACACTTACCCTGTCAGCTGTCCGGCCCTCCCTGCAGCTCCGCGGCTTGGTGTGGAGGCGCGAAGCAGTGACGTCACTAATCCCGCGCCTCTACACCAAGCCACCGAAGACCGAGGAAGCCACCGAAGAAACCTGCTCCAAAGAGGTGAGTATGATGTTTTTTTTGTTTTTTTTTAATGATAGAATGGGGCAATAATTATGTCTGGGGCGGGGGGTGCATTAGGGCTGGCAGGGGACATAAATTATATGTCTGGGGTGGGGGGGCATTAGGGCTGGCAGGGGGCATAAATTATATGTCTGGGGCAGGGGGGCATAAATTATATATCTGGGGCAGGGGGGCATTAATTATATGTCTGGTACGGGGGGGGGGCATTAGGGCTGGCAGGGGGCATAAATTATATGTCCGGGGTGGGGGGGCATTAGGGCTGGCAGGGGGCATAAATTATATGTCTGGGGCAGGGGGGCATAAATTATATATCTGGGGGGGGGGGGTCATTAGAGCTGGCAGGGGGCATAAATTATATGTCTGGGGCGGGGGGGGGTCATTAGAGCTGGCAGGGGGCATAAATTATATGTCTGGGGTGGGGGGGGGTCATTAGAGCTGGCAGGGGGCATAAATTATATGTCTGGGGCGGGGGGGGGCATTAGGGCTGGCAGGGGGCATAAATTATATGTCTGGGGCAGGGGGGCATAAATTATATGTCTGGGGCGGGAGGTGGCATTAGGGCTGGCAGGGGGCATAAATTATATGTCTGGGGCAGGGGGGCATAAATTATATGTCTGGGGCAGGGGGGCATAAATTATATGTCTGGGGCGGGAGGGGGCATTAGGGCTGGCAGGGGGCATAAATTATATGTCTGGGGCGGGGGGGCATTATTCTATATCTGGGGCTGGCAGGGGGCATTAATCTATATCTGGGGTAGGCTGGGAGTATAAACTCTATGTTTTGGGTAGGTTGGGGGCATAAATTCTATGTCTGGGGTAGGTTGGGGGCATAAATTCTATGTCTGGGGCAGGCTGGAGCCATTAATTCTTTTTCTGGGGTGGGATGGGGCCATTAATTCTATGTCTGGGGCAGGCTTGGGGCATTAATTTTATGACGGGGGTATGCTGGGGCCATTATTATTACACCTGGGTTATAGTCGGAGCTCTATCAATACTGGGGTGGGGGGGGGGGGGGTAAAGGAGGTTTCAGGAGAGAATAGAAGAAATAAATTATCCTTACCATTACAGTTACATTATGGGGCACTATTTGTGTGGTACTAATATTCTTTGGGGCACAGTATTGGTGGTAGCAGAAGAAGGGACAATGGGAAAGTGCAGAACATAAGACGTCTGTTTGGTAAACTCTGCAGGAAAGCTGTGTACCTGGAGGAAGAGACAAGGAGATGGTGGAACTAATGGAGAAGATGAGGAACGAGAACAATCCGAGGAGACGTCACCTGATGTCACTGGATGCAAAAGGTGAGGATCTCATGTGTTTTCTGTAGCTGCATATGATACATACTGATTTTTTGCATGTTCGCTTCTGTGTATATATGTAGTATTATAGTAGTTATATTCCTGTACATTGGGGGCAGTATTATAGTAGTTATATTCTTGTATATAGGGGGCAGTATTATAGTAGTTATATTCCTGTACATAGGGGGCAGTATTATAGTAGTTATATTCTTGTACATAGGGGGCAGTATTATAGTAGTTATATTCCTGTACATAGGGGGCAGTATTATAGTAGTTATATTCCTGTACATAGGGGGCAGTATTATAGTAGTTATATTCCTGTACATAGGGGGCAGTATTATAGTAGTTATATTCTTGTACATAGGGGGCAGTATTATAGTAGTTATATTCTTGTACATAGGGGCAGTATTATAGTAGTTATATTCTTGTACATAGGGGGCAGTATTATAGTAGTTATATTCTTGTACATAGGGGGCAGTATTATAGTAGTTATATTCTTGTACATAGGGGCAGTATTATAGTAGTTATATTCTTGTACATAGGGGGCAGTATTATAGTAGTTATATTCTTGTACATAGGGGGCAGTATTATAGTAGTTATATTCCTGTACATAGGGGGCAGTATTATAGTAGTTATATTCCTGTACATAGGGGGTAGTATTATAGTAGTTATATTCTTGTACATAGGGGGCAGTATTATAGTAGTTATATTCTTGTACATAGGGGGCAGTATTATAGTAGTTATATTCTTGTACATAGGGGGCAGTATTATAGTAGTTATATTCTTGTACATAGGGGGCAGTATTATAGTAGTTATATTCTTGTACATAGGGGGAGTATTATAGTAGTTATATTCCTGTACATAGGGGCAGTATTATAGTAGTTATATTCTTGTACATAGGGGGCAGTATTATAGTAGTTATATTCCTGTACATAGGGGGCAGTATTATAGTAGTTATATTCTTGTACATAGGGGGCAGTATTACAGTAGTTATATTCTTGTACATAGGGGGCAGTATTACAGTAGTTATATTCTTGTACATAGGGGCAGTATTATAGTAGTTGGCTTGTATATGGGAGAAGGTATTGTAGTAGTTTTATTTTGTATACAGAAGGCAGGATTGAATGGGTTATTCTAAATGTGTTATTGCAGCATTATTCTTGTACATAGGAGGCAGTATCAATATATTATATCTCTGAATTGTACATGTATGGCACAGGGGAAAGGTATATAAGGCTTATCGGGTCGTGTGTTTGCATCATTTACTGATCGACAGGTCACATTCTTTGCACATTAGATTCACTTACTAGCAAAACATGTTCTTGTTTTGCATTAAGGCCATCTACCAACAATTTGTCTGTTATAACCCCACCCACATTATATGACCACACCCACTTGTTTTGACTCCGCCCATAAAATGGGGCCACTTTTATAGTTTTTTCCAGGGCCGTTTTAAATTCCCAGTCCGCCCCTGCAGCCAAATGTAGAGTCATCGATACATATGCACTTGGCCAGTGCACATAACACTGAAGCATGGAAAAGGGACAAGAGCCCGGATAGGTAAGTAACTGAGGCGGATCAATCAACCAATCATACTAGGGCAATTATAATAATACTAATCTTTATTTATATAGCGCCAGCAGAGCTATACCAATCATATAATTATGCCAACTTAAAGGACTGCTGGTTATAATAATTCACAGTGATGAAACAATAAATAGTTGGCAAAGAAATAAACACATGAGAAATCATAAATTATGAAAAACATGACAAATATGTAATGAGAAGTGTGAGTGAAAAGTTTTGAGAGAGGTCAAAGCATTCTGAATGCATGAAATAATGTATATGTGAGAGACAAAAATGATAAAAGGAGGTGAAATGCTGTGAACCTGAAGCATGAAAAAAAGAGAACAGAACACAACAAATGTGGAAAGCATGTAAAAACTGCGCAAAAATCACACAGGTAACAGAATAAATACAATGTGACAAACAACAGTTTTGAAGTCACTGTAAAAAGACCACATTGTTAACCCCTTAAGGACCAGTAGCAAAGGAGAAAAGGTACTCTTTTAGGCTCAGCTCCATCTCATGTTGTTGCTTGATGCCAATGCACGGATATCTGTGTCGGGGCATGTTGTCTGAAATGCGTCGGATTCCATTCATTCTTTTAAATGCCTAAACGTTTTTTTAATAAATATGAACCTGAAAAGACTACTGCTAGCATTTTCATGATTTTTAAATTTTTTTACTGCAGTTTTTGACCCTCTTGGGTACATGAAACCTAGGGGGTCTGATTGTTCATACCATTACACCTAGTGATCTGTAATTGCCACATTGTAATGTAGATAATTTTTTAATGTTCTGGTTAAATGTAAATCTTTCACACATATATTTAATACAAATTCATTGGAAGTAAGCTATTTTGCTATATCATCATAGCTTAATTCTAGTATATGAATTTGATAATCCTTATTAATCCCTTTAACCAGAATCTGCAATGGTATATAGGAACATACTGTAATTGTAAATGGAGTATTAAAGGTTAATCCGAATAATCAGTGTATACTCTTTCTAGGTAAAGAGTTCACTGAGTGCGCATTACTTTCCAATAATCCATCTCAAATATGAAGAGAATCTTTCAACGCATTTCCATTTCTTCATCGTGGTTAAGCAATTACATAAGGTATATATGCAAAAGGTGAATGTTTTGTCAATGACATTTTTCTGGCCATATCAATAATTTTCTATTGTCATTTACAATGGAAGGACATTGCTAATGAAATTAAAAGCACATTACTACCAGTTTCAGCTGCCAGTCATAGACACTTGCAAGATAATTAAGCTATCAGTTATTTACAGAATAGAAGATAAGGCACTGACCAGGGGTCTGATGTCAAGAACCTCTACCAATCATTAGAGTGTTTTCTATGTAAGTGGAAAGTAGGTCATATTAACATTATGACATCTAACTCCATAGAGACTCTCTATTATCTAATACTTGTTCCTGGGAAATGTAATTTTAGTCAATCTGTGTAACGTCCATGCCTGATCGTCATTCTATCCACAGTTGGCGGAATACATGGCGTTTATTTGTGTGTGAACTGTGGCTTATTCTTGTGTTTGGATTATCTGAGCCACACCCTGGTCCTTGCATTTCTGTCCTGGCCAGCAAGGGTTCTGTCCTGGCCAGCAAGCCTGATGGACAGTTCCCCCAGTGTGCTGCTGGAGGCGTGTCCGGGATCGGCCTTATATACCTGCCTATTCCCATCATACCTGGCTGGTTATTTTGATTCTTGTTTTCCCTGTGTATCTAGTTCAGTTTTACCTGTCTCTGTTTCTTTGCCTGTATCTGTACCTGACCTGTATATAATCTGCTTGATCTTGTCCTGACCTGTGTATATCCCGCCTGTACCTGTATCTGACCTGTGATTATCTGCCTGAAGACCTGTCTATATCTGTTGTTTTGTCCCTGTCTCAGTCCTGTTTAGTATTCTGTGCACCAGTGTGAACACTGGTCTATTCCTGTATTCCGGTTACCTGTTCAGTCTTGTGTTGGTTTCTGTTACCAGTGTGAACACTGGTCTATTCCTGTATTTCCGTTACCTGTCCGCTCCACCATCCAGCAGCTGCCAGACGAAGTAAGTTTTCCCTGTCATGTTATAGGGTTGCTCAGGGACCGTCAGTTAGGATCCGGTAAGTGGGTTCGCCCTTATCAGGGCGGTTTATCTGCTTTAGGCAGGGCCTTAGCCCGCAGGGACATCACAGGGTGACAGCTAGCGCCAAGCCTTGTTGTGGCTGCGCGGTTTGCTGGATGTATGCTGACAACCTGAGAAAAAAAAATATTATGACATGTGTATTATATGTATTATATGGAAGTGAGTACAATAGAAACCCAACATGGACACCACAAAGACTGCAAACACACATTGGGGCACATTTACTAAGAACAGTGCAGTGTGTACTATGTGCAGTTTGCCTATGTATAGTGCAGAGTGCAACAGATTCAGGATTTCTTCATAAATCTGGCACCCACTACACTGTCCAGACAGAATCCAACAACATTTTTTGGTGCACCTTTATCATAGGGCTTGCGACACAATTCTGTCAGACGTCAGATGATAAATCACTGACTGAGCACTAGAAACCCCCCTAATTTGACTTGCATGATGCCTAGTACATCTGCGCCACAAAAGGGTCAGGTGAGACACAATTGTGGTGCAGGCACTTTTTAAATACCCGTGCAAGTAGTTTACACCTAAAAGAACATGCAAAATCTGAAAATTGGCACAACAGCCTTAGTAAAAGTGCCCCATTGTTTTTGCGAACATACAACTAACACATTAGTCTGAAAGAGCTTAAATAGTTTAAAGAGAAAAAAAAATAGTTTAAATAGTAAAGTGCTGCCCAATTTAACAAATTTATGGTACATTACAGCGATGATAAACTTACAAACACAGTTGTTTTTTTTTTAACTTGTTTTGAATATTTTCAGTTTTAGGCTTCATGCACACATATGTGTGGGGGGCCGATATCCAGCCACAAACTGTACCCATTGACACCTGTGGTGCCAGGTCACGGTGTGGTGAGAACATGTTATCTCACAGCACTGTGACCATGGATGGAAACATTCTTGCACACTGTCACAGGCTTTGAATCTGTGGCATAGAGAGGCTCTGGTAACGCTCACCAGAGCCTGTCGGGCTCATTAGCATAATTGTAAAAACTGATTTTAGTAGGAAGGAGGCCACTGATAGCAAATATAAGACGAAAAACATATTCACAGTCCCTGGTTTATCATGCTTGATTTTTATGGTAGATTTCCTTTAAGGGCATCATAGGTGAAAAAGGTGAAATAGGTGTAAAGCAGAAACAAGGTATTTTATATGGTATATTTTTAAATGAGTACAGCTGCCTAGTTACCCAATTTACAGTAGAATCGTTAACCATGTTCCATCTGTCAAGTGCCATTTCTAATGCTAGTGTCTTCTTATGTACATAAGCACATGTACAGGTATGTCGGTGTCCTCAATACTGGCTCCATGAGATGTGTTATCTAAGCACCTCCATAGTTGTCACTAAAGGAGGAGAAAAGAAAAGGTTAAAAATATGAGAGAAATTTTAGGAAATACAGTAGAATGAAATGTTAAGAAATACAGTACCGTATTTTTCGGACTATAAGGCGCACAAAAAATCCTTTGATTTTCTCAGAAATCAAAGGTGCGCCTTATAGTCCAGTGCGCCTTATATATGAACCGTACTTACAGACAACAGCTGCCTCGAACTGTGCAACTGCTGGTCATTCATCCTTATAATCAGGTGCGCCTTAAAATCCGGTGCGCCTTTTATGTGAACCTAGATGTTTTAGCAGGCATTTATTGATGGTGCGCCTTATAATCCGGTGCGCTTTATAGTCCAAAAAATATGGTACATTGCGAAAAAAGGGGTTTAAAAGTTTACTTTTTACAAAGGTTTATAAAAAGTAAAACACCTTTCCATCCCTAAAAAAGTTGTATAGCTGCAGAACTATATACAGTATTGAAAGGCTTTATGACCATAGTACCATCAGGTTCTTAGCCAAATTATGGGATTCATGTGTAGTAAAGCCATGTTTCAAATGTGAACTAGATTTTCACGGATACCATATTGACTCTTTATTTTCAGTTTTTTTCTCAGTAGATCCATTTCCTTTTGAGAAAAATAAAATTTGATCCTGTCCTATTTTTCATATTTGCGGATGACGGATTACAATTGAAATCTATAGGTCTGCAAAATGAAGTGGGAAAAAAATGATGTGTAGTCCGTTATTATTCACTGATCATGCTGGGGAACCAGGTGCCTTTTAACTAATGTTGAACCAGCAGTTTTTTTCCAGATAAAATAAGGAGCGGCAGATGCCATAATAAAAAACGAATGCGGATGAAAAAACAGAAAGAAACACAACAGAAACAAAACAGATTCATTTTTAGCAGATGTGCAACAGAGACACCTTTTGTGAAAGAGTCCTTAAAGTGTTTAGTCATTACATACCGTGCTCATTTTTTTTTACATTAGTCTGTCAGCATGATGTGTTCGTAATTCAAATGTGTTTAAATTCCTGGGAAGCATTTATTACTGAACATGATATAAATGGGAATTAAAAAAAAAAAAATCTGAAGTTCCAGAATGAGATGGTGCTGAAAACAAAGATCAGAGTAATGGACTGCACTACTAATATAGATGCTGGTGTTTTATATTAGACCCTTTGCTGCACATGGACCCATAGTGCACACTGTAATGCATGCACCATTTGTCTTATAGACCCATTGTCATGTTAGGTGAGGGAGAGTAATCCCTAATAGAAACTCCCCAACCCTGTCCCTGCCTATTTGACACATTTGCAAATTTGTTTTATGCTGCATTTTGCAGCAGCAGGGGTGGACAGGTAAGATAGAAATAACATAAGGTATTGCCTGCTGTTCCTTTTATTACTGCCTCAGTCCATCATTGATGTGGCAAATGTGTCTTCCATTCTTCTCCGCTTACATTGTCATGGTCATATTTTGCAAACATGAAATCTCCTGCAATCTGGAATTCTTAATGGTGATGTAATGCTTTCTAATATAGGCATAATACTCCCTTTTTCTGTTTCTAAAACTTCTCAATAGGGATAGGTTGCCATAAAGTAAAGCAAGGTAACAATTTATGCTGAATATTTACTGTGAAAGTCTGATGATGCTAGCAACAAGAAGATTCATGTATCTACAGACACAACTAATTATGATTCCACATTCCTCTACTTCTGCCCATGGCTTGTTGTTGCACATCATGTAAAATAAACCAAAAGTGGGGAAAATATATAATTATGATACATATAATCCTATGGATCCACCCAAAACATCATTAATTGTTTAGAGTCTTTTAGAAAAAAAAATTATGGAAATATCTTGGAAAATAGCATTTGAATGAAAAAATTGTAAATACTATTTCCTACTATTTGTCAACACTTTCTTTTTATTTTACTTATGTTTTGGTAAACCTATACGAAAATTACATTACTGTTTTAAATAATGTTTTCAATCTCAAAGGGGATCTTGCTCTAGCTAGACTTGGAGTTGGAATCTAAGGGGTCATACTGTAGATTCACAATAAATCCCATAAAATGGCTTGGACTTTAGGTCATGGTGAACTACAGGCTGTAGTTTTCAGAATTATCCCTAATTAGCAGCTTGATGTAGCAGTAATGCCAATAGAAGAATGAGACCAGATGTGAAGTGTAGAACAATGACCAGAAACTGCTTTATATGGAACTCAGAGGTCAAGACCAAGAGTAAAGCCACAAGTACAAGGTTATTATTGAAGTACAGTAAGAGAAAACCGGATCAGGAACACCATGCTAAGACAGTGATACTCAAATAAGAGAGAGATCTTTATGGGTCTAAAGTTTTTGGAAGCATCCAGGAGTTTACATTGGGTTGCATAGTAATAGTGTCAGAACCGTTCAGTGTGAATTGTGCCTCTGGAGTCTGGACACACCCGATGACTATGGTCCAGCAGTTAATGAGTTACCTGGTCTTTGCTGGACTGATGCAGCTGATTTCAGCTCTAATCAGCACTAGTCCTATCAGCTTCTTGTCTGTCTCTCCAGCTTTACTTATAAGGCTGCCAGTGGCTCAATTGCGTGCTGGCTATTGTCTAAGTTCTTACCTGGATATCCCAGCTCCCCATATTTCCCTGTGACCTCTTTGTACCTTCTGTTATCGTTGCCGAACCTTTGCCTGACTTTGACTACCGTTTTTGCCTACTGAATTTGTACTGCGATTCTTCTGGTTTTGATTCTGGCTTGTCGACTACCCCTTATTGTGTTGTCTGTCTTGTCCAGTTACGTGTGTCACTTACATAGTATAGGGACCGCCACCGAGGTTGTCCGCAGTTGCTAGAGCTGTCTTGAGGCAAGTAGGTAGGGACAGTGGGAGGGGGTTCAGCCTCAGGGCTCACTGTCTGGTTGTCTTTCCCCCCACAAACTGACAGAATAGCCAGCCCAAAATATACTGTCGCTGTCATGGACAGCAGAACTACGTTGACAAATATTGTGGAACAGATGCAGCAAATCAACACCATGGTGCAGGAACTAGCTGTTCGGCTTCATGAGCAGGAGACGGCCCCACGTCAGTTTACCATGGCTTCCCCAGCACCACCTGAGCCACCTGTACAACTCCCAGATAAGTTCAGTGGGGATAGAAAGAGATTCTGTGCCTTTCGGGAAGGGTGTAAATTGTTTTTTAGATTGCGCCCCCGCTCTTCTGGGGATGAGGTCCAGAAGGTGGGCATAGTTATGTCTCTACTCCAGGGGTCACCACAGGAATGGGCTTTTTCGTTACCTCCTAGTTCTCCTGAGTTGCAGACGGTGGATGGGTTTTTTCAGGCCCTAGGGCTACTGTATGATGACCCGGATAGTGCAGCTAATGCTGAACGTCACTTGACAGGTCTGAGGCAGGGTAGGCGTCCTGTGGAGGAATATTGCTCGGAGTTTAGGCAGTGGAGTGGCCCCTCCACTTGGAATGACTCGGCACTCCGATTTCAGTTTCGTGTCGGACTGAATGATCGGTTGAAGGATCTGTTGGTAGCTTATCCCACTCCTAGTTCACTTGAGGATAGCATGACATTAGCTATCCGAGTTGACAGACGCTTGAGAGACAGGCTAAAGGAGAGAGGTACATCAGACGCTTTTAGACCTTCACCTATTCGTGTTACCAACCCTAGTCCTTCCCCTCCTGCTATACCCCCATCAGAGGAACCTATGCAAGTGGATTCTACTGATGCCAAGACCAGACGTGCATATCGTGTGTTGAACAACTTATGTTTCTACTGTGGGAAAGCAGGACATCGAGTCCGGCAATGTCCATCCCTTCCTGGACCACCGCCGGAAAACTTCTACGCCTGAGTGACTATCGAGGGGGTCACTCAGGCGAACAGGTAACCTTCACCAATAAGAATAAGTTATTATTGCCTATTTCATTGTCTTTGGGAGGGAGAAACATCTCTGGTTATGCTCAGATTGACTCGGGGTCTTCTGCTAATTTTGTTAACCCTATGTTCTTTTCCGGTCTAGAGGTGTGTCCCCTTCTGCTCCAATCTCCTGTTAATGTCACAGGAGCAGACTCAGCCCCCTTTGCTCAGGGGGATATACGTTACATCACTCCCTGCCTTGAGGTTAAGGTGGGGGCAGTTCATGTGGAACGTATGAAGTTTTTGTGTCTGCATAACCTGTCGTCTGATGTGATCTTAGGTTTGCCTTGGTTGGAGAAGCACAATCCTGTTTTTAATTGGGCAAACCGGGAACTGGTGAAATGGGGGACTGAATGTGACTCCCATTGTGAGGTGGTTTCTTTTGCTGAGTGCTCTTCCATGGAAGAGGATATTCCGAGTTTTTTGTCCGATTATGCGGATGTATTTGATGAAAAAACTGTGGACGGATTGCCGCCACACAGATCATACGACTGTGCCATTGAATTAATTCCCGGCGCCAAGTTTCCTCGAGGTCGTATTTTTAACTTGTCTTGTCCGGAAAGGGAGGCTATGCGGGAGTATATTAAGGAAAGTCTCCAGAAGGGTCACATTCGCCCATCTTCATCCCCATTGGGAGCAGGGTTCTTTTTTGTGGGAAAGAAGGATGGGGGATTACGACCCTGTATAGATTATCGACAACTTAACAGAATCACTGTTAAGAATCAACACCCTCTACCCCTGATTCCTGACTTATTTAACCAAATTGTGGGGGCCAAATGGTTTTCCAAGATAGACTTGCGAGGGGCTTACAATTTGATTAGAATCAGAGAGGGTGATGAATGGAAGACCGCTTTCAATACACCAGAGGGTCATTTTGAATATCTAGTGATGCCTTTCGGTCTATGTAATGCCCCGGCGGTCTTTCAACATTTTGTGAATGATATATTTCGTCAGCATCTAGGTCGTTTTCTTGTGGTCTACTTAGATGACATTTTGATTTTTTCTCCCGACTGGGCTTCACACATAAAACATGTTCGTGTAGTGATGGAACTGCTTAGACAAAACAGTCTGTTTGCTAAGTTGTCTAAATGTCAGTTTGGTATCCAGGAGGTCTCTTTTTTAGGTTACTACATCACCCCTAATTCCTTCCGTATGGATCCCCTTAAGGTGGTGGCCATCGAAAAGTGGGAACGTCCCAATAATTTGAAGGCCTTACAAAGATTTCTGGGGTTCGCTAATTATTATAGGAAATTTATTAAGGGGTTTTCTGTTATAGCCAAACCACTTACTGATCTCACCAGGAAGGGGGCAGATCTTGTCAACTGGTCTCATGAGGCTATCCGAGCTTTTGACAAGCTCCGTAAGTGTTTTTCAGAGGCCCCAGTATTGACTCAACCTAATTTTGAACGTCCATTTATTGTGGAGGTGGACGCATCAGAGGTAGGGGTAGGAGCGGTGTTGTCCCAAGGATCGGACACTCTTACTAACCTGCGACCTATTGCGTTCTTCTCAAAGAAGTTCTCTCAAGCTGAATGTAACTATGATATCGGTAATAGAGAACTATTGGCCATCAAGTTGGCATTTGATGAATGGAGGCATTTCCTTGAAGGTGCCAAACATAAGGTGGTGGTACTCACTGATCATAAGAATCTGGTTTACCTAGACAATGCTAAACGTCTCTCGCCACGTCAAGCCCGATGGGCTTTGTTTTTTACCAGATTCGATTTTGAAGTCACTTACCGACCTGGTTCCCGTAATATCAAGGCTGACGCCTTGTCTCGTAGCTTTGATATAGAAAGTTCCCCCAGGACTCAATCTGATACTGTTTTAAGACCCGGGGTAGTAGTGTCTATTTTGCAACCTGACTTGGTGACCCTGATTGCAGAATCTCAGGGTCAAGCACCTCATAACACTCCAGACTCTTTGTTGTATGTACCGCCTAACCTTCGACTCCGAGTTCTTGAAGAGATTCATAGTTCAGTTTTGTCTGGTCATCCAGGTGTGGCAGGTACTAAGTATCTGCTCTCTCGCCATTACTGGTGGCCATCTTGGGCTCGAGATGTCAAGGCTTTTGTCGAAGCTTGTGAGGTTTGTGCTAGGTCCAAGGTCCCTCGTAGACCACCCGAGGGTCTGTTACATCCTCTACCGGTTCCTACGAGACCTTGGACGCATCTTTCTATGGATTTTATTACCGACTTGCCACTATCTAAGGGTAAGACAGTCATTTGGGTAGTGGTGGATAGATTTTCTAAGATGTGTCATCTCATCCCACTACGCAAACTGCCTAACGCTCGCACACTCGCCACACTTTTTATTAATCATATTCTACGTCTTCATGGGGTGCCTGAGAATGTTGTTTCCGACAGGGGTGTCCAGTTTGTGGCTAGGTTTTGGAGGGAGTTCTGTGGCAAATTAGGTATCTCTCTGTCCTTCTCGTCTGCATTCCATCCTCAGACCAATGGACAGACAGAGAGGACCAATCAATCGTTAGAGCAATTTCTAAGATGTTTTGTGGCTGATACTCAGAATAAGTGGAAAGACTTCATTTCTCTAGCAGAGTTTGCTATAAACAATCATGAACAACGTTCTATTAAGATGTCACCTTTCTTCTGTAATTATGGTTTTAACCCCAGGTACTCGTCTGTTCATTCTGCAGAATCTATTAATCCCTCAGCCGAGGCCATTTTCTCTAAACTGTGCACAGTTTGGGCCCAAGCTCATCAGAACTTGGTAAAAGCCCAAGAGGCTTATCAAAGGTCAGCAATATGTACTAGGTGAGAAGGTCTGGCTTTCAGCTAAAAATCTGAAACTTAGGGTGCAGTCAGGGAAACTGGCACCCAAATATATTGGACCTTATACCATTGTGGAAATCATTAATCCGGTAACCTTTAGGTTGAAACTACCCAATGCTCTTCGTATCCATCCTGTGTTTCATAAGTCTCTTCTTAAAAGATATGTGCCATCGGTGTTGCCTTCACCTCCTCCGGCTCCACTCATCGTCCAGGGGGAATTGGAGTATGAGGTGGAGAAAATTCTGAATTCCCGCTGGGTACAGGACTCCTTACAGTATCTGGTCCACTGGAAGGGTTTCGGACCGGAGGAGCGCACGTGGATCTCTGCTAAAGACATGCATGCGCCCCGTCTGGTCCGGCGGTACCATTTACATAATCCTTCTAAGCCTGGTCCAATGATTAAGGGTTCTGAGGCCCCTCATAAGAGGGGGGGTACTGTCAGAACCGTTCAGTGTGAATTGTGCCTCTGGAGTCTGGACACACCCGATGACTATGGTCCAGCAGTTAATGAGTTACCTGGTCTTTGCTGGACTGATGCAGCTGATTTCAGCTCTAATCAGCACTAGTCCTATCAGCTTCTTGTCTGTCTCTCCAGCTTTACTTATAAGGCTGCCAGTGGCTCAATTGCGTGCTGGCTATTGTCTAAGTTCTTACCTGGATATCCCAGCTCCCCATATTTCCCTGTGACCTCTTTGTACCTTCTGTTATCGTTGCCGAACCTTTGCCTGACTTTGACTACCGTTTTTGCCTACTGAATTTGTACTGCGATTCTTCTGGTTTTGATTCTGGCTTGTCGACTACCCCTTATTGTGTTGTCTGTCTTGTCCAGTTACGTGTGTCACTTACATAGTATAGGGACCGCCACCGAGGTTGTCCGCAGTTGCTAGAGCTGTCTTGAGGCAAGTAGGTAGGGACAGTGGGAGGGGGTTCAGCCTCAGGGCTCACTGTCTGGTTGTCTTTCCCCCCACAAACTGACAAATAGAAGACAGAACTTGTGGCGAATTAAAGGAAATCTACCATCAGTTTGTAAACCAAGCACACTGATATGCAGTTGTGTTCCCCCTCAGGCAGGATCTGCTCTTCTTTTAGCTCCTTATGACTTTTTTTTTATTTTTTTCAAAAAAGTCTTATGCAGAGGGGCTCCAGGATCCATCGGTGTTAATGGAGCCTGGAGCCCCTCAGGCTCATTTTCATAATTCTTAAAGCCTGTTTTCCTTTAAAACAAAGGCATTGGAAGCTTATAGAGGACCTGTCACCAAATTTAGCCCCCCCGACTAACAATGTGTGCTGATAAAGGGTTGCAAGTCCTACCTATATCACCTAAAATTACATTCATTACATGTGACCAGTGACATCATCGCAGGTCCTTTAGCCTTCTAAGAATAGCAAACTGTACACCATGTACACCAAGTCCATGGAGGCAGCTGTGAGTTCATGTGGTCAGATACATGCGTGGGGTACAGTTTGCTATTATTAAGAGGCTAAAGTTCCTGAGATTATGTCACTCTGGTCGCATGACATAAACTGTGACCAGTAAGGAAGCATAAGGCATGGGGAGGATTAGATGGGTGTGGCCAACTGAGCAGGACACGCCCCCCTCTGATTCCTGGTAATATAAGATAAAAGGTGATTTATGTGGATGTATTGAAACAATTTTTAGCTAAAATAATGGTGTCTGTCAGTGAACAGAGATCTATAGGAACCTGTCACCTCTGTATATGTGCAAATGTGGTGACGGGTTCCCTTTAAAGAAGAGCTGTAAACATATTGTGTACCTCCACCACTCTTGACTTCTTAAATACATAGATATAACCTGCTAACCCTAATACCCTGCTACATCATGTTTAATTGATTTACCAGGAAAATCTTTACAATAGACCCACACCAAAATAGAAAAAATACCAACCAATAGCTAAGAAGTAATAACACCCTTTCACTGCACCGCTGTTACCACTTAAAGTATAATAGTCACTGAATAACAAATATGTCCAGAGCCAGATTATCATTGGCACTATTGGAGCACCAGCGCAGGGCCCTGCGATCCCGATTATTTGAGAAGGGGCCCCCGGCCTAGAGCTTCAATAGTGCTAATGATCAGGGTTAGATTGTGCTAGGTGGGCCCTGACACCAGGCAGTAAGGCAGGGGCCTCCAAACGGGGGGGCAGAGTATATAAAATTCATTACGGGGGAGTATATAAAATAAATTAGATGGCCCAGTATATAAAATGCATTGAGGTGGCATTATATAAAATAAATGAGATGGCCCAATATATAAAATAAATATATATTGGTCTACTACTACATGGTCACTATATGCTGGAGCATACTGGTCTGTTTGTACAGGTTTTCATTCAGTCATTATGTATAGTGGTATTATTTGGGCCTTGTACAGAGGTGTCATTAGTGATATTGTCCTTTGCTGGTTGGTGTTTGTATAGTAACAGTATGGCAGTAAAGATCATTAATAAATGGAGTTTATATATGGTAAATTATTGGTTATACTGGTCTATGTATAGAGCCTTGTGTTCATTATCAGTACGTGGATATTTCTTCATGTTGTGGTAATGCCATAGGTCAGAGTTTGGAGGTATCATTGGAAATAGTATTATTTGGTAAAAAAAAATGTTAGTATTAATATTTGGTAACAGTATGGGGTTATCCTAAATGAGGTGCTCCATAGCGCTGGGACCCTTATGTCTGGCCTTGACTATCTCACACAATGAGCCCCCAAACAAACTTTATCAAGCTGTCTTAGAGTAGGAATGTTCTCAGTTGCCCATGGCAAGCAATTGCAGCTCAGCTTTTATTTTACCAGTGCTCATGAATATTTTAAAGGGGAGCTGTAATAGGTTGCCATGGGCAACTAAGAACATTGTTACTCTTAGACAGCTTGATAAATCAGCACCAATATTCTATATAACTCTTCACACCATAATTGGCCACACTGTGACCCGCCTAAAATATAATCACATACACTTTACTGTAATTTTAATATTATCATTATAGTACAGTTGTCAGGCTCAGAGGTAGTGGGTCTTCTGAACCACTGCGGACAATGACACAAGCCACTACCTGGGACTGGAGTCTAGGTGGCACCCGGTTTTCACCAGAGCCCGCCGCAAAGCAAGTTGGACTAAGGCTCAAGGCACGAAGATCCCGCAGGGCTTGCAGGCAAGGCAGACTTAGTTTTCCAGGAAACAGCCTGCACCAATTAACGGCGTGCTGGCCCTTTAAATCTTCTAAAGCTGGCGTGCACGCCCTAGGAGTCGGGAACGCGCATGCACGGCCACGGAGGACGGAGTCGCGAGCGGTAAGAAGTGCTGCTGACGCTCTAGCGGGGGGAGAGGAGCACGGGTGAGCCCGCGACCCGTGTTATGGGTGGCGGGAGCACCCGTGACAACAGTATTATACTACCTGAAAATATATATTTTGCACACTAAATACATAATATGTACCATGCCCCCTGTCATATAATATATAAAGCTGAGTGTCCGCTAAAAGAATCTGCACAGTTGCGTTTACAATCACCAAACTTTCTTTGTGACTCAGGGAAGATCATAGACTCGGTTTTGAGCCGAAATTTTCACCCCATACTTTCCAAAATACACTTATTAACCACCATATAGAGGAGCCATTGTCTGCTGAGTCCTTTGGAAGTTAGAAGCTAAGCTGTGATTGGTTACTATCTTGCCACAAGTCATTAACTTATGTGTGAGGTAAGATGGATAGTTATACAGATTTATCAGAAATGCCCATAGAAACCAATCAGAGATCAGCTGTAATTTTATAAACAGCTGTGGAAAAATGAAACTTGAGCTCTGATTGGTTGCCATGAGCAACTAGAGCAGTTCTACTCTCAGACATTTCTGATAAATCTCCCCATAGATTAAAGACAAATCTATGCATTACCCATAGATTAAGTGACAATCAGAGACAAAGACGGTCAGAGACGGTCAAAGATGGTCGGAGACAGAGACAGACAGAGAAAACCGGAGTCAGAGATAGTCAGAGATGGAGACAGTCGGACACAGAGACAGATAGACAGAGACAGTCAGAGGCAATCAGATAAAACCAGAAATGGTCAGAGACAGAGCTAGTCAGAGGCGGACAGAGACAGTCAGAGACAGAAACAGAGACAGTCAGAGAGAAAGAGAGACAGTCAGAAAGAGAGATAGATACATATAAAATATTTTTGGTTAACCCATTCTATTTTGTTATAGCTAGAAGCAGTTATTTACTATACTGGGGAATGCTGGGATCTACAGCTTTTGTAATATATAATCCCCTATATACCATATATACTCGTGTATAAGCCAAGTTTTTCAGCACCTTTTTTGTGCTCGGCTTAAACACGAGTTAATTAAAAAAACTGAAACTTACATACTCACCCTCTGGCATCCCCAATGCTTGGCACGGTTCTTTTTTCTTCTTGCTGTATTAGCCAGCAGAGATGCGTCACGGGATCTGCCAGCTGGCGCACACTATGATGCGGTGGTGTTACCACTGATGTATACTACAGGGGGCTGGCTGGTTGTATACTACTGATGGCTGGCTGGCTGTATACTTCTAGGGGCTGGCTGTATACTACTGGGGGCTGGCTGGATGTACAGTCACCGGCCACTTTATTAGGTACACCATGCTAGTAACGGGTTGGACCCCCTTTTGCCTTCAGAACTGCCTCAATTCTTCGTGGCATAGATTCAACAAGGTGCTGGAAGCATTCCTCAGAGATTTTGGTCCATATTGACATGATGGTATCACACAGTTGTCGCAGATTTGTCGGCTGCACATCCATGATGCGAATCTCCCGTTCCACCACATCCCAAAGATGCTCTATTGGATTGAGATCTGGTGACTGTGGAGGCCATTTGAGTACAGTGAACTCATTGTCATGTTCAAGAAACCAGTCTGAGATGATTCCAGCTTCATGACATGGCGCATTATCCTGCTGAAAGTAGCCATCAGATGTTGGGTACATTGTGGTCATAAAGGGATGGACATGGTCAACAACAATACTCAGGTAGGCTGTGGCATTGCAACGATGCTCAATTGGTACCAAGGGGCCCAAAGAGTGCCAAGAAAATATTCCCCACACCATGACACCACCACCACCAGCCTGAACCGTTGATACAAGGCAGGATGGATCCATGCTTTCATGTTGTTGACGCCAAATTCTGACCCTACCATCCGAATGTCGCAGCAGAAATCGAGACTCATCAGACCAGGCAACGTTTTTCCAATCTTCTACTGTCCAATTTCGATGAGCTTGTGCAAATTATAGCCTCAGTTTCCTGTTCTTAGCTGAAAGGAGTGGCACCCGGTGTGGTCTTCCGCTGCTGTAGCCCATCTGCCTCAAAGTTCGACGTACTGTGCATTCAGAGATGCTCTTCTGCCTACCTTGGTTGTAACGGGTGGTGATTTGAGTCACTGTTGCCTTTCTATCAGCTCAAACCAGTCTGCCCATTCTCCTCTGACCTCTGGCATCAACAAGGCATTTCCGCCCACAGAACTGCCGCTCACTGGATGTTTTTTCTTTTTCGGACCATTCTCTGTAAACCCTAGAGATGGTTGTACGTGAAAATCCCTGTAGATCAGCAGTTTCTGAAATACTCAGACCAACCCTTCTGGCACCAACAACCATGCCACGTTCAAAGGCACTCAAATCACCTTTCTTCCCCATACTGATGCTTGGTTTGAACTGCAGGAGATTGTCTTGACCATGTCTACATGCCTAAATGCACTGAGCTGCCGCCATGTGATTGGCTGATTAGAAATTAAGTGTTAACGAGCAGTTGGACAGGTGTACCTAATAAAGTGGCCGGTGAGTGTATACTACATGGGGAGGCTGTGACCAATGCATTTCCCACCCTCGGCTTATACTTGAGTCAATACGTTTTCCCAGTTTTTGGTGGTAAAATTAGGTGTCTTGGCTTATACTTGGGTTGGCGTATATACGGTACCCCCTAATTTATAAATAGCACCTACAGTTGAAACCAGAATTTTACATACACTATTTAAAAAGATACATATGCATGTTTTTTTCTGAATATCTGACATAAAATCAGGATAAACCTTTCTTTGTTAGTATTACCGAAGTTATTTATATTTGCCAGAATAATGAGAGAGATAATTTTTGAGGCATTTTTATTACTTTATGCATTTTTGAGTTTTCATATATATCTCATAGAAAGTCTTGTTTATTTTAAAGAACTTTTGTAATATTTTGCTTATAACTTGTAAGGATATAACGAAACAGTTACTCTACAAAGATCTATTTAAGATAAACCACCCAGGAAAAACTAATGAGGAGGATAATATCAAAAGTGAAAAGACTACAGAAGTATGAATAAATATAATTAAAGCTAACGAGATTTGAAGGAAGAGATTAAAGTAAATTGTGCTGTTCTCAAGAGGGAGAATGATTCTGGGGAATAGGATTACCATCCCAAGTGATAGGACAAAAAGCATCTCAAGGTTCATACAGTTCATAAATCCTGTATGACTTAATGTACAGTACATTTCTAAAAATTCTAAAATTCTACAGACATACTAAACATAATGCAATTTTTAACTTTTTTTTGTTTTTCCATTTACAGAGATATATGAGGGTTTTAACACCTTCATGAGGGTTTTTGTACTTCCTAGTTTCTTTATTTAATACTCCATTCGGTGTACTGGGAAGCTGGAAAAAAATTCCAAAAGTGGTGAGATTGACAAAAAAGGCATCAGCACTTTTTTGTTGTTGGCTCTGTTTCTATGTTTCTACTATCCAAATGGCACGATCATGGCCATGCCACATTTTTATATAGATTTACTTACCGTATATGCTGGAGTATAATCCGACCCGAGTATAAGCTGAGACCCATAATTTTAACACAGAAAAATGGAAAAATCTATGGACTTGAGTATAAGCCGAGGGTGGGAAATGCATTGGTCACAGCCTCCTAGTATGTAGCCTGCCAGCCCCCTGCAGTATATAGCCAGCCAGACCCCTGTAGTATATATTCAGCCAGCCCCCTGTAGTATATAGCCAGCCCCCTGTAGCAAATTGTTAGCCAGCGCCCTGTAGCAAATAGCCTGCCAGCCCTGTAGTATATAGCCAGCCTGCCCCTGTAGTGGATAGCCAGCCAGCCCCCTGTAGCAGATTGCCTGCCAGCCTCCTGTAGTAGATAGCCAGCCAGCCCCCTGTAGCAGATTTCCAGCCGGCCCCCTGTAGTAGATCGCTCAGACCAAATTCCACTGAAATACCACTGTTTTGCAGTATATGGTAAAATATTGCAGATCTGTATTGGATGTCTAAATGACGGGCTGTCATGGCAATGGATTGTCGCCTCTCAGGTGATGCCTCAGGGGGCTACAATCCTTGCAAGATGGTGGTGCACATATGCCACTGGCATCTAAAACCCATGATCATATAATACCATAAACGCCTAGGCTGTATGGAGAGGGATCAGCCCGTGAGACATTTCTATACACCCTTACCGCCCACTGATGTAAAAGTTCTTCAGTTTGCGGTTGAGGTTGTTTTTTGTTTGGAATGTTTTTCCAATTTTCATTTTAACTCATTATTATAAGCATCATCCAGATTTAGCAGGCAGTTGAAGGCAATGATGGTGCTTTTCTATACAGGTGCTCTCTTGTCATGCTCTCTTTGATGTAAATTATAAGACTCATTCATGGAAAACACCTACACAATTATCAAGTATCAGTTAATTAATCCTATTGGCCAGAGGGGCTGTTTATAGCACTTTTAATTCAATAAAAATGTGTTAAAATGTATTTAAAAGTGCATAAAAAATACACCTATTTGTTGACACCTGCTCCTTAACCTCTTGGCGCTCAGCGTCTGATATATCGGACACTGAGCACAGCTACTCGCATTTCGGGAGACAGGGTAACAGTGTGGTGGGAGGTGTTGGCATCGCTAGCCGACACCCCATCGATGACATCACAGGATCGATTTGATTGGTCCTGTGACGTCGATCGCCACCATTGGCCAATCGATCGCGATTGGCCAATGACAGCGGTCTGTGATGCTGGGGGGCTGATCTAGCTAGCCCAACACACTCTAACAGCAATTTTGGTGTTGGAGTTGTTAGAGAGAATAGTGCTGGTGATCTGTCCCTTTACTGTACCCCAAAACACACAATTACCCCCCCCCATTGTCCGTTTTCCCTATCCCCCACAACCGCACTTTTCAGTGCGATCTGTTAGGAGTTGTAGGAGTAGTGTGTAGGAGTAGCGTGGAGGAGCAGGCGTAGAGTGGGGGAGCAGGCGTAGCCTCTGGAAACTACAAGTTCCATTATCCTTTAGTTCTCAGTAACTTCTCCTTCCTCTTATGCTCTGCTCCCAGTGTTGTTATAACAGACTTTCTTGCTCTGTTACCATAGTTATGATGTGTAACTGCCATCTCTGCACATCACCAAAACACTGGCCATACTGGATGCACTGCAACCAACCAACTACAGAGAGACGTAGTGGTGATCACATGCCCAGGCAGGTGCAGGACATCTGATGTGGACATGTGACCAGCGGCCAACCTCTGTGCTGTGTCTTCTCCGTGCGGAGGAAATTAACGGACTGTAAAGGGCCAGTAGCATTTTAATTCTTCATTACAGTCTATGTCACCAGCATTTTCTGCTAAGGGGAGCAAAATTTTAAATAACAACTAATTACATATTAGCTTATATTTTGAGTACCCACTTGTATATGAATTATGCTGATTCCTGGAATACCCCTTTAACATTTGTGTGCGGCAGTTATTAACCCTTGTATTCCCTTTCCCTGTATTTCTCTTACACATGGCTTTTGGGCAACTGATGACACACACAGACATTCCATTTGCACAAGGTAAGGGATGCTTCTGGGGTTCAACTACAAAGAGAAATGATGAGAGGGCAGGATGGCCATTTGCATGGGAATTAAATGACATCTACCACCAGATTTACTGGCGGTAGACTGTCCCCACTGTCATGCTCCCTTAGGGGGTCTTCTGCCTCGATTTTGTGCTCCTTTGTAAGTTCCGTTTGTCCATGAAAACGATTTTATCGTAATGAGACGGAGGCAACGCCCCCTGCTCCTCTACAGCCAATCCTGAGTGATGGGAGTTATTCATTTATTTGAAAAGGGCACCGGGAAGAGCGGTTTCCTAAGGGTGGTGGTGGTGGGGGTGGGGGACTGCTCCTTTCCAGCCACTCCCAGGTGACGAGTGGCTAGTCACACAGCACAAGGTACTATATTACATATCTTTTTTTCTGTAAAACCTATTTTTTATACAAAAACTTTTTGGCAGTGTATGTACTATGCTCTGTGGGGACTGGGGGAGTGCTAAAATGGGTCTGCTAGTGACAGGTTCCCTTTAATTCTTTACTAAAATATTCTAAGACAGCTCACCTGGAGTGGTTTACACCCTTTACACGTGGAATAGTCGAGCTCGGTTCCTCCAGCTTCCTTAGGAGTTGATACCATAGACAAACGCACGATCCGGCTCCAAGACATCAAGATCCACTTATATTGTTTAAAAAATCCAAATCTTTATTTTCTTCATAACAAATAAACAAGGTCACACGGAGTCAATCATAACAGGTAAAAGAGAAATCGCCTACGCGTTTCGGGTAAAAACTATACCCTTAGTCATGGCTAACACTGTATATACAAACTCAGTTTTTAAATGTTGTATATCCCTTCACGTGACCGGAAGTAACTCATCGGGCACGTACATATGGGGTAAATAATATCATTAAAAGGTGCATAATTGTACGATAATACAGAACAGTGAATTAAAAACAAAGGACATTGTATATAGACACTGGACATCAAATATTAAATATAAACATAGTCATTGCATATACTAGTATTGACAAATGACGTCCAACCTCTTGTTTAACCCTTTCGGTACTCGGGTATCAAGCGAAAAGATCCAAAACGTTTCACGATTAAGGAGCCTCTTTTTGTAATCACCTCCTCGTATTGGTCTACGCACTTTTTCAATGCCAATGCAACTAAACCCCCTGCAGTCACCCCCATGTGTTATTTGAAAATGTCTCGAGGCCATTGAAATATTAACTTCTTCTTTATTTTTAGCGTCGGACAAATGCCGACAGATGCGGATTTTCAAAGGACCGCTGGTACACCCCACATATTGAATGTGACAAATATTGCAAGTTATAACATAAATAACAAAGGTGGTATTGCAGTTAATATAGTGGCCTATTTTAAATGTATTTCCTGTGCTGGTGGAAACAAATTCTTTTGAAGGAAAGGCGTGATGACAACATATACATTTAGTATGGCCACATTTATGAAAAACAATACTGGACAGCCAAGTGGGTTTATTCCTTTCAGTAGATACAAATAAGCTGGGGGACAAAATACTCGCTAGAGTGGGCGCTTTTCTGGAAAGAAATCTAATATTGCCCTCCACATGTTTTACTATTGTGATCTGTAAGCAATAACAGTAAATGTTTCTTGACAATTTTGATGACCTCACTATATTGGGAACTGAAAGTTGTTGAAAAGGTAATAGGGCAATCCTGAGATCTATTGGAAAATTCCCTTTTGCTACTGTTCTCATTGATAAGGTGTGCTCTAGGAATATTATTGACAATGCTATTAGCTCTAGTAAGCATCCAGGGGGAATATTTCCTTTTTCTCAACCCTTCACACATTCTAAGACACTCCTTCTTATAGATGCATGGATCTGTACAATTCCTTTTCATTCTCATCAGTTCTCCCACTGGGATATTCTTTACAGTATGAGATGCATGACACGATGTAGCCTCAAGTATTGAGTTCACCACAGAGGGTTTAGCATAAGGAGTAATATGCACAGATGCACCACTGTTTAGGGTAATATCCAAAAAATGTGTAGATTCATGGCTAAACCCTGAGGTAAATTTCAGATTCATCTGATTATCATTAATGTATCTGACAAAACTTTGGGCTTGCAACTCAGTTCCCTCCCATAGCTAGAGCAGGTCGTATATATAACGACCATACCACCTTATATGATAGAGAAAAGGGTTACTGGGTGAGAAGAGAAACCTCTCCCCCGAAACAGCCATGTATATATTGACAAGGGAAGGTGAGCACTTCCCCCATAGCAGCCCCGCACTGTTGCAGGAAGAATCTACCATCATATCTTTGTTTCCATTCAACGCCAACTAATAACGCAACAACATGTTTCGAGTCACGAAGATATCCTGGCAATGCTTTAACCATGGGTTGGAGATGATGGTCCACCCATTCACCCAATCTCCCCGAAATAGAACCAATTCCCACCACTATGGGTCTAAGGGGAGGGGGGAAAACCCCTTTATGTATTTTGGGAAAGAGAATGAAATATAGGCACAATGGGGTTGGGAACTATGAGATAATCAGCGATTTTAGTATTAATAGCGCCCAGAGTAACACCTTCCTCTACCAGCTTACGTAAAGATATTAGAAACATGTTTGTGGGATTAACAGAGAGTTCTCTATATGTAGTTTCATCTGACAGAATATCAAAATTTAGTTTCCTATAAAGACCAGCGTTAATCAAGACCTTTAATTCTTTATTATGACAAATTATTTTTAAGAAACTACAGATAATGTATTATGTATATTTGATGTATATATTATTGTATGACTTTCGAATTAATCTTTAGAAATGCAGCACAAAATAAGAACTGCTTGAAAATGTTGTGTCTATTTTTATTTCCCAAATTACCCTTATATTAGGAAACATCTACAGTTATATTCGGTCACTGTAAAACATGTGCTTTCACACCAGAACCTCTTATGAGTCAGCATGGCAGATGTGGTTTCTGATGCACGACCTAGAAATATTTCATCAGCTATAGTCTACTTAGAAATTAGTATTTTACATGGATGAAGCTACAATTTGTTGTGTAATTTAGAGATTTTCCTTCCAAATGGAGTTGTAAAGTATGAAGTGAAAAATGTATTGGTTTTTATAAAGTTATTATATTATGCTTGTTTATAGAAAGACAGTAGCTATGCAACCAGACCGTTGTGTTGTCTTAATACATTTATAGTCTAGGATTGTTGCTGCCATTGTATTTTGGTACACTGGTGTGTGTGCCATCTCATTACAGAATACAGCACAGCCCGGTGACTTAACACGACCCCAGTGGGTCCCAGTGCAAACTTAGAAACGGAGCCCCCCATATACCTATACCCTTGCTGATGGCTTCATACCACATGTTATTCTTCAGACACTGCACCATATAAACTTTACCCATACAAATACAAACACCCAGGGGCGGACAAGGGAATTGAAAGTGGCCTTGGAAAAAAAATGTAAAAGTTGTGGGTGGGGTCAAAACAAGTAGGCGTGGCCATGTTATGTGGGCGGAGTTACTAAACTCCACACAAACTGTCTATAGATGGTCTAAATTAACATGTACAGCACAGAGAGAGACTTATACTCCCAGGAATATAATTTCTTTTTTAAAAGAACACTACAAAAAAAAAAAAACTACTACAATACCTTCTCCGATAAACCATAATGTAACTACTATGATACTGCTCCTAAGTAAAATATATTATAATACTGCATATTATGTACAAGAATATAATACTATAATGCTGCGCCATGTGTACAAGAATATATGTACTTTAATACTGCCCCTATGTAGAAGGATATAACTACTATAATACTGCCCCCTATTTACAAGAATATAACTACTATAATACTGCCCCCCTATGTACAAGAATATAACTACTATAGTACTGCTCCCTATGTACAAGAATATAACTACTATAATACTTCCCCCTATGTACAAGAATATAACTACTATAATACTGCCCCCTATGTACAAGAATATAACTACTATAATACTGCCCTTATGTACAAGAATATAACTACTATAATACTGCCCCTATGTACTAGAATATAACTACTATAATACTGACCCCTATTTACAAGAATATAACTACTATAATACTTACCTTCTATGTACAAGAATAACTACTATAATGATCTTCTATTTAAAAACTTGCATCAAAATATTACAATAAATTCACAATGAAATCATAGAATGCAAGTAGAAGGTAATGTCACATGAATCATATAACAGACATCACATAAATGCTGACATATTGATGTTCCTCCAGTACATATTACTGGGGTTAGATGTCATGTCTTTCCTATAGACGCTCCTCAGACTCTATGATGTTACGTGTTACCATAGTCAGGGTCAGGACTTCCTTACTGATGACCAGCAGCGGGCACACCACAGATGGTAGATGGTCACCACTTTTATCACATACAGGGTGCTCTTAATGTATCTGCTGAGTTCTGGTTGGAAATGCCCATACAGCAGCTGTGTGTATGGCTGTCCCACTAGATATGGTAGATGTATGGACTGGGACACAACACTGACACACTGAAACAAGACTCCAGCAGATGATGTTGCATGGTCTCTAGGTCCTGCTGGCACTCTTCCCTAGGACAGGATCTATCTGGCACATTCCTGCACTTAAGGCTTGCTCTAACAAACATCTTCCCGTGAAATGCCACCCTGGCGACATCCCTCATGTGAGGGGGGACTCTGGGTTCCTCCAGGGTTTTTGTAGCCTGTTTCACATCCAGTGTCGGAGCTCCACATATTGTTGTATTTGGACACCAAACTTAGACCTCAGAAGATCATTGTATAACTGCTTCCTGGAGAGCTGTCTAACATCCTCATACAAGATTCTCCATCTAATGATCTTACCAATGATATGGACCCGATACCAGGAAACAATATGCATTACATTGCCCCCAGCTCCACACCTTCTGCTCACACACGCCAGCTTCCCATTCCAGTTTACTTTACTTCATCTACAGCTCCAAACACAACTCTCAGAATCTTTATCTTCTCCTCTACTGTCCTGAAGGGAACCGAGAAGACCCCATTTTCATCTCCCAGCCACAGAGCCTCGCTCTTCTCCATGTTCACGGCTGAGTTGGACACCTTGGAGAAAGCTGCTATCTCCTGCTGTATAGCCACACAGTCATTTCTAGAGGACATGAAGGACATCATCTGCATAGGCACAGAACTTTACCGTCTCAACTTTACTCTGCAAATGACATTTCAATCCTGTAAATTCCTTATTGCCAAGCAATTTTCTTAAAAGGGGACATATAGCAAGGGGCTGAAGGGGCAGCCTAGTCTCACACGCGACGTCTTCCCGAAAGAGTCTCCAAGGTGACCATTAACTAAAGGCTGGCTCATTGCCTCCTTATAGAGGACCTGTAGCCACTGGACAAAACGGAGAGGAAGGTCATACTCAGCACTTGGTACAAGTAGCCATGGTGGACTCTATCAAAGGCTTTACTCTGGTATAGGACAACAATGTATGCTCCAACATGATGCTGCTTGACATAGGCCACTGCTTCTCTCACCAGCAGTAATGTCACATGAATCATATAACAGACATCACATAAATGCTGACATATTGATGTTCCTCCAGTACATATTACTGGGGTTAGATGTCATGTCTTTCCTATAGACGCTCCTCAGACTCTATGATGTTACGTGTTACCATAGTCAGGGTCAGGACTTCCTTACTGATGACCAGCAGCGGGCACACCACAGATGGTAGATGGTCACCACTTTTATCACATACAGGGTGCTCTTAATGTATCTGTAGCCACTGGACAAAACGGAGAGGAAGGTCATACTCAGCACTTGGTACAAGTAGCCATGGTGGACTCTATCAAAGGCTTTACTCTGGTATAGGCCAACAATGTATGCTCCAACATGATGCTGCTTGACATAGGCCACCGCTTCTCTCACCAGCAGTAATGAGTCCTCTATAGTCTGACCTCTCACACCACATGTCTGATTGTCAATGGTCAGCTCAGCTGCTACCTCACTCAGCCTGAAATATAAGATCTTAGCCAGGATTTTATAATCTGTATTAAGCAGAGACAGTGGCCGCCAGTTCTTTAAGTAGCCATGGTGGACTCTATCAAAGGCTTTACTCTGGTATAGGACAACAATGTATGCTCCAACATGATGCTGCTTGACATAGGCCACCGCTTCTCTCACCAGCAGTAATGTCACATGAATCATATAACAGACATCACATAAATGCTGACATATTGATGTTCCTCCAGTACATATTACTGGGGTTAGATGTCATGTCTTTCCTATAGACGCTCCTCAGACTCTATGATGTTACGTGTTACCATAGTCAGGGTCAGGACTTCCTTACTGATGACCAGCAGCGGGCACACCACAGATGGTAGATGGTCACCACTTTTATCACATACAGGGTGCTCTTAATGTATCTGTAGCCACTGGACAAAACGGAGAGGAAGGTCATACTCAGCACTTGGTACAAGTAGCCATGGTGGACTCTATCAAAGGCTTTACTCTGGTATAGGCCAACAATGTATGCTCCAACATGATGCTGCTTGACATAGGCCACCGCTTCTCTCACCAGCAGTAATGAGTCCTCTATAGTCTGACCTCTCACACCACATGTCTGATTGTCAATGGTCAGCTCAGCTGCTACCTCACTCAGCCTGAAATATAAGATCTTAGCCAGGATTTTATAATCTGTATTAAGCAGAGACAGTGGCCGCCAGTTCTTTAAGTCTTTCAGGTCTCCCTTCTTTGGCAAGAGAACAAGTACAGATATATACTGGGAGGGAAGAAGCTTCCCAGCACACAGACAGTCCTTATAGACTTGCGACAGGTCCGGAGCCAGCAAGTCCCTGAACTCTTTGTAGAATTCACTAGTGAGACCATCCAACCCCAAACTCTTCTTGGCTTTTAAGGAGTCAATGCTCCTCTTCACCTCACCCTCTGTTATTGGCTCAGCCATACTATCGGCCTGCACTGGGTTTAATTTGCTCTGGATATTATCACTGCTCATCTGACAACCTCTGAAGAGATCTTCATAATAATCCCCAATGATCTTCTGAAGACTACTCTGCTCAGATTGTCCAACGCATTCTCATCTAATAAGGCTGTCATCAGCTTCTTACTGACCCTGTTTTTACAGGCAACAAAAGGGTCTGGGTTGTGAGCCCCCCAATTATCAAACTGGCTTTCTGCCTTGAGAGATTTGAGGTGATTGTACTGCAGCTGTCTCGTACTCTGCTTCACCTGATGGACACTCTCACTGTCCACGGGCAGTACCCAGAATTTCATACACTCCCACCACTCTGCCGTAGCATCAAACATACACTGGGTGGTCTTCCGGTCATTATAGAAGGTGGTATATGACTCCTTAAAGGGAACCAGGAGACCCATTTTTAGCACTCCCCCAGTTCCCACAGAGCATAGTACATACACTGCCAAAGTGTTTTTGTATTAAAAATTGGTTTTACAGAAAAAAAAGATATGTTATATTGTACCTTTCATTAGCATCTGCTGTGTGACTAGGCAGTTGCCTTTTGGGAGGGGCTGGAAAGGAGAAGTCCCCCCCCCACCCTTGGGGAACAGCTTCTCCATGTGACCTTTTCAAATATATGAAAACACCCATCACTGGGCTTAGCGATGCCCCCTGCTCCTCTACAGCCAATCCTGAGTGAGGGGAGTTATTAATATATTTCAAAAGGTCACATGTTTCCCAAGGGTGGGGGGGAACTTCCCCTTTCCAGCCCCTCCCAATTGGCAACTGCCTAGTCACACAGCAGATGCTAATGAAAGGTACAATATAACATATCTTTTTTTCTGTAAAACCTATTTTTTATACAAAAACACTTTGGCAGTGTATAAACTATGCTCTGTGGGGACTGGGGGAGTGCCAAAAATGGGTCTCCATTTACCATACTATGGTCAGAGAACTCTATGGGGGGTTATAATTTAATGGCAGGTTCTCATACCACTCTTTGTGTATACCCTGTCTATGTGAGTGGCGTTCCTGCCCTTATGATAAGTGTAGGCCATTTGCTTACAGTGTTGAATATAAGGGTCTGGTGTACTATATTATTAAGGAAGGTCTCATCATATCTCAAGCTCTTGTGACTACTGGAGCGATCTAAGCTACAGGACACACTATTACAGTCACCACACATCATAAACACTTTAGATGTAAATAAATATGGCTTGATAGTCTGAAACATCTCCCTTCTATCCTTCCGAGTCTGAGGATCATATACATTCACAACTCTATAATGTACAGTGTCCAGGGTAAAGTCCAGCATTAGGCAGCGTCTGGGGCATATCACCAGGACTTGCTCCACCTGAATGTCCATGTCAGTGAAGAGAAGAGAACTCCCACACCATCGTTCCTTTCTAGACCAAAGGACCAGAAGGACAGCCCGTGTCTCCAGTCTCTCTTGGCTGCATACCACTGGGCATTACTCTTCAGATAAGTCTACTGTAAGAAGAAGATGTCAGACCTCTCCTCAGCCAGACGCTGGTAGATGGCCTGCCGCCTTAGTGATCCTTACAGTGATCCTTACACTGTTCACATTAATAGAGCTGATCCTCAGCTGCATCACTCAGGTCACTTAGGTGTTTTCAGCCTTTTCTTCCTCCCGCTGCTGTGACCATTAGTTCCCCATCTTTTGGTGGAAATTGGGGGATCAGGTTCATCCTCCTGAAGTTCCTCATCAGAGATGAGTGGAGGGGTTTGATCCATCGCTGCTGTTTCTTCTTCCTCTCCCAGTGCACTGTAACGCCCTGATATTATGGCCAGCACTGGCGCCTCTACTGGTTTATCAGGTGTGGTGACTTTCCTAGAGGGATAGGCAATGGTATTCTTCCTCTTCACAGTCTGGAAGCTTCCTCATCCACATTGGTTCCTGCCCAGGATCAACGTCTCAGTAGAGGTGGTGGGCAGCTTCTTGGATACCTCGCGGACAGAGGACTTGGATGTTTTAGTTGTGGTAAGAGCTCCATTGTCTGCTGTTAGCAGTGGTGCAGCCTCTACAGATGAGACCTCAGTCTCTGTTGCAAAGGTTCTGGGCACTTTGATTTGAGCAATTAATGTAATTTCTGTGATTGCTGGTACTTGTAGTACCGCCTCCACCAATGGTACTTTACTCTTTACAGCAGGAGTTTTGGACACTTTCTGATCGGCACGATGAGTCTCTTCAGTGGCTGGTGAGACTTGTGGTGCAGTAATTATAGATGATACACCAGTCTCTCCTGCAGGATCACTACACTTTTGCCTGGGACCTGTAGTGGTGTCACTGGTTCTTGGTTCAGCCTTTGCCTCCTCACTGGTCTCTGGAGACTCATTATTGTGTTGAGCCTGTGGACACTCACGGAACGTGTGCCCAGACTGGGAGCACAGGTTACAGATGACCTGTCCGGTACATTCCTCCTTCACATGTTCCAGTTGTCCACATAAGGAGCACTTTATACAGGAACAGTTTAAGGCGAGGTGTCTGCCCCCACATCTATGGCACAGATGTGGCTGCCCAAGGTAGAAGCATATCCCCCTCTCTATTCCCAGATAGAAAGAATGAGGCAGATGTCTAGTAACACCATTATGGTGCAGCAGAGTGATCCTCACAGTCTAGCCTCCATTCCAGAGATCCTCCTCATGATCATAGATCTTGACTGGGTTACTCCTCACCATACACTGTCTACTCAGCCAGAGCTCCAGATCTGCCAGAGCCACCACCTCAGACTGTAATAAGATCTTGGCTGTTATCAGCTTTGGTTTGGACAGTGGGATCACCTGCAAATGTTCCCAGATCTCATTATTTTTGGTGTCATTATAGATTCCCCAGGACAAGTCCAGATTGTACTGAATTTTGAAGCTGATATCAAATATCCTGCTTGAGGGAACATGGATCAGGGCATAGATCTGACTCCTCAAATCGCATAAAGTCCTTTAGTAGATCTCTTCCAATGTAGAGTATGGAGGAAATGTCCTGTTCTGGGCCGGTGTATCTAATCCTTACAGTGTTTTTCATCTGTGACGGGGGGTTAGCTGGCCTGGTGACATTGGAGAAGAGTCTCCTCTGCTGGGGCTGCTCAGCTGATGGTTCAGTGCTGGGCCTCTCCTCAGATGATTGCGTTGCAGATGCACCTGGTGCAGGTCCTGACTGCTGTGCAGCCTGCTCCCCACTCACTGACGCTGCGCACAGCTGAGAGTTCTGTACAGTGTCCACTCCTGACTCCCCACCCACCGGAAATTGCCACAGCCCTAGCTACCGGCTATTGCAGCACTCCCTGCGACTGCGATCGTTACTCCCCATGCACAGCCCTTTGCTATGATTTACTGCTGTAGCAGGCTTCTTTTTGAATACTGCAGCAGTGCATTAGCTAAGCTTTTGTTTTAATTACAGTTTTTTATTTTATGTTTCCATTGACAGACTTCCTTGCAAGGATGGCTTTTACTATTGAGTTGCGTCTCAGTTTACTTGGATAAATCTAGTAATCTGAATTTTAACCTTCTAACTAATGCGTAAGCCCATAGTTTGGTAAAATTAGATAGGTGGAACATATATAGCATAGAGACTTACATGCTCAACATTTTCTAGCTTGGGAAACAGAAGAGGATTTTCATAAAATTTGGGAGGAAGGTTTAACACAATGGGGCTCATTTATTAAGGGTCGCATTGCACACTCTAGTCTTACTGTGTACCTTTTTCCGGGCTAAAATGGCTTGCACAGGTATTTAAGAAGTGTGGGCGCTTGGATTGTGGCGCATGTGAACCTTTTTGTGGCTCAGCTGTGCTGGTCTCCTTGCGACAAAAATTAGGGGCGCTACGTCTGATGGTCCGACTGATTCGGACTGAGCGCGGTATTTAACCCAAGCACCAGATGCACAACAAAAAGATGGTAAACTCTGTCTGACCTGTGCACTTTCAGTGGACTCCGGCGACCCTGTAAATAGATGTGCCCCAATGTTCAAAAAATATTGTAGGGATGTTATTAGATCATGATAGAACCTTGTTGGCTCAGACCAAATTAATATTTATAAAACGAGACTTAACTTACATAAGGAGAACAAAGGGAGAACAAATGAACATTTTCCAGGGATGATCAGGACATTGAAGAGCAAATGGGTTATAGATGAATATTCATGGTAATGGACATATTAAACCCCAGTGAATGGAGAGTAGGTGTGTATGCTCAACCACTTGGGGACTGCAAATGATGATAGCTGTCCAAAAATCTCCATAGAAGGACATGCTGGCCCCAGTTCTCTTGATTGCTGAATCCTATCTGTCAAAGCCCTGTGGTTAAGCAATAAATATTATTGGTGGGAAAACCACTTCTATACCAAAAAATCACTTATATGAGGAAAAAAAATGAAAAAAAATAACATAAACTATATTAATCAATGGAAAATGTAGAATGACATATGGTGGAACAATAAAACAGGAAGAATAAAGGTGTATCCCCAAGAGGCAAGTCTGTTCCTTCAAATTTTCGATCCGTTAGCCCCTTTTTTCCCTTGGTTACTTCAGACTTGTTAGGACTTGTTAGGACTTTCTACTCATTGCTCCAATAACCTGTTTCCAACCTTCTGTCTTCTTTTTGTACCTTTTTGCAAGCTCGAGACAATGGGGCTCATTTACTAAGGGCCCCACGGACCGCACTTTCATTGGACATCCCAACATGTTCCGTAGGTGAACTCCGGCGGACCTGATCGGGGAAGGAACACATGCAGGATATCTTCATGAATCGGGGCAGAGTTCATCCTCGTTGGACAGTCCAGATCGGGGATCGCGCAGGGACCGGGTAATTAAATGTGCCCCAACGTTTGTTGTGATGGTATTTAAGTTGAATTGTGTGAAGTGAATCACCCGGTCCATGCATTGACCTCAAATGTCATGTTTGTTGGGCCAGAACTGATAGGCTTTGTGATGAGCTAACTTGTTGACTTAAATATTTTGCTGAAAATTCAACTCTTGCCTTTGGAATGACAGAAAGACCAATATCAACTTTATAACACACAGATCTATTACTAAAAGTGAGAACAGTTTAATTTAATCAGAAAATTGTGAGGTCTTTTGATATGTTTGTACAAATTTCATATGGTCTTGTCTTCAGGACTCAGAACGAGTCCAATTGGGGTCTCGAAACGCATATCATTTTTACATTATCTATATTTGATTTTTAATGTATGTTTTTTAATACTTATTATAAAAGGTTTGTTATTTGTCCATGAACTCTAGTGCCCAAATTGAGTTTTTTGGAGCTATTTCATAGCACCGAACACTTTTGCCCGTTTTACAGACCCATTGAAGCTTTGTTACTAAGGATCCACGGACGCACTTTCGTAGTATTTTCTGACGTTTTGTGCTGCTGGGACAGGTATTTAACTGGGGATTGTGTCACACGCGATCGGATTGTGGTGCGGCTGCACTGGCCTTCATGCGACAGAAATCAGGGGGGGGGGGGGCGCTCCATCAACTATCCGACTGATTCGGACTGAGCGCGGAATTTAAGGTGAACTCTGGCGGACTTGAGCGGAGAAGCGACACATGCAGGATATCGGTCATACGATCTTAGTGAATCGCTGCAGAGTGCATTCCGGTCGGACAATGCACTTTCGGGGAATTCCACGGACCGGGTAAGTAAATGTACCCCATTGTTTCACTTTGGGTTATTCGACGCTGCCCCATGTTGTAAAGCTATACAAAGTGGTTGTGACTTGGAACACAACCGAAGAAGCTGATTGCAATACTATACAAATACACCCTAAGTGGATAAATCGAAAAATCATTGCACAATATCAACACCTTTCCGTTTTTTATTTTGCTAAATACCCAGGAGAAAGATGAGAGACACCAGACGCAACAATGTAAACGAGCTGAAGGCTGCTATCATACAACCTGGGCTTCCATAGCACCTCAGTAGCGCCACCAGGTGATGTCCTCCATGCCACACTGCATTGATGCAGTCATTCATGTAAGAGGAACTCCGGCCAAGTATTGAGTACATTTACTGTACAAACTTTTCATTAGTCCAAAATTTCTGTGTTAAAAATTACCTGGTCCATTTGCGATCCAGCGGCGTGTTCTCTGCGGTGGATCGGGTCTGGCCGGGATTCATTAAGGTAGTTCCTCCGACGTCCACCAGGTGGCGCTGCTGCGCTGAAGTTCCCTGGAATGCACTGGAATACACCGAGCCGAGCTGAGTGAAGGTAAGTGCAAGCTCCGCGACACATTGTTTTTTAAATGCGGTGGTTTTTCCGAATCCGTCGGGTTTTCATTCCGCCATGCCCCCGATTTCCGTCGCGTGCATGCCAGCGCTGATGCGCCACAATCTGATCGTGTGCGCCAAAATCCCGGGGCAATACAGGGGAAATCTGCGCAATTCGGAAATATTCGGGTAACACGTCGGGAAAACGTGAATCGGGCCCTTAGTAAATGACCCCCAATGACTTTTAGGCTTTCCTTGAGTGTAAGCCACAATCATCAACATTAACAGAAATAAACACTTAAAAAGTTCACTCTGTTTGTAATGACTCTATGTAGTTTCACTTTTTAAATTGAATTCCTGAAAATTTACGGAGAAGCACTTATATGTCTTCTATCAATGTCTACTATCAATCCAAATATGTAACCAAGAAACAGCAAATCTCATAAAAACATAAAATCTCCATGGAAACATCATTGAATTCTGCCAAAAATAAAAAACAAAAACAAGCCATGTCTGCTTTAAATCTGTGTAATTCTCTTTAAAGACACACATTCTATCTTATATTTCGGGGTAGGGGTACAAATGCAGGTTGAAACATGAGCTAAGAAATTAAAACTGTGCTTTACGCTTTTGTAGGTGTTTTAGCAAGTCTATGAAGAAGTGAACAATAGATAAAAAAAACTATTGATGTAACATATTTACGTCATCACTAAAGTGATTCTTCAGGGCTTTATGAACTGCGTCACAGTACTACACAATGGATTAAAGAATATTTTGGTATCAATAGAATCTATCTATCCATTGTACATTAAGTTAGGATGTACTTATATTACTACACATATAAGAAGTAACTTCTCCCAAGTTCTGCAGGTACATGAACAGCCTGTAATGTGTTAGCAGCTAAGACACTTTTGGCAAGTCCTCTGTAAATAAGAACATCACGAAATAAAATGTTCACAGAAGGAATTTGTTTACTTACATCCAAGGTAAATTATGAAAATGTGTTGAAGATAGAAGTTATTTCTGTATTTTATTCAATTATCAAAATCATTGCCTTGTTATGTTATTACAGAATGTAACGTGGCCTTGACATGTTCAGAAATTAGGATGCTCCGGGAAAATTATACAAGCGTAGAGACACTGGTGTACCTGCAACGGAGCAGGTTGGGCCAATCGCCTCAGGCAATGCTCCCTGTAGGATGAAAGAGTATGGCATCTCAGGGACTTTTACTTAAGGCAGCCAGGACATGACACTATAAAATAGCGCCGATTGCCTTTGCTGCACGTCCAGGCGGCCTTGGACTACAGTTGGAGGAAGTCTTCATCCTCCTTCTTCACTCCTCCTCTTCCCTTCTCAGTACACTCAACTGTCCCAGCAACACAGGAGGGAGATAATGCCAGAGAGAAGGTGGGAGAAGTAATTGATCTGGCCAATCCCCAAGGAGAGGAATAGAAGGAATAAAAACATGACTACCTGCAGAGGAGCAGGATCCTCCAGTAACCATCAGATAACCGTCACTCAGTTGGAAAGCCCAGCACTCAGCAGGAGATAAGTGTAGTATTCTTCCCTCCCCTGAGTATCTGCTGCTGCTGTTAATCACTGCCTGCCTTAACCCCTTGATGTCCCGTACGTAGAAACTGCCTTCTCACAGACCCTAATCATCAATGCACCTTACACTTTCTGCATCTTTGTATTTGGGGATTTGGAAGCAGATGATTAATATGCGATTCTGCAGCCCATGATATGGGTGTAATGAAGTGCTGCAGCATCTGAGGTATGTGTAAGATCTATCCACCTCCCCTCACCCCTGCCATATTTGTTCACCTCAGCTGTGCTACATCTGTCCCCCTCAGATCTGCAACATTTGTCCAATTTAGCTCAGCTCTACTACACATAGCCACCCTACCTCAGCTCTGTCACATCTGTCCCTTTTACCTCTGCTACAGTTGTCCACCTCACCTCTGTTACACATGTCTACCTCAGCCCTGCTAGACCTGTCCAACTCAGCCCTGCTAGACCTGTCCAACTCAGCCCTGCTGCACCTGTCCACCTAAGCACTGCAACACTTGTCCACCTAAGCACTGCAACAATTGTCCACCTTAGCCCTGCAACAATTGTCCACCTTAGCCCTGCAACACTTGTCCACCTTAGCAAAAGGTACAAGGAATCTCGGCACTCACATGAAGCCACCAGGTTTGGTTTAAATCAATTTCTTCCTCTTTATTCACATTAGCAACATTAGCAACATGCAGTTACAGCTTAAAAGATCGACGTGTTTTGAAGTCGAAACATGTCGATCTTTTAAGCTGCAACTGCATGTTGCTCCGGAGATGTGAATAAAGAGGAAGAAACTTATTTAAACCACACCTGGTGGCGTCATGTGAGTGCCGAGATTCCTTGTACCTTTTGCTGTTTTGGGACCCTTCGGTGGTCTTTCCTTTTTCGTGCACCAAGGCTGATACCAGAGGACTGTGGACCATCACACTGTGGGCTGAGCTGAACACGCAGCTTTTAGGGTGCTATCTACACATGTTTTTAACTTGTCCACCTTAGCCGTGCTGCATCCCTCCACCACAACTCTGCTACCATTGTCCACTATATAGCAGAGCAGAAGTGGATAGACGTAGCAAAAATGAGGTTGCAAAGATACCTATTACATCTTGTTATGTACAAATAATCTAACACTGAATAACAGAACCAGGGATGCGCTACCAGCTATGAAATTCTAAAAAAAAATATCCCATACAGTGGACATGGTAATAAAAAATAAGTCCAAATGTTCAAATCACCATTTCTCTGCACAGTAATCCGATGGTACAGTCCCCAACATGGTATTAGTGAAAAAGGCCCACAAAAAGTGCTACCTCACCCATGTCCGTACAACGATGTATACAAAAGTTTCTGTTTCAGACTATGATAAAACTGATAACAAAACTTTATACATTTTGCCTAACACTAAGTCTATAAGAAAAGGGTGCAACTACAATTTATGTATATTTCACTACATTTGGATTTTTTTTCCAACTTCCCAGTATATTGCATGAGATATAAACCAAAACTAGGAATCACAATTTGGCATCGTACATTTCTAATACAGGCAGTCCCCGGGTTACATACAAGATAGGGACTGTAGGTTTGTTCTTAAGTTGAATTTGTATGTAAGTCGAAACTGTATATTTTATCATTGTAGTTCCCGACAATTTTTTTTTTTTTGCCCCAGTGACAATTGGAGTTTCAAATTTTTTTGCTGTAATAGGACCAAGAATTATCAATAAAGCTTCATTGCAGACAATTTTAAGCTGATTATTGCAATCTGAGACTATTTTAAAGCATCCAGAGAGCTTCACCAGAGGTCACAGTGGGCAGAGGGGTCCGTCTGTAACTATGGGTTGTCTGTAAGTCGGGTGTCCTTAAGTAGGGGACCGCCTGTAATGGAATAATTCATAATTTATAGCCTTCGGAAAGAGGAAAGTGGAAAAGGGCTTCATTGTAAAAGAGTTAAAGTTAAAAATGGATTCCTCAATTGATTACATAACATAAAACACAACATAATACAGTATATAACTATTGGAGGGGGGAGAGAGTCTTTCTACAGTTCACCTCAGGCAGCAGAGTGCCAAGATTCACCTCTGCTCCTTAGGTGACTGTCTTTCCAACTTCATTTCCAAAATTCTGTAGGAAATTTAAAAAAGGTTTTCCAATGGGTCAACGTGTTGTATTCGGCACCAAGGGCTCGGATTAGGGCAAATGGTGCATTATCTGAGCCATTTCCGCTGTTTCGTGGCACGAGACAGGGTTGCCCCCTGTCTCCGTTGCTTTTTGCTATAGCTATTGAGCCTTTGGCAGCAGCGATACGGAATTCACCAGAGATTAAGGGTTTTCGATATGGCCAAATACAAAATAAGGTTGCGTTATATGCTGACGACGCATTATTGTTTTTGGGGGATACAGAGACCTCTCTGACGGCTGCCATGGGTCTTTTAGATCAATTTGGAGATATGTCTGGCCTTTTGATAAATTGGCATAAATCAGCCATAATGGCGGTGGATGCGATAAATGAGGACTTGGAGCAGAGAGCATCCACTATTCCTGTCGTGAACTCATTTAAGTATTTAGGTGTCCGAGTGACCACACGCCCATCAGATTTTGAGGAGCTTAACCTTTCCCCACGATTCGAGTCGATTAAAATTAAGATTAAAGCGTGGTGCAAGTTACCGTTATCTGTCATTGGACGTCTGAACCTTATCAAAATGGTATTAATGCCTCAGCTACTATATCTTCTACATAATGCTCCGATATGGTTGCCCCTTTCTAGGTTCCATAAAATAAATCTTTTGTTCAGAGAACTAATTTGGAATAAAGGCCATCCTAGAATACGGCTGGAAACGCTGAAGCGACCTAAAATAGAGGGAGGATTAGCATTGCCCAATCCTTGGTTATATTATTTAGCGGCACAGACACAGCATCTTAAAGGATGGGGAGTAACTGGGACAGCCGACATGAATTCTCGGATAATTATGCATCACCTAGGAGTTAAGAATCTACTACAGGCACTGGAAGCGGGGAAATTCAAACCCGGTAGAATGAAACTAAACACCCTGCTTATGATCCATAAAGTATGGGGTAAGGTTAAACAGATTAGGGGAGTGAATGGTTATACTGAGTACACACCTTTGTGGGACAATCCTGGACTGGCTGAATTCCAATAGTTGGAGTGTGCATCTTTTTGGGAAGGCATGGGGTTGCTTACAATTGCACAATTGGTAGGTGACTCCCATATTAAGACATTTCAGCAGCTACAGGAAACTATTCTAGCTCATAGCCATGACTTTTTTTTAGGTATCTACAATTGAAACATGCCTTTGAAGCCCAGACTAAAGTGGAGCCCCTGGTATACAATTGAGACCCATTACTTCAGAATATTGCTAAGGAGGGGCATTCTTCAGGGCTCATTTCTCTTTTGTATCAGCTGTTATTGTGTAAATTTCTAGATGGTTTTCACAGCCCGGCCCGGGCCAAATGGAAGAGGGATGTAGGCCCTGTGACGGATGACCAATGGAGTAACATCTTAGAGGTTATACCAGCAATCTCATTGGGAGAAGCAAATAGACTCTCACAATTGTACATAGTCCACAGGGTATACAGAACGCCAAAATTCTTGTATGATATCGGGGTGCGATCAAACGCCTCATGCCCAAAGTGCTCTGAAGAAATAGCAGATATGGCACATATGCTATGGAACTGTCCTGTTATACGACCCTTTTGGGTGGAAGTGCTGGAACTAATAGATAGGGCGTATATGACCTCAGTCCCCAGGAATGTCCTTACATGTGTGTTAGGCTGTGATGAGGAAATCACTCTTGAACACTTTGGCAAGACTGTGGTAGGGAGGTTACTATATATGGCCAGAAAATCAATTGCAGCGAGGTGGATTCAACCGATCCCCCCTACAATGGAGGAATTCCTTCAGAAGGTAGAAGGGATGTTAATAAATGAGAGGGCTATACACAAAAAAAGGAAGACGGAAGGCAAATATGAGAAGTTATGGGGCCCATGGTTGGATACACCAGGAGTAGTATCAGCAGAGTTATTAAGGGAAAGGCTGTTACAAATTAATATAGGACAATAGACGAGAAAAGGTGATGTTTTAAGTGTTTATTGAACATGTGTATTATTGAACAGTATACAGCTTATTGCATCTACGAGCTAACCTGTTTATTGCCCTGCGTGCCGACCTAAGAATGTAATGGTTATATGCTAAATGTGCCATAAATTTTGTATAGCCCTGGCTGGGATGGGATGGGAAGGGGGGGGATTGCTTTTCTTCCTTTTAATGTTTGTACGTTCCTTAACCCCTTCCCGACGCGCGCCGTACTAGTCCCGGTGCATGGAGAGGGCTCGCGGGCCGAGCCCTCTCCATAGCCGGTAAGTCTTTGCTGCATATTGCAGCAAAGGCTTACCGGTAACACCCGCGATCGGTGCTAGCACCGATCGCGGGTGCTTTCACGGCGATCGCCGCCGGCAATAACGATGACGTCACGGGGAGCGGTGATCCGTTGCCATGACAGCATCGGGTCTCACGAAGGCCCGATGCTGTCTCGTTTTAACCCATTCATTACAATGTGCTATCAGCACATTGTAATGAATGAGGAGTAAAATCCCCATATACTGCCATATTGCAGTATGGCAGTATATGGTAGAATCGATCAGACAACCTAGGGTTAAAGTACCCTAGGGAGTCTGAAAAATAGTTAAAGTAAAAGTAAAAAAAAGTTAAAAAAATTATATTAAAAAAACCTAAAAATTCTAATCACCCCCCTTTCCCTAGAACTGATATTAATATTAATAAACAGTAAAAATCATAAACACATTAGGTACCGCCGCGTCCGAAAATGTCCAATCTATCAAAATATAATAACGGTTTTTCACTGCGTTTAACCCCGTAACGGAAAATAGCGTCCAAAGTCAAAAATTAATTTTTTTTGCCATTTTGGAAACTATAAAAATTTTTATAAAAAGTGATCAAAAGGTTGTACAGTCCTAACAATGATAGCAATGAAAACGCCATCAAAAGTTGCAAAAAATGACACCACCCACAGCTCTGTACACCAAAGTATGAAAAAGTTATTAGCGCCAGAAGATGGCAAAATCAAAAAAAAAATGTTTGTACAGGAGGTTTTAATTTTTTTAAATGTATGAAAACATTATAAAACCTGTACAAATGTGGTATCCCTGTGATCGTAGCAACCCAAAGAATAAAATATACCTGTCATTTGGGGCACACAGTGAAAGCTGTAAAATCCAAGCCCACAAGAAAACGTTGCAAATGTGTTTTTTCACCATTTTCACTGCATTTGGAATTTTTTTCCCGCTTCCCAGTACGCGCCATGGAATATTAAATACTGCCACTACGAAGTGCAATTTGTTACGCAGAAAATAAGCCGTAACAGAGCTCTTTATGTGGAAAAATAAAAAAGTTATAGATTTTTGAAGGTGGGGAGTGAAAAATGGAAGTGAAAAAACTAAAAAAGGCCAAGTCGTTAAGGGGTTAAAGTGAAAATAAATAAAGAAATATCTGATTTAAAAAAAAAAAAAAAAGGTTTTCCATCCCAGTTTTGCCCATTCAATATATTAATGGCCTATTTATATCTATAGAATGGTGCAATGGATGTAACCAGAAGCAGGCAGCACCATCCCGTGTGTAGACTCGGCCAGGGTTACTGCAGGCTTGTATATCAGGTTTATAGCAGAAGCTGCTTTGGCGCTGCGTGCGCACGATCGTGCGTGCGCCTACATAGGAAATGCCAGAGACGTTGCGTGCGCACGGTCGCGCGCAGCGCCGAAGCAGCTTCTGCTATAAACTTTAAAAAGTGTTAAAACCACAATACAGCGGTTAATAACACTAACGAAAGTAAGCACCGGCACCAGCTCACCCTGAGCTGGTGCTCGGTACTTACAGCTTACACCGACCATTTGAAATGGTAGGTTTCCTTTAAGAAATGTTTTAGTAGAGAATAAAATTTATAAAACTGCCTCTATTACATGATCCCTATAAATAGAAGCCTTATGTGGCATTGCTGGTCACTGGTCATACAGATGTTCATAACACTTATATACATCTGTCATAAATGTAGCAGTTCCATAGCCGTGAATATCTACAGTAAGTACATAGGTTAAAACATGAAATCAAAGTTATGCAACTTATTGGGGCACATTTACTTACCTGTCGGAGGAGTGCACCCAAAATGCATTGTTGCGACAATAATGCACTCTGGTGTGATTCACTAAGATCGTGCGCCCGATATCCTGCATGTGTCGCTTCCCCACTCAGGTCCGACGGAGTTCACCTTCTTCTTCATGTAAGTGCTTGATCCTGCAACACAATTAGGAAGTTGAATGCGTGCTCAGTCCGAGTCAGTAGCATCAGCCATCTTCTTTGGTGTAGTCTATTGGGGAGGCAGCATTTCAGCTAAGGAGAGCAGCAAACTAGACAGGCAGGAAAGAGTCACAATTTGGGCCGAGAATGCAAGGTTTAAAGTAAGCCTAGATAATCTTGAGACAGATTTATCATGATTTTACATTGATGTACTTGTGTAAAAAAGTCTATTCTAACACTGTGTAGCTTTCTACCAAGACTTAATAAGACAAGTAAACCACCGGACATTAACACCTTCTTTAACTTGTTACCACCACAAGTACCTTTTCCATTCTATGATAAGGTGGTTCTGTCTTCAGCAATGGACTCTCAGAGCTGCAGACATGAGTTCTTCGCTTCCATATACCCATAGAGACATCTTAATTCTTCAATTTTACATTTTTTATACAATTTTACAATTGTATTTATATTTATTTTTTTAAAGAAGATATTTTGTTTCTTTTTTCACCAAAAGAAAGTCTTCCGCCTTTTAGTTCCCACAGTACATTTCTCCCTTAATTGGGAATAGCTTTGTATTGATCATTTTATTTCCAGGAATCAATGAAATAGATCCCTTTCACATGACTGGAAACGGTTGACAGAATACAATCCCCCGCAACTTATCCACCAATAAAAACCAGTATAAACATATGTGCTGAAGGTCAGACAATGTGACACTGGTTGCTAAGAGTATAGTTCCTATGTGAAAGACACAGTCTACAAAATCCACTAACTTAAGAAAAGAAAGAAGTTGACTAAAGCCCTTTTGAGGTATATAGACAGATATGTAGAGTCTAGCAATATGAAAATCCCGAAGGAATTTTAAGCCAGGCACCAATTAAACCAGACTGACGCTGCTTAGGGATTTAGATAAGAGTATTAAATGTGTGAACTCACATGCATTCAATGCATTAGTAGACAATGCCAGAGGGGCCTACTGTACATGTTTCAGGGCCTTTTGAAGAAAAAAAAGGTTAATAACTGAGTATATTTAAATACTTAAAAGATGATTTATATCTTATTTTGTAGTGTTAGAACATGAATAATCTGCTTTTAAATACACGTTTGTATTCTGACGCATTACAGCTTCTTCAGTGTAACATGAGTGCATTATTTTAACTTAATAAACCTACTTTTAACCTTTGGAATAAATGTTACCTTTATTTATTGTATGGGCTTGCCAGGCTTTCGTTATTGAAACATTTGCCATTGGGTAAAAAGTGTTTGTTTCGTCTGTTGTTTTTAACATATATCTTATTTATAAAACAAAAATAAGCAATGTATCCCTATGGACAAGATCTATTCTCATGTACACCCATCAGATATACCAAACAATAAAACTACTGATATACTTTGATTATCTTGTGAAAATGGCCTGTGTCCACTATGGGATATGTCAGGCAACAGGTGAAGAGTCACTGCTTGGGTCGTGTCATAACCTGTACCAAAATAACCAAAATGTTGATTTATTAATATGGTCCACCTATTTTTTTCTAACAATTCTGTCTTGATGTGGCGTATGCTACACCCTTCAGTGAAAGAGTGTAGTTACCACTCCCTGACACATACCACAAACCATAGGCTTGACTAAATATACCTCTCACGCAGATTGCTTAACATGCTACCTAGGTGCTCTATTGACATTTTCCTATGGTTAGACATGCACCTGTCTTTGGATCACTGGAAGGCTCCCCCTTTGCACGTAAGCAGGGCTCATGGCAGCTAAATGATGCTCTCTTAGATGATCCTATATGCGCTGCAGATGTTGGTTCTGCCTTCCAACTCGTCTCCAACACCCCCCGCCACACGACACATTGCCACTTTATGTATGGGATTCACTTTAAAACAAATTACAATCCTTTTTCAGGTCACATGGGGCTAGGTTAAAATGAGAAAGAGCCCATAAGCTTAAATCCTTGCTGCTCTTCCTGGCTGACAAGTAATGTACCAATAAATCTACCCACTCAGAGGTTTTTAAAGCTGAGCTTTAAAAGAAATCCTCTCCATTTTGGATTAGAATATTGTTGTGCCAGAGAGCGCATGCAAAAAGGCTACTTTGAATATGGAGACAAATGTGGGGCCTGGCTAGCCAAAGCTATTAATTTGCAAACGGAGACAAAATGGCACGTCTGCCATCACCCTTACAAGCAAACATAAGAGTGATACCTAAACCAGGAAAGGCCAGACACATAGTGGTAATTTCTGCCCGATATCCCTTCTAAATGTAGACACAAAAATATTCTCTAAACTGTTAGCCATAAGACTCCAGCCATTCATCCCGTTCCTAATACATCAGGATCAGGTGGGTTTTGTGCCAGGAAAAGAAGCCAGGGACAACACGATTAAGACAAACTCATTGATATGATCCAGGACCCCCATGTGCTTATTATCTATAGATGCTGAAAAAGCTTTTGATCAAGTACGCTGGAGGTTACTGCAGGCCATCTTATGCTCCATTGGCCTGGGTCCACATGTATTCTGCCTGAACTATGAGCCCCTACTAAAATCTATAGCAACGGACCTAACTTAATGGCAACCATTAGCCCTTTCATGGTTTGGGAGAATCAACTTTCTAAAAATAGACACCATATCATGCTTACTGTACTACTTCCAAACATTACCCATAGACCTCCGACGCACGTTATTTCTGTCACTCTGTGAACTAACATGCTGTATGGCATGGAATATGGGGTCTCAGTGCTGAGACCTCCCAGATCGCGAAAACGAGTCCGTCGGACCCCTCGTCACTCTGTCAGATTAATGGAGCAGACGGCCGCTTAGCAGGTTTACCCGGGGGCATTTAAAGGGTTAACACCTGCGATCAATGCCAGCACCGTCCATGGGTGTTACCGGTGGGTGTTTGCTACAATATGCAGTAAATGTCCACCTTTTATGGAGAGGGCCCAGTACAGTACAGAATTAAAAGTCTCAAATGCATATTTGCACTTACCTTCATAAAATCTTGGCTAAAAGTTTTTAATGCTGTATGAAGAAATTCTAGAAAACGCCACAGGATCCAGGCCAAGTGTAACAATACAAAAAGAAGACAAAACGTGTATTTACTCTGCTCAGGCTCTTGGCCTCAATGACATGGTGGTGAGTGGGAGGCTTTTGTCTAGGGTTGGAAAGTAAGAGCTCTCCTTTCAGAGACTTTGCCAATTAAGCCTGCCATGTGGGGTATTGCTGATGTGATTGCCAAAATGCCAGAATCAAGAACCATGACAAGGTAAATACACTTTTTGTATTATTCATTTATTAATTTAGTTTTTGAAAATGCCTTCAAAGTATGCTCAAGTATCTTGGAAATCACATATGTAAAGCTCACCCAAAGGTAGTTGCTTATCTCCACCTTTTTTTTTAATCTTTCTTAAATATCTGTACCACATTAGCCATTCTCAAATCCTGAGTCTGCATTCACATCTCCCGACATGTCCTTACAACATATGGCACAGACGTATCTAATTGGATACATCGCCCGGTGCCTCCTCATTCCCCCTGAATGCACGTGAATAAGTGACTGCAACAGCCAGGGAGTTGGGATATTCATGGTGTTTCCCTAGTGATGTCACTGTCTCGATATGGTAAGTGATACTAGGGACCCTACCTGAACATATGCTCAGCGGAGGCCAGGAACAGATGTAGCACTCCTCCTCATAGATTTCAATGATGTACAATCAAAAAGGAGAAGGATGGAAAGAGGTATCTTGCTGCATCTTTTCATCCTACTTTGTGCACAGTATACGACAAATACTGTACAGAGAGATGCAAAACATGTGCTCCATCTACTAGTATAGGTTTTTGGTTACTGTTATGACCAGATGTAGGAAGAAATAAACAACAAAAGTTTTTTCTCTAAGGAACACAGAAGTTTCTGTGATTAAATAATTTACAAGGACAGAAAACACTTATCAGCTAAAACTTATTTTAGGTTCCAACTGTTTACATCTAGTAATATGACTCAAAGATCATGACTTTCTAAAATAATGTACAGTCCAGGAAACCTTCTGTGCGTAAAATATAGTATCAAAACAGAACATTCTGCTACCATTGTGCCCTCGGGCGAAAGAAATGGTGGTGCCACCGAAAATGTATCTTTTTCTAAAGTAAATGCTGCAAGACCAAATTATAGCACATCTCTAGAAGTCAATTGGGTGGGGAGGGGGCATGATCTGCCTTTGGAGTGGGCCCCATGGGAACATTCTAGCTATGACCTGGGTCAGCCTCTTGACACCCCGATATTTCTGCCCCAAAGTACATACATTCTCATACTGAATATAAATCACAATGTATCAACGGCAGATTGATTCATAATACACACTTCAGCAGAAGCAGAATATCATAATACACACTAATTTGGGAACTAGCAACATATTTTGTCTTGTTAACTCCTTAATGAAAAGGCTTGAAAAGGCTTTAATGTCCAGGGCATTTTTAGTGAATTTTCTTATGTGGTGGTTTAAGGGCCACTACTTCTTTTTTTTGCGTGCTAACGTAAAAAAATTTGTGCGGTTTTTTTCAACGCACATAGGTCTAGTTAAAACCTAATAAAAGTTTGAAGATTTTTTTTTCTATTTTTAGTTTTATTTGGGGTTAAAAGCGGAAAAAATGCTAATGTAATTTAATGTATATATATTATATAAATTTTCATATTAACTCAAAATGAACATTATTAATGAATACCCTATTTCGTTTTTTGTACATTCTGATATATAATGGGGCACATTTACTTACCTGTCCGACGGAGTTCACCCAAAGTGCATTGTCAGACGAGAATGCACTGTGCTGCAATTCATCGTGCGCCCTATATCATGCATGTGTCGCTTCCCCGCTCAGGTCTACCGGAGTTCACCTTCTTCTTCCTGGTGTACGTAAGTGCAATTTGCGACACAAATTGTAAGTTAAATCCCGCCTTCAGTCCGAATCAGTCTGATCGTCCAACGGCCTGCCCCCCAATTTCTGTCGCATGAAAGCCAGCGCAGCAGTGCCACAATCCAATTGCGTGCAACACAATGCCAGCACAAACCCCTGTTACATACCTGTCAAAGTAAAATCCCGAAAACCGTGAACATTCCTACTAAAGTGTGCGGCGCTTAGTTAATAAGCCCCAATATGTAGCTTTCTGGGCAAACTGGGCAACAACTTTTTTGTAGTATAGCTGGGGATTTTATTGGAAAATGTGAATGTATTTTTCTGAATACTTATTCATAGGTTTTTGCTTTATATGTTCCCCATGAGGTCACATATTCACTGTTTTTCTTTTATAATTTTTTCATCTACAAGAGCCCCAGTTACAGAGAGAAATGACCCCTTGACCTGACCCAGCAGCTGTGAATTATCCTCTCTGCATCGAACAACTTCAGCTCATTGCCTTGAGGAGTGAAAAAGAGTTAATAAACCGGATCTCTCTTCTCCTTAGGACCCAGTCCTGCTCCTTCATAACAGCTCATAAGGAGAATCACTTATAAATCGGCAATATCTATATATCTGGAATAAGATTAAAGATATGTAATGCATGCCTAAAAGTCTGAATTCACATGTCGTTTTGTAAGGATAAATTAGGAGGATTACCGACATGTCCTTAAAATGTATGGCACAAACCTATACCACTGTATGCTGATTTAACATTGGAAGCAGTTGGGGTTTTTGTTTCCCCACTGATTTCACTGTGTGCAGGAGTGAACGTCGAAAGCGGCTTGTGATGGGCATTTACCGAGAAATGTCAATAAACAGTGACATCACTGGGAACCTCCCTCCTGCTGAGCGACTGTTGCATGTGCCCCTATAGAACCCAATGGCCTATGTAGGCAGCAGGATGTAAAGATGTAGTTTGGTATGTCTTCCCATCCTGTTTTCTGCACAGTTTTTGACATTGCATGAAAGCCGGCGCCAAAATCCAATTGCGTGCGACACAATACCCTTTTAAATGTGACGCAAATCCGAAATCGTCGGAATATCCGACGTTTGTGCGGTCCGTGGACCGTTAGTAAATGAGCCCCATTATGAGCATACAGTGGCAAAGACTATTTATCATTTATCAATCTGTTTATAATAGAAGTCTGTTATAATTTGAACCAAAAAACTGTCTGCCCCACATGTATGTTTTTAGACAGTTTTCAGGCACTTTTACAACTAGCCTGTGAAAATGCTAATGCACCAGAATTATGGCAAAACTTTCTGGCGTAAACTAAGCCATCTGTTAGGAGGTGCAAAGTACAACTAGACAGTCTTATACTACGCCTTCAGACAGTCATAAACATGGTGCAGCATAAGACTATCTAGTGTTTCTAACCTTACGACACTTTTGATGAGTCTGCCCCAATATGTGAATAGAGCCTGGATGTCATGCATGCATATTTTGGCAGGTTGATAATCTCTCTGGTAAATACTACCACAAATACCTTCATAATATTTTGGTTGATATTCCTGAGTTAAAATTTACAACAGGGCACATGATAAAGTGAATGTCCAGAAAACCATCTTTTAGTATGCCGCAGCCTTGGGTAGCACTTTTACATGCATAGCATCATTGCATGACTTGGCACATACTTTAAAACTTTGCAAAATTTGAACACTTTGTACAATTCTTCTGTACACATTTGGCTTGAGGTAACAAGTGGTTCATCTGCCACTTTTTTAATACTGAACTGACATTTTTGTGAATTTATTGAATGATAAATTACAGTGTAATATGAGATTTGGAATTAGATGAACTCTAGAGATCTATGCAGACAGCTTAGTTTTTAATGCCATGTATCTTTTCACACGATATGAGAGTTAACATGCATTTTCCCAGAATATCTCATTAAGAAATGTATTAATAGTCAATGATGACAGATTTTTCTCAATCTGATCAAATAATTTCTGTGACTTCAGTTACAGAAGTAAATTGGTAATTTAGCACATAAAAACCACCACACCAAGTTTTCTATTCTCGTTGATTGCCCTGAGCAGTTAGTGTTTGTCTGAATCCCAACGCCCATAAGAGCGATCTTTTTGCAGGGTCTGTTGTGAGGTGAAAACAGGCTGAGCTCAATATTTAGTGTACTGTTCAGTACAGTGTAATTGCAACACATAGGGGCACATTTACTTACCCGGTCCCTGCACGATCACCAAGGTGCGTTGTCCGATGAGGATGAAGTCTGCCACGATTCACTAAGATCGTGCGCCCGAGATCCTGCATGTGTCGCTTCCCCGCTCAGGTTTGCCGGAGTTCACCTTCTCCTTCCCGGTGTATGTGAGTGCACGTCTTGCGACACAATTTGAATTTTAAATCCCGCGCTTAGTCTGAATCAGTCGGGTTTTCCAGCGGCCACACCCCCCATTTGTGTCGCAGAAAGTCGGCGCCCAAAAAACCCTGTTAAATGCTGCGCAAAACGGAATTAGTCAGGAAACCTGATGGAAATGCGGTGCGCAGACCCTTATTAAATGTGCCCCATAGTTTATACAGCTTAGTCCTTACAAGTAAATAAGAGAGTAACCAGATGAGGGGACCTTACTATTTACGGCACTGGACTTCTTTTTAATCAGAACTTTTTATCAAGGCAGTGAAAAAAACAGAGCCTTACATATTCCATTTTTTGAGTAGAGAGACATAAACATAAATTGGATAACAAAAGCAAGGGCTTACAAATTACCGCCCATTCCCCTGGGGCATAGCCAGGTTTAGATTGACCATGGACCTATTCTCACCGGGTGCAGCTGGGAGCTGTATTAACAATAGGATAACAGCCCTGCCTACCCTTCCCACCCCTCTCCTCCCACCCTTTCTCTGGTCTGGCGCCCCTCATCTAGCAAGTGTAGGACACTGGACTTCTAGTCATTTGACTACCTGGTTCTGTTGCATGGCAGGCATGTAGTGTCATGGTTGGTGGGTTTCCATTAGCATTGACTAATCTACAAATAATTACATATGGAAAACAGAGTTCATCTAAAATAAAGCCCAAGATATTTCTCAAAGAACCAAGTTTTTTTTTTGTTATATTTGAAAACTTTTGTTTGTTGTTTTTATAAGAGGTGCAAATTTTTAAGTGCATATTGATTAACAAATTTGAGGAGAAAATAAATGCAATCATATTATTTACTTTATTTACTACAACATAGCATTACAGAGGGAGAAGTGAGCTTGAAAAGTGGGCAGAGAAATGGTTGATGTGGTTTAATGTAGATAAATGTAAGGTTGTGGACTTTAGGCCATGGAAACAAAAAGTACAATTATGTTCTAAACAGTCAATTACTTAGTAAAACTGCAGCTAAAAAAGACTTGGCGTTATTGGTAAACTTAATTTTAGTGACCAGAGTCAGGCAGCTGCTGCTAAAGCAAATACAATGATGTGATGTATCAATAGAGGGATAGATTCTCATTAGGACACAGTTTTGCCCTTATACAAATCACTGGTCAGACCACACATGGATTTTTGTGTACAGTTTTGGGCACCAGTGTATAAAAAGGACATAGTAAACTGGAATTGGTGCAGAGGAGAGCAACCAAGATTAGTGGGGGAATGGGGGGACTAGAATACAATGACAGATTACAAAATTTGTGGTTTTTCAATTTAGAAAAAAGAGGGAAGGGGAGGCCAAATTACAATGTACAAATACCTGAACGGACAGTACAAGGATCTCTCCAAAGATCTTTTTATACCTAGGCCTGTGACCAGGACAAGGGGGCATCCTCTACGCCTAGAGGAGAGGCGATTCTACCATAGCCATAGACAAAGGTTCTTTACTGTAAGAGCAGTGAGACTATGGAACTCTCTGCCGCAGGAGGTTGTTATGGCGGACTCTATGTACATGTTCAAGAGAGGCCTGGATGCCTTTCTGGAGAGCAAAAATATCATATGTTATGGGAAAAAACATTTGTTTAATTCTTAAAAGTTGGGCTTGATGGACTTGCATCTTATATACTTATGATACTATGAACAGCAACACAACTTATCAGATGCAGAAAAAGTAGCCTCATACTCAGACAGTGGTGTAACAAGACACCAGTTGACCCTGATGCAAACTTTGGATCATTGCCCCCATATATCTAAACTTGCACTGCCACCCTCGTCCCGAACATTGGGGTCATTTATTATAACCTTTCAATGGGAAAACTGGCAGTGCTTATTTTTTTCCCCTCTTGTGCCACAATATTGGTGGCCCCGCTCGTGAATCCAACAGTTTTCTGGCGCTTCTATTTTATCGACTTGTTTTGTGGTGCAAAAAGAGAGCAGCTAAAAGTCAAGGGAGTTCTAAAACTCTTAATCTGTGCGCCAATTCATTAAGTCCCTTGTGCCACAAACTTACACCAGAAATTGATGCAAATATGGCATAGAGTTGACTTTCTGATGCATGACAAGCCAGAGATGCAAAGTATGTATGAGGTGCATTTGGCTCTTAATTCATTATATTCATTTTATTTCAGCACGCTTAATGACTGGTGCACAAAATGGAAAAGGCGCAAAAAAGCTTGCCTGGATCAACTGGCAAATTTGACAGGAAGAAGCAGGACAACCAACTCTGTGACTTTTTTGCACAATCATTTTTGCGACTTTTTGAAAATAAAGTCATCACCAGGCAGCAACGTAATGCTAACAGGCACAGGTGAATTTTAACACAAGTAAAATCCACCTAAGACAAATGAGACTAAGAAACCATACAAAAAAGGAACTAGACAACTAGAAAACTAGAAAGAGAAAAGTTAAATCACCCCCATTGCATATGTGAAGACTCTAACCATTTACAACAAAAGTGTGGTAACAAATACTACAGGGTGTATAAGAATGATAAAGCAGTAACAAAAAAAGAAAAAGTCCCCCCAGTAACCCAGCCCAGCGCAGAGCTCCCTGCACCACAAAGAAAAATCTTCCTGATGTGTCTAAAGAAGAAAGAGCCTATTTATAGATTACTGAAGTGAGGGAGGATAGACAAACCTCCAGACCACACACTTCTTCAATTCTGTAGCGTAATTGGACTGGAAGACTAGGAATACAAAAGTTTGCTTACTTATTTAAGGAATTCTTTATGATTGTTCTTGATGATTCCGGTACAAATCATACAGTTGTAGGAACTTCTGTGGTAGCATAGCGAATGAAAGAATTGTATATCAAGCTGTGAAGAAGAGTGGCAGAAGAATACCTATGTTTTACTACTAAGGCCACATTTCATGAGAAGCGCCTGGTAGTAAGAATGAGAACGTTCCAGAACTTTTTGTTACATTTTGATGTATGATCAGCCCATCCTTTAAACAGTATCTTATTATCTTATAGCAAAAACAGGTCCAAAATATATATAAAAAATTAGTGAGGGTCCAGGTGCTGAGATCCCATATGTCTCAGCACATGGCCCCTGTCCTAAAGGGGCATCCCGCTTGTGGACCTTTGTGGACAGAGGATGTGTTGCTCTTTTAATACCCCTTGGTGGAATGCCCAGGTGAAGATCCTTATCATCTATCACCTGTCTATATATCTATCATGTATCTGTCTAGTTATGTATCTCCTATAATTTGTCTATTTACTTTCTATATATCTATCTCTCATTTCTATCTATCTTCTATCATCCATCTAGTTATCTATATATAATCTACTTCATATTTTACATCTATATATCTATATCATCTTTCATATTTATCTTCTATCATCAATCTACCTATCACCTGTCACCTCCTATAACATTCTCCTACAGTCCCTATAAAATAGAAGAGCTGGGACTGAAGATGGCTTTTATTTCTAAAATGACAGTTTCTTCATCTTACTGTACTTTAGCCCTAGGCTACAATAAACAGCTATAACAGCTATCACAGGTGTCAGTAATGAAGCTTTATTGTTAATCCTGGTTATGACAATCCAACATTTTTTAAAATCCAACTGTCACAGAGACCAAAAAAATTTAGCTGGGGTTACAATTATAAGATAAACAGTTCCGACTTACATACAAATTCAAATTAAGAACAAACCTACAGAACCTATCTTGTACTTAACCCAAGAACTGCCTGAATAGTTAAAATAGAGGAGAAGATGTAACAGAGAGGGGAGAAATTGAGAAATAGGTAGACTCAAAGGGACCCCGTCACTTTCAGATTGTCACGGGTGCCTCTGTGACCTCCCTCCCGGGTCGCAGGGGCACCCGTGCCGCCCTTTATGGCTGCCCCGGTCCCCCGGCTTCTTACTTACCCCGTCCCATTCCCACGCCGACTCTTTGTGCCTCACAGCCTGAGAGAAAGCTTTACTGCGATTAGCCTACGTTCCTGTGTCTCCTGCATTCTTGTGTCTCCTGCGTTCCTGTGTCCCTCCGTGTTCCTGTGTTACCTGAGCTCCTCCGTGTTCCCGTGTACTAGCGATCCTCCGTGCTGCTGTCCTGTGTGCTGTGTTCCTGTACCCCTCTGCTTGGACCTCCTGTTGCTGACCCCGGATTGAACTCTGACGTTGCATCTCTGCCGCCTGCCCTGACCCTGTGCCTGGACTTTGACCACGAGATTGATTGCCGTTCTTGTACCTCAACCTTGGCCGCCACTGCAGACAAGTCACGCCTGTGGAACGACCTGGTGGTACCACGCCGCAGTTTGTCTAACCCGCTTTGCGGCGCGCTCTGGTGAAAACCGGGTACCACTTAGACTCCGGTCCCAGGTAGTGGCTTGTGTCATCGTCTGCAGTGGTCCAGTGGATCCACAACCCACAAGCCTGACAGTAAGATCCGGCCATGGATCCCGCAGAGGTTCCGTCTCCCAGTTGGCCCGATCTTGCTACGATTGTGATGCATCAATCCTGGCAGATTGCCGCACAGCATGAACAGCTGGAGCAAGTCACCGCCATGCTGCAACAGTTGCTAACTACCCAGCATCAGCAACATGTCCCTGAAGCTGTTCCTGCAACTCCTGCTACTCCGGCTGTCCTTCCAGCTACTGAACCCAGGCTATGTCTTTCTATGCCCGGAAAGTATGATGGGGATCCCAAGCTATGCAGGGGCTTCATCACCCAGTGCTCTCTACACATAGAGCTCATGCCGTCCCAATTTGTCACGGAGCGTTCCAAGGTGGCATTTATCCTCAGCCTCCTCTCCGGGATGGCCCTGGCCTGGGCTACTTCGCTTTGGGACAGAGACGACCCGGTCACTGCTACACTCTCAGCATTTCTGGCAGAATTCCGGTCTGTTTTCGAAGAACCAGCACGGGCCTCCTCTGCTGAGACTGCGTTGTTGAACCTGCGTCAGGGAGATTCATCTGTTGGAGAGTACGCCGTGCATTTCCGTACCCTGGCCTCGGAGCTCTCTTGGAACGACGCGGCCCTGTCCGCAGCTTTCAAAAAGGGACTCTCCTCCCATGTTAAAGACGCTCTGGCCGCTCGTGATCTGCCGTCCACTCTGAGTGGTCTAATCTCTCTGGCCACCCGGATAGACGTGCGATTTAGAGAGCGTGCCGAAGAGTCTCTCCTCAAGCAGCCTCAAGCTCGTCCAAGACGTCTTCCTCGCCTGGCTCCTGTCTTCCAGAGGCCGCTCCAGTCACCAGTTGTACCGTCTGCCGAAGAGCCTATGGAGGTGGACAGAGCCAGACTCTCTTCCCAGGAATGCAACAGAAGAAGACAGGGAGACCTCTGCCTCTATTTCATCAGGACGTGTCCCGTCCGTCATCAACGTTCGGGAAACGCCACCACCTAGGGTTCTTGGGAGAAGCGTCCCTAGGTGTGTGCGAAGCTTCTCCACGTTTGACCATTCCTGTGCTCCTCAGTGTTGGTACGGGCAGCCAGTTCCAAGTGTGTGCCTTCTTGGACTCCGGGTCCGCAGGAAATTTTGTGAATGCTGCACTGGTCTCGCAGCATCACATTCCAGTGATCCGCCTCGACAATCCCCTGGTCATCTCTTCGGTCAGTGGTCAGAACCTCTCTGATCCAGTCCAGTATCGCACTGAACCTCTGTGTCTGCAAGTTGGTGCCCTGCATATGGAGAGACTGTCTTTCTACGTACTTCCCCGTTCCACTTCCTCCATCCTATTGGGACTTCCGTGGCTGCAGGGACATGCACCTGTTCTTAACTGGCAGACTGGGGAGGTTCTTCGCTGGGGTCCTGGATGCCAGTCCCGCTGTCTTAGGGCTCTTCGTCCAGCCTCTACTATACCTTCCACCTTGTCTCCCAAGTCTTTGAAGGGTCTTCCCGCTGCTTACCTGGACTATGCCGATGTTTTCTCTGAAAAGCAAGCGGAGACCTTGCCACCGCATCGTCCATACGATTGCCCTATTGAACTGCTGCCAGGAACATCCCCGCCACGAGGTCGAGTTTACCCGCTGTCCGTGCCTGAAACTGCGGCCATGTCGGCCTATATTAAGGAAAATTCGAAGAAGGGATTCATAAGGAAGTCTTCTTCTCCCGCCGGTGCTGGCTTCTTCTTCGTGGCCAAGAAGGATTGTTCCCTTCGTACGTGCATATATTACTGCGGACTCAACAAAGTCACGGTGAAAAACCGTTACCCTTTGCCTCTCATCACCGAACTTTTTGACCATCTACGGGGTGCCAAGATCTTCACGAAGTTAAATCTGCGAGGGGCATATAATCTCATACGCATACATGAAGGTGATGAGTGGAAGACCGCCTTCAATACTCGAGATGGGCACTTCGAGTACCTTGTTATGCCCTTTGGTCTCTGTAGTGCTCCAGGACTTTGTTAACGACATTTTCAGAGACTTGCTCTATACCTGTGTCGTGGTATACTTGGACAGGGTGTTCTCTGCGGACATTGCATCCCATCAGGCCTATGTACGGCAGGTTCGCAGGCGCCTAAGGGCCAATTGCCTCTACGCTAAGCTGGAGAAGTGTCTATTTAATCAGAAGAGTCTTCCGTTCCTTGGATATATTATTTCGGACAAGGGACTTCAGATGGACCCTGCTAAAGTGTCTGCAGTACATCACTGGCCACGTCCAGTAGGGCTACGAGCTATCCAGAGATTCCTGGGATTCACCAATTATTACCGGCAGTTCATCCCACATTTTCCTCCCTGGTATCTCCCTTTGTGGCCCTGACGACGAAGAACGCTAACCCTAGACACTGGTCTCCGGCGGCAGAAGATGCCTTCACAAAGTTAAAGTCTGCTTTTTCATCTGCTCCCGTTCTTACTCGACCTGACTTAGAGAAACCGTTTTCTGGTTGAGGTTGACTCCTCATCCGTTGGTGCTGGAGCCACAGAAGGGCCCCAAGGGCAGAACCCTCACTTGTGGGTTCTTCTCCAAGACCTTTTCAGCTGCGGAACGGTATTACTCTATTGGTGAACGAGAGCTTCTGGCAATAAAACTTGCCTTGGAAGAATGGCGTTATCTTCTGGAGGGTGCTCGTTTTCCAGTTAATATCTACACCGATCATAAAAACCTTCTGTACCTCCAGACTGCCCAGCGTCTCAATCCAAGACAGGCTCGTTGGTCTCTCTTCTTCTACCGTTTCAATTTTCTCATACATTTCTGTCCTGCAGAGAAGAATGTGAGGGCCGATGCTCTCTCCCGTGCCTTCCTGTGATTGGGGAGGATCCTGCTCCTAGACATATTGTTCCTCCTGAACGCTTGGTTCTTGCTGCTCCTGTGGATCTTCGGCAACTTCCTCCAGGCAAGATATATGTTCGACCTGCCCTTCGGAGGAAGATACTGACTTGGGGACATTGCTCCCATGTGGCTGGGCATCCTGGGGTGCAGCGCTCTCTCGTCTTCATTTCCCGACACTACTGGTGGCCAGATATGGTCAAGGATGTACGGGACTTTGTGGGCGCCTGCACCTCCTGCGCTCGAAACCGATACCCAGCTGCCCGTGGACTCATGTGGCAATGGACTTTATTACCGATCTTCCATGCTCTGTGGGTAATACCGTTATCTGGGTGGTGACCGACCGCTTCTCCAAGATGGCCCATTTTGTTCCTCTGCCAGGCTTGCCGTCAGCCCCACGTCTTGCCAGCCTGTTCTTCCAGCACATCTTCCGGCTACATGGACTACCTCTGCACATAGTCTCGGACCGAGGGGTCCAGTTTGTTTCCCATTTCTGGCGGTCCCTGTGCCATCAACTACAAGTGAAACTGGACTTCTCATCTGCTTACCATCCTCAGTCCAACGGACAAGTTGAGAGGGTTAATCAAACCCTGGGCTGCTATCTTCGCCATTTTGTTTCCGCCCGACAGGACGACTGGTCCGCTCTGCTCCCATGGGCAGAATTCTCCTATAATTCCCTGGATTCGGAGTCTGCCGGCTCCGCCCCATTCATCATTGTGTATGGGAGACTTCCACGTCGACCCCTACCCCTCTCCGTGTCTGCTGATGTTCCTGCAGTAGAAGAGTTGGTAGTGGACCTTAAATCCATCTGGGAACAGACTCGTCGGTCTTTGCTTCAGGCGTCTGCCCGCACTAAGACTCAGGCGGATAAAAGACGCAGATCCCCTCCCATCTTCTCTCCTGGAGATAAAGTGTGGCTCTCCTCCAGATATGTTCGGTTGAAGATCCCCAGTTACAAACTGGGTCCACGTTTCCTGGGTCCGTTCGAGGTGTTACAGTGCATTAATCCAGTGGCATATAAGCTCCGCCTTCCCTCCACTATGCGCATCCCGATTTCTTTTCATGTCTCCCTGCTGAAACCTGTCGTCCTGAATCAATTCTCCCGGCATGTACCTCCTCCTGGTCCTGAAGCTGATACTTCTGATGTCTTTAGGTGAAAGAAGTCCTGCTGAAACCTGTCGTCCTGAATCAATTCTCCCGGCATGTACCTCCTCCTGGTCCTGAAGCTGATACTTCTGATGTCTTTAGGTGAAAGAAGTCCTTGATATGAAGACAGTCAGAGGGAGACAATTCTACCTTGTTGACTGGAGGGGGTTCGGCCGGAGGAGAGGTCATGGGAACCCGAAGAGAACATCCTGGATCGGGCTCTTCTCCACAGGTTCCTTCAGTCCAAAAAGAGGGGGAGGCCGAAGGGGGGGGGTACTGGCACGGGTGCCTCTGTGACCTCCCTCCCGAGTCAGAGGGGCACCCGTGCCGCGCTTCATGGCTGCCCCGGTCCCCCGGCTTCTTACTTACCCCGTCCCGTTCCCACGCCGACTCTGGCAGCACGGCGTGCGTGTCCCCGCCTCCTAGGGCGCGCGCGCGCCACCGTCGGCAAATTTAAAGGGCCAGCATGCCACTAATTGGCGCTGGCCATTTTCACTAAAACTACTTAAGCCTGTTTCGTCCTGTATCTCTTGCCGGATCTTTGTGCCTCACAGCCTGAGAGAAAGCTTTACTGCGATTAGCCTACGTTCCTGTGTCTCCTGCGTTCCTGTGTCCCTCTGTGTTCCTGTGTTACCTGAGCTCCTCCGTGTTCCCGTGTACTAGTGATCCTCCGTGCTGCTGTCCTGTGTGCTGTGTTCCCGTACCCCTGTGCTTGGACCTCCTGTTGCTGACCCCGGATTGAATTCTGACGTTGCATCTCTGCCGCCTGCCCTGACCCTGTGCCTGGACTTTGACCACGAGATTGATTGCCGTTCTTGTACATCAACCTTTGCCGCCACTGCAGACAAGTCACGCCTGTGGAACGACCTGGTGGTGCCACGCCGCAGCTTGTCTAACCCGTGAGACAAATTTGCAACTTTTGTGTGACTTTTTAACTAAAAATTTGCATATCCCAGACATTAATACCTCATGTGCTACAGTTATTAAGGCGTCTAAGCTGCTCTGACGAATCTGCTGAGCAAATAACATCTAAAAGCTGCTAAGACAGTCTTATAACTGGAATAAAATTCTGCCTTATGATAAATCTCCCTCCAAAGGGCGTTCTTTATCCTTAGTCTACAAATTTAGGGTTTTGGTTCTGTAATCTGGCATAGGGGTCAGGTGGTTTTTTGCTACTTTGGAAAAAAAAGACAGGTGCACAAAAGTAGAAAAGTCTTGAGCAACCCTCTCTAAGCTTTATCCTACCCCAGCACGGGAGTGGAGTGTTTTAGCACAAAGATTTGCGATTTTTTATCATAATTTAGACGAGAAAAGAAAAGGTTGGCAAGATGAAGCGCTAGGATGAGCGCGAAACGACTCGTCCCAGGAACGCTCCTCATGCATAAAATTCTTCTCTCCCTATAACGCATGCCATTTTTACAGATGTAAGAATAAAAGAAGATTTTAAAGAAAGTGGTGGGTGCCAACCTTTTCTTTTCTCGTCTAAATTATGATGAACAAATGTACTGTCTGCGTATATGGGTTAAAAAAGTTGCGCTGGTTATCGAAAAGCATTTAATCTATCTTTGAAGTGTCCATCCAAGCATCTCTTACTGCTGGGAAGAACAAGTTGTGAACTCAGCTTTCCAAGAAAAGGCTATACAAAAAGTACCACAACTAAAAACTGTGAGGAAGTTTGTTCTGCTGGTTATTGCTGATCTTAAATGCCGTAACAAGGGGCTTTTCTGGGATTGTACACCTGCTTTTTCCCTGCTTTTCTGGCATTTTAGGTGTCCTTTAGTTACATTTTTGGTAAAAATGAGCACAGAAGTCACATTCTGGGTGTGTCCGCATTAAAAATTCAGAAACTAAAACTAGAGTCTCATATTTCCTAAAATATTCCCTAGTTTATCATCCCAAACAGCAATCTCATGGTTATTTTCTATGAGCCCCCCTCATACCCTATGGATTCATTAGATACAGCCCCCTCACCCACATGGATTCCTTATGTACAGCTTTATGTGGGCCTCCCAGCATCTCCGAGCCCCTGCACTTGCCCAGGTATGCCAAGTGCTGGCGCCGGCCCTGCCATTGTGCCCAACAAATTTGCAAGAAAAGCAAAAAAGGAGGCAACATAAATGATACATTTGTTGGCCAGCTGCCCACAAACCGTACTGTACTATTTTGTCCAGTGAAATGTGTACGATTTTAGTACAGTTTAGTCCAATTTGAGTCCTAAGAACCTGCTCTATAATTTGCAAGAGCAGTTGGCCTGCCCATGGAACGCTGCATGGACCAGGGTGTTATTCACAAGAGAGGTCAAATAGGGACCTCACTATAACCCATTATTCTGGAATAAAACCTAACCTTTATTGTGTTTGCCGAATGGCTAGCTCACATCCAAAAAAAATTTAATGGGCATGAACCCTGAGTCAGAGTTCTGTCAGAATGCTGTGTGATGTAGGTCCGAATAGCATTTGTATGAGAAACCTTTTGTGCATATAACTATTTTGCTACACAAAATTATACCATGCATAAAGCTCCCATTCTCCTTTTTCTCTATGAGCACTGGTTATGGTTCTTAACACAGTTTAGGAAAAAGGTTTTACTTAACACAATGCATTCATTACATTGTGGGTCATATTTTGGCTTTTGTTTATCATAATTGAAAAAGACCATAAAGTCCCTCCTATAATGTAGATTGTTGGGTTATGAGATCATTGTTACATACTGCAATATGTGTATGTACAATGTGTATGTAAGTACAATTTGATATTGATTTTGGGATTCATTTTTATTTTACCTATCTTTTTGTGGAATATGATTATGTTAGTTATTGTGTTTACTAAAAAAAGAATCTAGAGAGTCAAAATAAACAGTTCCATAAAAAACACCATACACAACAGCAGACTGCAACACAGAAACCCCTTAATTCTAATAAATATTACTGTGATATTACCTTCTACTTTATAATTACAGTACATATAAATCATTACTTAGGATTTGGGTAAATATTCTATTTCGTAATGAATTATTAGCCCAGGTCTAAAAGATAATTTGAGGTGAGCTAAGATGACTCTTATGCTCCATGTATGGACCACTCCCTGGGACCAGGATGATGCGTGCAGCTTGCTACAGCTTGTATTAGGTGGATTTGTTTCAGACACTCAGACTGTAGTCTCCTCCCACTCATTCCTCCTCTTAACCCAGCTCTGATGGAACATGTGCAGATCCGTCATCATCACACAGTGTACACACAGCAGGCGTGCTCTCTGATCACATCACCCATCATCCTCATCTTCTTTCCTTAGGGAGGTAAGGTGAATCAATTTTATATGCTTTATTACTGTCTAGCTTACATATGTGGTGGGGAGATGGAGGGATTTGAGATGAAGCAGAGATGCTTGGCGATCCGAACAAAACACTGGAGGCCTGATGCTGATGGGATTTTATTTCTACACAGACCCTTGTACAGGATGGAGACACATGCTTATGCCGCATGGCAGTCTGGCAGCCCTGGTGTGGTTGTCTACAGGAAAGATCAGACCGCATGCTACTGCCATGTACATGTATCCTCTGATCATAAACCATGAGAATCTGATCAAATGCCTTACAGAAACGGCTTTACTGTAATTTATAGCTTCTGAGAGTTTATTGTGCTCAATATGTACATTTTATATTGCAAAACAATGAAAAGACTGGGTGATTATGTCTTATATATTTGAACAGTTTCATAGTAGATATTACTGTATTGGCTGGATGTAAAGACCCTTTACCTCTGCGCAGTGTGAATCATTCCCCGGTGATATCAGCCTCAGGCACTTGTGAAGGTCGAAAGGTAGAATTGTGGTTAAATCCTGATGTCATTACCCTTTTTGATGGCCTTACTAAATCTCATTAGGACGATGCAGGTCCTAATCATATAAGCTGACAGGGCGGATGAAGGGATGAAGGTGGTGCTAATGCTGTTGTACCGTCCCTGATGTCCATCCTCCAGCCACTGAGACATAATAGCATCAGTAAATATTATTGATTTGTGTCTACGACAGCTAGCAATGTTTTGAACACTGATAGTAAGCTGCATAGCACGCTGTCCATGCTCAGTGCTAGTGTGTTGCCTTTCAAGGGCAGCCTCCATTACCCCCCTTCCTCCATGTAAACTATGGTAGAGTAAACCCTGCCCTGCTGCTGCCTGGTGCACTAAAGCTGTGTGGATAGCACTGCTTGCAGAGAAATACCCGCCTCCTCCCCTTGCTCCCATGTCTCTTCTCCTCAATGACACGGGTAGGCCCACTTTCATCTAAGTGGAACGCCCCGGCTCATTGTATTCTTGTCATCTTTAAAACATGAACTCTTTTCGAGTACTCCAGCATGGGAACGGAACGGTTGCTTTCAAAAGAGAATATTAAGCAATCCATCCAAGAATGTCCACCCTTTTACATATAGTTACAGTATTTATGCAAATGTATATTACAAATTAATGCATCTGCATCTGTGATGGAATAGATTATGGTTTGGTGCTCATTTATACTTTACACACATTGTAAATTCAAGTTATGTGAGCTTGCAATGTAGAGTTATTTAGTTTCATTTAAAATATGTGCAAATCTACTTTAAAACCATAGTAACCAGTCAAACATTTGCTTTCATTGTATAACTTTCATGGGTCAGATGGTTGGTTACTATGGCTATAGTAAGGATTTACACCTTTAACCTAAGTGGTTAATTTGTAGACCTTTGAGAGTACTCCTCCTTTTTTCTCTCTGTACAGCATGGTTAGCTGCCTGTTCTCCCACACAATATGATTTGGTACTGCATATTTGGTACTGAACAGAAGCAGCCCAAACTGGAGTAAACCTTTAAATAAAGGCTATGCTGTGGTTTTCTTGCAACAAATTTAATTTGTCCAGAGATTGAACTTTCATTATGCAACATTGCATCATACAAAAATACAGTTACTAGTAATTTAATTTCTAGCAACTTTATTGTTATGGTTGCGTCAATCTCATGCTGAGATGTACTGTACAATAGTAAAAGTTGTAACCTATAGTCTCTATTGAAATGATGTGTATACACCTACTTTTAAGACCGCAATCCGTGCTTTGCTTTCAATACCTGAGCTTCCTTCACTAAATCAGTTGCTTTGACTGGTTCAGTGTGATCATTGATTTCTTTAGCGAGCATGTTGTCAGAACACAGCAGAGATCTATAGGCTCGATGATGCAATATTAGCAAACTATTTGATATGGCTACAAACTAGGCAAATCACAGACAATACCTATGTTATATACTGTAACTACTGTGTATACTGTATATACATACAAATCAAAATACAAGCTGTACAAGATAGGTTCTGTAGGTTTGTAATTAAGTTGAACTTGTATATAAGTCGGAACTTATATTTTATAATTGTAACCCCAGCTAAATTTTTTGGTCTCGGTGTGACAATTGGATTTTAAAACTTTTAGGTTGTCATAAGAACAAGGATTAACAATAAATATTAATTGCAGACATCTGTGATAGCTTTTATAGCTGATCATTGTAGCCTAGGGCTAAAGTACAATAAATTACCAACATCCAGAGGTCCCTTTGTAACTAGGGGTTGTAAGTCGAGTGTTCTTAAGTAGGGGACCGCCTGTAAAAATCTTAACCATATCACTTTGCAATGTGTCCCCAAGATAAGTTAACATTCATTAAGATGAGAACAATTACAAGTTCATAAGACACAAAAACAGCAGTGATCTGGAACAAATGGAGGGAGGACCCTGCCTGTGAGGGCTCATAATCCATATGTGAGGGTAGCTGGAGACACAAGGTGAGGGATTATAGCAGTGGGAATATTCCACATTTTAAGCAATCCTAAACAGGTAGGTTTTCAGTTTATGTTGGGGGACAGTCTGACATATTTTGGTAGAGAGTTCCTGTACTGGAGTTGGTTGTGAAAAGAGCGGATGGTATGATACTGAAGCTGAATGTCCTATGAGGAAAGATTATGTGTTATTGGCTACCTTTTTCATGTAGGGCTTTGTAAAACATACAGGACAATGTCTATGGCTATTTTGATATTTTAAACTGAATTCTTTGTGCAATAGGTAAGCAATGGAGAGTGGCAGAGCAGAGAGGCAGTGGAGAAATATGGAGATAGATGGATTACACTGACAGCAGGGTTAAGAGTGGATTGGAGGAGAGTTAAGAATGGTTGCCCGAGAGGAATTATCAATATATCTTATCTACCAAAATCCCTGCACGTTTCAGAAAACTTCAAAGTTTCAGATACCGATTAAATCCGTAGGACTTCAGTTGTAATCTTCACAACCCTCCATCACCATAGCCTATGCAATGTCATATACGGCAGGTCCCTCTTCCGAGCAGAATTGAGTTGCCAGCTAGGACCCCTCCACTTTGAATGCCCTACAGACACAACGCATATTGGAAGCCTCAGAAATCCTCGATGAGGTGGTACAGTTAGAAGTGCACCTAGTAGTAGGACTTCTTTCTACTTTATTGCCTGTGACCTTTAGGTCACACACTGCCACTCTACTATTCCAACATACCAAGAATTAGGTGCACATCTCATAGTGCTTTTTGAGCACCCCATGCACTTCAGGTTGGAAGTGCTCACACCCGCTGCTCTATTAGACACCACAGGCCCTTGGTATTTTTGAAAGCGCACTAGTACTATATGTGTAATAAGGTCACCAGTATTACTGACCAAAAAATCCCCTTCAAAGATGTTGTCCAGTCTTTATCATGTTATAAAATTGTATAACTTTATTTTGCTTTGGGATTCAGTTACTCATAATTTGCACAATGTATGGATCCTCAGACAAGCAAGACAGAAAGCATAAGCTATTTTGTTTGAATCCCTGGCAGACACAGAATGGATTTCATTTTAGTCAAAGAGGTCCATGAGCCGACTATATTGTCATGGGACAGACTTAAGAAAAACAATGCAAAAGTGACAATATTTAATGTAGTAGAATTGCTTGATGGATGGGAAATGATATAAAATGCAATATAATACTTTTTTCAATGATTAATCAATGTGTGTATAAATATGTTCAGGTTATGCTTGTAAAACATGGAAAACATGACTTTCTTTTTAAAAGCCAAAAAATAAGACGCAAATAAGTTGATGTGAATTGATAAGGGTAATAAACACAATGCTAGTAGAAGTGCTTTATGGATTGGAAATCATATAAAAAGCAATAAAATACTTTTTAAAAATTATTTATGGCCGTATCTATAAAGCAGTTCAGATTATGCTTGTAAAGATAATTGGAAAACCAAAAAAATGAGACACAAATAAGTTGATGTTAAGTGATAAGGGAAATAGGCACTATGCAACATATTGGGGCTTATTTACTAAGGGTCCGCGGATTGCACTTTTCATCGAATTTTTGAAATTTTCGGGATTTGAGCCACAGTGACAGGTGTTTAACTGGGGATTGTGTCGCAGCTGTGCTGACTTTCATGCAACAGAAATCGGGGGTCGTGTCGTCGGAAGATCCAACTTATTCGGACTGAGCACGGGATTCAAGATGTTGCAAGACAATGCACTTACATGCACCAGGATGAAGAAGGGGAACTCCGGCAGACCTGAGCAGGGAAGCGACACATCCAGGATATCAGGCGCACAATCTTAGTGAATCGTGGCAGGCAGCAGATGTGCATTCCGGTCGGACAATGCAATTACAGGGATCGCGCAGGACGGGTAAGTAAATGTGCCCCTTTGACAACAGTCATAATTTCATGTCACTTTCATAATGATTAAAACACAATAACTTAAGGGCCATTGTGTTCAGATTTTGACAAAACCACATCTATATGTAAAGGTGAGAGCTGGAGACTTGAACCCCCCCTAACAAGTGCACATCCTTCCTATGTGTATTGCTGATGCTCTGCTGCATTTTCTGTGGTTTTGGTACAAACTATAGAAACACGTTAAAACTTTTTTTCCGTTAATCCTGCAAGGATTGTTGTCACATGATGGAAACTCTGGTGCTATTTGGTTTTTGGCAGACTCTGCAGACACTTACATTGATAGCTTTGAAGTTTTTTTGAGTATGTCATGTGAATAAGATATTTATGATTATTTAAAATACTTTGTCTCCCCAAATAACATTTCCTTAAATCATTGCTGAAGCAGAAGATATGAGATTTGTTCTCTTGTCAAAGGAATAGTTTTGTTAAAAAATATTCGGTTAATTTTCTGTAAAGAACTAAACTTCTGAATGTGGAATAAGTTTAGCGGGTGAATGAAGGTGTCTAGGAGAATTTTACATGGAGATGTAAAAGGGATAGAAAAGTGACTAGTTGAGGCTGTGAACAGCCTACATGGTTTATAAAGAAATAATACACTTCATTATTCAGGATCCTTGCAGTCTTTGTCAATTTTAGGATTTGTGACATTTACTGTACACCAGTATGACAAATGGTGCAGACCATGATAAATTCATTGGAACTATTGTAAGTTGTTTCTCATTGCTACTGAAGAAAGGCGCACAAAAAAATCCTTAGATTTTCTCAGAAATCAAAGGTGTGCCTTATTGTCCAGTGTGCCTTATATATGCAATGTACTGACAGACAACAGCTGCCTTGAACTGCGCACTGGTCTGCCACCTGCTGGTCATTCATCCTTATAATCAGGTGCGCCTTATACATGAACCTAGACATTTTAGCAGGCATTTATTGATTGTGTGCCTTATACTCAGGTGCGCCTTATAGTCCGAAAAATACTGTATTTTGTAAGGGGCTGACTTTATTGTGAGTGACACAAAACGTTGTACGAGGATGTAACTGTTTAGCAAACTCCAAAGGGGAACAATTCCCTAAGTTCCTTCAAACAGTGCATGTATAAAAATATGTGACTATGAGAATTCTCATAATGGCCAATCCTTCTAGTCCTTATGGAGCCCACTGGAAAAGTACTTTAAATAGAATAGAAAATATATACAGAATCCTGATGTAATTTGAACAAAAAAAACTTTAATGAAGTGTGCCAGATTTATCAAGGGTATAAGCAGTTTTTATACACTGTTTCGATTAGTAAGACAAAAGGGATGTGGATTCCAGAAAGGGAGCAAAAAAATTCCAAAAAATTAGGCAAATGCACTACAATTTTGGTGCACATTTCTGTTGTAAACTGAGCCAACTAATAGGAGTTTCAAAGTACCACAGATTTTTACTACACTAGATTTATCATCCAGTATTAGACACTTTGATGAATCAAGCTGCAGCATAAGGCTATATTCACACGAACGTATGGGGGATGTATATACCGCCGATATATGTCCCCCATACATCGCTATGGACTCATGGCGCCCAACAGGAGCGGTACGGAGCCGCACATGTGCGGTACCGTACCGCTCCATACCCCATAGAAAGATAGGACATGTCCTATCTTTCTATGGAATATGGCGGCGTGCGCCATATATTCCTATGGAGAGGGGCGGGGGTGAGCGGCAGTCTCCCCCTTCTCCTCTCCCCCGGCACTGCCGAGTGCCCCCAGTGCTGCGGTACGGCGGGCAACGGCAGTGTGAATGTAGACTAAGACTTTACAGTCTAAGGCTACATTCACACTGCCGTTGCCCGCCGTACCGTACCGTAGCGGGCAACGGCAGTGCACGGGGAGAGGAGGAGGAGGTGAGCGCAGCTCACCCCCGCCCCTCTCCATAGGAATATATGGCGCACGGCGCCGAACTACGGACAAAGATAGGACATAGGGCCCCGTGCGCCGTCTATGGGGGACATATATCGGCCGTATATATACGTCGGCCTTATATATACGTCCCCCATACGTCAGTGTGAATATAGCCTAAGGGGTCTGGCTTTGTCAGTTTTTGGGACTTTTCTTGGCTTTTCTGCTGGTCAGATTTATCTTAGCGTTTTTTCCTTATTGCTACATGTGGTGTCTGGTCTCGAGTGAATTTTCAACTTTTTAAAACAAAAGTCACAAATATTTTTTGCAAAGAATGTGGGCACTAAAATAGAAACTGTCTCAGATTGTTAACAAGAATTTGCAAACAATTTGTTAACAAAATGCTAACAATCTGTTAACAAAACCCAATGTGTAAACAATTTGTTACACAAACCCATTCTGTAAACAATTTGTTACACAAACCCAATTTGTAAACAACCTGTCGACAAAAATCAGTAAACACTTTGTAAACAATAAATTGTAAATAACTTGTTAACAAAAAACAATTTAATTCAATTTGCTTCAATCTCAATATAATATTCAATTACAATAGTTGAAGACCAATGTTTAAGACTTTTAAAAACATATTCATGCATAAAAAAATAGCGATTCTATGTAGACAAAAGACGCAATTATACATAGACAAAGAAGTAAAACATGAAATCCTTTTTTAAGGTACTTTTTTATAAAATTCCCAAAAGGGAAAGAAAAAAAGGTTCGCAGATATTTGATAGATGAAATCTATATTTGTTGATTAACATATATGTGTTGAGGTTTACGACCAAGGGGTAAGTATTCCAGGAGGTTTGTGTTTTCAGGTCATAGGGCCCTATGCCTGTAATACACGTTTTTGTATAAAAAAAATTAAAAATAAAATGAAAATTAAAAATAAAAATAAAAAATGGACAATAAAATTAGTTTCTTTGAGCAGCTTTCAATCTTTTAAGACAATTGTAGCCTCCATGTGGTACCTTTATGGTTTGTAATATGCGATTGTTTGTTATATTATTTGGCACTCACGGTTAGTTGATGTTCAGCTGGGCTCATGTTAGTGTTTCTTAGCGGGACCGTGTTGCCTTATTCCGCGGGTTCCGATCACCAGCTATGTCTATTTCGCTGCTTTGTCGTCCCAGGGGACGTTATGTAGAGTGTCTCTGGGCTGTGCATAAGGATTGAGCAGCTTCATACCTTACAACATCTATGATTCACATTGGTGGACTATTTATTTGAAAGTACAACATAACCTTGCTCCGGAGCTTCAATGCCGTGTGTACTACAAAAGCTGACAACACATGATATCAAGATCAGCTAGTTTGGGCTGCGGGAGGTGAAAACCCACGATCCACAAGCCGGTCAAAGGCGCCTTCAACGGCGTTCTGAACGCCACTACAGAACAAAGAACGCATCCAGCTTGCACAGCCCAGAGACACTCTACATAACGTCCCCTGTACAAATAAGCACAAACACCAAGAAAATTCTCAAAAATTTCTTTGAAACACTTGATAAATTGGCCTTAATGTCTTCAATTTCTTGATTAGAAAATCAGTGGTAACCCTAGTGTATTTTGATGGGTACTGTAGCTTTCTTCATGCTGTGGGAAGAATTCTGCAAGTGCCAGTAGCAGCAATGTTCTTCTGGGAAGCCATTACACCACACATAATGAGGTGAAAGAGATTACCTTCACATGTTACAACTTCATAGTCCTATGTAATTTCCATGTAATACACTAATATGTATTCTAATTATCTACTTCATAGAATACCAACCACTATGGATCTTTGAAGAAGCCTTCCCCTGAAAAGAACCCTAAATATTAACTAAAACAATATTTTACCAGAATAAACTTTTACTTGAGAATCTGCCTATCCCGAAGCAATACAGAAACTGTATCATACATTCAGATGCCTAAGAACAGTAAAGTAACTAAAAGAGAGCTGGACGATGATGTTGTGGATTCTGTTAAGGATCTGCTGTCCAATGAAGATTCTTGTGAAGAAAGCTTTAAGAAGAGTGAGCTGATGGTCCAGGATGATTTGGACAAAGACAGAGATATTGAGGATGGATCAGACATTGATGATGAAAGACCAGCCTGGAACAGCAAGTTACAGTATATTCTCGCACAAGTTGGCTTTTCTGTTGGCTTAGGAAATGTGTGGCGATTTCCTTATTTATGTCAGAAAAATGGAGGAGGTAAGAACTAAATATGGTTTTATTAGTTAAAAGAACAAATAATGATTCCATAGTATGCACATCGGAAATGTCTAAATAGTAAAACTCCTTTTAGGTTGTGGAAGGAGAAAAGAACAGAATGCAAAATACGCTGACAATTAACAAAATTCTACCATGCCAAATCATTTTTCTTGTCACAAAGTACAGTGACAGGCATTGTACAGTAAAAACAAATCTGTTTTTGGATAAGGTGCATCTGTTACTGAAAACCCTTTATTCTATCTCAGGAGTCCAAATCTTAGTCCAAATTTGGGGATGTATATTTGCAAAATCCTTTTTCTGCATAATAGGTATAAATGTAGATACAGGCAGTCCCTGGGTTACATACAAAATAGGGTCTGTAGGTTTGTTCTTAAGTTGAATTTGTATGTAAGTCGGAACTGTATATTTTATCATTGTAATCCCAGCCAGAACTTTTTTGGTCTCTGTGACAATTGGATTTTAAAAATGTTGGGTTGTCATAAGAATCAGAATTAACAATAAAGCTTCATTACAGACACCTGTAATAACTGTTATAGATGTTTATTGTAGCCTAGGACTAGATGCTTGTGATTGGGTTCTAGGACATCCATTACCAAAAGGTTAAAGGGGTTGTCCACTTTTAACAAATAATTGATACGGTTTGTGTAAGGAAAAGTTAAACAATTTTCCAATGTACTTTCTATATCAATTCTTCACAGTTTTCTAGATCTCTGCTTGCTGTTCTGCTATAGAAAGCATGTATGTTTACTTCCACTGGATAGAAATCTGTCCATGGTCATGTGATGGACATGCAGGTGCACCTGTGTGACTATGTAGAGATTTTTATCCACTGGAAGTAAACATAAAACATTCCTATAGAAGGACAGCAAGCAGAGATCCAGAAAACCGTGAGGAATTTATACAAAAAGTATATAGGAAAATTGTATAACTTTTCCTTACACAAACCATATCAATTATTTGCTGAAAGTGGACAAACCCTTTAAGGTTTACAGAGAAGAAAACCTAGTTTGATAGTAAAGATGGCTCTCCTTATTGTATGTCACTCCATACATAGTACAAAACATCTATATTAGTAGACAGAGTAGCTGTGGCAGCACCTGAATGTTTTAGTAACATTTCTATAGCAGAAAGTGGTACATGATGTGAGCTATAGGTGCTGTATAGGGGCTGTCCTGACCTCTCTATTATCTTGGAGTTTGTCTATAGGGGCCAATGATCAAGAATAGGCTGCATTGTCAAATAGCCACCATTACTATATTCATCACTATACAGTTTACATTTGTCAGCAGAACTTTTGACCTTTACACCAGACAATGTGCTACCCACAGACAGGAATATTAGGCCTTATATAAAAGATGCAATCACCCAATTGTTTGCCCATTTATCCTACAAAATGTTTGTTCCAATAATTAGCTGAATAGTGAGTTTATGTAAAATTAATGTTGTTTCCCAGCTGTTAAAAAATAGAAAAAATGTACATAATTGTTTAATCATTGTTCAATCTGATTTTCATTCCTAACATATTCTATATTTTTCTATTCGTATTCTTTCTAGGTGCATATCTGGTGCCATATTTAATACTTCTACTAGTTATTGGAATTCCACTTTTCTTTTTGGAGCTTTCTGTAGGACAGAGAATACGTAGAGGAAGTATTGGAGTATGGAATTACATTAGCCCTAAAATGGGTGGAATTGGATTTTCAAGCTGTATTGTAAGCATGCTGTTTTGTCTTAACTTTGTGCAACTTCAATTACAACATTTTTATTGCTATATGGTTAACAGAAAAGTTAAATGATGTGGTAAAAGAAAGAAATAACACAACTCCATCAGCATCATAGGGAAACTAAAGAAGCATACAGTATGTACTCTACTTTGGCTAAGACTTGGGTAGTAAACAACATTGTTGTTCCTGATATAACAAAAAAGCTAACTAGGACTATAACTAGAAAAAAAGTATGTAGCCGCAAACCCTAATCTGACCTTAAAACAATTCTCCAACTTTAGAGTTTTCTGGTATGTGCATTAGACATGCCAGTAGATTATGGTCAAGGTCAGGAAGCTAATACTCTGAACAAAAGGTCCAAGAGCCAGATCAAAGGTGATCAGCCCTAAGTCATGCATCTGAAAAGCTTTGCAACCATTGAATTGTACCAGGTTATTATAAGGCATTCCTGAGTCAGAGTCAAAAACAGCCACACTATGTCCCAGTGTCAGGACACCTTTGTTTAGGATCTTGGTGAAAAGGTCCTTTAATCTAATACCCATCTCTCTCTCCTCCCATGTAGAGACAAAGGAAAAAAAGGCAGCACACCAGATTGTAGTGAAAAAAATACCTTAGTGGATTTATTCCATGTGAAAGAGCAACGTTTCGGCTCCAAACAGTGAGCCTTACTCAAGCTGAATATCCATGATTGTGTACAGATATATAAGCAAAATGGAGGAGGTCATGTGATCATTATTGACCAACACAGATAAAGTGCAAAGTTCAAGCAATGTGCAAAGTTCAAACAATCATAATGCTCATAAAATGTACTAAAATACAAATATCAAATAGATGCATCACTAGATTAAAGTGCATGTGCATGTCTCAACATGGTATATGTATACATGTATATTTTTAGAATACATCGTGATCATTCCTTGATGTGTGTGAACACTGACATAATAAAAGTGAAAAAAAATCTTAAAACATCCATAGCTAACAAGCCATAAACAAAGTCCCCATCGTCTCACCACCTTATATTAAAAGAAGAGCTAGTGATAGCCGTATACACCATCGCACTGAAATGCACACACTGGGAATGGCGACCGCGGGTGTGCGGATCGGCACATTGTAAGCCTATGGATAGAACTACTGTCAATCAAAAGACCAAGAGATTTCCCCGGTTTGGTTAGCTAATAAGAGCAGTGGCTTTCCTTCACAGCCTCAAATGTGAAGTGCCTACAGATTTGTATAAAAGTGGATGTTGTAGGCCAGATATGAGGCATTCTAAAAAAGGGTGGGGTGTGGGACTGACGATTGTTTAACCAAAGGGGACTGAAAACTATTCAACACTTTACCAAAGGCATATTAGTGAAGGCTGGTCGATATACAATATATCACAACATGATTAAAATATAATTCATTTTTATTAATGATTATAGTATAAAAAACCACTACAACATTAGAGTATAACACAAAATCGTTCCCGAAGGTCCATCTAATTCATCACTGCATCACAAAACAATTCATGAACGCATCTTTTCATAAGGCATCCTAATACTGTATATGCAAATTGCTATAATATCACAAAAAGTGCCATTGCAAAGACAACTCAATATATACCTATATACCAATTTACCCTATATTTCCTATATATTATCTATTCATCAATCAATCAATCAATCAATCTTCTATTTCTCATACCTATCTATCTTCTATCCTCTGTCTAGCTATCTATATATAATCTACCTTATATTTATGCATCTATAAATCTATCATCTATCTATACATCTATATCATCTTTCATGTTTATCTTCTATCATCAATCTACCTTTCATCTGTCATCTTATATAACATTCTCCCATAGTCCCATATTACAGATTTCCTTACCATACTACTGTGTGTAACTACAAAGTGTTATTACCGTGCATGGCTAAAGGAGACTCTTACTGAATGTGATTGTTCGTAAAATAGTTTTATTTTTATTTTTTACTTTTAGTTTTGCCCAGGGCCCCACTTTGGCTGTAAAATAGGAATATAACTCCATATTTAAAAACCCCGTTGCACACAGTCCAGCAGTTCTGCTTTCCATTCAGTTTCACCACTTTCTGGTCCAGCAATGATGTCCGGGCACATGGGCTTTTCTGATTGTTGTGAATCATAAGTCATTTCCTTTAAGATGGTGTATAGCCTTTTCCATACTTTTGTACTCATACACTTGTTTTATTTTTTTTAGGTCTGTTTGTTTGTGGCTCTGTACTACAATGTCATCATTGGATGGAGTCTGTTTTATTTCTCACAGTCCTTCCAGCATCCTCTGCCATGGGACCAATGCCCTTTGGTTAAAAATGCTTCTTATACTTGTGAGTTACCTCCAAATTTATTGAAAATAAGGATAAACTAGAAAACTCCTCCTCCTGTGTCTCCATGAGGTTCAAAATGTTACATAGTCTCATCACTTAACAATAAAGATATTATAAAATAAGTGTGGTAACACAGCGATGAATGGTGCAAAGGAGGTCATATTATAGTAGTGGGGACACAAGGGATACATTTATAGAAGTGTGGGAGGAGATGTTTATAGCATTTTGGGGTGGGGCACAAGGATGTCATATACTATATGAATGGGGATACACACTGTAATAGTCTTTAGTAGTTATTTTCTGCTTGATAACATTAAATAAATAGCACTCAGAGATAGTTTTATACTTGATCTAATTTGTTAACACCGACCAAATATTATTCTGATTACCAAGACATGATAAAGGTCACACAGGCTTAGCCCATAGGGTATTCTGAGCTGTTAATACAACTTACTGTGACTGTAGGCAACTAGACTTGGAAAACATTGTAACTAAGCTATGGAGGGGATAAGTATAGTATATTTCTTTTGTATAGCAGCTGTAACATTCTGTTAAATATATCCAGCATAGCAAACCCTTTAAATATAGGAATTCTAGTTGCCTACAAAAAATATCACTAGGTGAAGCTAAAACAAGTATGTCTTACAAAATTATTATCAAAAGAAGGAATGGTGTCACATACAGTTTTATTGTGTTTCAGATATTGAGCCAGAATGTGAGAAAAGTTCTGCAACTACATATTACTGGTACAGAGAAGCCTTAAATATTTCCAACTCAATTACAGAAGGTGGAGGGCTCAACTGGAAGATGACGTTGTGCTTACTAGCTGCATGGATTATGGTGTGTCTTGCCATGATCAAAGGCATTCAGTCTTCAGGCAAGGTGAGTATGTAGTATATCCACATCATCTACAGGTTTATGAGGCCATAAAAAAAGAGGGAAGGGAAATTGTGCCACTTCTGCAGTACTGCCATTGTATTCCGATCCTCTGTATGCTATTACAGTAAGACATAAGTTGCAGTTTGTGGTCTTTCTTATCCAATACATTAGAGAGCGTATAAAGTAATCCCCAAGTTTACTTCTATGGAGACGCAAGGAATGTAGCTGAGGATATTTGATGTAGGCAAAGGGAAATGGAATTTTACTAAAGCCTGTTCACACAAATAATATGATTCACAAATTTCCTATGGAGTTAACTACAACTTTGGCTGAATGCTACACACCTTAGCTAATCTTACATGCTGGAAGGCTCCTGTTTCTAAGAGGTTAGCTCTGTAGGTGAGTCAACAGCCAGGGAATTATAGCACATGCTGAAATAGACATTACAAAACAGTGGAAATCTTCATTTGTACTGATAAAATGGGTTTTTCCACTAAAACTACTGCTACATGGTTTATCCCTGTTCCTGTCACTTGTATGGGACAGACAGAAAGATCTCTGAAATGAAAAGGGCAGGGTTTCTGTGCACAATGCCCCTCCTCAGAAGGCCAGAGGAAGATCGATCAAAAACTGTGATGAAAGTTTCAGATGTACCAGTTTTTTTCTTAGAGAATTCTAGCTGATTTTTCAAGGCGGTAATTGCAATGCATGTCAGTTTACAAGTAAAAAAAAGATCTGCTGCTCCTACAAGAGTTTTTTTTGTAAACAACTTTATTATAATGCTACTGGGTAAGGCTACATTCACATGAATGTGTCCTTACCGTGCTATACACGTTGGTGCACGGGAGAGGAGGAGGGGGTGAGCGCTGCTTGTCCCCGCCCCTTTCCATAGAGATACATGGTGCACTGTGCCGTAATACAGGGAAAGATAGGACATATACAGACCGGTACGGAGCAGCACACGTACCATACCGCTCAGTGCGCCCATTGCCGCCCTATGGAGGATGTATATACAATGTTCATATATACGTCCCCCAATGGTCGTGTGAATGTAGCCTTAAGCAGTAGATTTTCCTTGCAGTAAAAATGAGTAATTTACATAGACTTTAGCTACACTACACTCTGGGCATGATGGGATGAAGAACAGGATGGGCAGTGTCGTGGACTGGTCTAAGCAGTCTTCCTCTGGTTTTGACATGCTTGTGCAGCGCTGCGTAATCTGTGTGCGCTATATAAATAAAGAATTATTATTATTATTAAGAGGTTGGAGATTCTTATTAGATATGAGGCGCTCAGGGGCGTAATTTGAGGGGGGTGCAGAGGTTGCGTTCGCACCCGGGTCCAAGAAGTTTAGGGGGCCCTTATGGTGTCACTTTCTCATATGAGAAGACTATTACTATAAACCATACATTGTAGTCGGGGGCCTGGGACAGACTTTGCACTGGGGCCCATCAGCTTCTAGTTACGCCACTGGAGGCGCTCATGGTAATTTTAAGACTTGTGTTTAAAACATCAGTCTTAATGAATTCCCCCAAATGTCTCACTCAGCAAGATTCAACAGGGATCCTGCTTAGAAAAGTCTAGGATTGGACATTAACATGGAATAACATGTTTTGTATTAATGTCCCCCCAGGTCATGTATTTCAGTTCTCTTTTTCCATACGTGGTTCTTACATGTTTCCTCGTGCGAGCTTTGCTCTTAAATGGCTCCATTGATGGCATTCGACACATGTTTACTCCAAAGGTGAGTGTGTACAACAGGATGGTTATAATCTTTATCGTATCCTCAGTTTTTTTTATGTATGTTTCTCCAAAAGTAAACAGAAAAGCAGCTGTTATTAAGAAATTGGTGACCGTGTTGCTCATAAAGCTTGCCTTTGAAAGCACAGAACCATGGTCAGTCCATGTAGAACAGGACTCTGCATTGTTTCACTATGATGCACATAGTGTCCCATGCTCTGTACTGCGGTCGTGCTGGGGGGCACAATTGATGAATGCCCCCAATTTGTTTTTCATTGATCAGTTACAGTTGTGTTCCAATGGCCTAAACTTTAGTTTAGTCTGTATGCACCTTTATGTAAAGGGGTTGTCCAGGTAAGCAGAGGCCAGCACGGAAAGAAGTAAATATATGCTGTTTATTATTTTTAAAGAATATCTACCACCAAATTCAGGCGTGATAAACTAGGGACACTTACTCATAGATTACTGGCACAATCACTGTGGTTATCTTCTTATATTTGTTATTCATGGCCTCCTTTTTTCTAAAATTAACTTTTAAAAGTATGTTTTTAAACCAGAAAGGCTTTAGGATTGTGCTGCAGCTCCTCCTCTTAGACAATACTGAAGATTGATTTAAAGTATCGATATTGATTTAAAGATTTAAAGTATCATTAAAAGTGACACCACCCACTCAACTCAATACTCAATAGACTGAAGTATGAAAAAGTTTCTAGCGCCAGAAAATGGCAAAATTCCCCCACAAATTTTTGTACAGGAGGTTCTAATTTTTTTGTAAATGTATTATAAAACCTATACAAATTTGGTATCCCTGTGATTGCACCGACCCAAAGAATAAAGTAGATATGTTATTTGGAGCGCACAGTGAAAGCCGTAAAATCCAAGCCCACAAGAAAACGTTGGAAATGTGTTTTTTCACCATTTTCACTGGATTTGGATTTTTTTTCCACTTCCCAGTACACGGCAGGGAATATTAAATACCATCACTACACATAGCTTTTTGAAGGTGGGGAGTGAAAAATGGAAATGAAAAAACAAAAAAGGGCCAGGTCGTTAAGGAGTTAAAGCTTCCCCCCAAGCCATGTATTGGAAATGTATTTACCTGCTTTTTTTTTTAAGAAAAATGCAGTTGTATGTGACAACTTCCAGAAACTCCCATTCTACATAAGGATAAAACTTATAGTGAAAGTTCATAATAAAGGATTTAGCTCATTATTTCCCTTGTCTAAAGACAAAACAAGGACGTTGTAGGATGAATTCTCCTGAAGTGCTGGTAAACACGAGGCAGCAAGGGAATGAGCGACCTTCATTAACAAAACAAGACAGAGATTGTGGTGACTAAATATATATTCTAAACTCCTCAGTATAAAAAAGATCTACATAATCTTCTCTCTCTACAGAATAACTCTCTCTTCATATCAAATGTGGGCTCAATAACATTAAATGTTACAGAATGGAAGAGAGAAAATTATTCCTCCCTCAAATTTCATGGGGTGCAGACCCTTGATGATCTCTTATCATATATGGATAAATGTGTGGACCCATGTAATGCACTGAATAGGGGGCCACCAAGTATATGGTACAGCAGTAGTTGTGCCCCTGGTTTCCCAGAATAAATATAAAAATGTCTGCTTTTTTTTTTAAACAACAGCGCCACTCCTCTCTAGAGGTAAACTACAGCATTGCATCCTAGACCCTTTCTTTGTAAATGGAGCAGCAGTACAAAAACTGACACAACTGATGGCCTGGTGTGTGTTTATATAAAATACGAAAATATGTTTCTCTAATCCTGGAAATTCCTTTAAAGTGTCCTGCTTACATCATAATACAGTCTCTTTGCTTTGTATTTTTATAGATTACTATCATTTCATCGATCACATGCTGTAAATTACTGTATGGACATAAAGGAATGGATCAGACAGGTTCAATATCACACATGGCTATAGGAATGTATGTGATATACCATGAATTTGTCTTTTCTAGCGGTGGCAGTAATCAGTATATAGCGCCACCTAGTGTCAAATAACATAACTACTTCTTCCACATAAAGCGAGCTAAGAATTTGCGTCCATTTAATATCACCAAGCTAAAAAAAAACTAAAAGTATTGCACTTTTACTGTTGTCTAACTCACTTATCTTCTCATTCCAGCTTGAAATAATGCTAGAGCCTAAGGTCTGGAGAGAAGCAGCGACACAAGTGTTCTTTGCACTGGGGTTGGGATTTGGAGGAGTTATTGCTTTTTCAAGCTACAACAAGCGAGACAACAATTGCCACTTTGATGCCGTCTTAGTGTCGCTCATCAACTTCTTTACATCAGTATTGGCAACTCTGGTTGTATTTGCTGTATTAGGATTCAAAGCAAACATTATGAATGAGAGCTGCATCTCGGAGTAAGATTCCCTGTTCATTTTCCCATTCACTCTATTGATTATAACGAGTAACATCAGCCTATTAAATATTTTTCTTTGATATCTATGTTACTATAGGAATGCGGGAAAAATTGTAAGACTTCTACAAGCGGGCAATCTGAGCCACAGTGTTATTCCCCATCATGTGAACTTCTCCAGTATCACAGCACAGGATTACGAGTTGGTGTATGATATTATCAAAAAGGTTAAAGAAGAAGAATTTGATGCGCTTGGGTTGGCAGCATGCCAGATAGAGGATGAACTTGACAAGGTAAACTTCTGCTCCTGTACTTTTTATTATTTCTGTAGTTTCCTTTTAGGTTCCTTGTAGTAATTATAAAAAAGTTTGTGTCTTTCCCTTGAAAGCTCATCAGTTTATCCCTCCACCGCCTATTTTTCTATATTACGTAAGAGGCAGATGTAATCAATTCACATTATATGTAACTATATCCCATTGATCTGTACATCTGTACAAGCCTGCATGTGCACAATATAAAGACTACTCCTTATGCCTTCTCCATTTATTCCACTCTTAGAGCATCTATCAGACTACCGTACATGTTGCTAACCCTCAAAAAAAAACCTCCATTTGCATTCCTTGTTGAGTCCATGTTACACATTCGTATGTCATCCATATTTGTCACATCTGCAAAAACAAAAAAGGCTAGCTGACTAAAATTAGCTGGCAGCATTCACAAAATTGGTCTGTTTTTTTTTTTTCGCTGACCCATTTACTTCTATGGAAACTGTGGTCTGCAGGCAAGAAAAATAAAAAAAAAACAGACATGTGACTATCGTTATAGAATACAATGGGTCAGTATACTATCCAGAAAAATTATTGAATTTAGCTGATTGCAGGATATGTCCAGTTAGTTTTCTTGAGCTTACTGGAATAATATTGATGCCCAGGCCTAATATTGCTAGTGCTAATTTTTAAAATCAAAGTCTTTGTGTTAAACTATTATGTAAACGCTATGTTTAACCTGCTGGACTTAATAAAAAATATTTGAAACAAAAAAAAAAAAAAATTCAATAGTTTTTCTGGATAGTATACTGACCCATTGGGGGTCATTTACTAAGGGCCCGATTCACGTTTTCCCGCCGTGTTACCCGAATATTTCCGATTTGCGCCGATTGTACCTGAATTGCCCCAGGATTTTGGCGCACGCGATCGGATTGTGGCGCATCGGCGCCGGCATGCGCGCGACGGAAATCGGGGGACATGGCCGAACGAAAACCCGACGTATTCGGAAAAACCGCTGCATTTAAAAAACGAAAATGTGTCGCTTGGGACGCGCTTACCTTCACCTGGTCCAGCTCGGTGTATTCCGGCGCGATCAGATGCATTTCAGCGCAGCAGCACCTGGTGGACGGCGGAGGAACTGCCATCATAAATCCCGGCCGGACCCGAATCCAGCGCAGAGAACGCGCCGCTGGATCGCGAATGGGCCGGGTAAGTAAATCTGCCCCATTGTATTCTATAACGATAGAGATGCTACTTACTCCATTACTCCACATGACTAAAACAGTACTACTCATGAAACAATCCCTGGTGCACCCTCACTTTCAGAATTATATTCAACCATTAACCTACATTGTCTACTGGAAAAAACCTTTGCTCTAAGACAAGGCACTCTAAATAATTTCCACACCATGTGGGACCCATGGATAGTAGTCGCTACCGATAGAGATGCTACTTACTCCATTACTCCACATGACTAAAACAGTACTACTCATGAAACAATCCCTGGTGAGAACCCTATCTTCCCTCTTCCCTCCCCATCCCCAAATGTTATTACCATGGTTTAGAGTTATGTCAATTATCTTCTACGATAAAAAATCGTAAAAACTATTGAATTTTGTCCATGCCATTATTGGTGCAAGGCCACCCCATGGCATGCCAAGTGGACCGTGCATGCTGGGATGAGGATGCCTTATGTCACCAGATTAACTATAGTATTAGCGGCAGTTCCTGACCCACGTTTTAGCGCAAGTCTGAAGGTCATAGTCTCTTCGGCATGGCATGGGAGGCGGAGGAGGGGTGGACATTTGTTAACACATGATGTGCCAGCTCTTGGTGTATTCCCTCATAAACTAAAAAAGGGTCAATCACGGAGAGCATATTGAGTAAAAAACCTGATGTGTAAATAAGCCTTTACTGTGTGAAGAAATCAGGCTTTGTCAGACATGATGTTATATATGAAACTTCACAGTGTTTTAGATACACCCAGCAGTAATCATCAGTGCATCTTTACCAAAACTTTAGAAATAATAGAATGATATATACACAGACATCTTATTTACAACAGGTCAGATAATAAACAGACCAAAAACATTTGAGGTGCCACAAGAGAACTCTGTAGTACGGCAGGCATACACCGGCGTCGGGGAGAGGAGGAGGGGACCCCGCCCCTTTCCATAGCGATATATGGCCATGGTGCCATATTCCGGGGAAAGATAGGACATGTCCATTGCCGTGTATGGGGGACGTTTATACGACGTATATACGTCGGCCATATATACGTCCCCCTTATGTTTGTGTGAATCTAGCCTTAAACTGTTTAGTTTCTAGATACCATGCTATTGCAGAACCTCTTATGGGCCAGAACAGTGGACTTCCCTCTGAGGTGACCACATTTTGCATTTTTAGCAGAATGTATCTTGGGATGTTTGAATCCCCCCTGTGATGTTTAACTTAACTTTCTAGAAATTATTGCCCAAATGGCAAAAAGTGAAAATGTAATTTTTCTAGAAATCTTCCAGTATGTACTGTGAGAAAGTGAGAGGTGTTGTGTGGGAAAACCGCTATCTGTCTTACAGGCAGTTGAAATGCTGGTGGTAAAAGCCCTGGGTTTGTCTGCAGTAACCCAAGGGTTAATGCAGACATGATAAGCAGGAATAGTCTGTTTTGTCTGTGTTGGCCTAGCTAACACAGACACATTTGTAATGTCCGTACTGGGCCTGCTTATTATGGAGTAGGGGTAGGCTGGTAGTGGGACTCCTACTCCACTCGGGCTTCGGTCCTGGGTTTGTGAATTGCCCACAGGGGCGGGTCACAGGCCTCGTTAGGGTCTGATTTAGTCTGCAGGCCAGAAGCAGTAGGGGAGGCCCTACCTGGAGAGCTGAAAGCGAGATTGCATTCTCACAGCAAAGGTAACTGAGGGTCTCCTGTCTTGCTGCTGGCCAAGAGCGTGTGCCAGGCAGCCTGGTACCCGGATAGCTGGGGTCCTCCAAATGTATTAGACAGCTCCTTGCCGGGCAGGAATTACTTTTATAATGTTTTTGCATGTGCCTAAGCCAAGGCTGAATTTGTGTTCTGTTTTGCAAGTGTGAATAAACACTTAAGTTGGACTTTTAAACCTGCGTGTGTCACTGCTTCCTGCACTGCTACCTGTCAACTACCAGAGCAATTCCCCACATATGGTGGATTGGAGCGGGCAAAAGTGCAGTGAAGTATACACTAGTGCATGTCCTGGAAGTTGACAGCACTGAAGATGCAAGCCACAGCCATGGAAGAGTTAATCAAGCAGCTTGTCCAGTCCAACGTGCAGCAGCAAGAGACAAACAGATTGCTGCTCCAGCAGATAACAGCCCTGACCGCTGCTCAGCAAAGGACTGTCCCAGCAATGACGGTGAAGGACGCCAGGAAAGAGGTCCGTAAAGCTATGACCAAGATGACCGCCGAGGATGATGTGGAGGCCTATCTGACAGGCTTTGAGAGGGTGGCCATCCGAGAGAGGTTGCCACAGCAACACTGGGCAGAGGTGTTGGCCCCCTTCCTCGTCGCTGATCCCCAGCAGGCATACTACGACCTGAGAGCGGAGGATGCCCAGGACTACACCAAGGTAAAGGCAGAGATCTTGGCCCGACTAGGAGTGGATCAGCATCTACGCGCTCAAAGAGTGAATAGCTGGAGATACCAGGAGGCGCTACCACCGAGGGGGCAGATGCACCAACTTGTTCACTTGGTCCGCAAGTGGCTTCAGCCGGAGACATCAACCCCAGCCCAGATGGTCGAGAAGGTTGTTTTGGACCGTTTCCTGAGGGCCTTGCCGGGTGAGATTCAACAATGGGTGGGACACGGGGACCCGTCTGATGCCGAGGCACTGGTGGGGTTGGTGGAGAGGTTTTGTGCCACCCAGGCCCTAACAAAGAAAGCCCCTTATACCCAGGCGGGCCCTAAGGCACGGAAGGTCGTGTCACCCACAAATACTTGGCGCAGGACAACGCCCAATGTCTGGGAAGTACCCCAGGGGAGGAGGAGGGGGGAGGCTCCCACCTGTTGGACCTGCCATGAGCCAGGTCATATTGCAGCCCATTGCCCCAATTCCTCAGAGCCCATGGACGGCAGTTCCGCCAGAAGGGTTTCTCTCTATGCTGCCCCTGTCTACACAGCTACTAGCCCCGACTCTGCTGATGAGCGCCACCTGTGCCGGGTGACAGTGGCAGGGCATCCAGCATTGGCCCTGCTGGACTCAGGCAGTCGGGTAACCTTGATTAATGGGACCCTCATAGACCCCAAGACAGTCACAGGGCGCACAATTGGTGTCCTGTGCATCCATGGGGACGTAAAGGACTACCCCACCACAGTTATTAACTTCCAGACCTCTTGTGGAGAGACACTACATGAGGCAGCGGTTGTCAAGAACTTGCCCCATGACCTTATCTTGGGACGGGACTTCCCCATGTTCTGGACTCTATGGCGGGGAAACCAAGAGTTGGGGGGTTGTTCTCCTGTGTTGTCTGGTCAGATCTCTGAAGCCGAGCCTGATGACCCAGACTCTGGAGTTCCTGCCGTAGGGGTGACCGCCACAGATGATGGAAGTGTAATGTTTCCCCTAGATGTTATGGCAGGCGAAACTGAGGAGGTAGTGACAGGACCGCAGTTGTCTGATTTGGAGGTATCCCGTGACAACTTTGGTACTGCCCAACTCCAGGACCCCACTCTGGTCCGCGCCAGAGAAAATGTGGTAGAAATTAATGGTGTACCTCAGCACCCAGGTGCGGATAAGTTGTTCCCTCGTGTGGTGGTAAATCAGGAGTTATTGTACCGCATTGATAAGGTCCACGGTGAAACCCGGGAGCAGTTAATGATGCCTCAGCCATATCGTCAGATGGTGTTAGACCTTGCACATAAGCATGTGATGGGAGGGCACCTAGGTACCACAAAAACTCTGGAACGCATCTTGCAGCGTTTTTACTGGCCAGGAGTGTATGATAGGGTAAAAAGGTATTGTGAAACTTGCCCTGATTGTCAATTGCATGCTCCCATGGTACACTTTCGAAGTCCGTTGGTACCTCTGCCCATTATTGAGGTACCCTTTGAAAGGGTCGCCATGGATTTGGTCGGTCCTTTAGTTAAATCTGCTCGGGGGCATCAGCATATCCTGGTAGTCATGGACTATGCTACCCGATATTCTGAGGCCATCCCACTGTGGCACACCTCTGCGAAACTAATTGCTAAAGAGTTGTTTGCCATGTTCTGCCGGGTGGGACTTCCCAAGGAGATCCTCACAGATCAGGGGACTCCTTTTATGTCAAAAGTCACCAAGGAGCTATGTCGGCTCTTTAATATTAAACAGTTAGGCACCTCTGTGTACCATCCTGAGACGGATGGATTGGTAGAACGGTTCAACAAAACTTTAAAGAGTATGCTAAAAAAGGTGGTAAACAAGGATGGGAAGGACTGGGATGTACTATTGCCATATTTAATGTTCGCCATCCGAGAGGTCCCACAAGCCTCTACTGGGTTCTCACCGTTTGAGTTAGTGTATGGCAGACATCCCAGGGGTCTCCTGGACATAGCCAAGGAGACATGGGAACAAGAGCCCACCCCCCACAAAAGTGTAACAGACCATATCGCAGATATGCAGGACAGGGTGGCAGCCGTCATGCCCATTGTCAAAGAGCATATGGAGGAGGCACAAAGGACTCAAAGCCGGGTTTATAACAGGTCAGCAAAAGTAAGGAGCTTTAGTCCCGGTGATCGTGTGTTGGTGCTAGTCCCCACTGTAGAAAGTAAGTTTCTCGCTAAATGGCAAGGACCGTATGAGGTTATAGAGAAAATAGGAGAGGTGAACTACAGGATACGTCAGCCCGGACGGAGAAAACCCCAGCAGACTTATCATGTAAATCTGTTGAAGGCCTGGAAAGACAGAGAGAGTCTGCATACAGAGATGGTCCTGGCTAGTCCACCTCCTGCGATACCCTCACCGGCTGCAGATAAGCCTGTGCCGGAGGCAGAACTGCGAATAGCCGATACCCTTACCAAAGAGCAACAGCGAGAGGCTCGAGAGTTTGTAGCAAGAAATACAGATGTGTTCTCAGAGTTGCCAGGCTACACATCTGTAATTAAACATGATATTGTCACTGAGCCAGGGATAAAGGTAAGATTAAGGCCGTACCGAGTCCCTGAAGCTCGTAGACAAGCCATATCAGAAGAAGTTCAGAAGATGCTGAAGCTAGGGGTTATTGAGGAGTCCAAAAGTGAGTGGGCCAGTCCAATTGTTCTAATTCCCAAACCGGATGGGACGTTGCGATTTTGCAACGATTTTAGAAAATTGAATGAGGTGTCTAAGTTTGATGCCTATCCCATGCCCCGGGTGGACGAGCTTATTGAGAGACTAGGGGGTGCTCGGTACTTCACCACCCTGGATCTAACTTAAGGATATTGGCAGGTACCCCTGACAGATAGGGCTAAAGAAAAGACAGCCTTTATCACCCCTGAGCGCCTTTTTCACTATGTTGTATTACCGTTTGGGCTTCATGGGGCCCCCGCTACCTTTCAACGGTTAATGGACATAGTGTTAAAGCCACATAGGAGATACGCCTCCGCCTATCTAGATGACATTATCATCTACAGCCAAGACTGGGCGAGTCACTTGGCCAAGGTACAGGCCGTAGTGAACTCTCTAAGGGCAGCGGGCCTGACTGCAAACCCCAAGAAGTGTGCGCTGGGAATGGAGGATCTCAGAAAAGAAAAGGGGGGAGGGGAGGTATTGGGAAAAAGAAAAAGTTGTGAGTGTAATAAAAATTAACTTTTATTTTTATATTAAAATCTAGAGTCTGAACTCTTATTCATTATTTATAACCTAACAAGCGACGCAAAGATTCTCATTGCTACGCTGTTGCCCCAGCCACAATTTGTACAGAATGACTCCTAGGGATGCAGATACAGGTGGGAGTCCCCTTATGTTTGCTTAGTTCCCTCCTGTAGAATGACTGAGTCCCACTTAAATTAAATAGTGGGAATCTAGGACAGTGTTATATAACTCTCTCTTGATATATAATGATTAGGAACTTTTATTGTAACCCAGCGTGACACCGCTGTGTGCGTGTGTCAGCTGTCAGTGACACCGTACGGTGCGTGTGTCAACTGTCAGTTGTGACGGGATCGCAGTGGTGCGAAACACTGCGTCTCCCCTCTTTAAATAACTGCGCCGCTTGTCTAGTTTGCAGTGACACGCGTGCACAGGAGCAGGGCTAATGGTAAGTCCTAATATATATTGAAACAGCGATCTCACTGTTCGTGAGTGTCGCTACTGCATCTGTCCCTTAATAGATCTTTCCCTAGGTTGTGGCTGCGGGCATAGATAGTGTCCCGACACGTGTTTCGCCGGGTCTCCCCGGCTTCTTCTAGGGGCGGGGGCGGCCGGGTTCGGGCGCCTTTTGTTTCAAAATCCAGGAGTGACAGCTTAATTAGCCAATGCACAGCCACTATCGATCTAGTGGGATGCAACATTGTATCGAAAGTGTCTTTCTGCTATTGTAACATAGTAAGAATGTATTTTAAATATGCTTGCAAGAAAAACTAAGTTAGTGTTTCTACAGTAATGTATAATGAGGAGAATTTTATCCTACATTATTGGGAATAGCAGAAATGGCCAGTTTGTTGCCACAAATCCATATGTTTGTTGATGTAATCACAATGTCTTTACTTAAAGTATGATGTTTAGTCATCAATATTATTCTTTGTGAAAGAGTCAGCAATTAGAGAATAAATAAATAAACGTATGGTAATATTAAGGAATCATAGTAGATGCTTGAATAGGACAAGTTTTGTTCCATACAAATATTAATTCAGAAATAGAAGTATTGCCTAGTTAATGTCATTTTTACACATAATGGGAGATCCCAGTTAGATTTGTTGATAGCGCAAACTCCAATACGGGTCCCCCAGGGTGACAGTTTTGGACGAGGGGGTTGTGAGAGAGGTGAGGGTCGCAGTGGAGGTTCATAATGGTGACCTCTAAAGAAAGCACCCAAATCCAAAGCTCTCATTCAGCCCTCTGGGCTTGAGGCTTCCCATTCTATATATCCATAAGCTCTCTTTTTGGAGAAGCATGTTGTCTAGGTCTCCACCTCTGATTCCCAAGGTAATCCGGGTAATCGCCCAACCTTTCAATCCTTTCGGATTGCAGTTGTGACATTTTTTAAAATGTTCTGCAATAGGGGTTGGCTGGAATAATTTGTTCTGTTTTAAAGCTTCCCTCTGCATCCTATCAAAATTCTTTATTGAATATAGATGTTCTCTCACCCTAGTTCTCATTTCTCGAATGGTTTTCCCCACGTACAATAGGCCACAAGGACATTCGAGAGCATATACCACTCCTGAAGAGGAACAAGTGATATGTTCTTGGATTTTCTGTCTGTGACCATCCTTATCTTCAAATGTCGTCTTTCTCACCAGCACTTGGCATGCTGTGCATAAACCGCAGGGATAGAAACCTGCGTATTTCTGGCATCCATCCTTCTTCCCCTTACAGAAATGACTCCGTATACTATACACAAGTATAGGACATCAAGTGGGCTGCAACGCCGTAAAATACTTCCTGGAACGCTATAATGATAAGAGTACTATGCGACAGGAATTTATTTTGGAAGCCTTGTCCTTCGTCACAATTACTTTATTTGAAGATAAGGATGGTCACAGACAGAAAATCCAAGAACATATCACTTGTTCCTCTTCAGGAGTGGTATATGCTCTCGAATGTCCTTGTGGCCTATTGTACGTGGGGAAAACCATTCGAGAAATGAGAACTAGGGTGAGAGAACATCTATATTCAATAAAGAATTTTGATAGGATGCAGAGGGAAGCTTTAAAACAGAACAAATTATTCCAGCCAACCCCTATTGCAGAACATTTTAAAAAATGTCACAACTGCAATCCGAAAGGATTGAAAGGTTGGGCGATTACCCGGATTACCTTGGGAATCAGAGGTGGAGACCTAGACAACATGCTTCTCCAAAAAGAGAGCTTATGGATATATAGAATGGGAAGCCTCAAGCCCAGAGGGCTGAATGAGAGCTTTGGATTTGGGTGCTTTCTTTAGAGGTCACCATTATGAACCTCCACTGCGACCCTCACCTCTCTCACAACCCCCTCGTCCAAAACTGTCACCCTGGGGGACCCGTATTGGAGTTTGCGCTATCAACAAATCTAACTGGGATCTCCCATTATGTGTAAAAATGACATTAACTAGGCAATACTTCTATTTCTGAATTAATATTTGTATGGAACAAAACTTGTCCTATTCAAGCATCTACTATGATTCCTTAATATTACCATACGTTTATTTATTTATTCTCTAATTGCTGACTCTTTCACAAAGAATAATATTGATGACTAAACATCATACTTTAAGTAAAGACATTGTGATTACATCAACAAACATATGGATTTGTGGCAACAAACTGGCCATTTCTGCTATTCCCAATAATGTAGGATAAAATTCTCCTCATTATACATTACTGTAGAAACACTAACTTAGTTTTTCTTGCAAGCATATTTAAAATACATTCTTACTATGTTACAATAGCAGAAAGACACTTTCGATACAATGTTGCATCCCACTAGATCGATAGTGGCTGTGCATTGGCTAATTAAGCTGTCACTCCTGGATTTTGAAACAAAAGGCGCCCGAACCCGGCCGCCCCCGCCCCTAGAAGAAGCCGGGGAGACCCGGCGAAACACGTGTCGGGACACTATCTATGCCCGCAGCCACAACCTAGGGAAAGATCTATTAAGGGACAGATGCAGTAGCGACACTCACGAACAGTGAGATCGCTGTTTCAATATATATTAGGACTTACCATTAGCCCTGCTCCTGTGCACGCGTGTCACTGCAAACTAGACAAGCGGCGCAGTTATTTAAAGAGGGGAGACGCAGTGTTTCGCACCACTGCGATCCCGTCACAACTGACAGTTGACACACGCACCGTACGGTGTCACTGACAGCTGACACACGCACACAGCGGTGTCACGCTGGGTTACAATAAAAGTTCCTAATCATTATATATCAAGAGAGAGTTATATAACACTGTCCTAGATTCCCACTATTTAATTTAAGTGGGACTCAGTCATTCTACAGGAGGGAACTAAGCAAACATAAGGGGACTCCCACCTGTATCTGCATCCCTAGGAGTCATTCTGTACAAATTGTGGCTGGGGCAACAGCGTAGCAATGAGAATCTTTGCGTCGCTTGTTAGGTTATAAATAATGAATAAGAGTTCAGACTCTAGATTTTAATATAAAAATAAAAGTTAATTTTTATTACACTCACAACTTTTTCTTTTTCCCAATACCTCCCCTCCCCCCTTTTCTTTTCTGAGATCATATTATTAGGTGGTGCACACCGTGAGTGCTTGATTATTTGAACACACCTGTGTATCCTGGGAATGGAGGAGACACACTATTTGGGGTATGTGATCGGTCAAGGTATAATTAAACCTCAGATCAACAAGATTGACGCTATACAGGGTTGGCCTCAACCAGTGAGCACAAAGCAAGTCAGGGCATTCCTGGGCATTGTAGGGTACTACAGACGGTTTATACCAAACTTTGCCACCATGTCCGCTCCCCTGACAGACCTGCTGAAGGGTAAAAGGCCTGTCATGGTGCGGTGGAATGAACAAGCAGAAGGTGCTTTTCAGGCATTGAAGTCTGCGTTGTGTGGATCTCCCATCCTCATTGCGCCAAACTTCAAGAAAGAGTTTATTGTGCAGACGGATGCGTCAGATGTAGGACTGGGAGCTGTCCTGTCTCAGGAGGTGAATGGCGAGGAACACCCCATTACTTACCTGAGCAGGAAGCTCACGCCAGCTGAAAAAAATTACAGTATCGTAGAGAAGGAATGTCTGGCGATAAAGTGGGCATTAGAGTACCTACGGTACTACTTGCTGGGACGACAGTTCCGTCTCATAACTGACCACTCTCCTCTCACGTGGATGAGTAGAACTAAGGAGAAGAATGCCAGGGTCACTAGGTGGTTCTTGTCCCTCCAAAATTTCAGTTTCATGGTGGAGCACAGAGCCGGAAAGCTACAGGGCAATGCGGATGCCTTGTCCCGAACGCATTGCTTAATGTCAGGAGTTCGCCCCGGTGGGTCTGAACTGAGGGGGAGGGTATGTGAGAAAGTGAGAGGTGTTGTGTGGGAAAACCGCTATCTGTCTTACAGGCAGATGAAATGCTGGTGGTAAAAGCCCTGGGTTTGTCTGCAGTAACCCAAGGGTTAATGCAGACATGATAAGTAGGAATAGTCTGTTTTGTCTGTGTTGGCCTAGCTAACACAGACACATTTGTAATGTCCGTACTGGGCTTGCTTATTATGGAGTAGGGGTAGGCTGGTAGTGGGACTCCTACTCCACCCGGGCTTCGGTCCTGGGCTTTTGTATAGCCCACAGGTGCAGGTCACAGGCCTCGTTAGGGTCTGATTTAATCTGCAGGCCAGAAGCAGTAGGGGAGGCCCTACCTGGAGAGCTGAAAGCGAGATTGCATTCTCACAGCAAAGGTAACTGAGGGTCTCCTGTCTTGCTGCTGGCCAAGAGCGTGTGCCAGGCAGCCTGGTACCCGGATAGCTAGGGTCCTCCAAATGTATTAGACAGCGCCTAGCCGGGCAGGAATTACTTTTATAGTGTATTTGCATGTGCCTAAGCCAAGGCTGAATTTGTGTTCTGTTTTGCAAGTGTGAATAAACACTTAAGTTGGACTTTTAAACCTGCGTGTGTCACTGCTTCCTGCACTGCTACCTGTCAACTACCAGAGCAATTCCCCACAGTACGTACAAGTCTACACTAGCTGCAGTCAACCAAATTTAATGCTAGTTAATGAAGTTATCTTACCTTTACACAGTAAGGTCCATGGACTGGTTTCCAGACATATTATCATTGGTGGGATTCAGATATGCATCACCCCTACCGATCAACCAGTCACAGTGGTACAGTGCTACAATAGCAGACACAGTACTACTCACTGCAGGTGCCGCTCACATTTCAGTACATAGAGGCTGTCTCTGTAGTGATCCTGGGTGGCCACTATACAGGGAATACAGTTGTCTGCTTCCAGCTATGTCTGTTGTGTCAAACAACTGATAGGCAGAGAGAGCGCTGCCTCCCCCCCCCCCACCTGTCACCTATCAATGGCCTATCCTATGATTAAGTCATTAGAAGATTGAGTCTAGAACCCCCTTTAGTACCCAACAAGAAGTCTGATTATCAGGAGACCCATTCCCGTTTATTTTTAGTTTCTCTTTTATTGCTAAATAGTGTTCCCAAGTCTGATATAATGCACATTAAGTAGGAGTCGTTAGAACAGATGATGCCGGATGATTCTGGCTACAAGGCCCTGGTGCTGCAGAACCAGATGGTGGCGCATTATGTTAAGACGTGCCATCTGGCATTGGGAACATTGAATTTTATGTCTTGTAAAGTAAAACATTCCATTGCAATCCTTTACTTAAAGGCATTTAAATATAGTTATTGCGAGCACTGTACCAGAATCACGTTATGTTACAAAGTTACCTAAAATTAGGTTGTAGTTTCACTGTCAAACTAACAGATGGAAGCCATCATGGCATTTCACTTTGACCCTTACAATGCCTAGATACATATGTTATATAATAACTGTATGTTCTTGATCCAGAAAAAATATCATATTGAATCTTAGAATCCTAGGTTGGTCACTTTTCAATAAATCTGTTCCATTAAACATGTCTCTGCATGTATATGTAGCTGTGTCTTTGCCACCTTTGATAGCTTCAGCCTTTCCCTGTTCTCCCATGCTGCCCTCTGCATGCATAAATACCTGTCCCCTCTCTCACTGCTCTAAGCCTTCCATATGGCGTCTCCTACTGTATCTTTCTTCTCACAGTCTGTCTTTAATGACAGAGACAGTTAAAGGAGAGGTGGAGGGAGCAAGGTGAGTCAAAACTCTCCTGCATCTAGTGATGTGTCGCTCGCAAAAGAGCCGGCTCTAAGAGCGTTTCTGAGCGATGTGAGCCGTCTCTCACTACAGTGAGCCAATGGATCACTTAACCCTGCCCGTTACCAGCTCACCATGCCCCCTTTAACCTGGCTCCCTATTATATATTTAATAGGGAACCGTTCAGGAGCCAGAAGAGCCAACTCTTCTCAGTGAGCGGAGCCTAATGAGCCAGTTCACTAAGAAGAGCTGTAATTCCCATCACTACCTGCAACGGTTCCTCCTATTCAGCAGAGCTCAGAGATGTAAACAAAGAATCACAGAAAGTATGCACAAAGCACAAAAGTAAGTAGCAGGAATGCTGAATAACTTGACAAGGCAGTACAGTCACAACTTATATAAAAGAGTGGCCAACTCCTTTAATGTTTTAGGTACAATATTTGGGGAGCAACATTGTTCTGAACTTAGGATGCAGCATCAATGTCTACCTTCCTATCTCTGCGTCTGTCAGGGAGTTGTAAAATATAGGGAAACTGCAAGTATCTTTGAAAAAAAGGATCTTTTCTGTCAATCATTTGAAATTGCTTTGGCAGCAAAAGAGGTAAAGGGCACATGCAATGAAATGCCAGTTATAGGTCATGTACACGTCTGAGACTAAATACTACTAGACTGCCTCATTTTGTACTGTGGGAATGTAGAGTATTTACTGTAATAGGCACCTACCTTTGGCAAGGGTTTGGCCACTCTTTTACATAAGTTGCTCATGTGCCTTTACTGTGTTAATAATTATCCCTGAATGTTCAGTACTGGTACTAAATTCTATGTTGTCTGGATACTCTCTGTGATTCTTTGCTTACATGTCTGAGCACTGATGTAACAGTAGAGTTATGACTCATCCTGCTCTCTCTCCCCTCTTCCTGTTACTGTCAGTATGAATGGACAGTAAAAACAGAGACACAGTGGGTGACGCTGTGAGGACAGTCTAGAGCAGTGAGAGATTAATTTATGTATAAATGCAGAGGGCAGCATGGTGAGAACAGGGAAATGTTGAAGCTATTAAAGGAGGCAAAGACACCGGTTCATATACAGGCAGAGACATCTCTAATGGAACAGACTTATTGAAAAGAAATGTCCATGGCCCTCTGGATGTTCTTTCCCTCTGACACTGCTTTTGGCTCCACAGCCAGACATGGTTTTCCCAGATGACACATTTATATGATAGATTGAAGCCATATATGAGTATTTTGACATGGCAGATTTGTTGCTGAAATTTCTTTTATTGTGATTATCATCTGAATGACATTTTCATACACATCCTTGATAATGGCTATAAAATAAAAGTTCTACAACTTTCGAATACACATTTACTAAGGGCTTTGCGCCGGTTTTCTTATGGACTTTGCATGTTCTTTCAGGAATAAACAGCCTGCACAGGTATTTAAGAATTGTCCGCGCCACTATTGTGTCGCACGTGACCGTTTTGTGGCGCAGCTGCACTAGCTACAATGCGACACAAATTAGGGGGCGTTCTGGTTCCCAATAGCAACAAGCACCGGATTTATCATGCAAATCTGTTGCACGCCCTATGTTAAAGCTGCACCACAAAAAAGATGTCGGGCCAGTGCAGGGAAGCGACAGATTTATGATTTCTGGTGCACGTTCTTAATTAATCTGTTGCACTCAGCATTATACATGGGAAGAACACTTTTAGTTTCCCACATTCTCAGTAAATGAGCCCCATTATGTTTCTTACTATTTCCAATTTGTACTTGCTGTACAGATCTGTCACTATAATTATATCCCGTCTGTGAGCTGTGAGCACCATGCATCAGCACCAGCACTTGTTTCAGTCCCAAGTCCTGGGTCAATTCTGGGACACTTCTATGCTGTCTAGACAAACCTGAGCACATCAGCCACCTGTCAAGTTTCTCGCCAGTCAGCATAGTCTGATACACTGGATCAGAACAAGTTGTCTTGAGTCCGAGCTGAGTGCCACTTACGCATCAGATCAGAAGCACAGCTTACTAGTAGTTAAAGTAGTGTAGTTATTGAAGTAGTGTTCAGACTCAGTGCTAGCTGTCTTACTGCTGTCACGCCTGTTACTAGGATTGCTGGTACTATCACTGTATGTACCACTAACGTTACTTGTCTTTTGCAGTCTGTCCAGGGCACTGGTTTGGCATTCATTGCTTTTACTGAAGCCATGACACATTTTCCTGCCTCACCTTTTTGGTCTGTGATGTTCTTCCTCATGTTGGTAAACTTGGGCCTTGGCAGCATGTTCGGAACCATTGAAGGAATTACCACACCCATAGTAGATACCTTCAAAATAAGGAAGGAGCCACTCACAGGTAAATCCAGGTCTCTAAACAAATTGTTCTTGCTGCTGTGAAAAATATTGCTAAGAACTTAGCATTAAAGGAAACCTACCACTTGTAGTGGCAGGTTTCTGATGGAAATACCGGGCACCAGCTCAGGGTGAGCTGGTGCCGGAGCTTATTTTCGTTAGTGTTTTAAACCGCAGTATCGCGGTTTAAAACACTTTTTAAACTTTATAGCCGGCGCAGGCAGGTACGCGCTCGGCGCTTACCGTGCGCGCGGCTACATAGGAAGTGAATGAGAGCCGCGCGCATGGTAAGCGCCGAGCGCGTACCTGCCTGCGCCGGCAATAAAGTTTAAAAAGTGTTTTAAACCGCGATACCGCGGTTTAAAACACTAACGAAAATAAGCTCCGGCACCAGCTCACCCTGAGCTGGTGCCCGTTATTTCCATCAGAAACCTGCCACTACAAGTGGTAGGTTTCCTTTAACATAACTGTTGCCTGTGTAAAATCAGGAATACCCTCTGTATCTAATTGACATCAGTATACTGTAACTACTTTTACTTGTGTAGTAATCAAAGGCAAATAATGTTGTCATACATTAAATCTGTAAAAGGACTCTACATAGCTGTGATGGAAAGTCACATAGCATTAATTTAGCTGCAGGGTCTTCAATCCTGGTGCCTTAGGGGAAAAAAAGAGGCCTGTGCCACTATTAAATGACACTACTCTAAACCTTTCCCAGTGTTCTATATAGTTTAAAGTGAACCTTTTTAGCATATTTCTAGGGTGTAGCATGAATGAAAAATCATCTTTTATTCTTTTTTCCCATGCAGTCATACAGTCAGGTAACCCCGCCTCCTGCAGCCAGGTAACCCCGCCTCCTGCAGTCAGTCTGCTATGCCCACTCAATGCACCTGGGTGGGAATTCCAGTGCATGGAGTGGCTTAGGGCCTCTTAGGGTCTCTTGATGTATCCAGAGGGCAGAGCTGCTGAGCAAAACTACACCAGGTCTGACTTGGTAAATTTTTGCGTAAAAACCAATGAATGAAAGTTCACAGGTTCTTCAAAATTACACAGACAAGGCCCCTCTAAACTCCTCATTCGTGCCCTGCACAATTGTGAGCGATTCTTTTACACGAGAAAACCGTAGAAGCAGTGATAACTCTCCCCCATGTTTCTTTTGGTCCTCTTGTTTAAGATAAGTAAATAGAAGATGAATGAAATTCTGCAGAGACTCTATGGGGGACATTTATTAGAACTTAATGTTCAAGTCCTGAAATAATCAAAATTACTTATGGAACACCCTGGGCACCTGAAAAGGCCTGCAAACATTCACAACATTTTTTCAAACATTCTTCAAACTATGCCAGAACATGGCTTGCCCAGCAGAGCAGCCAGCCAACAGATACATCAGGAGGTATAAACCTCCTCATCTATTTGTCAGGAAAGGGACGTATGCTGACTCCTCTTAACACAGGATCTATTTATTTGCTCTTTTCTGTGTGTAGTATTTCATTTTGTGTATATTTTTGACTTTTTACCTTTAGTTGGATGTTGCCTGCTAGCGTTCTGCATTGGCCTACTCTTTGTGCAGCGATCTGGGAATTATTTTGTTACTATGTTCGATGATTACTCTGCAACCCTGCCCCTTCTTGTTGTGGTCATACTAGAGAATATCACCATCTCTTGGGTATATGGGATTGACAAGTAAGTTTTGGATTCTTGTATCAACAATTTTTAAGGGAGAATACTTGGGTGTAATGATAAAAAGTAACTTATAAAACGTTTTACAAATCCAAAAAAGAATGGAGCCATAATATGGAAATATGCTTAAAATTTTGAAGGTGTTGTGTTGGGAATTAATATTTATACATTGGGGGGAATTTATTAAGACTGGTGTTTTGAACGCCACTCTTAAAATTCCCCATGCTTGTGTCTGGCGACCATATTCTTAATGGATATGGACGTGAATTCCATCAGTTTCAACCTGTAGATCAGAGCAGAAGCGGCAGAGTTTTCTACTATAATCTCCACTGGTTTTACCACGGAGACTATAGTAAATGTGACCTGCAGGCCAGAGAATGGCCAAAACAGAGGGATGGGAAAATTCATGTGGTTTCTCTGCCAGAAAACTGGCAGAAAAAGCCATGATGAATCTCCCCCATTATGTTCTGCCTCATCAGCCGTAATGATTTTCCAGTTGGAATAGCCTTTGAAATGTGTTTCGATATTGCTGTCTTGTTATGGAGCCCTCTCGAGTTCTTTTGATTCTCTCTCAGGATATCAAGTGTTTTTATATATTTCATTTTTTACTAGTGGCCTTGGGATGAGTTTAAAAAGCAAAGCCAGAAGCACATGAGCTTGGTCAGTCCATGAGTCATGGACTGTGCGATGGCCAGATTTCACGGACTGACCACAGTGGAACACAAAGGACGGAACTCAAAGTATCATATTCATAGTCATGCCCCCTGAGGGGACAACAGCTCAAAACTATAATCATGCTTACAGCGGGGGAAGAAGGGACTCCTTGCTTCAAATGTTACCATGAGGCTCAGAAACCTATCCCCATGACTGTAGTCAGTCTGTGAAATCAAGCCACTGCACGATCTGTATTCTCTTGGAATACAAAGGTCAACAGTGACAGGTTGATTTGTGTGGTCTAATTAGATAAAATGAATATTCATGTGATAGCATTACAATTACAATTTTACAATTTTGTAAAATATGTATGCATGTATCTTTAATAATATGTCTCCACTTGTTTCTCCATATGTCTCCATACCTGTTTCTATTCTCTTTTGTAAATACTAAAATTCTGTGTCATTTTCTACTATTTTCTAGATTTATGGATGACTTAAAGGATATGCTTGGATTCACACCTTACAAATACTACTATTACATGTGGAAATACATTTCCCCAATTCTGTTAATCATTTTGCTCATAGCAAGTATTGTCCAAATGGGCTTTACTCCTCCCGGTTATTATGCATGGATTGCTGAAAAGGTGTGTGATTAAAAAGATTGCCTCTTTTACACAATGAAAAATATGTAAGCTTTTGGGAAAATATTTTTTTCATAAGGCATACCATAAATTAATATATATCAATATCAGAATGGGGTACAAACATGGCGCTGTAATGTGTAGACACTTAACCACCTACAGATCCTTATAGATGTGCATGTCCTAAATCGTCATTTGCTCGTTTTATTATAGATCCAGATAGAAATAATCTAACACTCACACTTACCTAATAATGGAGATCGCGGTGCCTGCACAGTCATTTTGTGCAGTTCATATAGTACACCCCAGCTTCATTGTGCATGTATCTAGTTTAGGTGCAATGAAGCCAGGGGTTCTACGATGGCATAACTGGAACAACGTACAGGTTCCCGGGTCACCAGAGACAAGTCTAATGCGTCCTTATCGGACTCATCTCTCATCTCTTATAGCAGCCACCAAAAAAGTGCTTTTAGGGCGATTTGAGACATATTTCAACAAATAATTGATATTGTTTGTGTAAGTAAAAGTACAATTTCCAATATGCTTTCTGTATGAATTCCTCATAGCTTTCTAGATCTCTGCTTGCTTTGCTTCTACAAAAAGCTTCTCTATTTACTTCCAGCGGATAGATTCTGTCCATGGTGTTGTTATCACACAACTCCTATTACTCTCAGTGATAATAACAGACTTGTGCACCTGTATGTCCATCACATCACCATGGACAGATTCTACCCAGTGGAAGTGGAAAAATTGTATAACTTTAAACACAGGTTCATAAAGAAGTGTAATTGTTCAGTGTCTAAAATCGAGCAGAAATCACTACTCCTTCATTGGTCCTTTTTATCATATATGAACTATATACACTCACCGGCCACTTTATTAGGTACACCTGTCCAACTGCTCGTTAACACTTAATTTCTAATCAGCCAATCACATGGCGGCAACTCAGTGCATTTAGGCATGTAGACATGGTCAAGACAATCTCCTGCAGTTCAAACCGAGCATCAGTATGGGGAATAAATGTGATTTGAGTGCCTTTGAACGTGGCATGGTTGTTGGTGCCAGAAGGGCTGGTCTGAGTATTTCAGAAACTGCTGATCTACTGGGATTTTCACGCACAACCATCTCTAGGGTTTACAGAGAATGGTCCGAAAAAGAAAAAACATCCAGTGAGCGGCAGTTCTGTGGGCGGAAATGCCTTGTTGATGCCAGAGGTCAGAGGAGAATGGGCAGACTGGTTCGAGCTGATAGAAAGGCAACAGTGACTCAAATCGCCACCCGTTACAACCAAGGTAGGCAGAAGAGCATCTCTGAACGCACAGTACGTCGAACTTTGAGGCAGATGGGCTACAGCAGCAGAAGACCACACCGGGTGCCACTCCTTTCAGCTAAGAACAGGAAACTGAGGTTACAATTTGCACGAGCTCATCGAAATTGGACAGTAGAAGATTGGAAAAACGTTGCCTGGTCTGAGGAGTCTCGATTTCTGCTGCGACATTCGGATGGTAGGGTCAGAATTTGGTGCCAACAACATGAAAGCATGGATCCATCCTGCCTTGTATCAACGGTTCAGGCTGGTGGTGGTGGTGTCATGATGTGGGGAATATTTTCTTGGCACTCTTTGGGCCCCTTGGTACCAATTGAGCATCGTTGCAACGCCACACTCTACCTGAGTATTGTTGCTGACCATGTCCATCCCTTTATGACCACAATGTACCCAAGATCTGATGGCTACTTTCAGCAGGATAATGCGCCATGTCATAAAGCTGGAATCATCTCAGACTGGTTTCTTGAACATGACAATGAGTTCACTGTACTCAAATGGCCTCCACAGTCACCAGATCTCAATCCAATAGAGCATCTTTGGGATGTGGTGGAACGGGAGATTCGCATCACGGATGTGCAGCCGACAAATCTGTGGCAACTGTGTGATGCCATCATGTCAATATGGACCAAAATCTCTGAGGAATGCTTCCAGCACCTTGTTGAATCTATGCCACGAAGAATTGAGGCAGTTCTGAAGGCAAAAGGGGGTCCAACCCGTTAGTAGCATGGTGTACCTAATAAAGTGGCCGGTGAGTGTATATAGGCATATATAATGCATATATCCTTTAAAAGGATCACCATCCATGCTCCACAAAGTTGACAGTACATGAAACAGTACATGAACAAGTTTGGTTTGATAGTTGTACGCACACTCCTAGGTATGTTAAGGAAACCTACCTTAAGGAATCTACCATCAGAAGTAGATCTGATGGTAGATTCCTCCTGCCTGCATCTGCCCTAATATGTAATTTACAGTAATAATCCTGGAACCTAACTAGTTAAAAAACTTTATTTTAGTAACATCTGCAGTTAATTTACGTGGTATTAAAAGTTTTTTAACAAGTTAGGCTAGGTTCCAGGATTATTGATTAATCTACATTAGAGCTACTTCTGATGGTAGATTCCTCATGGTAGGTTTTCTTTAAACCGTTAGATGCAGTTATTTAGAATAATATTTTAGGTATTTTTAATGTAATGCTTTTTCATCAGCCATCATAGCTTGTACAAAACCTAGGAATAAGCATTTAATGACAAAGAATTTTTTTCCCTATCCATTCTGTTCTGAACTTTTCTATCTTCTTTGTTTCATTTTAGGCTACTGAAGAGCGTCTAAGTTATCCAACTTGGGGACTTTTTCTGTGTGTTTTACTCATTGTACTTGCTTTACTGCCCGTTCCTTTGGTCTTCATTGTCCGATTCTTCAATCTCATTGATGACAGCAGTGGAAGCCGAGCTTCAGTCTCATATAAAAGAGGACGTATTATAAAGGAAATATCCAATCCTGAAGAAGATGATGCCAGCCTAATCCATGAGAAGATTCAAAGTGAAATGCCATCTCCAAATATTGGAAATAGCATCTACAGGAAACAAAGCGGATCTCCAACACTGAAAGTAGATACTGCCCCCAATGGACGTTACGGCATTGGGTACCTAATGGCGGATATGCCTGACATGCCTGAATCAGACTTGTAAATGAAATGGCAGAACGCAACTTTTTCCTTCTTGGCACTGTACACTAGCTCTTCTGAAGTGAAGAGGTTGGCTTTAATGCTTGTGAAGCACTGGTAGCTCTAGAATGTTCTCAGGACTGAGAACACATAGTTTGAGAGGGAGAAGGGTATTGTGGGTTGGTACCAAATGGCATGGCACTATTGTGTTCTGGATATGGCTTTAGCCCTTAGCACTTTCTAGGACCTTAAGTACTGTATGTGTCTTACCTCTGTGCCTAATGTATCCCAACATCAAGTGGCAAATCAGCTACTGACATTTGTCTACTTTACATGCATAGAAACGTCATAAACAAGGGCAACAAAACAAAAAGTGCCAGAAATTAGATTGTTTTACGCTGGAATAGGCCGCAGGTCCCTAAACTCCCTTTAAGCCATATGAGTGGTTGGTTTGTGGGCTGCAGTATTATCATGTATTATGGATATTTCTCAGTATTTTATCAGCACCGCTGTTTTCGTCAGTTAAAGCTCAGGACTTTTCAGCAACTGATTCTTTTTAATGTTTCTTCATATTTTCTGTGATTCCATTTTTAGTTTATTTACCAGGTTCTTTCTTCAGTATTATATTCATGTCCGAATGTCAGGGTCACTCAGTGGTCATAACAGAACAGAATGTTTTTCTCCTCCGTTGTGAATGTTTTATTTTTTAATTAATGACCAATATTGGCATTTGCCATAGAACATATGGCATGGGTATATGGGTCTACATTCCGAATGTATTCTATATGGAGGAGCATTATTATTAGGAATATTTAAATGAGTCACTTTGTGCCAAAATGATTTTTTTAAAGTAATTATGAGCACTTATACACCAACCTGTTCCAAAGTTAATATGTACAGTGAAGATTATTAATGAACCAGGCTCGCTAACTAATACTAACATACAAGAAGGTAACTGTCACCTCATTGTCAGTAATAGACATCTCTATTTTTACATGCAGGGCAAAGGATTTTATATTTGTATGTAAACCTCAGTTCCTCGCGTTACGGTACCATGCAATAGTTCATCCAATTTGCACAATGACAAAGATTGTACAACTATTTGATGCATAGAGAATATTCTATCAACCAAGGAAAACACTACTTGTGGTTTGCACAGAACAATGTTAATGTGTTGATAGGGGACACTTGCTGTCTTGTGTATGGCACTTTTACATCAAATCTATTCTATTATTTAGTTGTAGATGTTTATTAAGATTGGAAATGTATAAATTGACTTACTGGTTTACTCTTTGGACCTGTTTTTATGAGACTGACCCCAATTTTACACTTTCTTCAACATAATTATAATAACATAATTATTCTAGCAAAATACATTACAGAATATACTTACAGACAAGTACTTCAGATAGAGAGAGATTGTTCTGCTCGCTTATCATGATGACATCCAATCCCACAAACGTCTATGTATGGATTCACTAGATTGTAGTATTGCGTAAATTCCAGTGTATTGTTGTATACTGACATCTGTGCAGCTGCAGTCTGCTCCATTGTCTTACATGTTGCTACATTCCTAGTCTATATTCCAACTAGTATTTCACATGATACTAGTTAATACCATAACACGATCTTACACTTTTATGAATTTAAAGGGGTTTTCTGGGACATAACCTAAAGGATAACAATAGTTAAGTCATCAATATCAACTCAGTATCGAGTAGATATTTGCAGCATATGAAGAAGAATTGCAATCTCTTAAAGGAGGTTTCAATGAATATGGAAACCCCCCAGAACACATACTTACCCGGTTCTGCTTCCAGTTCCCACATCGCGCAGTATTTCCCTTTCTCAGCCATCCATAAGTATGGGGGTCACTGAAATGCTTTATCCAATGAGTTGTCTCCGCTGGCCATGGGAGAGGGAGTTGTCGAGGGCGTGCATAATTAGAAGCCCGGAGAGTCGGACATCTTGTCCCGGCGCTCCGCGCTGCTAATTAACACTTACTTTTCTAGGTGATCCATGCATGTCAAGAATAGTGACAGACAGCGCCGGCATCAACATCAAGAGGAGCAGAGGTGAGTATTTATAGGTTTTTCATTGTTTTTTAACTGGTTGATATCTGACTGTGACTAAATGTGACTGGTTAACTTTAAAGTGTTTGTCCGAAAGTTCCAAAAAATTAGGAGCTGAGGGTGGACTTTTTAAAAAAATAAACGTATACTCACCTACTCTGGCGCTCCCGATGTTCCGCGCCGTGTCCGATCTGCGCTCACCTGTCCTTATCTCTCAACACTGTATAAGGCGATGGGATTTGGTCACGGATGGGCATGCCCAGCTAGCCAGAAGCTCCCTGAGCACAGCTTCCGAGTCCCTATAAACAAACAAGGTAACGGATCAGACATTGGGAGCGCTGGAGGAGGTCAGTACACTTTAATTTTTTTTCAAAAAGCCCACCTCAGCCCCGCTCCTAATTGTTTGTGACAGAATACACCTTTACCTACCAAGAATGTATTAAAATTAGAGATAAATGTACCCCTTTTCATGGAATATGTGCAGCATTTTACTTCTGCCCCCTTCTGAGCGACAATAACAGACACAACCTGGCATCCATGTTTCTGGACAAATTCTTAAAATGATGGTGTGACCCTCATGCATGTTTGTATCCTGATGTAGAGTATATACAGACATACCCCCTCCCTCAGACAGCATTGACAAGTATACATACACCCACACTTGATTGTACTGTAATATATGAAATGTATAGGTACCCTTATGTTATAGACCTGATCGAACTAAAGTAGTGTGCTTATTATTTTCTTATGTATTAGCTGTATAGATAATAAAAACTGTAGCACTTATTGACTGTGGGGTGTAATCTGTCCCCTTCTTTGCTGTGGATGTATCACATAAAGCTGTATATTTTAAGTAAAGTACTTGATGTTAACTGCAAAATGATCTGCTCTTTTATCAGGTTACAGTAATTGAAAGGTTTTTACATGTTGTGTTCCTAACAGAGCCTTGGATTGCTATTTATTGTGGTTACATCATGTCCAATTTGTTGTATATTTATACAATTTACTTGTACTGTAAATATGTACATTGCTATACACTAAATCATGTTCCTTGCTTACCACAGCAGTAAATTTTCTCTTATATTGAAAGAGGCCATATTTTGGAGTTCTTGTGAAAACATATACATTGGGACATGCATAAAGTAAAATACAAATAAACAATATTTTTTTGTACTTTTATTTCTTCTTCTAACTTAAATATTAAACTAGTGACTCTGGTATTCATCTTCTGCCATACATTTACTACCTTTTCAGTTATTCGCATGTACCTGTTTGCCAGGTCTGTTACATCATTTTTAATTTGTATTATAATGTATGTATTATTAAAACATTAACAAGAAATGAGATATGCGTGGTGATTATTGGCATTTGTATTGAATATTACAAGATGATATTCAATATTTATAAAGAGCTGTGTTACACTATCCTCAACCTGTAAGAAATGATTACTATTACTAAAAGATTGTAACACTATGAGGGCCATATTGCCAGATTTGGGGTCGTATTTACAGTCCTGTTCAGCATTTATAGTTTTTTTTAAATAGCATATTTATATTAAATACAGAAGATTTAATTTTAAAACAAAAAATAATTGGAGGGAAAAATAGCAAAACCTAAATCTTGCTGTGACCCTGGTATTGGCACCCTTTCAATGGCTGATCTTCATATAGGCTGTATAGGTGTACGCTCGGGGCCTCTGTCGTGCGACGGGCCCAAGCCCACCATTCGCAGGCCCTATAAGACGGTCTAAAAAAGATGGAGTTGCGGGCTGGGGAGAAGAAGCCAAAGGCAAGTATAGATTTTTTTTTTCAAGAGTGCCCTGCTGCCTTTGCACAATTAAGTAAGGGGAGGGGGGCATTTATGTGAAGGGGTCATGTGTCATGGACATGTTATTAAATGGGGACATGTGCTGTGGACATTTCATTAAAGTGGCCACCTGCTGTAGACATTTCTGAAAACAGGGCTCTGCTGTGGATATTTCTGTAAAGTAGGGCTCGATTGTGGTTATTTATGTAAAGGGGGCTCTGCTGTGAACATTTCAGTAAAGGGGAGCTCTGGTGTGAAAAATTCCTTAAAGGTTGACTCTGCTGTGGACATCTCTATAAAGGGGGCTCTGCTGTTCACATTTCATTGAGGTGCGACAGCTGCTGGACATTTTATTAGAGTAGGTGTTACATTTCCATCCCTAGGGGTTATACTCCAGTCAATAACTTTTCCTATTATTTCTTTCTGGGAAAATTAGGAGCCCAGTGAATAGACCAGTGAAGAGTTGACTCCACAGTCTTATTCTGCACCAGATAATATTTCCTTTATATAGCGCACACAAATTACGCAGCGCTGCACAGAGCTTGCCAAAATCATGATGTATATGGACTGGTTTACAACTGTGGAGTCATACATTAGACCAGCTATTAGTTGGTCTAGTTTACATAAAAATGTTCTGCCACTCAGACTTCATTTTCTGCCACGCCTCTTTCCCTGGGCCACGCCATTTTTAGACAAGTCGGGAAAATAGGCTAAAAAATGGCGTAAAACCCTCAATAAATGTGGCATATCAGATATCAAGCAGAAATTACTCCAGAATTCTGATACAGGCAGGTTAATGAATCTAAGCCCAGTGTTTTAAAAAGCCACATGTTAGGTCTTATTCCTTTGTCACAAAGGTGAAAGGAAAGGAGATGTCTGAGGACATCAGAACTATTATTAAGAAGCTTGGAAACATGGAAAAGTCAAGAACCTCTCTGGACGTGGGAGAAAGAGAAAAATTGACGAGAGGTCTTTGAAGATTGGTGCAAATGGTGGGGGAAAAAACACCACGTCTAAAGGCCTGTCTGGGCCATGGTTTCAACAAGTACTGCACACTAATCTTAGTGGAGCTTTATTGGTGAAAGCCAAAGAGAAACCCATTACTGAATGAAAGACATAAAAGGAACTACTGATCGTTGCCAAAGAGAACCATGACAAATTACAATCCTTCTAGAAAAGGACTATGTTCTATGGACAGATGAAACAAAAATAGAACTTTTTGGAAATGCAAAGCAACAGTCTATTTACAGACGCCGACATGAAGATTATAAGGAAGGTAAACAATTCATAATGCTCTGGGGCTGCTTTAAAGAGAACTCGTCAGGCAAATTAACCCCCTAAAACCCTATCCCTTCATTGTCCCTCTACATGCCTGTAAACTTAAGCAAAGAGGTCCTAAAGCTGTATCCAAATGACCTGTGAGATGTCCAATGAGTCATTATCATATTCAGCTGTCCAGCTTATTCATGAGTGGGAGGTACAGCCACACCCCCCAGTGCTTGACTGACAGCCTGCATAATGGTGTAATGTCTCCTCCATGTACTTCCTGATGCTGGCGGCCCCATGCAGCCTGTGTGTTTATAGGAGAGATACAACAGCTCCAGGCAGCCATGTTATAGCAGAACATGTCAGGTACTTTTTTAGCTGATGTTTGTTTCTCACACATGTGTATTAGGAGGGAGAGCATGTCAGCAGATACAGCACACACACTAGCAATGCTTTACTATACATTACACACAGATATGAGCAGTGGGAGGAGAGGGGAGGGGTAACAGGGGTGACATCACTGCCTCTGACCATGTGACCAGCCTCATTTACATGATAAAGAAAAGATGATTTTATAATGATTCATGTATGAATTGAATAGATAAAGGCTGGGATGGATCCTTGTGAGCTGATCCTACAGGTAGAGGTGACAGAGACCTGATGACAGGTTTCTGGTAATAGAGGACTTGACCATAGAACAGAAATCATGAAATCAGAAAATTATCAAGAGATAAGTATTAATGTATTAATGAGGGGCCTTTATTGCTGCACATGCTGTTTATTTTGTTTCTTCTTTGAAATTACAACAAGTCGAAAAATAATGTGTTATAGTTGTATTACGTTTAACCAAAAATGAAAAATCCTAAGGATACAACTTAGAAACATTTCCATTTACCGTATATACTCGTGTATAAGCCGAGTTTTTCAGCACAAAAAATGTGCTGAAAAACCTCACCTCTGCTTACGCACGAGTCAATAAAAATAATAAACTTATATACAATGTCTGCGCAGCTCCCCGATGTCAGTGTGGCTCCTCTTCTGTCTTCCCCGCGGCTCCTCTTCTGTCTTCGGTCTTCTGTACAGCAGGCAGGGACGCGGCCATGTTATCTTCCTGGCCGGCACATACTATGATGCAGCTGCTGATGACATCATAGTATGCGACCCTTCCTGCTGTACAGAAGACCGAAGAAAGAAGAGGAGCCGCAGGGAAGACAGAGAGGAGCGCATCTGGGACATCGGGAGCCGTGCTGAGCATTGGGGCCGCCGGAGGGTGAGCATATAAGTTCAGGGTGGGCTGGTTGTATACTACAGGGGGCTGGCTGGGAAGGCTGTATACTACAGGCGGCAGGCTGCGCTGGCTGTATACTATAGGGGCGTGCTGGGCTGGCTGTATACTACAGGGGGCAGGCTTGCTGTATACTACAGAGGGCAGGCTGGCTGTATACTACATGGGGGCAGGCTGGCTATATACTATTGGCAGCTTGCTGGCTATATACTACTGGGGGCTGGCTATATACTGGGGGGCCTGTGACCAATGCATTTCCCACCCTCGGCTTATACCCAAGTCAATAGGTTTTCCCAATTTATGGTGGTAAAATTAGGGGTCTCGGCTTATACTCAGGTCGGTATATACAGTATTTCTAAAGATATTGTAAAGTCTATGAAAAAAATGAAGGGGTGCCAATACTGGTGAGCAGCACTGTAGGTTCAAACAAGGCATGTTCACATACAGTACACATTAGAAAAATCTGACATACTGGGGCATATTTACTAAGGGTCACCAATCGCACTTTAGTCAGTGTATTCGCTGTTTTAGGGATTTGTGCAGCTTTGACAGGTATTTAACAGAGGTTTGCTCTGGGATTGTGTCGCAGCTGTGTTGGCTTCCATGCGGGCGATCCGGCTAATTTGGACTGAGCGCGGGATTTAAGTTTGAAGTTGTGTCAAACAATGCATTTACATGCACCAGGAAGAAGAAGGTGAACTCTGTCAGACCTGAGCGGGGAAGTAACACATGCAGGATATGGGGCTCGCGATCATAGTGAATCGCAGCAGAGTGCATTATCGTCTGTGCACTTTCTGTGAACTCCTCGGACCGGGTAAGTAAATGAACCCCACTGTCTATTTTTGCGCACTAAATGAATGAATGAAACCCATCAAGACTGCTGCATGTGAAAATGCTTTGTCGAAGCGGACCTGTGTGCTGGTCTGATCCCATGGAATGAGCACAGTGCAGTGGACGGGAGTCCTTGATGCAAGGAGTCCCTGTCTGCCAGTCTAACTGCAGATCTGGCACTGTAACAACTGTGGCCAAATATCAAGTATCAAACACTATTCCGAGGAATGGACAGTTAGTGCGGAATTTTGGTGGGAAGAAAGGATTTCCTCCATCAAATACACTATGATACACAGTGGTCTATGAAATATGGCCAACACATGGTCCATGTTTTTTTTTTTTGCCAAAGGAACCTTGTAGACATATCCTTACCCTCTCTGTATCATCATAGATTAGAAGATAAGGAACTGATATATATGCGAGAATAGTGTATGTGAGTAGATAGATGCATACTAGTTTATCAATAATCAAAAATAAAGATCATGATTTATAATTATAAAGGTACTTGGTATCCCATATACAATAACTGTATTATATGATTCATGATCACACAGTAGGCGTAAAAATGTTAACTGGTAAATTTGCAGTTGTTTTATTAAATACAGTATTCCTCTGAAAATACCTGATTACATAATACAGTACAAAAAGTTAACTTTAAAGTAAAATCCATCCAGCAAAAGCAAGAACTCATACTGTGATATCAATGAGGAAATTGCACAAGTAAGAACTTTCTTCCTGTTTCTTAATAAGTTAGAAGGAAATAAATAGAGGAAGACTGTACAGCAAATCTGCTGTATGAATGATGTTTCATACATATTTAATGCAGTGATTTTTCACTAGATGGTGCTGTCATCCATCACTTTCCTATTGCTTTCTTAACAGAATCCATCTTGTGGACAGATAGAAATATTAGTTTTTTATTATTGTAACACATTTCTACAAGAAAACATCAAATATTAGTGGATTTGAGGAATCTGGTGTTATTGTCCAGTTTCCAGATATATTTCTGTGCTAATTAAGTTTCAAAAACCTCTGGTCATTGTTGAGGATGAAGAGTTCTCTACCCATGTGTTCATTGTAGGATAACTTTATCCCCTGGAAATGAACAATGATTTTTTTGTTTTTGTGTTGCTGTTTTTACTCCTAGGTGCCTGCTTAGACTCATTCTTTTATTTCCTTTTTGCGCCTCCAATTAAGATTTTTCAAAAAGTGAAACCTGCGACCAAGGTTAAAGGACAACACATTAACTTGAGGCAAATATTTGACAAACATATGGCCATAAGTTTTGAGAATGATACAAATGTTAATTTTTACAAAGTCTACTGCATCAGGTTTTATAATGGAAATTTGCATATACTCCAGAATGTTATAAAGAGTTAACAGCTTAACAGCAATTAATTGCAAAGTCAATATTTGCCTAGAAAATGAACTTTTTCCCACAAAACACATTTCAACTTCATTGCAGGCCTGCCTTAAAAGGAACAGCTAACATCGTTTCAGTGATTGCTCCAGTAACACAGGTGTGGGTGTTGATGAGGACAGACCTGGAGATCAATCTTTCATGATTAAGTAAGAATCACACCACTGGACACTTTAAAAGGAGGCTGGTGCTTGGCATCATTGTTTCTCTTCTGTTAACCATGGTTATCTCTAAAAAAAAAAACATGTGCAGTCATCATTGCATTGCACACAACTGGCCTAACAATGAAGAGTATCGCAGCTAGAAAGATTGCACCTCAGTCAATAATCTATCGCATCATCAAGGAATTCAAGGAGAGAGGTTCTATTGTTGCCAAAAAGGCTCCAGGGCGCTGAAGAAGGACCAGCAATCGCCAGGACCGTCTCTTAAAAGTGTTTCAGCTTTGGGATTGGGCTACCAGCAGTGCACAGCTTGTTCATGAATGGCAGCAGGCAGGTGTGAGTGTATCTGCTCGCACTGTGAGGCGGAGACTCTTGGAGCAAGGCTTGGTGTCAAGGGGGAAGCAAAGAAACCACTTCTCTCCAGAAAAAAAACATCAGGGACAGACTGATATTCTGCAAAAGGTACAGGGAGTGGACTGCTGAGGACTGGGGTAAAGTAATTTTCTCTGATAAATCCCCTTTCCGATTGTTTGGAACATCTGGAAAAGAGCTTGTTCGGAGAAGACAAGGTGAGCGATACCACCAGTCTTGTATCATGCCAACTGTAAAGCATCCTGCAACCATTCATGTGTGGGGTTGCTTCTCAGCCAAGGGAATGGGCTCTCTCACAGTCTTGCCTAAAAACACATCCATGAATAAAGAATGGTACCAGAATGTCCTCCAAGAGCAACTTCTCCCAACCGTCCAAGAGCTGTGATCAACAATGCCTTTTCCAGCATGATGGAGAACCTTGCCGTAAAGCAAAGGTGATAACTAAATGGCTCAGGGAACAAAACATAGAGATTTGGTGTCCATGGCCTAGAAACTCCCCAGATCGTAATCCCACCGAGAACTTGTAAATCATCAAGAGACGGGTGGACAAACAAAATACAACATATTGTGACAAAATGCAAGCATTGATTGTGCAAGAATGGACTGCTATCAGTCAGTATTTGGTCCAGAAGTTGATTGAGAGCTGCCAGGGAGAATTGCAGAGGTCATGAAGAAGAAGGGTCAACACTGCAAATATTGACTTGCTGCATTAACTCATTCTAACTGTCAATAAAAGCTTTTGTTACTCATAATATGATTGCACTTGTATTTCTGTGTGTGATAAAACATCTGACAAACACACATAAAAGCCAGAGGGCAACAGAACATGTGAATATGTCAATATTTGTGTAATTCTCAAAACTTTTGGCCATGACTGTACAGGCAGTCCCTGGGTTCCAAACAAGATAGGTCCCATTGCTTTGTTCCTAAGTTGAATTTGTATGTAAATCGAAACTGTATATTTTATAATTGTAGATCCAGACAAAACATTTTTTGCCCCAGTGACAATTGGAGTTTCAAATTTTTTAGCTGTAATTGGACCAAGGATTATCAATAAAGCTTCATTACAGACACCTTACAGCTGATCATTGCAGCCTGGGACTATAGTAAAGCATCTAGAGAGCTTCACAAGGGGTCGCTAGTGGCAGAGGGGTCTGTCTTTTACTAGGGGTCGTCTGTAAGTTGGGTGTCCTTTAGTAGGAGACCGCCTGTATTTACATTATCTGTAAGATAGCCATATCATGAGATTTTGATTTGGCTTAGGTAATCATTCCCCAATTATCAATTATTTGTCTCCACTACTGTACCAACCATTGGTCATATCATAATATACCAGTCACACCTTCACTGTTCAATTACTAATGACCTATTTAAGGCTGAAACTAGTAACAGAGGGGCCCTGTAGTAAAACTTAGATCTGACTCCTTTATAAGGCTTCAATAATGATAGGCAGTGATATTACAGTATAGAGAGCATCCATGTAGTGGTCTCACTGATCAGAAATAATAAAGATAATAAACAAATGCAGTGCAAGGAAACAGTGCAAGGAAATGGTGATCTCACAGTACAGGGATAATAAAGACAGTGATGTCACAGCAGGGTCAGACTGGGGTCCTAGTCTGACTGGGGCCCACCAAAATTGAAATTGATTCTGGTGGCCCCCCAAATGCTACATGGAAATATTACCTGTATATTCGTAGGCCTTGTTCACACAATACATTTTCAGCCTAAGATATGCACAAGATACAATTGAATTGTTTTAAAATGCATTTTAAGTGTACCTGGGGTAACTCCTCCTTGAATGGAGATATTTTTAGAGGTAGACGTTTACGTTTGATAAGTAGAAACAAGTGTTTTCCCACAAGCATTAAAGTGTAACCGTCATTTCAAAAAACTTTTGATATGTTGTAGGGCAGGTAATTTTAAGCCCTTTTGCAATTGAATTAGTTACCCGAATCTTGCTCCTTCCTCTTGTATTCTGCAGACTTCCCCTAGATGGCAGTGACTGTTCAGATAGCCGTTACTATGGACATTCCGTCTTCATAAAGAAGACTACGGAACAGGAGACACCCCCCCTCCCTGCTCACAGCTGATTACCTCATGGCTCAGTGCTGCAGCACTCATGTGTCACTACTCCAGCACTGTCATGTGCAGGGAGAAGCCCTCAGTAATGTAGTGACCAAACACCTAAACATATCTCTCCTCAGCTTTCCCTACAGCTGTATACAGTATAACACATAATCCACAATGACATAAACTGCAGCCCCCCCATCACCTCACACAAGGAAGTGGCAGGAGAGGAGAGACTCCAAGCTGTGCCCTCATGTGCTGTGCTGGTGTGTTACTTAGATAGGTAGATACATAGATAGATATGGGATAGATAGGAGATAGATAGATAGATATGAGATAGATAGGATATAGATAGATAGATATGAGATAGATAGATAGATTGATAGGAAATAGATCTGAGACAGATAGATAGATAGATAGATAGATAGATAGATAGATAGATAGATAGATAGATAGATAGATGGATAGATAGGAGATAGATAGATAGACAGATATGAGATGGATAGATAGATAGATATGAGATAGATAGATAGATAGATAGATAGATAGATAGATAGATAGATAGATAGATAGGAGATAGATAGATAGACAGATATGAGATGGATAGATAGATAGATATGAGATAGATAGATAGATAGATAGATAGATAGATAGATAGATAGGTAGATGTAAGATAGCGCTGGTGTCATTGGTCAGCACCATGCGCTTGTGATGAGGTGACAGGAGGCAGGCCCCGCCCCTCCATCTTACTGATTGTAGTTTTTTTGAGAGCTGGAAACCCTGGGACAAAAGAGGTACTAAATGAGGACCGAGAGGCAAAATACTTTGAGGATTGATTCCCAGGGACACCTGGAGCAGAATTATGTATTTTTGTTTTTTTTGCTCAGAATGATGGTTACAGTTTAAGGTCTAAACACTTACAGGGAGGAGACAATCCAGATGCGCTTGGGATGCATTTTGAAAGGTATTCAATCACATAATGTGAACATAGACTTGTGGTCTAGCATAAGGTATGACCTCTTATTAAAATCAATCTGTGCCAACTACCCTCACACTGTGGCCCCCTCAAATTGTAACCCTGCGTGTCCCCCTCATATCGTGGCCCCATTATCTCCCCCTCATATTGTGACCTCTTATATCCTCCCCCCATACTATAGACCATCACCCCCCCACCTCATATTGTGACCATGCATCTTCCTCTCAAATTGCAGCCTTTCTTCTCTACCTAATGTTGTAGGCCACCCTCATCCCCCCATATAGTGTTCTCCCACCTCCCCCTGTGTGCATATTACGGCCCCCTCATGCTGTGGGGCTCCATTATCTCCACTTTATATTGTGCCCTCCTCCCCTCAACCTGAGGCACTCCTTGATCTTGTGGACCTCTTCTTCTCCTCCTTTCCTTGTTTCAACTTAATTTAAAAAAATTATAAACACCAGATACCTACCGCTCCACGTTCCCCAGCAGCTCTTTTTCACGGCTGCTGCTGTATGTAGTGAAACCTGCAGATGTGATGACAGCCTTTACACACAGCTGGGGGGGGGGGGGGGGGTTAAGAGTTGTCAGGGCCCACAAGTGTTTTCAGTGGCACAGTCCAGTCTGACCCGATGTCACAATGATAGAGATAATAACAACTGATAAAATAGCACAAGAGAAATGGAAACAGTGATCTCACAGTACACAGATAATATACACAGTGATGTCACAGAACAAGGATAATAAACATAGTGATGTCACAGTACATAGATAACGTACATAGTGACACAGTGCAGGCATAATGACATAATAACAGTGATATACTACAGAAATGATTGTCATGTTGAAGTCACAGTAGAGAAAATATAAACACAGTGATGTCACAGTTTTGAGATGCAAACAGTAATGTCACAGAATAGGGATAATAAAAACAGTGATAATGCACACAATGATATCACAGTACAATGCTAATCTACTCAGTAATGTTATAGTTCTAATGGTCACATCATAGGAATAATGTAGATGAGAAATTGTTCACTCATAGAGTATGATAAGTTACATATAGCAATGGCCTACCTAGCACCCTTAGCTGTCATAAAAATAGAGCATGAAGCAGGAAGTAGTTGGCTTAGTGCTCTCTTTACTGCCTGGAAGCCACAAATGCTGTCTTGGCTCCCATGGATGTGACTAGGAACTGTGGCTGTAGCTAGCCTCTGGCCATTTTGGGCTGGTTCAAATCTCATGACAACTTGATAATATGAAATTTACAGATGATTGCTCAAGTACAGTAATTTTATTAAACTTTCCTGAAGTTGAAACTTAAAGGGGTATTCCGGGAATATGAACGTCTGACACAAAAACCCATGATGATATAATTAAATGAATACAACAATACTCAATGTCATTAGTCACAAAACGGAGCTTAAATAATTTGATTTTATGATTTACAAAATTTATGGCCTCTCTAAAGTAGGTGGAGTTATCACTAAGATGGCTGCCACTGGAAACTACAAGTTCCATGATCCTTTAGTTCTCAGTAACCCCTCCTCCCTCTTATGCTCTGCTCCCAGTGATGATATAACAGACTTTCTTGCTCTGTTACCATAGTAATGATGTGTAACTGCCATCACCAAAACACTGGCCATACTGGATGCACTGCAACCTACCGACTACAGCCAAACGTAGTGCTGATCACATGACCCTGCCCAGGCAGGTGCAGGACATGTGATGTGGACATGTGACCAGCAGCCATCTTCTGTCCTGCAACGGACCGCGTGGAGGAAATTAACGGACTGATTAAAGGGCCAGTAGCATTTTAATTCTTCATTACAGTGTATGTCATCAGCATTTTTCTGCTAAGGGGAGCAAAATTTTAAATAACAACTAATTACACATTAGCTTCTATTTTGAGTGCCCACTTGTATATGAATTATGCTGATTCCTGGAATACCCCTTTAACTTCCACACAGACATTCATTTTCATTATTACATCATGATCACCAGTGGCGTAACTAGAAGAGCTTGGGATCTGTAGCGGATTTTAACATGGGCCCCCCACCACTTAAAAAATATATACATATTTGTACAGACACATTTATATAATCACACACATATACACACACATACATTTATACACTCATATATACACACATTTATACTATATATACTAATAATCCCACCATGCATGTCTGCTAGTGTAGAAACACTTCCTGGTGGAACCAGCCAATCAAATCTCCCTATTCCTATCACACTCCTACTATGCCTGCCGTGCGACACAATTTCGTGCATGTGTGTAGACACCTTCTATTATGTGGACTAACTATGGATTCCGCCATATTGCTTATGGGCAATAATGCCCTAACTCCAAAGCCTTATGTTCAGGATTGTTCCAAGCACCGCTTAGCTGTATAAAACAGTGAAGCGTGCTTTACCAATTTTCCTTACACTTATTACACGGGGACTGTTCTGTCCTTGTCGTCTTTTGGGTATTCTTTGGGGGCAATCTCCAAAGGGGGGATTTCTAAACAAACAAAAAAAATCACATCAGGGGACATTTTAGATATTTCAGATTAGACTGGTTACACCGTTACGGGAGACGCTATCTTGTTGCCGTTGTGCCGGTACTCTAAGTGAATTTAATTTGTGAACAAACACATCTTCAATGTTGTGTCTGGAATAAATAATAAACAAAGTTTACCACATTGTACATCCCTATATATGGGGTATTTAAAAAAAAAAATAAGAAAAAAATAAATAAAAAATATAATCAAATACATTTTAGTTGCATATTCATCGGCTACACGGATTCTACAAACCATTCTGTATATTAAATGGCATTGGTAACAGAGCTTATAATGTCAGATAACGGAGTTAAGCGCATATTCAACATTCAACCCATATGGCTTCAGAGCTTTCAATCTCCTAAGCCATTGTAGTTGTTTTATCAAAAGTGATTTCTGCCTATCTCCTCCTCTGCGTGGAACTAGTACATGATCTACCAATGTAAATTTTAGGTTTTCATGTTTAGCATCAAAAAAATGTTTGGACACAATGGGGGTCATTTACTAAGGGCCCGATTCGCGTTTCCCCAACGTGTTACCCGAATATTTCCGATTTGCGTTGATTTTCCATGAATTGCCCCGGGATTTTGGCACACGCGATCGGATTGTGGCGCATCGGCACTGGCATGCACGCAACGGAAATCGGGGGCGTGGCCGAACGAAAACCCGACGGATTCGGAAAAACCGCTGCATTTAAAAAAAAAAAAAAAGTGTCGCGGGACTCGCGCTTACCCTCACTTGGTCCGGCTTGGTGAAGATCAGTGCAGTCCGGGGAACTTCAGCACAGCACCACCACCTGGTGGACGTCGGAGGAACTACCTTAGTGAATCCCGGCCAGACCCGAATACACCACAGAGAACGCACTGCTGGATCGCGAATGGCCCGGGTAAGTAAATCTGCCCCAATATATGTTTTACAATGCCCATGTAAATTTATTTATGTAGGGGAAACAACATTGGAATCAAAGTGAGGATTAATCAACATAGGTACACCATTAGGAAAGAAAAGAAGGACCTACCTGTGCAGAGCGTGACGGAGATATAAGTATATGCATGTGTGTAAATGTATAAATATGTTTGTACAAAAATGTATATGTTTTTTTTCAAGGTAAGGGGGGCCCCATGAAGAGGTTTGTCATGGGGCCCAGCCTCTCCTAGTTACGCCACTGATGAAGTGGTGGAGAGTCAAACCTCTGATAAGAGCGAGCACCCAAACTAAGCTTTCTAAAGTGTTGCAGCTGTGAACTTGATTAATATATATATATATATATACATATATGGGGGAAGGGCGTCCGGCTGTGTCAGTGGGCAAGAAGAACAGTGGCTGGCTGTACCGCCGAGCTGTCGAGGAGGACGGCTGGCTGTGCCAGTGAGCAAGAGGGAGGGTATAGGTGGGCATGCTGGCTGCGGATGGGATAGGCAGGCCGCGTGGCAATAGATGACATGGTCAGAGCCGACCATGGATGGGTTGGGCTGGCCACATATGTCATAGGCGGGTCAGACAGCCGCAAATGGAATGGGCTGGCAGTGGATGGGATGGGCAGGACGGGCGGCCCCAGTTGGAGAAGGCGGGACCCTGTGCCATGCAACTACAGCTGTTGTTATGCCTCTGCCAACATCTGACCAGACCCGTAGACTGGCGGACTGCGGGACCCGGACCATCCCCGGACCCGGTCGCTCCTTCTGTGACCCCGATCGTTACACCACTGACGATCACTTATCAGACTGCGTGTAGCCTAGCATACATCACTCTTCCTCAACAAGGTTGGTATGCCAAGGAACGGAGCTACTTAATCATACCTTTGTGTGTGTAGTAAGTAGCGCAGGGCTGTCAAAAGTGAACTTTTAATCCAGGTTTGCAGATCTTAAAAGTGCTCTGAGTGGGTCTTTCTGTATGAAGAGCTTTCCGCTCTTTGTAATGAACTGTTCCACAGCCCCTCCCATCTGTTCTGCTGTAAGTATCCAACCAAAATCCAGATACAGTTCTATTCTTAGCAAAGGGGAGGAGCTGTGGAGCAGCACAGTAGAGCTGAAAGCTGTTCAGGCCAATAAAGCTGCAAAGCAGGATTTTTACCTAACTTTTCACACTACTGTCACTGCTAACACACACAAAAGATATGGTCACACAGATCTCCAGAGCTACTACTTAGAACTGCCTGCAGCTTTTCTAATATGCTCTGGAAGTGTAATTTGAAATCATTTTAACATAGTATGTGCAAAATATACTTTTGAAGAACATTTACCTTTAGATGCTTAGTTGTAAGTAAATGTCAGTCTAACACTATCCTTTTATACAATACACAGTTATGGGTTTACCTAAGGTGAGATGCATGGTAATTTAGTCATAGTACAGTATAGGATTATTGTCTTCTTGAATTTAGATCAGACATATTGCAATTATTCTATCCCCTCCGTCTCCACTTCCCTTACATATTTCCACAGGACAATTATTATCCTGAGTACAGGACGTTCAAAGCAACAATCTGTTGGTAACCCGTAAGTCTAGCGTTTTGACAGCATTTTACATAAAACATGATGCATACATTGTTATCCTAGTACATCCTGTTGGCTATTTTCCATTAATACTTCAATATGACTTCTGGCTTATTTCAATATTTTAAATATTTCTTCAATTATCTTGCACAGTTTTTAATTCATTTCCTGTATCATATTCCAGTATTTCTATAGGGAATGGGAATGTGTTTTAACAATATTTTTTTCTATGACTTGAAGCTTGTCTGTTATTTTATTATTCCTCAGAAGAATTAGGAAGGCTCATCTATGGCAATAGCTTGGAGCTAGTTCTTGAAGTTGAGGATGTTATATGCATTATAATGTTACCATGATATTTATCAGAATTGATGCATTTTAAATACAGTATTCAAGTACAGTTTGCTTTGCCTAGACAGTGAAATCCATTCATAGGAGCGAAACAAAATAAAAATCTCAATTCCTATTTTAGTAGATTTTGTTATGCATATGATAAACTGTGGTGCAGCAAACATTTCCGGTCAGATTTGCTACAGTAAATACAGTAGTACAGACATGTTCAGTCTAATGTAATAAATTAATATATATTGCTATGCTTGTATATACGTTTGTATCTGGAAACATAAATAAGGAAGTGGTACAGATTTTAATATGCTGTCAGTATTATTATAACAAGCAGGGTTACAATAAAATATAAGACAATTACTGAAATGTGAATAGAATGGTATACAATGTGTACGGTAGAAACTGAGAGACTATTATTAGGTTTAGTGGTCAGTGTGAAAATTTCTGACCACCACAGTCGATGCCTACCACCCATTGACAAAAGACATCAACTGGTGCGCTACTTGAGTCTACAGTGACATCTATCACTGCAGTTTGTCTTTCTCCTGCGCTAATCATAGGAGCGGGACTGGGCCTCCGGTTGTCAGACACAGCCAGAGTCACCAGGAAAAAGGTTCAAGGGGTTTATTACCACTTCTGTCTTCTCCTTTCTTCATTGCAAAACACTAAAGCAGCACTATTCAGTGAATAGCAGAATTGTCACTGCTGTTGGTTCTATAGACCCGGCTGTCACTTTATCACTGGGTCTGCAGGAGTTAATGAAAGTTGCTTGGTCTGATGAGACCCAGTTCAGCTTTGACCTCCCATCCTCCCCCACAGGGAGTAATTTCCCCCTGTAACTGTGGCTCTTATTGATGCCAGAATTTAAAAAAATGTACAAAATTAAAATGAAAAAAGTGAAAATGTCCCCCAGGGACCGTTTGTGACCTCATGGGGAATATAGTCTTTATAATAAAAATAAAATAATTTAAAAAACACAGCCTTTTCAATCCTGTCTATACCGGGTGCCTTCCCACCAGGCCCTGGGTAGACAGAACTCACAGCCGTGTTCACAGTCCCAGACTTTGTGGTCTCTGCTCTCCAGGAGAGCTCTGCAGTCAGCTTCAGAGACACAGAGAGAGACCCACATCCTACACCTTCTTATACACCTGATTACACAGACATGTGGTCCAACACTCCGAGAGGGACCAGGGATTGGGAAACCTGCCCTTTCTTTTGCCAATCCAACTCCCAGGCCCCTTTTATTTCGGATTTCACTAAAAGCCTCTGCTTGGAAAGTCTCTGCTTTTCATTACACACAACAACTTCCCGGGAGCCTAAGACACATAAATCCAATAAAATTGTAATTGTAAATGTAAACTGTTCAAAAATATCACTGCAATTGCCTGAGACTATATGTTAAATATCAAAATGACTGTCACACACTAGGGAATTAATTTATTCAATTTAAATAATTATACATTTCAACAACAAATAAAGCCTTCCTGCACTTTTTGTAAGTTTAACTCCCCAAAAATAGAAAAAAAATTACTTGTTAACTTTTGACTAGCCCTATAAGTAACCAAAAAACACCTCAAAAATGTATAAGTTATGGCCCTATATGTATGAAAATTCACCAAAGCTCATTAAAGCCTTTTCCAACCTTGTTATTAAGGGGTTTAGCAAAAACATACTGGTAGGTTGATTAGATTGTGAGCCCCATTGGGGGCAGGGACTGATTTGGCGTAATCTGTAGGCACTATATAAATAAAGAATTATTATTATTATAGGTAATTTTCTTTTGACACTTTCCCAATGAATACTAAGCAGAAGACAACAAAGTTTCAGCAATCCTATAGGCTTATGACTCGGAGCTATTTTCTTAATTTTATTTTTAATAAAATGTGATTATATTATTGCCAAAAAATGACTAGATTTGCTTTATAAAACACACAGGAAAAACAAATATGAAATTTTTGGAGTCATAAAACAAATGGCCCAAAGTGCTGCCTAGAACACACAAATGGCAACAGCTGGTTGTCTCTGAAAATATGTATTTCTGGCAAATGTCAGAGAGCTATCCAGTGAGTACACAATGTGCATACTATTAACTCCTGGATAAAGTCATGACTTGTCTTAGCATTGTGTTTTATACATGGGTGCACAGATAATTTAGGCTGACATGTTTGCAGACCAGCAGGCGGTTAAAGACCTCACCAAAGTCCAGGAGTTGCACTCGGTGTACCACACATGCCTCAGCCAATAGGTATTATATGTTTCTGCTTGTTTTATTGTGTGGTTGTAATGTAATACCAATACGTGGTACACAATTCCAGCCTTTGACATAGAATAAACCCCTGTTTAAGGGCTTTTTTGTAAATTGTGTTTGCAAAGATTTTGCTAAGACATTGCTAAATGAAACATTATTTATAGTGGTGATAATGTGAGTTATATTTGAGGTCTCAGCTCACCACTGATTTACTCATTGTAACGGCTTTATTGTAGCGTTTCGTGTTGGACTGGAAATCAAAGGACCTCTTGCCACTTCTATGAAGTCCCATTCTTTACAGCAATTACTCCACTGCTTCTGGCACAAAATTCCAAAATTAGTTTCATTAACCCAATATGGTAAATAGCCACTTTGCAGTCAAGTGGGTGTTCCTGGGCTGGAAAAGACAACCTTTCACTGGGGACCTGATTCAACAGAACCTGGGATTCCCAGCCAGTCTCCCATGCTGGCACTTGCCAGGCCTGAAGCTGCATTGCTGCTGCGATCTGACGAGAGCAGGCACATTCAGCTTAGAATGGCCGTTGACCCCCCCCCCCCCCGAGTCCCTCGGCAAAACGCAGCGCCGTTATGTTCCTAATCACAAGTGTTGAATAAAACTTTCCGACGTTCAATCGGAAACCCCAATGTGTTATTGCACTGCAAGTTTAGCACAGTGTAGCACAGAGAGCATCAGTTAGTCTCAGGTCCGGTGTAGGTCTGGCCTCAGACTGAATGCGCATATCAGTGTCAGATGCCGCTCAGCTGTTATTACATCCAATGTCAGTGTGAGAGCTGCGTTGATATTCACCAACGGTGATACCGCTCTCAGAGTGACAAGCTCAGCTAGTCTTCATGTAGGACCGGGCCAGGACCGTAGCGCAGATTGGTGGCATATGCCGGTCAGCTGCTGTCAAGTCTAATGTCACTGAGAGCCGTGTTTATACTTACCAACTGTGTCGCCACTCCCAGAGTAATATACAAGTCCGACCTTTATCCATGTTGCCGGCTTAATGGTCAGGCGCTTTCCTGCTATGTATACTATATAATATAATATAATACTATACTAAGCTGGCCTAACAGGGTGCACAGACTATGAAAGAGAATTAGTGTGCCAGCCAGCCACTACCTGCGCATGGACTTTGCTGTACATAGTACAGTGCTACATATCCTAGGAAGGGACTGTAATAATTTCTCTTTAACATTACAAGCATGCTCCAGTATGCAGTGATAACTGACAATACTATCATTTCTCCTCAGCACACAGTACTGGCTGGCCTCTCTTGTGCAACATTGCAACATTATTACAAAGTGGGGTCTTTAACGGTGGGGGGTGGGGGGGGGGCTAATGTAATTTGGTTCCACAAAAAAGGCAACCTTATACGAAAACAAGGGTACATATCTATGAGGGAACACACCCCTATATCATTCACCAGCTCCAGAACGTGGGACACACTGTGCATTAGAAAATCATTTTATTACATACCCAGTTTAGTGGTTCATGCTGTAATTTTTTTTTGTACAGGCAGTTCCCGGTTTACTAAAAGATAGGTTCTGTAGGTTTGTTCTTAAGTTGAATTTATATGTAAGTCGGAACTGTATACTTCATAATTGTAAACCCAGTCAAAAAATTTTTTGGTCTCTGTGACAATTGGATTTTAAAAATGTTGGGTGGTCATAAGAACCAGGATTAATAATAAAGCTTAATTGCAGACACCTTTGATAACTGGATCTCCGGGCCCGAACTCTGCAAACCGGAACTGAACTCAGCATTTCAGTTCAGTCCCAGTTTGCAGCGTTTGGGCCCGGAGATCCGAGCAGCATGCATTGTGAGTGTGATGCGAGTTCATTGCATCACACTCGCAAGTGTGGAACCGGCCTTAGAATTTACCTTAGTCACACTAAATCATTTGTCACATTTTATTTACAGAACCATCTTTTCTAATGTTCTCTTGTTGACTGGAACTGCTAAGTATTGTAATATCTCATTAAAATGTTACCTGTTCTTCAGGAAGACCAGCGTAAGGCTCCACGGGTTCTATTTTCCATAAATTACCTAATACAATTAGAAATCGCCAAGAGATTACATCCAATTCTTTGGTAAAGTGTAGGTAGCTCATGATTGCAACGCATTGGGGCTCATTTACTAAGGGTTGCGGTGCACACTTTAGTCGGAGTATGCACTTTTTTGGGGCTAAAATGTCTTGCACAGGTATTTAAGAAGTGCGCTGGGATTGTGGAGCACACAACCCTTTTTGTGGCGCAGCTGCGCTGGCTTCCATGCGACACAAATTAGGGGACATGCCGTCCGACTGATTTGGACTGAGCGCCATATTTAACTTTCAAATTGTGTTGCATGCCCTATGTTTAAAATGCACCTCAAAAAAGATGGTAAACTCTGTCGGACCTGAGCTGGGAAGCCACACGCTGCATTATAGAGGGATAATGCACTTTCAGTGAACTCCGGTGACCCTGTAGGTAAATTATGTTAGTGTCCATGTGTAGGGTCCATTATGTTAGGGTCTATGTGTAGGTGACTGTAGAACATTCAGCTTCTTGATATTCACACTCAATTATTTCTCTATTCCCATATTAGATAAAAACAGGAAAAAAATATAGTGATGTTCTCTAACATGATAATGGATTTGTTGGAAAATGTGCTATCATCCAGTTGTGCTTTCCTTCAAGTAGGGTGAATCACAGCAATACCACTGTCTCCCAATAGATGGCAGTGTTACACAAACATCTTTCTATCAGTCATTACACAGGTAAGATGCATCAACATCCAGGAACAAGATTGCCTGCAGTAATATGAACACTATAGGAAACCCCATCTATTGAGCAAACAGTGAGGATGTTGAATATTTGATTTACATTTAGGGGATTTTTTGGTAATTCTTCTGCCTGTAAATTTTTGTACATGATTCAGACAAAGCACAAACAGTTTCTAAGGCTCAGGTCACACCTGTTCTCGGCAGTTTCTGCTCCTCTTCCATTAGGAAACAGTTGAAAAAATACCTCAGCCTTTTTTTCCGCTATTATAATGGAATTATAATGGAAGTGAACCTGGACTTGGCTGGCAACTAGTTCAGCCAACCAGTGCTAAGTACTAAAAGGGATCAGTTTATAACTCTGTATGCATACAATCCAGTACAGCTGGATGGGCACCTCTCACAGACAGAGCCGGTTAGTCATTGTCACAGCTTGGATGCAGGCGCATGTGTGGCCCGATGGCACCACTGGTGCGCATCACTTCCAGAGAACGCTCACAGCTGTTGAAAGGAGAAGTATGTCTTTTCAAACAGGGGTCCTAGAGATAGCCCTTGTCTTGAACAACCTGTTGGGCCCACATTCATCAGATATGCTGGAAAAGGACAACCCCTCTAGATGCACAAGCTGTTATTATGAGGGTTATCATGTGATAAGAACGGCTCATTCACCTGCACGTCACCATGGGCACATTTCTATCCACTTGAGGTAGACATCGCTTTCTATAGCAGGACAGCAAGCAGAGATCTAGAAAACCATGAGGAATTCATACAGCAAGTATTTTAGAAAATTGTAGAACTTTTCGTTATACAAACCATATCAATTATTTGCTGAAAGTGGACAACCTCTTTAACATTTGCCATTTTGCAGCCTAAGCCACATATCTATATACAGTATGCAGGGTATAGCAGCATAAATGGCTGGTGCTCCTCTGGGCACCCAACATTCATGATATACGTACTGCCTGTCCTATTCTTGTTAAATGCCCACTGATTCATAGACAAGTGAATATATACCCAGTGGACTATAAAATCACTTAATATTTACTCCAGTGATCCGGTCATTGAATCATCTTCCTTAACTCCTGTCTCTCCTGTTAACTTTAAATAATGACACAATTGCACCATAATACACATTGAAAATAAATATTAATACCACGGTGGTGGATACATGGGGACAGTAACTTAGACAACATCATAAGAGACCTCTCAAACTGTCTGCTATTTACTTATAACATCATCCATCAGATATGAAAAGACAGATGTTATTTCAGAGGTTACATTTATTTACTATATCTACTGTGTTTAAATCGCTTTTTTTTCTATTGCTTATCACTTATCGGTTTTCCTTATTGACCACTAAACCTTTGTTTTCCTAATTATGTAATTATACAAATCTGAATTTTACATGGGGCTTCATAGAACAAAGACTTGTGGGTAGTGGAATGGGGGATATTGTACAGAATACTTCTTAACGTGTGAACTGTGCAGTGCATAGACAACTGTCATGGTTAAATGGAGCTGTCATAATCAGTACAGTAATGTTGTATATGGGATCGTATGAAAATTATTCCTAAAACCCTGCAGGTGATACTTTCCTTTCATGAGTCAGTGGGCTGGAAGATGCCGCATAATAACTATTTAACCCTCAGGTCAGATGAAAAGAAATCCTGTAATATGTAGATGTCTTCAGGTGGGGCACACATGGGGAATGTTTTCATCCATCTCTCCTGTGGAAGGCATGCTTTGAAGATTTCATGGTTTTATTTAACTACACAATCCTCTGAACTGAGCCCATAGGGGGTTTATGTCAGATTTTTTTCCATCAGGAAATCGCCACTGCAACAACAGAAAAAAAGTCAAAAGTGTCTTTTTACCTTTCTCCATGTAAAGTTTGGATGAATGGATGAATAGATAATAAATAGATATCTAGATAGGTTTACACCACTAACGGAGTGCTGCTCATTCTCTTGTATTTATCTAGATTGGTAGATACAAAAGGAAAATCAAAGCAGCACAACAAGTTGAATCAGGAAGATAATGGGGCACATTTACTTACCCGGACCCGCAGCGTTCACCGAAAGTGCATTGTCCAGCGATAATGCACTCTGCTGCAATTCGCTTAAATCCTGCATGTGTCGCTTTCATTTCTGACGGAGTTCACCTTCTTCTTCCTGGTGCATGTGAGTGCATTGTCTTGCGACACAATTTGAAGTTAAATCCTGCGCTCAGTCGGATTGTCCCCCAATTTCTGCTGCATGAAAGCCAGCGCAGCTGCGCCAAAAATCCGATTGGGTGCGACACCTGTTAAATACCTGTTAAAGCCATGCAATCCCTGAAACAGACAAACAGTCAACTAAAGTACGATCCGCGACCCTTAGTAAATAAGCCACAATGGGTGCACACCAAACAGGTGCGGGCCACAGGTCTTGCAATAACAAATCCTAGAAAAAGCTGCATTCCAATAATTAGATGAAAAAAGTGGCTCTTTTCATTCCATTATGGGTTACAGCAATATTTCAGCTCTATTTGAGCAATTTTCAACCAAGTGATAAGTGAACAAGGTGGATATTTGCTTACAAACATGGTCCCATGACCCCATTAATCCATCCCCCTAATTTGCATATTCAGTGTATCAAATACATTTTGACAAGTTACATAAAATATATATCATTACAACAGATCAGTGCAGACATTTTAATCATATGATATACATACAATGGGGCATATTTATCAGGACCACTGCGCACCGCCAGTGGCGCAGAGGCCCTGAAATAATCGCAAATGCTAGCTTATTGCTAGCTTTTGCAATTATTTTCCCCAATCCGCCACCTTCACGCCAGTGGGGCGTGAAGGGGCGCGAAGGGGGGGCGCGGCCCGACGGGAGTGGGCCGGCGCGGGGCGTTACTGTCCCGCGCCTGTGCACTCGCTGCTGCCGGCGACTTTTCATACGTGAAAAGGGCCTGGCGTAGGATAAACGCTGCGCAACTGGAAGCCCGATACATCAAGAGGCAGAAGCCTCTTCATGTATCGGGCTGCGAATTTGCAGCGCCAGCGTATGATAAATATCCCCCAATGTATGTAAATAAAGTGTAATAGTGCTAGGTTATAAATACCGCTCCACCATAAACATGGACCAGAAAAATGTAAAGTACATATGTGCCAATTAAAACCAACCCGACAGGGTAGATGACTGTCTCCCTAAGGCTCCTACATGAAGCAAATCAAATCAAAAGTATATTGTCCTACGAAATTATTGTTTATCTGGAACGCAAGCCGCTTATAAGCGTATGCATGTGTGGGGACATGTCACCTGCGAAATGAGGTGCTATGGAAACCATACAATTATCTCCAGACCAAGTGGAGCTATGTAGGAAAATATCACACAGAAAAATGTACTAAGCGGTCAAAGCCCTAAAGAGGAATTCAAGGGGTATTATGAATATCTCAAAAACCATATACTTTCAGTCAATTAAATGGCTTTTTTTCTGTGCTTGGATGTTCAATATAAATCAATATGATATATGGAAAAATATTAATTTGTGGGGATTAAGTGGTAGAACCCTCAGAGATCTAACATTTGTTCCCTATTTTTCTTGAAAGGAATAAATACTGTGTTCTTTAGGAAGTTCCTATAGACATCTCATTTATCCTTTACTTCCTGAAGAAATTTCTTAATAAATTAACGCCTGTGTAATGTGGGCTCGTGTCTTGATATTGTCCAATCACTTATGACAGAATCAGACCTGCCTCTTAATAACCATATGTCACTATATTCCTATATTTCTGTGGAATGGCAAAATATAAAGACAATATATTCCCCAGTTATTTCATGAAGAATTGAAGTTTTACATAAACTAGGCTTGTGAGGGAAGGCAACAGGTTCTCTTTAATGTAGCTAAAACATTAAGTAGGTATACAAATCCATAACAAATACAATATTAAGGTTCCCATAAGTAAAACAGAGCTAAACCCTAAAATGTCCAAGCATCTGTTGTAAATATAAAGGAGAATTAATTGTTCATTTTCCTTCAGAGCATTCGTGGATCCAGAGCTCTTTAATAGATGTCTGGTTTATAGATGAAGTATGTGGTTCTGCTTCTGCATTTTTTTTACAAATGTGAAAGTAATTTTTATTAAAAACTAAGATAAGCTCATTTAAAATTGACTTTCAAAGCACTTGCACCATATGTTAAAAGGGGACCCTGAAAGGTAGAGAACTATGGCAGCAGAATTTGTGAATAAGAAAACTTCCATTTGTTCCAGAAAAAAAAATAATAAAAATGCTCCATCTTCAAAATCCTAAAATCCCAGAGAGCAAAAACAGATGCCAGTGATTTTATGGCTGTTTAATGAAAATTATGTCTGAAATTTCAGAATGAAATTGCAAGCATCAATATACCCTGGAATTAAAATGGTTTTACCTTATATGCTCAGGTCATAAAACAATTAATGTGTTCCATTTGTGGATGTATAAAATGTATGTGATGAAGGGAAGGGAATAGGTAGGAATTATCTCCAATCCCATATACAGGGATTGATTAATAGAAGAATGCTGCGTGACATTGGGTCATTAAAGAAATACAGTATGATTAATATACAAGATGCAGGATTTTAGTACTGTGGTATGGGGATAGAGGGTAATGCCGTGGCTGATTCCCACAATGTTTACATATCTTTACTTATAGAAATAATGCCAATAATTCCAATACATTTCACTGTAACACTAGATGTAACTGGCAAAAAAGCCATAGCATTCAGTATTACACTACTTTTCTTGTAGATTATGTTATGCAATGTTTAAAAGTTAAAGAGGACCTTTCAGGTCTATCTGGGACTCTAAACCAACTACCGGTCCTTATGGACCAGTGGTTTAGGATCCCAAATCTTGCTGTATAAGGACAGTACATGGAAAAAGAATAAACATGTCCAACATTTATAGACATGTCCAAATAGACATTTATACTTGCCTAAATATACACAAACAATGTCAGGGGCAAAACCATGCAGAGGTCAGATACACAGAAAATCAAAGCAAGTAGCAGTAGCAATACTAAAGACAGAAGTGTCAGAAGACTGAGAAAAAACCAGCATCTTCTGATGGAACTGGGGGGAATTTAAAGGGAGTAATGGACGCTGCCCCCCACAGCTGACTGTTTCAGCTGCAAACAAAATAAACTGAAACTCACACCCAGCTTTCCCCAAGGAAAAAAATCTGTAAAGGCAGCTGTCAAACAAAGGCAACTCTTAGTGTGGTTGTTAAGCACAGAAGCCTGAAACCTGATCTCATTCACAATACTGTGGTGCCATTCAGAGAGTTCTGACAGTGCCCCCCATTTAGGAATGGCCACTGGACCCTCAACTAAGGATGGTTTATATGCTCCAGTGCTATCAGAATCCTGGTGTGTACTTTTAATGTAAAGATCATTGTGTACCCTTATTAATGATCACTAGTTTCTGCAGTTTCTCTCAGTCTTAGGGAGTCTGTTTGGGGGGTGTTTATCCAGCCGGAAATATGTCTCCCATAGGCGGCTATGGCGCCCAGGCTAGGTATGGTGAGCACAACGAGTACTTACCGTACCATGCTGTGGCCACAAAAAAGATAAAGCATGTTCTATTTTCAGCCGTGGGATTTTCGGTTGTGCGTTTTTATTTTCTATGGAGAGGGAAAGGCTAAACAGCACTCGCCTCACCTCCTCTCCACGTTTGTGTAAATACACCCTTATTGTGCTGCACTTCTGCACCTTACCACTAGAGGCGGCTGTAATTGCCCTTGAATCTGTGCTTAAGTAGATGGTGGATCAAATGCATTATCGGGGCCATCTTGTTTCCTGTTTGGGCCTATAAGAAAACCATTTGACAATCCTAACATTGCTTCAGTATTGTGACTTGTGTCTCCTGCTCCCTGAACTGCCTTACCTAGACTGTTCCTTACTACATATGTTATACCTGCTTGGATCTACTTTATTACTTGCACTGCTGTAAGTCCATCCGCCTCAGTCCATCTTTGTGCCGATCTTTCTCCAGCCATGTGTACCAACATCATAACAGGATATTCAAGCCTGAACATGGAATCCACTGAGGGAGTGAGCTTGGAGGTTCATGTAACCAATATGAACTGTTTGCTCACTAATATCTACGTTCAAATGCAAAATGTAAAGACAAATTATTCAGAATTTGAAAATTAAACAACGCACACTGTACAAGTTTTTGAACAAGCAACACAGGATTTTAAAAACAGAATGGCTCAACATGCAGAGCAGATCCTGGAACTTCAAAATATGATTGTGGCTCCAGCATCTACATCCAATCTGACATTTTTTTGTGGTGACAGTGCTAAGTGCCATAGATTTATTAATCAATGCAAGACCTACTTACACCCTGCTCACTTCCCCACTGAGAGATCTAAATAAATGTGTATTACTATATTACTGACACATAAAAAAGAAGCTTGGGCAAAATCCACTTATTGAAAGAAATGACGTCCGTCTTGATGATTTGGAAGCTTTCCTAGCAGCCATGAACCAAGTATTTGATGATCCTAACCAACAGCTGCAGAAACATTATCAGCATTATGTCAGGAGAGATAATCTATTGCCGAATATGCCGCAGAATTCAGAAGGTGGGTCATTGATACAGAGTGAAATAATACTGGGACACTTCAGCCTCCACCTCTAAGGACTCTGAACCTGAGAATCATCATGAATCTGATATTGAAGCTCTGCAGATTGACACTGTACACGAACAGGATAGTGCTTGCAAAAGAAAACAGACTTCAAGAGATTCAATGCTTTTACTCTGGCAAACCTGGTCAATTCCTCATCAATTGTCCAAGTGATCAACGTAAGTCAGTAGTACTGATAGCAGATCCTGAATTTTCTGAGGATGAATATGTTGCTTATGAACTAGTGTCACCAGTTAATCTGCTCAGTCATCTGTTCAATCTCCTCTGTGACACCAAATATTAAAGGAAAAGACAAGAGCTCTCGTTGCTTTTATATTAATCAAGTCTCTGACTGGTTCTAAATGGATATCCACCTGGAGTAAAGATTTAAGGAAGATTGTCACCTATCCTGATGGAGACTGTTGATTGGTCCCTCCTGAACGCAAGCCCAGTCGACCAAGGGACTGAACTTTTGGAGATAATTATGGAACCTGACAAAATCAGTTTCCCTTAGAAGGAGGAGGGAATTCATTAATTGGACCCTAAACATAGTACTGACCTGGTACTGGTGGATGGGAAACTCATTTATATATTTTCAAAACTCCAATAGTCGCACGGCTTGCGATCAAAGATACCCTGTTTCCACCAGGGCTAAAGTTAAAATGTAACCTTTATTATTTTAATTTATAAGAACCAAAGGAAGACACATTAAAAGGTGGGCAAACAGGCAAGCATACGGGAGGATGCGGGAGCTACGGGGCTTATGAATTCAATAATCAGAACGTTATAATCCAGGGGGAGTTGATCAGTTCTCCCTAAGGATTTCTACCAGGCTGCTATTTTGCATTTCCCTAAACCCCTGATGACTTCGTGAACTGCGAAACATGTCGGGTGGGCTAGGTTGAGCAAGTGTGTGTGTTTTTTAACAGCAACAGGCCGACTATAGGGAAATGCAAAATAGCAGCCTGGTAGAAATCCTGACATTAAGGACATTACTTGCTGGGAATAGCTAGGAGGCCGTTATCAACAAACCCTCATTATCTAGTTCAGTTACTGATAATCCTTAGGGAGAACTGATCAACTCCCCCTGGATCATTTATAACGTTCTGATTGTTGAATTCATAAGCCCCGTAGCTCCAGCATCCTCCCGTATGCTTGCCTGTTTGCACAACTTTTAATGTGTCTTTCTTTGGTTCTTATAAATTAAAATAATAAAAGTTACATTTTAACTTTAGCCCTGGTGGAAACAGGGTATCTTTGGTCGCAAGCCGTGCGACTATTGGAGTTTTGAAAATTATGGAACCTGGTCACCAAGAGGTTTTGTCTTTCTTGATGATCTCATCTCCTCATTTTCCAATCATTTTGGGATTACCATGATTGCAGGCCTGGTAAACAATAAAATGTGTCTTTTCCAGTGAAAGTTCATTCCTCACAGACATCTTTAAGCCATTACCATAGAGCAGTTATTGGAAACTTTTATGCATCTTCAACATTCTCAAGTATTTAACCAATTAATGACCTGGCCCTTTTTTGATTTTTTTTCATTTCCATTTTTCACTCCACATCTTCAAACATCTATAACTTTTTTTATTTTTACACGTAAAGAGCTCTGTATGAGCTTGTATTCTGCGTAATAAATTGCACTTCATAGTGACTTATTTAATATTCCATGCCATGCACTAGGAGGTGAGAAAAAAATTCCAAATGCAGTGAAAATGGTGAAAAAATGCATTTGCGACGTTTTATTGTGGGCTCAGATTTTACGTATTTCACTGTGCGACCTAAATGTCTACTTTATTCTTTGGGTCAGTAAGATCACGGGGATAACAAATTTGTATAGATTTTAAAATGTTTTCATACATTTACAAAAATTAAAACCTCCTGTACAAAAATTTGACACTAAGTACTTTTTCATACTTCAGTAAAAAGAGCTGTGGTTAGTGTCATTTTTTGTGACTTCTGATGACGTTTTCAATGCTACCATTTTTCGGACTGTAAAACCTTTTAATCTCTTTTTATTGAATTTTTAATATATTTCAAAATGGCAAAATAGTGCAATTTTCAAATTAGGGCACTATTTTCCATTACAGGGTTAAAAGCAGTGAAAAACCATCTTCAGAAGACCCGAGGCTGTCATGGCGACCAATTGCCGTTCTCCGATGACGTCATCGGGAGCGACGATCGTCACAAAGATGGCGGCACCCATGCGCCACATCTTTTTGAAGCCGTGGGCAGCTTTGCCAGCTACAATCGATGGGATAATACCCAGCATAGGTGCTAGCACTTATCGCAGGTGTTACCGGTAAATCTTTGCTGCAATATGCAGCAAAGACTTACCGGCTATGCAAAGGGCTCAGCCCTTCAGTTGCAGCACCAACAAACATTCTACCAGATTCGATGTTCTTTGGGGTAATCCACAAGGACCTGCTTAAAGAGATAAGAGAGGCCTACAAGATTTATAGAAAAAATGGTCAGTTTACCATATTTCAGTAATCCTAATCCTGTAGCTCCTTGTGTATATAGTCGGTGCATGGAAGGAGAGGAGGGGATCAATGTGCAAGAGATTATCGTACAGGTTACGGTCCTAGTATTCGCATAAATGTGGGAAAAAAATGAACTTTTCCAGCAGTCCAAATTTTAGTTTTTTAATTTTAAAAAACATCATTGTCAGGAGCACACTTTACCAATCCAGACCTAATGACCACTGATAAATATTCCCAACTCAAATAAGCATTACTAGATGCTAGACATAAATAGTATATTCACTGTTACTGGCCTTATTCACTCTAACCTATACAGAAAACCCACCTCTGGAAATACTGTTCTGTATGCCACCTCTTGTCACCCTCCCCACATTATACAAAATCTACCCAAAGGTGAATATACCCGGGCTAAACGAATTTGTTCCAATAATTCTTTTTATGAGGAAGTGGCCGCACATACCACCTCTAGACTTAAAGCCCGAGGTTACCAAGCCAAATCTCTTTCACATATTTCCTTAGCCCTCCACAAAAAAACTAGACAAGAGGTGTTACACTCAAAAAGTGGTAAACACAAAAATAATGTTAACACCTCTTGTCCTATTACATTCAGCACCACGTACAACTCACAATATACACTCACCGGCCACTTTATTAGGTACACCTGTCCAACTGCTTGTTAACACTTAATTTCTAATCAGCCAATCACATGGCGGCAACTCAGTGCATTTAGGCATGTAGACATGGTCAAGACAATCTCCTGCAGTTCAAACCGAGCATCAGTATGGGGAAGAAAGGTGATTTGAGTGCCTTTGAATGTGGCATGGTTGTTGGTGCCAGAAGGGCTGGTCTGAGTATTTCAGAAACTGCTGATCTACTGAGATTTTCACGCACAACCATCTCTAGGGTTTACAGAGAATGGTCCGAAAAAGAAAAAACATCCAGTGAGCGGCAGGTCTGTGGGCGGAAATGCCTTGTTAATGCCAGAGGTCAGAGGAGAATGGGCAGACTGGTTCGAGCTGATAGAAAGGCAACAGTGACTCAAATCGCCACCCGTTACAACCAAGGTAGGCAGAAGAGCATCTCTGAATGCACAGTACGTCGAAATTTGAGGCAGATGGGCTACAGCAGCAGAAGACCACACCGGGTGCCACTCCTTTCAGCTAAGAACAGGAAACTGAGGCTACAATTTGCACAAGTTCATCGAAATTGGACAGTAGAAGATTGTAAAAACATTGCCTGGTCTGATGAGTCTCGATTTCTGCTGCGACATTCGGATGGTAGGGTCAAAATTTGGCGTCAACAACATAAAAGCATGGATCCATCCTGCCTTGTATCAACGGTTCAGGCTGGTGGTGGTGGTGTCATGGTGTGGGGAATATTTTCTTGGCACTCTTTGGGCCCCTTGGTACCAATTGAGCATCATTGCAACGCCACAGCCTACCTGAGTATTGTTGCTGACCATGTCCATCCCTTTATGACCACAATGTACCCTGTAACATCTGATGGCTACTTTCAGCAGGATAATGCGCCATGTCATAAAGCTGGAATCATCTCAGACTGGTTTCTTGAACATGACAATGAGTTCACTGTACTCAAATGGCCTCCACAGTCACCAGATCTCAATCCAATAGAGCATCTTTGGGATGTGGTGGAACGGGAGATTCGCATCATGGATGTGCAGCCGACAAATCTGCGGCAACTGTGTGATGCCATCATGTCAATATGGACCAAAATCTCTGAGGAATGCTTCCAGCACCTTGTTGAATCTAAGCCATGAAGAATTGAGGCAGTTCTGAAGGCAAAAGGGGGTCCAACCCGTTACTAGCATGGTGTACCTAATAAAGTAGCCGGTGAGTGTAATGATGTTATCCACATCATAAAAAAACATCTTGTACCAGGATAAAATTCTGTCTGAGGTGTTAGATAAAGGAGTACGTTATGTTTCCAGAAATGCTCCATCCCTGGGCAAAATAGTGGCTCCGAATTTATTCACCTCCTGTCACGCCAAATCTACGTGGCTTCAATACAAGGGCAGTACTACATGTGGTCATATTCTTTGCAACATATGTAAATATATTACCAAAACTTCTGTTTTTTCCTCTTATGTCACCAAAAAATCTTTTTCCATACATACTCACCTCAATTGTGCTATGTCGTATATCTAGCATCTTGCTCATTATGCAGTGTGCAGTATGTAGGATGCACCATCAGACCACTTAAAAAACGCATTGCTGAACACATTAGTGGTGCAACCAAACACCAACTCACCTTGTCCGCAGGTTTGTCGGGGCTTTCGAAACATTTCCTAGAGATGCACCATGGCGATGTAACTACTCTATCTGTTATACCTATTGAACGCTTACCACGCCCCCGTAGAGGAGGAGGTTGGACCAGACAGCTACGATCCCGTGAAGCCTTCTGGATCCTCTCCCTCCAAACAAGGTTCCCTCAGGGTTTAAACTATAAAAATGATTTAATGTACCTTTATTAATATATCATTCCTGTGGGTTACTTAATATATCCCCTTGGTTTTGTCATTCTTTTCTCATGTGGACTGCTTTTGTTTTTTGTCTCTATTTGCTCCGCCTTGTTGTAATCATGTGACTCCTTCTCATGCTTAAATAGTCTCAACTTATTCCATGCATTAGGCTACGACTAAGGGCGTTTTCTCGCCCCAAAACGCGTCAGTTTCTTCTTCATGGACGTCCTATGATGTTTTTAATATGTCATTTTTTCTAAATAAAGTGGAGTTTTAACCTACTTTTTTGCCTTTCGTTGGAAGCTGGACCACACATTTTCCTTCTGCTAATAAATAGTATATATAGATAAACGAGCCCTGGAAGAAGCTGCCAGGGCGAAACTCTAAGTCGGGCAGCAGCCGCACGTGGTGTCGTGATTTCATATTTTAGGCCTTTTCATGTGAAGAATGAAACATAAAAACTAGCATTAGAAGCTAAAAAGAAACCTATAGAAAGCTATTGGATCCTTTCTGGCATCAGTTCTCCTCTGGGATTTTCTGAAAGTAAATTAATAATTGGATAAAATGTTCGGACATATTTAAAGGGGTATTTTTTATCTGGACATTCACATTTAATTTAACCCATCTGCCATATGCATAAATTTCTTCATTTGGATATTATAAAACAAAAATGTACCGGTGTGAAGATAATTTCCCTTAAATGTCACCATGTTGTCCCTTGGAAACAAAATTGTTTACCTTAGGTACGACCACCTCTGCTGGAGGGATTGCTTTTGCATATGACATGGTGCTCAGCCACCCTGCAATTATTGCTGAATCCAAGTGGTCAGGCAGAGCTCAATAGTGCATGTAAGACCTCTGCTACCTGGGTACAGGGGTGGTCCTAAGGAAGCTATCTTGTTTCTATGGGACAACATGGCTATATTTATGTGAAATTATATTAACTGTATTACACAGTTACTATCATCAGAGCATCGCTTCTTCAAGCTAACCTGTATGAAAAAAAGGAAAGCAGTTTAAAAAGCTTATAAAGTTTCATTTTTTAATAAAAATAATTAATTAAATAAAGTTAAAGTCCCCTAAACACCAACATCCCCTATACATATCTAATAAAGTAAAATATACATATTTGGTATCAGGTATTTGGTTCAGGTGAAAAATACTCTTAAAAACTAGGCAAAAATGTCGCTTTTTTATGAAATCCCTTCTGAAAAGTGTTCTAAAAAGTGTTCGCAATAAGTTACGTGCACCAAAATGGTATTACTGAAAAGAACAACTGATAAAAAATAAGCCCTAAACCAGCTCTGTCAACCAAAAACTATTAAAGTTATGCCTCCAAAAAAATGGCGATATAAAAACAAGACATTTTCTCTGTATTAGTTTTTCTTCTGTCAAATTGTAAAAATATATTTAAAAAACTATATAAATGAGGTATCACCGTAATCATAGTGATCTATGGAATAAAGATAATATACTATTTTTATGGTACAGTGTATGGCCACAAAATTTTCAGAAAGAAAGGAAACCAGAATTTAGAATTTTCTTTTCCTCTATACATTCAAGAGTTAATAAAATCTCATAAATAAGCTAATGTCCCACTAAAATGAAGTGTTTGTAAAGTGCATCTAATCTAGCAGAAAATAAGGCCTTTGTTTCCAAATTGCCAAAAAAATAAAGAATGCATAGCAATTAAAATGTGACAATGCAAATCTGCTCTGAATGGCGCAGCTTCCCTTCAATGCCCTGGTGTAACAGCAATGCCTGTAACAGCAGGTTACCACCACATATGGGGTATTGTTATACTTGGGGGGGGGGGGTTTAAAAATTGCACACAATAAAATAAAAGGTTAATAAACTTCATAAAAATCTTTTACATTTGTTGAGGGATGTAGTTTCTAGAATGGGGTAATTTATGAGGTTTTACTTTTATTTTTGCCTCTCAAAGTGACTGAGCAGGTCCCTCAATAGCAGGATTTTGTGTTTTTTTATGCAAATCTGAAAAATCGCACCTAAAGTTCAAAGCCTCATAACATCCTAAAAAAATTAGAGGATGCATAAAAAACCATGTCAACATAAACCGGACATTTGGTGAACGTTAGTTATTATCTTTTTTTGCTGTTGACTCTGTGTCGAAAAAGTAGTACTTCTTGAATTTCTAAAATCGAGTTTTTTCCAGATTTTCACCAAATATCGTTTTTTTCATACATAAATGCAAAACATATCACCAAAATTTGTTAACTAACATGAAGTACAAAGAGTCACGAGAAAACTATTTCAAAATCACTTGGATATGTTAAAGCGTTCCAAAGTTATAACCACTTATGACACATGTCAAATTTTAAAAAATGGGCCGTGTCAGGAAGGTGAAAAGGGGCTTTGGCGGCAAGGGGTTAAAATTAAGAGCCCCCTCAGGTAGGATATAAAATATAATTTCTAGAATTCTTTCTGTTATGTGACATCTCACCTGTTTACTTTCTTTCACATCTCTATTAAAGTCATGTGGAAGTGAGGAGAGAAGAGGCATATTTTGCCTGAGGTGAGTCTCAATGACGGTGTCCCGTCCGACACATGTCAATAATAATAATAATTCTTTATTTATATAGCGCACACAGATTACGCAGCGCTGCACAGAGCTTGCCAAATCAGTTCCTGTCCCCATGGGGCTCACAATCTACTCAACCTACAAGTATGTTTTTGGAGTGTGGGAGGAAACAGGAGGACCCAGAGGAAACCCACGCAAACACAGAGAGAACATACTCTTTGGAGATGTTGAACTTTTTTGATACCATGCATACTTCCTGGTTTTTATTTGATCATGGAATAAAGCTTTAATGTTTTTATAATGGATTCGCTGGAGAACCTTTTTCCTTTTTAGTTAAACTATTAGTTTAAAATTATATATCATTAGTTCTATTTTAGACCTATCAGAGTTATTAAATAGCCAGAAAAAGGAAATTACTAATGGAAATTGTGATTTTTCACCCGGCATAACACCATCATGTTATACACAAAAATTAGGTGTATAAGAGTAAATAATAGATAATAGAAGTCAAATAATATGAGAACAAAATGCAAAGGACGTAATTAAAAGTGATAGTGCTTGCAAGTTTATATAGCAAACAATGGGGCAGATTTATCAAGTGTCTGAAAGTCAGAATATTTCCAGTTGCCCATGGCAACCAATCAAAGCTCCCCTTTAAAATATTCATGAGCACTGGCAAAATGAAACCTGAGCTGTGATTGGTTGCCATGGGCAACTGGAAATATTCTGACTTTCAGACACTTGATAAATTTGCAACCCAATGTCTCTAGGTCATCCTAGATGCTCGATTGTATTGTTTGCGAGAATACGGTAACTCAATAAAACACAACTACAGCTACAGCTTTGGAATTTGATTTCTTGCTTCATTGAGTCACTAAACAGAGTTTGAAAAATATTTATTTTGTTTGCAGAATATTGATAAGAGAACAGTGAACGCTGTAACCTTGACTTTCCATGTATTGTGGAAGTACATATTCTGCTATTTGGGAAATACAGTACATCTCTTTTATTATTAAAGGACTCTAAAGGAAAAAGATGTGAAAAATCTAATGTAATATGATTTAGTAAAAGATTCAGGTTTTTCTTGACTTGGAGGTCCCAATGTAGACAATACATTGGGGCACATTTACTTACCCGGCCCATTCGCGATCCAGCGGCGCGTTCTCTGCACAGGATTCGGGTCCGGCTGGGATTTAAGATGGTAGTTCCTCCGCCGTCCACCAGGTGGCGCTGCAGCGCCGAAAATAATCTTAACGCCCCGGAATGCACCATCCCATAGAAGGTGAAGGTGAGCGCTCCCTAAGCGACACATTTTTGGTTTTTAAATGCGGCGATTTTTCCGAATACGTCGGGTTTTCGTTCGGCCACGCCCCCCCGATTTCTGTCGCGCGCATGCCGGCCCCGATGCGCCACAATCCGATCGCGTGCGCCAAAAACCCGGGGCAATTCATGTACAAGCGGCGCAAATCGGAAATATTCGGGTAACACGTCGGGAAAACGCGAATCGGGCCCTTAGTAAATGACCCCCTTTGTCTTTCATTCATATGGCAACACAAAAGTAATAATGCAATTTAACCAAAATGAGTTCACCTTTATACAGACATCATTTTTCACTTCACTGATTCTGCCTGTCCGTACTGGTGCCTTAAAGGGGTATTCTCATCTAAGCATTCACATTCAATTTCATTAATCTGCCGTATATATACATTTCTTTAATACGATGTTATTAAAAAAATGTACCTGTATGAAGATAATTTATCATAAATGTAGTAATGTGGTCCCTTAGAAACAAGACTGTGTCCTTAGATACGACCACCACTGCTGGAGTGATAGCACAAAGAAACAAGCAGTTTTTATATATGAAATATCCGGGAGTTACTACATGTCTCCCGGCTGTCCTGTGGTAATGAACCTTGAATCCTGGTGGTCAGGTAGGTCTCAATAGCGCATGTCTGGCCACAGCTGCCAGAGTGTGAGGTGGTTGTGTCCGTGGAAGCTATCTCGTTTGTAAGGGACAACATGGCTATATCTATGAGAAATTATCTTCACACAGAAATGTCTTTTTTTTAATTACATCTAATTGAAGAAATGTTTACATGTGGCAAATGAATGAAATTAAATTTAAATGCCCAGTTGGGAATAGCCCTTTAAAGCTTATCCACATGGTTATTGTACAGTAAAAAAAATCATGCAACACAGATTGTGAGCTTAAAGGGGTTGTCCAGTTCCAACAAATACATGGTATTGTTCATATAATAAAACATTATGCACTTTTCCAATATCCTTTCTCCATTGGTTCCTCATGGTTTTCTAGTCTTGTGGATAAAAATATGTACCCATTTACCTATAATAAATGTCCTTTAAAGCCATATGCAAATGAGCAGGGAAGAGTTAGAATTGCCTGAGATAAGTCAAGTTTAGAGGATCCCGGTGGAGCATAACTTCAGACACCCATATCTTCTATAAAACATTTAACACATTTTCACATGACTTTGGAGGTGATGTTTTATAGGTAAAATGTGAGATTTTACATAAAAGAGGGAATTCTACAAACAACATTGCATACCCTACAAAATAAAACAACAGGAATGGAAATGGGCTGCAAGTAGAGATGAGCGAACATACTAGTCCAAGCTTGATGCTCGTTTGAGCATTAGCGTACTCGAAACTGCTCGTTGCTCGGACGAATACTTCGCCCGCTCGAGAAAATGGCATCTCCCGCCGTTTTGCTTTTTGGCGGCCAGAAACAGAGCCAATCACAAGCCAGGAGACTCTGCACTCCACCCAGCATGACGTGGTACCCTTACACGTCGATAGCAGTGGTTGGCTGGCCAGATCAGGTGACCCTGGAATAGACTAGCCCCTGCCCACGCTGCTCGGATCATTCTGTGTCTGGATGCCGCTATAGAGAGAGCTGCTGCTGGTCAGGGAAAGCGTTAGGGTGTTCTATTAGAATAGTGTTAGGCAGGAGTGATTCTACAAGAACCCAACAGCCCTTCTTAGGGCTACAATAACGTTATACATTTTTTTTTTAATTTGCAGCTAGTACCATATTGTGAGGAATTTGCAGGGGGACTTGCTACCGTTGTGTTTAGCTCTTAGTGACACACATATCCACCTCAAACACCAAAGTGGGAAAATTTATTAGGGGTTTGATTTCAATTAGGCACAGTCTGCCATTTACTTTTTATTTTACGTTTATTTTTTCATAACTCAGCGTCATCTCATCTGGCATAGCAGTGTGCTTTCATACTTGGCTAGAAAATAGCCATAGGAGAATCCAAACGGCTTACTTAGGCCTACAATAGCGTTATATATTTTATTTCTGGGTGATCTGCTGGTGGCTGTCCTTGCTGTAGTGCATCTACTACCATATTGTGAGGAATTTGTAGTGAGACTTGCGACCGTTGTGTTTAGCGCTTAGTGACGCACATATTCATCGCAAAGACCGAAGTGGGAAAATTTATTAGGGGTTTGATTTCAATTAGGCACAGTCTGCCATTTACTTTTTATTTTACGTTTATTTTTTTAATAACTCAGCTTCATCTCATCTAGCATAGCAGTGTGCTTTCATACTTGGCTAGAAAATAGCCATAGGAGAATCCAAAAGGCTTACTTAGGCCTACAATAGCGTTATATATATTTTATTTCTGGTTGATCTGCTGGTGGCTGTCCTTGCTGTAGTGCATCTCCTACCATATTGTGAGGAATTTGTAGTGAGACTTGCGACCGTTGTGTTTAGCGCTTAGTGACGCACATATCCATCGCAAAGACCGAAGTGGGAAAATATATTAGGGGTTTGATTTCAATTAGGCACAGTCTGCCAGTTTCTTTTTATTTTACGTTTATTTTTTCATAACTCAGCGTCATCTCATCTGGCATAGCAGTGTGCCTTCATACTTGGCTAGAAAATAGCCATAGGAGAATCCAAACGGCTTACTTAGGCCTATAATAGCGTTATATATATTTTATTTCTGGTTGATCTGCTGGTGGCTGTCCTTGCTGTAGTGCATCTCCTACCATATTGTGAGGAATTTGTAGTGAGACTTGCGACCGTTGTGTTTAGCGCTTAGTGACGCACATATCCATCGCAAAGACCGAAGTGGGAAAATTTATTAGGGGTTTGATTTCAATTAGGCACAGTCTGCCATTTACTTTTTATTTTACGTTTATTTTTTCGTAACTCAGCGTCATCTCATCTGGCATAGCAGTGTGCTTTCATACTTGGCTAGAAAATAGCCATAGCAATAGGAAAGCATCGTTTGGTTTTAAAAACTAAAAAACACAAAAAAAACACACAAAAAAAACACAAAAAAAAGTAAAAAAAAAATTAAAGTTATAACTTTCATTTTCAAAATGTTAAACCCGAGGGCTAGGGGTAGAGGACGAGGGCGGGGACGTGGGCGTCCAACTACTGCAGGGGTCAGATGCCGTGGTCCTGGGCGGGGTGAGACACCACCTGCTGATGAGGGAGCAGGGGAACGCCGCAGAGCTACACTCCCTAGGTTCATGTCTGAAGTTACTGGGACTCGTGGTAGAGCAGTGTTGAGGCCAGAACAGTGCGAACAGGTGATGTCGTGGATTGCCGACAATGCTTCGAGCAATTTGTCCACCAGTCAGTCTTCCACGCAGTCCACCCATGTCACCGAAATCGGCACTCCTCCAGCTCCTGCACCTCAGCCTCCCCCCCCCCCCCCCCAGTCTGCCCCCTCCCAGGAAAATTTGGCATTTGAACCGGCATACTCTGAGGAACTGTTTTCTGGACCCTTCCCACAGTCACAAACCACTTGTCCGGTTGCTGCTGAGCAATTTTCCGATGCCCAGGTTTTCCACCAGTCGCAGTCTGTGGGTGATGATGACCTTCTTGACGTAGTGGAAGAAGTGTGTAAAGAGGTGTCCGACAATGAGGAGACACGGTTGTCAGACAGTGGTGAAGTTGTTGTCAGGGCAGGAAGTCCGAGGGGGGAGCAGACTGAGGGATCGGAGGTTGATGAGGTGACAGACCCAAGCTGGGTTGAGAGGCCGGGTGAACACAGTTCTTCTGAGACGGAGAAGAGTCCTCGACCAGAACAGGTTGGAAGAGGCAGTGGTGGGGCCAGACGGAGAGGCAGGGCCAGAGCAGGTGCATCAGCGCCAAATGTGTCACGTAGTGAAGCTCCCGTGGCGAGGGCTCCCGCGGCGAGGGCTAGATTTTCAGAAGTCTGGAGGTTCTTTAAGGAAACACCGGATGACCGACGGACTGTGGTGTGCAACCTTTGCCAAACCAGGATCAGCAGGGGTTCCACCACTACTAGCTTAACTACCACCAGTATGCGCAGGCATATGAATGCTAAACACCCCACTCAGTGGCACCAAGCCCGTTCACCTCCGGCCGTGCACACCACTGCTCCTTCCCCTGTGTCAGCTGATAGTCAGCCCCCTGCCCAGGACCCTGGCACAGAAACCCCATCTTCGCCTCCACGATCCTCCACAGCATCCACCAGCGTTCAGCTCTCCATACCCCAGACGCTGGAGCGGAAACGGAAATATAGTGCAACCCACCCGCACGCCCAAGCCCTTAATGTCCACATCTCCAGATTGCTTAGCCTGGAGATGCTGCCCTATAGGCTAGTAGAGACCGAGGCCTTTCGCAACCTCATGGCAGCGGCCGCCCCTCGGTATTCGGTCCCCAGCCGCCACTACTTTTCCCGATGTGCCGTCCCAGCCCTGCACCAGCACGTGTCAGACAACATCATCCGTGCCCTGACCAACGCCGTTTCTGACAAGGTCCACCTGACCACGGACACGTGGACGAGTGCTGCCGGGCAGGGCCACTATATATTGCTGACGGCACATTGGGTTAACTTGGTGGAGGCTGGGACCGAGTCTGACCCTGCAGCTGGTCATATACTGCCGACGCCGAGGATTGCGGGGCCTACCTCGGTCCAGGTCTTTCAGGCCTACTATGCCTCCTCCTCCTCCCACCCCTCCTCCACCTCCTCCGAACGACCATCCGTGGGCATGGCGCCATCAGTCGCTAGCTCTAGGCACAGCAGCAGTGCCGTCGCTGAGCGACAGCAGGCGGTGCTCAAACTGCTGAGCCTAGGCGATAAAAGGCACACCGCCCAAGAACTATTACAGGGCATCACGGCGCAGACTGATCTGTGGCTGGCACCGCTGAACCTGAAGCCAGGCATGGTTGTGTGTGACAACGGCCGTAACCTGGTGGCGGCTCTGCAACTCGGCAGACTGACACATGTGCCATGCCTGGCCCATGTGTTAAATCTGATAGTTCAGCAATTCCTCAAGACATACCCCAATCTGTCTGATTTGCTCACGAAGGTGCGCCGCATCTGTGCGCATTTCAGGAAGTCCAGCACAGATGCTGCCACTCTCAGGGCAGCGAAGCGCCGCCTCCAACTGCCCGCTCACCGACTGTTGTGCGACGTGCCCACGAGGTGGAATTCAACATTAACCATGTTATCCAGAGTTTACCAGCAGCGCAGAGCGATTGTAGACTGCCAGATGTCAACTTCCACCAGAACTGGTAGTCAGGTCAGTCAGCTTCCTCAAGTCTACAATGAGGAGTGGACGTGGATGTCTGATATCTGTCAGGTGCTGAGTAACTTCGAGGAGTCAACACAGATGGTCAGTGGCGATGCCGCCATCATCAGCCTCACCATCCCGCTGCTTGGCCTGTTGAAAAACTCTCTGATCAGCATGAAGTCGGAAGCTTTGCGCTCGTCACAAGAGACGGGGGAAGAAGATTCCCTTGTTGATAGCCAAAGCACCCTTAGGTCTGTTTCTCAGCGCATATCGGAGGAGGTGGAGGTGGAGGAGGATGAGGAGGAAGAGGAGGAGAATGTTGGCGAGACACAAGAGGGGACCATTGTTCAGTCCTTCACTGTTCAGCGTGTATGGGCAGAAGAAGAGGAGTTGGAGGAGTTGGAGGAGGAGGAAATGGACAGTCAGGCCAGTGAGGGGAGTGAATTCTTGCGCGTTGGTACTCTGGCGCATATGGCAGATTTCATGCTAGGCTGCCTATCCCGTGACCCTTGCGTTCAAAGAATTTATTCCAGCACCGATTACTGGGTATTCAACTCTCCTGGACCCACGGTACAAGCAAAATCTTTCCACTCTCATCCCTGGAGAGGAAAGGAGTGTGAGATGCATGAATACCAGCAGGCCCTGGTGCACAAGCTGAAACGCTATTTCCCTTCTGACAGCGCTAGCGGCAGAGTGCGTAGTTCTGCGGGACAAGTAGCGAGGGAGAGTAGGCAAGCAGGCAGCTTGTCCAGCACTGGCAAGGGTACGCTTTACAAGGCTTTTGCCAGCTTTATGTCACCCCAGCAAGACACTGTCACCTGTCCCCAGTCTCGGCAGAGTAGGGCTGATCTTTACAGAAAGATGGTGAGGGAGTACGTAGCTGACCATACCATCGTCCTAAATGATCACACAGCTCCCTACAACTACTGGGTTTCAAAGCTGGACATGTGGCACGAACTGGCGCTGTACACCTTGGAGGTTCTTGCCTGCCCTGCCGCTAGCGTGTTGTCCGAGCGGGTTTTCAGTGCAGCTGGTGGCATCATCACCGATAAGCGTACACGCCTGTCGACTGACAGCGCTGACAGGCTGACGCTTATTAAGATGAATAAAGCCTGGATTTCTCATAATTTCCAATCTCCACCAGGTGAAGGAAGCTCATCCTGAATAATTTATGCACTCCTCCTCCTCATTTTCCTCCTTCTCCTCCTCTTTGTACACTAAAGCAGAGGAAACTGGCTATTTTTTGAGAGTGCCACATACAGGCACTCAATCTATTCAATTTTTCTGGAGGGCCACCTACCTGCTCCTCTGGTTTGAAAACTTTTTGGACTGCCACATACAGGCACTCAATCTATTTCATTTTTCTGGAGGGGCACCTACCTGCTCCTCTGGTTTGAAAACTTTTTTGGACTGCCACATACAGGCACTCAATCTATTCAATTTTTCTGGAGGGCCACCTACCTGCTCCTCTGGTTTGAAAACTTTTTTGGACTGCCACATACAGGCACAATCCAAATTAAATTGTCTCCATAGCAGCCTCCACACGTTGTCTCCATTGCTACCTCCAAAAGTCGTCCATATAGCTGCCTCCATACATCGTCCCCTTATCAAACGAGGTGTGTCAGGCAGAAATTTGGGTTGTTTTCATGGATTCCACATCAAAGTTGTTAACTTTGTCGCCACCCTGCTGTGTTATCCACAAAATATACTGGCAAACTTTAATGATTAACCGATATTATTTCAGCGCTTCTTGCGCATCTGTTGATTACACTGCTGTGTAATCCACAAAATATACTGCCAAACTTTTACCATTTACGGATATTATTTCAGCGCTTCTTGCGCATCTGTTTACATTCCCCTCACCCGCCATATCCCAAACTTATAAGAACGCTACTACTCTTAACTTGGTGGAGGCTGGGACCGAGTCTGACCCTGGGGCTGGTCATGTACTGCCGACGCCGAGGATTGCGGGGCCTACCTCGGTCCAGGTCTCAAAGGCCTACTATACCTCCTCCTCCTCCCACCCCTCCTCCACCTCCTCCTCCTCCGAATTACCATCCGTGGGCATGGCGCCATCAGTCGGTAGCTCTAGGCACAGCAGCAGTGCCGTCGCTAAGCGACAGCAGGCGGTGCTCAAACTGCTGAGCCTAGGCGATAAAAGGCACACCGCCCAAGAGCTATTACAGGGCATTCCACATCAAACTTGTTAACTTTGTCGGCACCCTGCTGTGTAATCCACAAAATATACTGGCAAACTTTTATCATTTACCGATATTATTTCAGCGCTTCTTGCGCATCTGTTTACATTCCCCTCACCCGCCATATCCCAAACTTATAAGAACGCTACTACACTTGATCTTATACAAAAGGTTCTTAGAAGTGCTGTTTGGGGAGTAGCCTAGAGACAGGGGCTTGGATTGGCGAAAGCTCGCCTGGAAGCGGAGCGCCAGCTCCATCCCAAGATCCAACTAACATAGTTTTAACTGCAGCACCTTTAATCTACTACTAGTTCACTGCCTCCATAATAATAATAATAATAATCTTTATTTATATAGCGCCATCATATTCCGTAGCGCTTTACAAATCATAGGAAACAAATACAAATGTAATGTAACAGAGCACAACATTTGTATGGAACAACAGGAGTGAGGTCCCTGCTCGCCAGAGCTTTCGGTTTATGAAGATGATGGGGTAACACTAGGTAAAAGAATATTTAATGGTCAAGCCATTCTTCTTAGGGAATAGAACAAAATATAATCAATGGAATTGCTGTCGCTTGAACCACTCAGCCGTCATCTTATATACCAGGTCCAGGGTGAATGGGACTGCAGAGAAGTCTGGTGCCTGTTGGTTGCTGGATAACAGATGGGAGGACGACACAGGACGGGTTAGTAGAAGAGTTAAAACTTCATGCAGTTAATGAGTGTTATAGGCTTGCCTAAAGAAATGGGTTTTAAGAGCACGTTTGAAACTTTGGAGGTTAGGTATTAGTCTGATAGTCCAGGGCAGAGCATTTCATAGAATTGGTGCAGCTCTAGAGAAGTCTTGGAGACGCGAGTGGGAGGTCCGCACTAGGGTAGAGGTTAATCTAAGATCACTGGCAGATCTAAGAGCACGGGTTGGGCGATAGACTGAGATAAGAGAGGAGAGGTAGGGGGGTGCAGCATTATACAGAGCTTTATGGATGAGGGTTATTATTTTAAACTGTATTCGAAAGGAGACTGGCATGAACTGTAGGCATACATGGTCCCCTTATCAAACGAGCTGTGTCAGGCAGAATTTTGGGTTGTTTTCATGGCTTCCACAACAAACTTGTTAACTTTGTCGCCACCCTGCTGTGTAATCCACAAAATATACTGGCAAACTTTTATCATTTACCAATATTATTTCAGCGCTTCTTGCGCATCTGTTTACATTCCCCTCACCCGCCATATCCTAAACTTATAAGAACGCTACTACACTTGATCTTATACAAAAGGTTCTTAGAAGTGCTGTTTGGGGAGTAGCCTAGAGACAGGGGCTTGGATTGGCGAAAGCTCGCCTGGCAGCGGAGCGCCAGCTCCATCCCAAGATCCAACTAACATAGTTTTAACTGCAGCACCTTTAATCTACTACTAGTTCACTGCCTCCATACATGGTCCCCTTATCAAACGAGCTGTGTCAGGCAGAATTTTGGGTTGTTTTCATGGCTTCCACATCAAACTTGTTAACTTTGTCGCCACCCTGCTGTGTAATCCACAAAATATACTGGCAAACTTTTATCATTTACCGATATTATTTGAGCGCTTCTTGCTCACCTCCTTTGGTTCCTCTCTGCCACCCATTGGTTTTAAGCCTGAGTCCATTTGGGGTATGTTGCCAAGACACTCTCTAACCTGCCGCTGCTGCCGCTGCCTCTGCATGCCGTCCCCTATAGTGTCAGGGTCAATTATTGGATGTTTTAGATGCTATCTAGCTTCATTCTGTCACTCTGTCATGGCCATGCTGTTGCCCATAATTTTGGCATAATGGTGCGTTTAAGCAGCCTCAGAGGCATCCATGCATGCTGCCCCTGCTGTTTCCTGTCCATTTCCGTGGTGTTTCCATCCTTTTCTGAGGTTTCCAGGTGTTTGGCCAAGCTTCCCTGTGCAGAGCCTTGGTCCCCTTGAAAAATGCTCGAGTCTCCCATTGACTTCAATGGGGCTCGTTATTCGAGACGAGCACTCGAGCATCGGGAAAAGTTTGTCTCGAATAACGAGTACCCGAGCATTTTAGTGCTCGCTCATCTCTAGCTGCAAGGCAATGGGTTAAGCTCTCTTGCAAAAATCTGTACTGATATATAATAATCTTCTTGCCCTGGCTACAACGCTTCCTGCAATGACAAAATTACACTTGTACAGTGCCTGATAATCTAAACAATGAATCTGTAAGGTTTTCTGCCCATATGCTTAATACCAACTGTATCTGAGAAAGCTAAATGACAGCAGGATTAGACAGGTAGAAGAGAGGGGAGATAATGTCAGACGTTGACTCTCATAACTGTAGAAATAGTTTGATTGATCTGTGTTACTTGCATCTTGATGTAACAGCTACAGTGTAAAGCTAGGCTTGATTTGTGACAGACAGAAATGATGTTGGGAAAATATTTACACTCTACAAGATAATATTTATCAGTTTATACATTATATGAATACATCAATAGGCCTCTTGCCCCTGAGCGAGTGCAGTCAGTGAAAATCGCTCTGTATACTGAAGGGATCTCCAGACATAGTATCATAGTTTATACGCACATGTCCATCAAGTTCAACCAAGGAAGGGAAGGAATTGGATGAGGAAGGGATTTAGGGGAAACCTATATAACCTATATAACTATACTCACTGCTGTCCCTACTGTACTGAAGCAGGCTATGCAGGTTATTCCATAGGTTGACAGTCCTCCAAGTAAAAAAGCCCTGTCGCCTCTGGTGATTAACCCCTTTGCGACATTTGCTTGACATAATTGTACTGCAAAATGCGGGAACACACCTCCTGCCATGCAGTACTATTACTTCAAATGCATGGCAGGAGGTGTGTACCCGCATTTTGCAGTACAATTATGTCAAGCTTCTGGCACCACCTCCTGAACGGAGCCGGCACCAGAAGCTCCGTGTGTCGACTATTTATTATAGCCAACACCCACGATCAGAGATTCCTCTGATCGCATGTGTTAACCCCCTTCCTTGACTGCAGCGTGTAAGGGGCATCTCAAGTGATTTGGACCTCTTCCTGTGTCGCTTACCATGAGGGGTCCACTGCTCCGATGGCAGCCCCAGGTCTGCCAGTGCCCCGGGGCTGCACAATCTTCTTCCAGCACCAGGTCCTGCCTTCTAGCATGACCTAGCTGTAACACACTGAGCATGCTCAGTATGCTCTGTCTGTTACATAACACAGTGTAATACATCTACATCTGGGGTTTTACTTTTAAACCTGAGCAGGTCCCTCAAAAGCATGATTTTCCGTTTTTTCAAAGCACCATAACATCTTACAGAAATGAGAGGATGCATAAAAAACCATGTCCACATAAAGTAGACATTCTGTAAGTGTTAGTTATTAAGTTTTTCTTAGCTGTTATGGCTATGTGTGGAAAAAGTAGAACAATTTGAAATTCGAAAATCGAGAATTTTTCCAAATATCTGATTTTCTCATAAATAACATACCACCAACATTGCAAAACATACCACCAACATTTTTAACTAACATGAAGTAAAAAGTGTCACGAGAAAACTATTTCAAAATCACTTGGATATAACATAGCGTTCCGAAGTTATAACCATTTATAGTGACACAAGTCAGTTTTTAAAAGATGGGTCGTGTCAGGAAGGTGAAAAGTGGCTTCGGCATTAAGGGGTTAAACTTTGTTTTCTCAAGATGGAGACAGTGTCCCTTGTCTTTTGATTTGATCTGGAACAACTTTCCACCATATTTTTTTTATGGACCATTCACATAATTATATAAAGTAATCAGTCCCCTCTTAGTTGTCTTTGTTCTACACTAAATAAATCTAGTTTTAAATTAGTTTTATAATCTTTACTCCTAGTGGAGACCCTCCATACCCCTCTTCATTGTTCCCTCTCCAGCTCCAGGGCCTCCTTTTTATGGACTAGAGCCCAGAACTGGACAGCATATTCCAGCAGAGGCCGAACCGATGCCTTGTACAGTGGTAATATTACATCCCGAGAGTCCATACCACTTTTGATACATGACAAGATCTTGCTGGATTTGGAGGCAGCTGATTGACATTGCATGCTGTTATTTAATTAATGATCTACTAGTACCGGCAGGTCCTTCTCAACAAGGGACTCTCCCGGATTTACTCCCCCAAGGACATATGTTGTATGTGAATTATTAGCCCCCATGTGCATAACTTTACATTTATCCACATTGAACCTCATTTGCCAAGTGGACGCCCACACACTCAGTGGGGCATATTTATCATATATCATATTCACATGTGAAAAGTCGCCCAACTGGCGTGAAGGTGACAGAGAGGGTTAAATAATCGCAATAAGCTAACATTTGCGATTATTTCAGGGTTTCTACGCCACTGACATGGTGCAGAGGCCCTGATAGATATGCCCGAGTGTATCCAAGTCAGCCTGCAGCCTATAAACATCCCCCATAGACTATATTACATTAAATCTTTTATATAGGGAAAATGAATAGTAGAGGGAACTAGATGGCAGATAAAATATAACTTTCAAAACTGAGTTGCTATCCCTTAATTTATCCCCTGTGGACACTAATCCCTCCTCCCAATTATAAGACCAGGCAAATAAACAATAAAAAAAGGTTTAAATTGCCTGGCTTTAATGCTACGTTCATTCCAGTGATCAGTGGACATCCCTTTAGCAAACAGAGTGATTTTCTCTGACTGCAGTCACTCATAAGCAAGAGTCCTAAAGGTGCTGCCACACTTCCCGTTCTTGGACCATATAAAAGCATGCGATTTCAGACAGTTTCTGCGTTTTTTAATGTTTACTACGCGTTTGACTGCTTTGACCCTGCTTATGTTCAGTTCTAGAAGTGTAGGCAACTGTGAAACAGACCCATTGAACTCTGACCCATTGAAATCAATGGGCTTTTTCAGACTTGCATTTTTTTTACGCACATTTAATCTCAGCATTCTCTACTATTGCAAGTCACGCGGGTGAAAACGCACCATACAAGTCTATGGAGATGCATCAAAAACCCATTGCACTCTGAGGCACATGCAAGTGCACTGCGTCAATTGCTATAGAAAAGATAGAGCTCCGTCCTGGGTCATTTTCACGTGCATTATCTGCATGTGAAAAAAGCTTTGAAAATGCATTGAAAACATGCGTGAAAAACTGAGACACTGAACAAACTCTGACTGAAAACTGATTGAACTCTGATGCAAAATGTCAGTTTTTCACTGAACAAACCCTGATCGCACCCTGATCAAACTCTGACGTGATCTGCAACGCAAGTGTGGAAGGGGCCTTAAAGTGAACCTGTCATCATCAATTTGCCTAATAAAACACTACTAGTATATTGTCAGGCAGTATAACACCTTCTTGTTTTTGTTTCTTTTATGGTCCAGTGTGGTGGCATCATCCAGAAAATCTACTTTGAGGTGAGCTGTTAATTGGTTGTATAAAATGTCACGGAGGTGAAGAATTTAACACTGATGTCAAAATGGATAGCTCTGAACGCCACCTCCTCTGTGATTGACAGCATGCATCGGACCTCAGGAGAACTGGTTAGTGATATCTCTGAATGCAGGACCATCAATTACAGTGAAGGAGGATTTCTGAGAAAGAGAGAGTGACTTCAGTGTTCCCTCCTCCTTGACTTTATACAACCAGTTTACATCTCACTTGATTTTCTGGATGATGCCACCACACTGGGTCATACAAGAAACATGGTGTTAAGCTGCTGGTAGTGGTATATTAAGTCAATTTCTGCTGACAGGTTTCCTTTAAATAATCACTTTACCACATGCAGGGCCGGATCAAAGGAGGGGCTCCTGGGGCTCAAGCCCCGGGGCCCCCACCACTTTCACTTTTTAAGGGGCCCCCACCAGTTTCCAACAATCAGTGACTCAGCTCAGCTGAGTCGCTGACTGTCTCTGTGCGCAATGCGCAGCGGCCCGTGGCCGCCCACAATGCACATAGGGGTCTAGGATGTCAGCTGTGTCAGTGAGACACAGCTGCCATCGCTGGGGGAGATCGCCGAGATCGCTATTTTCTACAGGGGACTGGCGGCTAAATTCTACAGGGGCTGGTGGCTGTATACTACAGGGGCTGGTGGCTGTATACTACAGGGCGCTGCTGAAGGCTATATACTACAGGGTCTGGTAGGCTATATACTACAGAGGTCTGGCAGGCTATATACTACAGGGGGCTGGAAGGCTATATACTAGAGGGGGTTAGCAGGCTATATACCTCCAAAAACATTGTTGGAAGGGCCCCCACCAGTTTGCGCCCAGGGGCCCCCACCACCACATGTCTATCCAGGCACAAGACGTTCACCCCTTCTGAGCCAGAAGTTTACCTTAAATAATGCACCCTATATCAATGTTGTGGGCTAATAGCTAAACCAGTTTGTGTTGTCTAAAGGGACAAACAGTGCTGTTTTAATGTTACTCCATATTGACCACACAGCATAGGGAACTGGTTTATCTATGAGAGGCCATAGTCCTTATGAAGATTCCTTCCCCCATTTTAGTGTGCAAATAGGTTTCCCTGGTGGAAAAGGAAGAACTTTGCCCAACACATTCTACAGCAGTTTTGACATTCTGTAGAAATTATTGACAAGTTTTACTAAAAGAAATCTACCACCTGGATCAAGAATTGTAAACCAAGCACACTGACATGCTGGTGTGTTCCCCCTCTGGCAGGATCTGCTAATTTTTAGCTTCTTATGCCCCTGTTTTTATACAAAAAAAGGCTAAATATGCAAATGAGCTTCAGGGGCTCTAAGCCCTATGGAACATCTATGGATTTTTGTTCGTTTTCCCCTTTAAAGAGATGTTGCTCACTTGGGCTTATATGTCCAGAACATGGACATACAGTAGAATCAAATAACATTTTCTGGGCATCTACACTTTTACATTCAACAACCAATGTAAGTGCACTATGCTCATAATGATAGCGGTAATTCCATGCTGATAATGGTAGGCTCCCTTTACATGTTTGTATATACAAGGCATGCCATATGGGAAATGCTGTTCAGTCTCAGAAATACAATGATTAACTTCACATCACGGAATAGCTTATTAAGATAGGTTGGCAATTACCACAGCTGCTTGGAAAGAACAATCTCCTCTTCATATCTACCTAATAATTCACACAAACATATTATTTTATGTTGATATAAAGCATTCTTTGAGGTTGTTGGGTAAACCACAGAACAGTCCAAGGAATAGTTTTGGCTCTAGCATGTAGAAGTTTGAAGTGTTTGTAGACCACCTGTTTTCCATAGAGAAATCTTTGACCACTAAATACCTGTATTAAGGAACTGGCTTTGGACACTTTTGCATCACTGTGTAAATAAAAATGAAATCTGAGTAGAATTGTTTCAATGAAGTAAAATTTGCAGTTTGAAAACTTTTCCCTATGCTATTACTATGTAATGTAATATTGGCACACATCTCTGTTTTTGCGTATCATTTTTGTGTTAAATGTTTCTTTTTGGTAGCATACTAGGGAAAAGCAGTTTATTTATTTTTTATAAGAGATTGAACCTTAGGCACAAATACCCACAGCTCTGTTCATTGTCCTTTCCATAGAAATTTGTCAAGATTTGTGGGGTTCACATAGGAAAATCCTCAATGTGCCTGTAGTACTTATTAGCCAGAAAAAAACAATACTTTCTTTGTTCTGAAAAATGTAGTGAATAGAGATCCTAACATTTTCCTGCTGTAGAATAACAGGTTGAACTACACATGACAAGGTTAGTATGTGGCTCATGCCAGGTATATACGCCCCCATAGACGACTATGGCGACCATGTGGTGGTACGGTGCCACACGTACACAGGAGAAGATAAAGTGTGCTCTATCTTTCCTGTATGTATGGCTGGGCAGCGCGATTGCCCATGGAACTACGTGCTGGACTAGAACATCTCCATGTAAATGCAGCCCTACTCTGTAACCACTGATTAATCTTTTAACCTTTGTAGAGGAGGCAACGGTCTTCAGGACTCAGCACTTTTTTCATTTTTCCAAGCTCTGAGGAGGAGCAGTAGAGGAGCACAAAGGTGGGGGCTGAGAGCTGAGAAGTCTGCTGCACAGACCAGTCACATGTTTTTTTTTTTAAATGCATCCAAACCAAAGCCCAACCTCTAGGACGACTTAGCAGAGGATTCTGTCAAGAAGCCAGGTAAGTTAAAACACACAATTACACTCACCGGCCACTTTATTAGGTACACCTGTCCAACTGCTCATTAACACTTAATTTCTAATCAGCCAATCACATGGCGGCAACTCAGTGCATTTAGGCATGTAGACATGGTCAAGACAATCTCCTGCAGTTCAAACCGAGCATGGGGAAGAAAGGTGATTTGAGTGCCTTTGAACGTGGCATGGTTGTTGGTGCCAGAAGGGCTGGTCTGAGTATTTCAGAAACTGCTGATCTACTGAGATTTTCACGCACAACCATCTCTAGGGTTTACAGAGAATGGTCCGAAAAAGAAAAAACATCCAGTGAGTGGCAGTTCTGTGGGCGGAAATGCCTTGTTGATGCCAGAGGTCAGAGGAGAATGGGCAGACTGGTTCGAACTGATAGAAAGGCAACAGTGACTCAAATCGCCACCCGTTACAACCAAGGTAGGCAGAAGAGCATCTCGAACTTTGAGGCAGATGGGCTACAGCAGCAGAAGACCACACCGGGTGCCACTCCTTTCAGCTAAGAACAGGAAACTGAGGCTACAATTTGCACAAGCTCATCGAAATTGGACAGTAGAAGATCGGAAAAACGTTGCCTGGTCTGATGAGTCTTGATTTCTGCTGCGACATTCGGATGGTAGGGTCAGAATTTGGCGTCAACAACATGAAAGCATGGATCCATCCTGCCTTGTATCAACGGTTCAGGCTGGTGGTGGTGGTGTCATGGTGTGGGGAATATTTCCTTGGCACTCTTTGAGCCCCTTGGTACCAATTGAGCATTGTTGCAATGCCACAGCCTACCTGAGTATTGTTGCTGACCATGTCCATCCCTTTATGACCACAATGTACCCAACATCTGATGGCTACTTTCAGCAGGATAATGCGCCATGTCATAAAGCTGGAATCATCTCAGACTGGTTTCTTGAACATGACAATGAGTTCACTGTACTCAAATGGCCTCCACAGTCACCAGATCTCAATCCAATAGAGCATCTTTGGGATGTGGTGGAACGGGAGATTTGCATCATGGATGTGCAGCCGACAGATCTGCGGCAAATGTGTGATGCCATCATGTCAATATGGACCAAAATCTCTAAGGAATGCTTCCAGCACCTTGTTGAATCTATGCCACGAAGAATTGAGGCAGTTCTGAAGGCAAAAGGGGGTCCAACCCGTTACTAGCATGGTGTACCTAATAAAGTGGCCAGTGAGTGTATATTGCAATGCAAATGCTTAGAGAAGGCAGAAGGCCTCGGTAACCTGTCTTTAGTCCGTGGTGAAAGGTTCCCTTTAAGGCGTACATTTTTGTAGGATGAGCTGATGTTTTAACTAATGTCATTTTAGGAAATGTTCGACCTTTTAATTGCTTTTTATTCAATCTTCTATCAATGGCAAAATTGTGTAAAAAGCAGCAGACAATTGGAGATTTGTTTTTCCTTTACAGGTTCACCATATGGGACATGTGGAACAATTGAATTATTTAATAGTTATTTTTACATTTTTAAACTTTTTTTTTAAATGTTATTTTATTTTTATTAGTTCCACTGGTGTACTTGAACCCCAGGGGGATTGGTCACAAACTCAATATACTGCAATGCAATTCCACATGTACAGCTTCACTTAAACAGGCTATCCAAGGTGTGATATGAGAGCACCTCAGAGGCTTCAGACTATCAGGGTAACAGATTACACACACTATGGCTAATAAATGATGGGTCCCTTTTTTATTTATTACTGTCAGACTCACCATCAATATCAGGGTTGGATTTGGTAATTTATGTTTCTAGTCACCTAGTGAATAGCTATACTCTAATTATGTAATGCACTTGATTGTGATGGCTATAACCTGACAGCAGGTGCCTCATGTCCCCCAAGGCTTCCTGTGATCAGGGGCATCACTAGGTCAAAAGGTCTGGGGGACAGGCCAGGGATCTTTTGGTTGAAACCCCGGATGTCCCCGGGTCAGTGGGACACTTATCCTTCTCTCCGGACAGCTCTCTCCATTCTCACTATTATCTGCTTCTGAGGATTCAGAAAGAGGCGAGTACTGAAGTGGAGCACAGAGCTGTCAGTCCTGTGGCCGTGTTATATGCTGGGACCAGTGGGGGTATTATATACTGGGGCTGTGTGGATATCATATACTACTAGCTGTAGCCCCCAGGATAGTAAGTAACTGCTCTGAGCTATAACTGATCTATTTATAGATAAAAGAAAGACAAGTCTGCACAGTCTAGATATTCCTCAAAATGAGGGGTGCAGCGCCCCCACAGGCCACAGGCATTTGCAGCATTTTCTTAATTCTTTGCTCCAAATGACACTACATTTTTATGTATAGGTTTTATAAAATTTTAATAGATTTTTAACCCCTTAACGACCTGGCCCTTTTTAGTTTTTTCCACTTCCATTTTTCACTCACCACCTTCAAAAATCTGTAACTTTTTTATTTTTCCATAAAGAGCTCTGTGATGGCTTATTGTCTGCTTAACAAATTGCACTTCATAGTGACTGTGTTTGCTAATCCATGTTGTGTACTGGGAAGCGGGATTAGCGCAATTAGCACATTTTAATGAATGGGTTAAAATGAGACAGCTTGGGCCTTCGTGAGACCCGAAGCTGTCATGGCAATGGATCACCGCTCCCCGTGACGTCATCGGGGAGCGATGATCCGCAGCAAGATTTTTTAAGCTGCCGGCATCATTGCCGGTGGCGATCGACGTGAAAACACCCACGATCGGTGCTAGCACCGATCGCGGGTGTTAACGGTAAGCCTTTGCTGCAATATGCAGCAAAGACTTACCGTGTATGGAGAGGGCTTATTCCGCGAGCCCTCTCCATGCACCGGGACCCGGCTCGCGCCGTCGGGAAGGCGTTAAAAATGTAAATCTTTTGTACAAAAAAAAATATTTGCCGTTCTGCCAATGCCTGAGGCCAATAACTTTTTTCAAATATTTATGGATGGAAACATTTTGAAAAAAGTATCGATTTGGCCATTTGGGGGCTGTTTACTGTTACGGTTTTCTCGGCCGAGAATAATAATTGTTAATATTTTAATAGAACAAGCATTTTGGGATGCTTTGATACCTAACACATTTATGATTATTACTTTTTATTTATTTTTATATGTGTTCTAGGGGAAAGGAAGGTGAATTCAACTTTCATTTTTTTTTACATTGTTTTGTATATTTTTTTAATTTATTTTACTATAAATTCAGGCCCTCTAGGGTATTTCAACTCTGCAGGGTCTGATTTCTCATACTATTTACATTTGTATTAGCGAAGATCTCTAATAGCCTGTCATTGGCAGACTATTGGAGATCATTATACATGACAAGCCTAATTATGGTAACACTCTGATGACTTCAAGGGGCCGATGATCAGCCATCCAAGATGGCAGTGCCCATCAGCGGAGATGTTAGGTGCCGTGGTCAGGTTTAGAGCTCTCTCCATGCACCCATATATACCTTTCATTGTGTTACAAATCTATATGTGGTCGGATTCTGGAAAAAGTGATCATAATGAGGTCACGTCAACTTTCAACACTGCAAACTGCAAGTGTATTCACCTCTAAATTTATTCAAATTGGATGAAGCCTGAACAGGTGCAGATGTTGTACCTTTATGATCTTTGGCCAAAGACAAAGGGGCACATTTACTAAGCTCCATGCGCCAGTTTTCTGTCGGACTTTGCACGTTTTTTTCTAGTGGAAACTGCTCGCACACATATTTAAGAAGTTTCAGTACCACATTTGTGTCGCACGCGACCATTTTGTGGCGCGACTTTGCTATTCTTTATGCAACACAAAATTCTGCAATGAAGGCGGTTTTCCAGTGTTCAGTCAGACCATGCGCCACCTTTATCATGAAAAGACTGACAAAAATGTGTTGCACGCCCTATGTTAAAGGTGCACCAAAAAAAAGCAGCGAAGGGTAGCACCAGATGAATCAATAACATGTGCCAGAAATCCTGAATCTGGCTCCCTCTACTATTACACAGGCAAACTGCACATAGTACACACTGCACTGTTCTTAGCAACTGTGCCCCAAAGTTAAAGGGGTATTCTCGTCTGGGCATTCACATTCAGTTTCACAAATCTTCCATTTCTAAACATTTCTTCAATTGGATGTTATTTAAAAAAATGTTCCTGTGTGAAGATAATTTCTCATAAATGTAGTCATTCTGTCCCTTAGAAACGAGATAGCTTCCTCGGTTACGACCACGTACCACTCTGGCAGCGGTGGCCAGACATGGGCTATGGAGTCCTGTCTGACGGCCAGGATTCAGCGTTCATTACCACAGGACGGCTGCGGGACATGTAGTAACTCCCGGACATTTCATATACAAAAACCTTTTGTTTCTTTGTGCAATCCCTCCAGCAGAGGTGGCCGTATCCGAGGAAGCTATCTCGTTTCTAAGGGACAAAAGGACTACTTTTATGGGAAATTATCTTCACACAGGAACATTTTTTTTAATAACATCCAATTGAAGAAATGTTTATATATGGCAGATTTATCAAACTGAATGTGAATGCCCAGGCGAGAATACCCCTTTAATGTCAAGGGAAATCTACTATCAAAATCAAGCATGGATAAACCAGGGACACTTAGTCATAAATCCAGGCACCGTGACTGTTGTAATCTTTTTACATTTGTTATCCATAGTATATTTGTTATAATTGCTTCTAAAATCAACTTTTTAAATTATGCTTATGGCCCTTGAGGGTGTTACCAGAGCCCCTACATGCTGTAGATTCACAGGCTGTCAAAATGTGCATGGAGCACTGCCCTCTTTCACTGTGCTGAAACTTCTGCAGTGAGATCAGGAAGAGGGAGGGTTTAAGTGCCATATAGGAGGGGGAGACAGTATAACAGCCTGTGAAGCTCCAGTAGGGGGGCTCTGGTAGCTTATAGGGGAGCCCTTCAGGCTTATAAGCATACTCAAAGTTGATTTTAGAATAAGGGTGGCAGAACTTGCAAATTATTTTGAATAAGATCAGGTTTCAAGCTTCAGTGCTTGAAAACCATACCCAGAGTTGACAGCTCCCTTTTTTGATCTTTCCTTGGAAAAGCTGGGTGTGAGTTTGAGCTTATTCTGTCTACAGCTGTTTGATTGATGGACAGCTGAACCAGTCAGTGTTGGAGGCAGTTTTTATTGCTCCCCTTATATTCTGCCGGATCCCTTCATGGGGTGCTGGATTTTCAGTCTTATCTTCCTATTTAGTGTTCTTGTCTTGTTTGTTATTCTGTATATCTGACTTCTGCTTCACTTACCGACCATTCTGTTTGCTATCTGATTTTGTACCTTTGCCGCCATCTTGGTTTTGACCTGATTCTACCCGACTCTGCTTGCCTGGATCTGTTGTTTGTCCATCTGTGTCCTGTGTCTCCCGATGTAACCCAGTTTTTCCCGTTTTAGACCTGTGCTTGTTTTCTGTGTGCCAGTGTGAACACTATTCTATATCTCTATTCTGTTACCTGTCCACTCCACCATACAGCAGGTGCCAGACATTGCAGGGTGAATTTGCCCTCAATGGACACTCCGCAGTCAACAAGGAACGAATCCGAAGGGGAAATAGATGTTTTGAACATTTCCTCCAAACCACTATCGGACGACTTGAGAGATCTATTATCGTTGGGACTTAGCTTTTCACCCTCCAATGACTTTGACTTATTTAATACGATCAAGGACATTAATAAGTTTGTCAAAGGACTCACAGTTAAAAGACATTTTATGATGGATAATACGGATAGTGAGAATATTATTGGGCATAATCAATGTAATGAAATTCCAAACAATATGTTCTCTGACTTTAATTTTGCAGAACAAATGTCCATCATCACCTTGACAGAGCTGGATGAGATGGGGCCACCATTACCACAAACCAGTTTAAGGAAATTAAAAATGCCTAACCCCAATTTCTACCCAGCTCAGTCAAGAACCCCCTCTATGGACAAATATCAGGAAGCCATAGAGAGGGATTTGAAAAACCTACACGATTCCTGCTCCTCTGCCAAATCTCCACACAGGTCCAACCTCACACGCAAACAAAAAATCGCTCTTAATAAATTAAAACACGATACCTCCCTTACTGTCAAAATAGCAGATAAGGGTGGTTGCGTGGTGGTTATGGACTCCGACCTGTACAAAACACAGGTCCTAAAACTGTTGGAGGATCAGGAGTCGTACAGGAAATTAAAAGGAGACCCCACCAAAATATTTGCTAAAGATTTTGTACAGATTTTGGAAGAAGGTGTCGCATTACAAGCCCTAAATACCAGAGAGAGGGAATTTTTAGAAGTGACACATCCCACTATGCCAATCTTACATGCGTTACCTAAGGTTCATAAACACATCAATACCCCTCCTATGCGACCCATTATATCGGGTATTGGTTCTTTAAATGAGAAAGCCTGTGAATGGTTGGATTTACAACTGCAACCTCTGGTACGCAGGATACCGGGATACCTTCAAGACACCAGGGATGTACTGAAAGCCTTAAACGGGATCAAATGGTCAAACAGTTTTGTTTGGGTGGGTTGCGATGTTACAGCATTGTACACCAGCATACCACATACAATAGCGATAGAGGCACTCGATCACCACCTCAACAAACATAGTACATACGATACCAACTCCAAACTCTTCATCAAGGAACTCACTTGGTATCTAATGACACACAATTTCTTTTCCTTTAATAATTCTTATTATTTACAAACCCGTGGAGTCTCCATGGGAGCCAAGTACTCCCCTTCACTAGCGAATCTGGTTATGGCTTTTTGGGAAGAAAAATATATTTACAATGATAACAACCCCTTTCTTGCTTCTGTGCACTGGTACGGCAGATACATCGATGACCTCCTCATTATTTGGGGGGGCGATGTGTCTGCCGTGCCAGTGCTCATGGAATACTTTAACAACAACCCATATAACCTACAGTTCACATATTCAGTGGGCACCGAACACATTATTTTTTTGGATTTATACATCAACATAGATGATGAGGGCATGGTACAAACCCGCACGTATAGAAAACCTACTGCAGGGAATACTATTTTACATGCTAAAAGCTCACATCCAGCACATACCATTAAATCCATACCAGTTGGTGAAATAACAAGAGCCCGCAGAAATTGTAGCACTGATCAAGATTTTCAATTGGAAACTAACAATATCATTTCTAGATTAAAACAAAGACAATATCCTAATTGGACCCTTACTAGAGCCAAACATATAGTGGAATCCAAAAATCGCAAGGATTTATTACATGGCACCAAACAACGTTGTTTACAGAAAAAAGACAATAACAATAATACCCCTTATTTAACATTACAGTACAGCAATCAGTTCCCACAAATTAAAAAAATTGTGGAAAGGAACTTACCCATTCTTACTGACGACATTAAATTAGCTCAAATTTTACAAGACGGATGCAAAATAGTATCACGTAGAGCTCCAACATTGGGTAACTATGTTTCCCCTAGCCTGTTCCACGAAGATACAGGACATAACAGTAATTCCACTTGGTTGACCACCAAAGGTTTTTACAGATGTGGCACACACCCGTGCACTACCTGCAAGTTTGCCAAAATTACAAAAAAAGTTTCCAACACTGACAATACACTATCATATAATATTAATAAATATCTCAACTGTAACAGTAATTATGTAGTGTATGTCATTAGATGTAGTGCATGTGCAGTCATGTATATTGGATGCACCATACGAAGATTCAAGGAGAGACTTACCGAGCATCTTAGAGACATCACCAACATCAAAAAAGGAAATCCCCACAACAAACACATGTCAGGTGCCGTTAAACATTTCATCGATATCCATCAGGGTAATGTCTCAACCCTAGAAACTTTTGCCATAGAACAGACGCACACAGGAAAAAGAGGAGGAGACAGACAGAAAACATTGCGAAATAGGGAAGCATTCTGGATCTTCCATTTGGATACCAGAATACCAAAAGATCTGAATTACAAACATGAATTCTTATTTCACTATTGATTCTTCCCGCCATGATTATCCTATATCCCTTCTTCCTGTCATTCACATCAAACACCTATACCATTCATTTCACTCGCTAACAATCTCATCTATGGATTTGTTCCATTACTTGGTACATATATCACAAGGAAGGGTACATCACATTCAACTCCAACAGTCTTCCCATATAATTCAGTTTGTCATTGTTTTTCTATATTTCCGGGCTCATTATAGATTTCCAGCTACATGGATTTAAGGGTTATATACTTTTCATTTTATTTTATTTTTGAAATTCCATGTAATAACCTTACTATGCGATAATCATTACGTAGGATCGTGGAGATACCAAGTTCAGTCATTCAATGTTGCAATGCAGGCGCAGCCGAGATAATACTGATTGATCAGCTGTGACCAGCATTCCTCCGCAAGAATGCGTATCGCAGTAGCCAGAGGAGGGTCTCCTGCATATAGCAACACATTCATACTCTTCGTATTTACAACATGTTTCATCATACAATATATCGTGGGTTTTTTGCTTCCTCTCCTTTTTTCTGATTTTATATATTTTACTATAATGTTTCCTAGGGCTTAGTTGCCGACTCCGGATGTACGTGTTTCACGTCACCCGGTTACCGCCATTTTAGACACACACCCTGTTTCACTTAGTATGCCATGACTAAGGGTGTAGTACACACCTGAAACGCGTAGGCTTCGCTCCCTCCACAAGAAGTGTTTCTGGTGATGCGATAATGGATGTTTGCTACTGATTTTATCGTCTGATATATTTTTTTGAGACTAATAAATATTGCAAGTTTTTAAGAAGCTCTCAGTGCCGGAGTGATCCTATTTCTTCTTTGAATCTACGCACACGTCAAGGTCCAGACGTACTCCTGAGCACGAGAAAGGATGCAGGTGAGCGGCTAACTTTTCTACAATTATTTGTTTGCCATGAATTTGCCACTGCTTATCCAGCCTGACAGCTAGCACAAAGTCTGGTTGTGGTTGCGCTGTAGCGGGACAGGTTCATTAACCCCTTAATGACCAGGCCCTTTTACAGTTTAGCACTTTCGTTTTTCACTCCCCACCTTCAAAAATCTATAACTTTTTTTCATGTAAAGAGCTGTGTATGGACTTGTTTTCTGCGTAACAAATTGAACTTCATAGTGATGGTATTTATTATTCCATGCCGAGCACTGGGAAGCGGGAAAAAAATTCTGAATGCAGTGAAAATGATGAAAAACCACCTTAGTGCCATATTCTTGTGGGCGTGGATTTTACGGCTTTCACTGTGAGCCCCAAATGACATGTCTACATTATTCTTTGGGTCGGTACAATCACGGGGATACAAAATTTATATAAGTTTTATAATGTTTTCATACAAAAATTAAAACCTCCTGTACAAAAAAAAAAAATTCTTCATTTTGCCATGTTCTGGCACTAATAACTTTTTCATATTTCAGCTTCGGGTGGTGTCATTTATTGCGACTTTTGATGGTATTTTTAATGCTACCATTTTGAGGACAGTACGGCCTTTTGATCACTTTTTATCGAATGTTTAGTTTTTTTTCAAAATGGCAAATAAGTGCCACTTTCGACTTTGGCCGCTATTTTATGTTGCAGTGTTAAATGGCGGGAAAAATTGTTATTATATTTTGAGAGATCAGACATTTTGGAATGCAATGATACCGAACATGTTTATGATTCTTACTATTTATTTGCTTTTATATGTGATCTAGGAAAAGGGGGATGATTTAAACTTTTCCTTTTTTTAATATTTTTTTTAATATATTTTTTAATTTTTTTAAATTTCTGTTTTCCATTATTTCACACCCTCCAGGATACTTTAACCCTGCAGAGTCCGACTGCTAATATTATATACTGCAATACTACTGTATTACAGTATATAGCAATATTACCAATGATTTCTCATAGCCTGCCATCTGCTGGCTATTAGAGATCATTGCACATGGCAAGCCTAGGAGTCTCAATGAGACTGTAGGCTGTCAAGGCAACCGATCTTGTCCTCTGATTACATCAAGGGGGGGGGTGGCGGTGATCGGCCATCCAAGATGGTGGCCCCCATGTAAAGGAAAGCTTGGTGCCGCGGTTGGGTTCGACAGGTTAACTGCTGCGATTGTGGCGTCAGCTGTATTATACAGCCAACACCTCCTGTGTATGGAGAGAGCCCAGCTCGCAGGCTCTCTCCATATACCCTTCATAGCACGAGGACGATATAGTTCGGTGTTAAAAGAGGCCATGGATAACAAATATAAGAAGATTACCACAGTCATGGTGCCTGGGTCTATGAGTTAAAACAATGCTGTAGTTACTAATAGAACTAACATATCCTCAGTGTATACCACCATTTGTTTGGGACAAAGTTCTACCAAAGTGTGTACTTTTAATACATTTTTTTATGGAATGTTTTAGAATTTCATCAGTGGGAATAAAGCAAGTTTGATGTATAAATAACAGACATAAAAACAAATCTAAACTATCATGTGGATATATAAATTTAATGTGCTTTTTAAGGCTTTGTTTTGTGAACGTGACATTGATAGTGGATGAGTTATTAATTGTGTGAATCACTTTGCTGGGAAAACAGCACTGCTGACAATAACAATCAAGGACATATAGTAGAGTGACAGCATTTGTCATGTATTGTACATGTATGGATTTTTAAATTTATTTTCGTTTATTTTGGATCAGGAATCATCTGTAGCAAATTGAAGAGCAGATTTCCGCAGCAAACAATTTTTTCCCCAAAGCAAAACAATGGGGGTCATTTACTAAGGGCCCGATTCGCGTTTTCCCGACGTGTTACCCGAATATTTCCGATTTGCGCCGCTTGTACATGAATTGCCCCGGGTTTTTGGCGCACGCGATCGGATTGTGGCGCATCGGGGCCGGCATGCGCGCGACAGAAATCGGGGGGGCGTGGCCGAACGAAAACCCGACGTATTCGGAAAAACCGCCGCATTTAAAAACCGAAAATGTGTCGCTTGGGGAGCGCTCACCTTCACCTTCTATGGGATGGTGCATTCCGGGGCGTTAAGATTATTTTCGGCGCTGCAGCGCCACCTGGTGGACGGCGGAGGAACTACCATCTTAAATCCCAGCCGGACCCGAATCCTGTGCAGAGAACGCGCCGCAGGATCGCGAATGGGCCGGGTAAGTAAATGTGCCCCAATGTGTGTTATATGAAAAGTACGTTTTGTTTTTGACTTGTCTTGTTGCCAGCTTTTACTTTATTGTATGTGGTTCACCAAATAAATGAATGTCTAATGCTTATTTGATGAGCGTAACAAAGCATCTGGATAACTTGTGTTAAACATATGTAAGAGACAACGTGATGGGAAAATACTCTAACATTTCCGAGGGAGCATGTATGTGGGACTCAATAAAGGTCACCTCCCCTCAAAATTAAGAATATTTTTCACTGACTTTGAGAGGATTTGCTAACCATGAAATATAACTCTTTTTTTCTCTTTAATTATACTTTTTCATAAAAGCCAAGATTCTTAGGGCGTAGCATTTGCTGTAGTAAACTGTCCTATTGGGATATATCAAACACGGTGGTGGTAATTTATCATTAGACGGCGTCCTTAGGACACTTCTATGTCTGTCTTTGGAGTTCCACTGCTGCCAGATTCATTAAAGTGGTTTTGGCCCTTAATTAATCTGCAGTAGTTTTCTCTGTGCGGGTTGTTTGAGACAGTCGCATGAGAAGTCACAAAAAAACCCCATCAAAAGTCACAAAATAGACCAGGGTGTAGACTGCCGTAAATTTGCACCTAAATGGAAAAGTGCGCCAAATCATAAATTCAGTCATATTATGAAAACTAGTGAATGCAAATAATGATTTTGGTGCAAGCTGTTTATGTTGTTTTGCACTGCCCTTTGTTCATTTGGCGCAATGGAAAGCTGCAAAGCCGCATTTGTGCCACAACTGCGCAAAAACAACGCCATAGACAAAAAACCTAGTGATAAATTACCCCCACTGTTTAAAGTGTTATTTAATAATTGTCAAAACATGCTGTAAATTAAGAATTATTATAGTGATTTTTAGTTTTTTTCCTATAGAAAAGAGAATTGGAAATACACCAATAACATACTCATATCATGCTGTCTTTACCGTAATATAACACAAATACAAAAAAGGCACGTAAAACATCACAAAATGTGGCGTTTTTGAACAAGTCTATTTCTTCCTTTTATACAGCGATGGTTAAGTGATAAAAAACAACCTGTCAGCAGAAACCACTCAAGATATTACAGCAGCTTGACTGATTTATTGTTCAGTTCAGTGGGAGCTGTATAAACCCATCTTTAGCCAGTTCTGCTAGTGATGGCTGCAGGCTGGTAGAATTTTATCATTTCAAGTAAACCTGTCAGGTTATTTTGCTTCCTTATCTTAGAGCAAAATATGATAGAGGGAGAGAAGTTGAGCTCTCTGTTATGTAGGTTATTAGGGTTTGTAGCAGGACTCCTAGAAGACCCTATGAGAGTCCTGACAGCCTGGTTTACTTACTAAGTTAGGAGCCATTTTCTGCTGAAGGACAGTTTAGAAAATATATGATGGGTATTCCATCAAAGTTTGATCAAGGTAGTAAAAAAAGTCTGCACACTTGGTTTTTCGCCCTAGATTTGTGTATGGGCAAGGAAAAATTATGAAAATAGGATGTTAGTTAATAAGGCTCCATGGGAACCTGTCACTAGCTGCATTTGTGAAAAATGTGCTGGCAGGTTCTCTTTAAGGAGAAGATTCTATTAAAGGCCCCCTCTCCAAGTATGTGCATATTCTCCTTAAAGAGAACCCGTCATGCAAAATAACCCAATAATCTAAATATATTTTCATATTCTGCCATTAGAGAGCATTGCCAGTATCCCTTCATTGTCCCTCTACATGCCTGTAAACCTAAGCAATGAGGTCCTAAAGCTGTATGCAAATGACCTGTGAAATGTCCAATGAAGCATTAGTATATTCAAGCTGTCCACTCTATTCATGGCTGGGATGGGATCCTTGTGAGCTGCTCCAACAGGTAGTAGTGACAGGACTAGTGGCAGAGACCTGATGACAGGTGTCCTTTAACCCCTTAAGGAAGGAGGGTTTTTTCTCTCATTTCTTACTCTCCAAAAATCGACAACTTTTTCATTTTTCAGTGTACAGAGCTGTGTGAAGGCTTATTTCTTGCATAACAAATTTTGCTTCTCAATGATGTTAATTGTTATTCCATGCCTATAGGGAAGCTGGAAAAAAAATCCAAATGTGATATAATTGTAAAAAAAAAAACGCATTTGTGTCACATGCTTGTGGAGTTTTTCCGCTGTTCACTGTGCATTTAAAATGACACCTCTGCTTTATTCTTTGGTAGGATCAAGGTGATACCAAATTTATATAAGTTGTATTGCCTTTTAATATATTTTCAAAAATTAAACGAATGTGCATGAAAAAAAACAAAATTTCCCATCTTCTGACACTAATAACTTTTTCATACTATGGTGTATGGAGCTGTGTGAGGTGTTATTTTTTGCAAAATGAGCCGTCATTTTCATTGGTATCATTTTGAGGACTGTGCGACATTTTTATCACTTTTTGCTAATTTTTTTATGTGATGTAAAAGGGTGTAAAAGTTGCGTTTAAGACATTTAGGCTTATTTTCCAGTACGCCGTTCACCACGGACCATAACCGATTTTATATTTTGATAAATCGGGCATTTTGAGTCACAGTGATGTTCATGATTTGTACTGTTTATTACATTTTATATCAGTTCTAAGGAAAGGGGAGGGGTGATTTAAACTTTTAAGCTTTTCATTATAATTTTTTTTTTTAACTTTTTTTTAGTATTTCTTAGACCCTCTAGGGTACATTAATGCTAGATGGTTTGATCTAGCGACGGTAGCGGCAATCCACGGGAAAATGGCGCGCCGCCATCTTTTTGAAGCCACCGGCACCTTTGCCGCCGGCGATCAGCGGTAAAACACCCGCGACCGGTGTTACCGGTAAGCATTTGCTGCAATATGCAGCAAAGACTTACCGGCTATGGAGAGGGCTCGGCCCACAAGCCCTCTCCATGTACCGGGACCTGACATGTGACGTAATATTATGTCACATGTCGGTAAGGGGTTAAAATTCTGCCGGCATCGACAGGGATAATACCGGAGATCGGTGCTGGCACCGACCGTGGGTATTAGCAGTAGGTGTTTGCTGCAATATTCAGCAAACCTCACCTCTGTAGGAAGAGGGCTCACCCCGTGAGCCCTCTTCATATACCCCCTGGAACTCTGGCCGTACATGTACGGGGTGGAGCGTGAAAGGGTTAAGGAGTTTTCCTACTTCACTGAACTAGTCAGCAGCCTTTTAACTAGCCAAATCAGTTTCCTACACTGTGCTGATGAGATGCAAACACATCAAAACATCACTGTCAATAGTTGGGAGTCTGTTTCTTCTGACATAGATATACTTATTTGGCTACTGTACCCTATCACGTCATTAAGTGTTCGGAAAAAGTCATGCTTGATGTTAAGGGGGCTACATACCAGGTAGCTAATAGGCAATTATCTTATCCCATGCTGGAAAATGTATTAGCATATTTTCTAGTCTAAGATTACATTGTTTAGGAATTAGACAGGATTAATAAATCTTGAGAAAGCATGACCTGTATTGTCATTCATTGAACCTCAGTTTTATACAACCTCCCCCACAGGATTGCACTAATTGTTGAAAGATGAGGAGCTGTATTGGTAGTGCCTTATGTAACATTTATTACAGCAAGATACTATTCTCTTAAATCAATACTACTGTAGGTTGGGACAGAATTTCTAGTTAAAAATTAATCTTCCATACAATTCACTTTGTTCTGTCCAGTGTGGAGAAATAAGTTGGTTAAGACACAATATAATGTAATCAGAGCAGGAAATTCTGGACAAGTCCTGTCAGCAGGTCTAATGTCTGACATCTTTCTCCATCTTCCCTCATCATTGCAGATAGTTGTCTGGCTTTCTTTGTTTAACACCTAAGCTTTTTATATCACCCTTTCACTTTCTATGCAACTGTCTATCAGAGTGTCTGACTTTTGTCGATGACTGAAAGCTGAGGATTCGATGCCAAAAGGTTTTTTTTTATAACTTTATTTTTATTTGGTTTTCAAAGTTTAATACAAGGAACAGCGCATTTGAGTATCATATTGAATATTATGACATTATAAAACATAATGCTTTGCTGGCATACGATATACTACAAATGCAATAAAAACATATAAGAACATAGAAGTTTAAAAAGGAAAATAACAGTGCCTGTAATTTGGTACACAATGATGATATTTCTTAGGGAGAATACAACATATATAGCAAAAGTCAGATTATGTTATGGATGATGCTTGGAGATGTAATTCGTCCAGTCCGCCCACTTGTTTGCAAAGGAGCTTTTGTTACCCTTGTGGAGTGCTAATAGAGATTCTAAATTCTAGTTGTTTTGTACAACAGATAATATCTGATGGATAGAGGGCAATGTTGTTGAGTTCCAGTTTTTGGCTATTAGGTTTCTTATAGAGTTCAGAAGATGTCGATGCCAAAAGGTTAAGTACAGGATATTTCCCCTCACTAGATAGCTCATTCAAAGTCCATAGATACCCCATAAATATGCTGTAAATACAAGTAAAATTGGATTTAGTGTCACTTTTACTAATTGTTCTTTTTTAATGAATTAATATTTTACTTCCATTATCCATCTTCATTATTATCCAGCTATTTCTTTCATTCAATTCCTTGTAAATTGTTAGTGTTCCTATGAATTTTTTAGGATAGTTGTTTTAAAAATAAAATCATGCTACAATATAGAAACTATAAAAGTACACAGAATATGATGTACAATTTTCAGTCTAGTAATTGCTGTAATATTAAGAATAATGATGTACATGCTACTCCCCACTCATTTAGAATAGTGACACTATCTCTGACCTTTCCATTGACCACTAATTCTATTCCTTGCCATTCAGCAACAACCTTTGAAATCCCATTAACCTTTCAGGAAGAGTCTGTGAAACAATCAAATCAAAATATCAAATCATGAAAAGGTTAGAGGATAGTATTCCATGGACAGCAAATCTTTGGATACGGCATACAAATGACTCTATGTCAGATAACAAGCTGATGTCTGCTTTCTAACAGAGAACTAAATGGTATGATGACTTTATGTCCTCTCAATGCCTACAACCTACATCTCTTATGATGAATTTCCTCATCATATACAGTACATGTTTACATACTGAAGTAATATATGTTTAGGATATGGGATAACTGTTTACTTGCTGGAGTTCTACCCTTTCCACCTACTCCAGGACTACTCCAAGAGAATGTGGCCAGGTCATTCTGTTATTTTTCCCTTATATGGGGATCTGGACTTCACTAAGTCAAAGTGAGACTGAAAATTTTTTTTAAAACGCATGCGTTTTTTGACCAGTGTGAATTAAGATAATTGGTCAAACCTGTCAAAAACGGATCCGTTTTCAAAAAAACGCATTCATTTTTCAAAAACGGACTGCTTAAAAACGGCCAAAAACTTGTTCAAAACTCCACATGTGCCATTAACCTTAGAGTCAGACCAGAGTTCACACAAGGACACAGAGGGACAAACAACAGATACAGACAAACAAGCGGACTCGGATAGAACCAGGTAAAAATCAAGATGGCAGCAAAGTACGGGATTGAATAACTGGAGAAAGAGCTCCGGTAGATGTAGCAGAGTTGAGATACACAGAATAGCAAAATAATAGTGAGCAGACAATAGGAGAAGGTATGAGGAGACTAGTAGAACCAGCAGGGTGTAATGGAATTGGGCAGATATATAAAGGAGTTCATGGACACTGCTCCCAGCAGTTGACTGGATCAGCTGTCAATCACTCCAGTAACCCTTTCTGGACACTGTTGGGCTGCAGAGGTGCTGGGTGTGGTTCAATCCATTTCAAAAACAGCAGCAACCTTATCCACAGTTCATATGTACAAAACGATGAGGAGAATCACCACCTTCTAAGCCGCATGCGGACCAAAAACGATGCTGGCACAGAAGTTGTGTTTGTGGGATGGAATATGTTTGGTCAGCTCTGCATGGAAAGTATTATTACAGAGCTGTAGTCCTTCGGGGACACTCTGTAGGAGACATCAGAATTCATTAACAAACATCATACTAAAGTCAGTTGGGCTGGACAGCCCAAATTATTTTACATTAGTGTTGAATGAGCTTTCATTCTGTGGGCATCCATTTTATCTGTTATTTTTCTGTATTAATGACCTTAGTTTTCAGCAATTTTGCAATCAAACTTTTTTCAGTGTTTCCCAGCAACTATTGTCGACCAAATAATACTGCATGTGGAAGCTAGTATGCCTTGTATTTAACAGGATAGTGTATGATATGTATAGGTGTGTGGTAGACACATAGGGGGGATTTAACAATGTGTCTCAGGTTTTGCTGCACATTAATCTTTTGCTGCACCAGATTTATCACTGTGATGATGAAATCTGGTACAGAATAAGACTGTTGGTTCCTACTTTAGACCTACTTTTAGTTGGTCTAAGCTGCACGCCATATCTTTGGGCACACGGACGATTTTCATCAAGTCACGCCCATTTCTTGCAAGACCTCACCCTTTCCCAGGGGCCATGCCGCCTTCATCGGAGAAGTCGGGAAAGTACCAAAGGTCTAAAAGCCTTGATGAATGTGACGCAAGGCACTTTAGACAATGTTTATGGTGCAAAACCACCAGAATTATGGTGCAACTGGGTTTATAAATTCCCCCATGGTATCAGTTATAATACACCAACCAAAATATTTAATCTTGTGTATCTTGTTAAGGTGACTGCCTTTACAGGTTATCTTTACAGACGTAGAGAGTCTTAAAGACCATTCCTGCTCTGCTGAGCACTCTATGAAAAGGATTGTGCAAAAAAAGTTATCCCAAGTCATATCATAGGGCTGCTTGAAAGTCGGACATTGATCAATAAGGAGCTGTCTTTTTTCTTTAGTTATTATAGATTAGAGATGAGCGAGTATACTCGTCCGAGCTTGATGCTCGTTCGAGTATTAAGGTACTCGAAACGGCTCGTTGCTCGGACGAGTATTTCCCCTGCTCGAGATCGAGCATTTAATTAAAAAAACACAGTGAAGAACAATGAAGAATAGAATAAAAACAGTGAACACAGTGAACACAGGATCATTTAAGTGAAAAACACAGTAAAGAACACAGTGAAGAATAGATTACAGATGTTCGGCACATCCGCTTACTTGTCGGAAGATACGCGCGGAACGGTGCGAACAAAATAGTATGTGAAGAACAATATATATGTGTGAAGAACACATTGAAGAACACGGTGAGCAGGACAGAGACACCGGGGAGCAGCACAGAGACACCGGGGAGCAGCACAGAGACATCGGGCAGTGGCACGGAGACATCGGGCAGCGGCACGGAGACATAGGGGCACGGAGACATAGGAGCACGGAGACATAGGGGCACAGAGACATAGGGGCACGGAGACATAGGGGCACGGAGACATCGGGGCACGGAGACATCGGGGCACGGAGACATCGGGGCACGGAGACATCGGGGCACGGAGACATCGGGGCACGGAGACATCGGGGCACGGAGACATCGGGGCACGGAGACATCGGGGCACGGAGACATCGGGGCACGGAGACATCGGGGCACGGAGACATAGGGGCACGGAGACATCGGGGCACGGAGACATCGGGGCACGGAGACATCGGGGCACGGAGACATAGGGGCACGGAGACATAGGGGCACGGAGACATCGGGGCACGGAGACATAGGGGCACGGAGACATCGGGGCACGGTGACATCGGGGCACGGTGACATCGGTGACATCGGGGAGACTTCAGTGGAAGAAGAGCAGCGGATCCCGGGACAGCGTATCTCCCGACAAGTAAGCAGATGTGCCGAACATCTGCAATCTATTCTTCACTGTGTTTTTCACTTAAATGATCCTGTGTTCACTGTTTTTATTCTATTCTTCACTGTTCTTCACATCTGCTAACTTGCCGGGAGATAATATACGCGCGGAACAGTGAAGAATAGATTGCAGATGTTTGCATACATCTGCTAACTTATCAGAAGACATTCTTTTTCAATTAATTAACACATTTTATTCCCGAACCATGGTCCCTTTGAAAAATGCTCGAGTCTCCCATTGCCTTCAATGGGGCTCGTTATTCGAGACGAGCACTCGAGCATCAGGAAAAGTTCGTCTCGAATAACGAGCACCCGAGCATTTTAGTGCTCGCTCATCTCTATTATAGATGCATATTCCTTACTTTCAGGATGATAATAGGTATGTTGGTTTTTTGATTTTTCCCAAAGAATGTTATAAGATCCCCTGCAAGAATTACTGCTGGGGATCTGAATTACAGAATTTAACCTTGCAAATCTTATACTCCTTTTTTTTTTACTGTGGATGGATTAGAATCTTCTTTGTAGACATTCTGAAGCAAATCAGACTCAAACAGAACTATATTACATGTTCAAGCAGTTAATATTACATTACCAGGCAGAATGGAACATTGCATTGACCTTCCGCTCCTAAATCACATTTAGAAACTGCACTGGTCACTGGTTAAAATAACTGACATATTTGAGACCAGAAGCCAGGATGGCACATATCCGCCATCAAACACTTCAACATGTGACTGTTTCCAATGTGAAAAGTCTTTTAAATTTCAATTCATTACATTTCACTGGAATCTGCAGAGAAAATCTGCTGCAATTCCCCATTATGTAAAATATTACCATTCTAGTTGATTTCTTTGAGGATTTTTGTGCTACCATGCTAGTCATAAGTATGCTGAATTATCATACTTTCACTTTGCTACATTTTATCATTGTAATAGAATTCTTTATTATAAGAATCACATAAAATTTCCATGACTATCAGCCTAGTAAGAATGGATTAGAAATTGATGAGTTCTTTTATTTTGGCATTAGCATGATTGTCCATGCATTGAGAAACATGAAAACATAATTTGATTTGTGGAAGTAATTCCTCAGGGATAAAGAATGACTAAACAGACACAATTAATGAGATTTTACTAAACAATGGCAAACAGCATCTGCAAGCCTTTATACAATTCATTGATATTCATGTATGTACCAGACCCACTGCAACTGCAATACAAATTATCGCAAAGCAAACAGCACAAGATATTGCCTTGACATCCTTTAAAATTGGAAACACATTGCAAAAAAGAAGTTAGAAAGAAAATTAATATTCCTATTTACTCTATTTTTCTTTTGCAATTAAACTTTATGATGACTGTAAAATGGCATATTACCAATAGAATCGGACCACACAGCTCTTACTCACCCTGAGGGTTGGGGACTTGGTGGTAATAGGCCCTGTTAGGGGTGCACTAGCCATAAGATATGTTTAGCCAGTTGCCCCAGGCAGCATCACTTGTATACGAAAAAACTTTGAAAGGTCCAGCCAGGTTCCAATGAAACTTTAAGACACCATGATTAAGAACGGTTAACCCATTCAAAACGAGTTGGATTTAAGAGGAATATTGAAACCTTGCTGTGGATATATGATGTTGACTAAATAAAAGTCTTAAAGTTTCATTGGAACCTGGCTGGACCTTTCAAAGTTTTTTCGTATGCTGGTTTGACCTTAACAAACAAGGTGGAGTCCGTGCCGTTTCCTGAGCATAAGGAGGCTAGAGGTGAGCTAGAACAGTCACTTTTTCCTAGCATCACTTGTAGCATGATAGGGGGCAGCATCAGGGGCGGAGTTGCTTTTTACAAAGCAGGGCCTGACAATGTCTCTGCACAACTAATGTCAGAATGGGTGTGATACCCTGAAAAAATAATGGGGGTCATTTACTAAGGGCCCGATTTGGGTTTTCCCGACTTGTTACCCGAATATTTCCGATTTGCGCCGATTTTCCCTGTATTGCCCTGGGTTTTTGCCGCACGTGATCTGATTGTGGCGCATCACCGCCGGCATGCACGCGATGGAAATCGGGGCGTGTGGCCGAACGAAAGGATTCGGAAAAACCGCCGCATTAAAAAAATAAAAGTGTTGCTCGACTCGTGTTTACTTTCACTCAGCCCGGCTAGGTGTACTCCAGTGCGTTCCGATGCTCTTCAGACCAGCAGCGACATCTGGTGGACGTCGGAGCAACTGCCTTAGTGAATCGCCGGAAGACTCGAATCCACCGCAGTAAATCTGCCCCAATGTGTTATGTAACTACTGGATGGAGTAGAGAGGACTGGGTAGAGGGGACTGGGTTCTATAAATCCCAGTCACCAGTTGGAAGTAGGAAAAAGGAAATGACTATGAGCAGGAGGGTGTATGGTCCTTGGAACTAAAGCCCATAGAAAAGATTTATTGTTTTCATGTTGTAACATACCTATTTTGTGTATGACTGTTGACTGATCACTGTGATTTTAACTTTTTTATATTTCTATGCAATTGGGACATATTTCACACTCTTTTCTTAGACCCTTTAGTGACTGGAACAACAAAAGGGTTATGACCTGGGCAAAAAAGGGGTATGATCTAAGCTATACTAAAAAAATAACAAAAATGTGGAATACTTTTCTAGCATCAACTATGCTAATATAATGGGAGGTGCAAAGTTAGATTAGAAACACTAGGCACAACTAGGGGAATTTCAACAAGGTTTGTATGCCAGTTTTCTGGTGTATAAGCCATGAAAATTTGCAACACCTGTAGCATGGCCAGGAATTGAAACGTCCCCCACACCTAAACCACTGTGGGTGGGGAATGGGCAAAGAGTGGGTAGTGAGCCTGGAACACTCCAGCCCAGTACATTTGTTATAGTACACATCCTGGTGCAGGCTACAGCAGAGATTTAGTACAGGTCATCCAACAGGTCATGACAAGATCATACAACCGATATACATGTACCAAGAGGTCAGAGCCTTTTACTATATCAGGGACATATTACGTGCTGGAGAATATGGCAACTGGCCCAGTCTTGATAAATTCCCTCCATTTTGTATAAATACACAGCAAGATAATATTTAGTTATTGGCACAAACCAGAAGCTTTAAATGTGTAAGATAGTGGATGATAAATGTGGTTGTTCTTTTCTATCTATCTAGTGAAAGGAAGAAATGTACCAATTCAACTATAATAGCAGTATATACTAGAACAGTTATACTTTTACTGTTTTTTAAGATAAAAAGGCAATGAAATCCTGAAAATGATGTTAAAAATTGCAAGAGGAAAAAATTCATAAAGGAAGTAAAATGTTTCTTTTTATGTCTAAATCAATGTACAGATCATCATGATTATTGTCTGCTTTGCTACACAAAGGCTGGTGACAATTTACAGTTCTGCAGGCAGAAATACAATCACGTAATGAGTTCAAGGACTGATTTTTCTTATATGAGTACATAGTTCTATATAACTATATATATAGTTCTGTGCTTGGAGAAAACTGTAGAATAGATTGAATAGATGACTGATGGTATTCAAAGAATGTACACAAATGCATTTTCTATGGTGGGAAAAGGAAAACTTTGCTAAAATTTTGGCACTTACTAAAGTAAGCAGCTCCTAGTGCTTAAACAAACGCCACAGTGTTAGAAGGATAGTGTTACGGGAAACCACTGTGGCGGGGTACAATGTAATCATCGGACCGCTTGCAAAGTCTGGGGTAGAGGCAGCGCCTCGGACTGCCCTGCTCTCTCCAGAAGCCGACGATGACTGCCGCACGTCATGCGGCAGTCACAGCCCGTAACCATGGCCCAACCCCGCCCACTCATGAATACATTGGACTGATTTGCGAGCGGTCCGGTGTTTACATTGCACTCCGCCGCAGATATCCTTCTAACACATTACACTCTTGGGTACTTTAACTCTAGCATGTCTGATTGATCCTACCATATACTGCCATACTACAGTAAGGCAGTATAAGGGGATTTTACACATCATCTGTTATCATGGGCAAATAGCACATTGTAACAGATCTTCTGTAATAAGACCATTTTGGGTCTTATAAAGACTTGAGGCTGTAATGGTAACTGATCGTCATTACCTGATGATGTCACAAATGATGATGATGTTAATCAAAAGGTTAACACCTGCTATGAGTGCCTGCACCGATCACAGGTGTTACCAGTGGGTGCTTGCTGCAATATGCAGCAAGCACTCACCTTGTATGGAGAAAGCTCTCTCCATACACCCACAGCTGATGTTTGATGTACTAATACTTCACACGTCGGTAAGGGATTAAAGGAAATTAACCACTTTAAAAAAGTGGTTTTAAGCTTAGGTCACTTAGCGATTAGTGGATTTAATCTATATGAATCCCAGGAGGATCCTGTTCCAGGACGTAAGAGGAGGGAAGAAGCAAACGCAAAGAGATGTAAACAATTATATAATTATGAGTGCAGGAGAAGAGCTATGATCAAAACAGCATTCATCACTGGAAAGGGGCCCACCCAGAACTAATAAAGATAATATCCATTATTCCCACTGATAAGTGACCTAAGATAAAAATACATGTGATCGGTAACTTGCACCTGGTGTCTTGCATTGTTTTAAGGGTTAGTGATCGCATGCATTTCCAAGCCCTCCCCCCTATGTGCTTGAATTGGGTTTCTAAATGTATTGCAAGCGCCGTGTGTGACATCACGAGGAAAGAAAACAATCATTGTAATGTAATTTATGCATAAGCAAAGTCGGATGTGGCTAGGGGGTGTGACCAGAGGCGTGGTTAATGAGTAAACCTATAATTCATGCAAACCATCATGGACATGCAGGGCAGTAGGATAGCAGGACAGTAGGATATTGGGGCAGATTTACTTACTCGGTCCATTCACGATCCAGCGGTGATTCACTAAGGCAGTTCCTCCGACGTCCACCAGGTGTCGCTGCTGCGCTGAAGTCCGCCGAGGCCTGCCGGAGTTCACGATCCTATACTTGGTGAAGGCAAGTGCGTGTCACGCGACACTTTTTCTTTTTAAATGCCTCGGTTTCTCCGAATCTCCGTTTTCATAAGGCCACTCCCCCCGATTTCTGTTGCGTGCATGCCGGCGCCGATGCGCCACAGTCCGATCGTGTGCGCCAAAAACCTGGGGCAATACAGGGAAAAATCGGTGCAAATCGGAAATATTCGGGTAACACGTCGGGAAAACGCGAATCGGGCCCTTAGGAAATGACCCCCATTGTGTCCAAATCTTATCATTTTACTCTAGTTTATAACAAGCAGGTAGCAGCTTGGATGGGCATAAGGATTTAATAGACACTGTAGTGCTGAATAAACACAGTTTTCTATGACAAATCAGAACATTTCCCATAAAGTAAAACTATTGTAAATGACTATGCAATCTTTTTCTCGACAGGCAGTGACCCACTTGTCACATAATAGTGAATATTATCTCCTTTAAAGTAGCTTGAGAAGGGGGTGGGAGATCTGCAGCAGACCCTGTAAGGAATTCTATGAGGAAGGATGCTTCACATCTTCTTGCTAACAACTGACATTTAGGATGTTGATTGAACCTTTGGCTTTTTTATTATTTCTGCTGGTACATGATTCACAATTTTGCCTTTGGTTCTACTTTCATCTTTTGTTCTGAGCCATAACAGAACTTGTTTGATCGCTTACCTGTTATGTCAACTGTACCTTGTTTCCAGCAAGAAAATGCTGAAGTAAACTTGAAAAAGAAGCTGTTGTCATTCACTTACCTACTGGGTGAACCTTCAATACGCTGATATACTGTATGAAGGATCTACACATGTATATATAGAACTGCTAAGAATGGATTCTATACATCCAGGAACAAACCAATTCATCATTGAACATATAGGAAAATCAAGATGCCCATAGCTATAGCCTGGTTACCACGAGACAGAGTTGGACTATTCATTGGGCCATAAACCAGACAAATTCCAAAATCTCTTGCATGCAGAGCCAAGGGAGGAAAAGTGACAGGGGAAGGGGCGGGGGGAATGGTAGTGGAGGCACATCAGGTGAAAGAAGTAAGGAAAGAAGGGTAAGTAGGGGATGCCAACTCATCACATGCCCATTTTTTGTGTCCATACATCCTTGTTTTGTTCATTTCCATTCACAATATGTGTTTTATAGTTTAAGGGTGAGGTTAAAACTGATGCATCAGCAGTATTTACATTAAGTGACATTATTTCTCTTTGGTCAAAGAAGGATCCATTTTTGCATTGTATAAAAATACATGTGATCGGTAACTTGCACCTGGTGTCTTGCATTGTTTTAAGGGTTAGTGATCGCATGCATTTCCAAGGCCCTCCCCCCTATGTGCTTGAATTGTGTTTCTAAATGTATTGCAAGCGCCGTGTGTGACATCACGAGGAAAGAAAACAATCATTGTAATGTAATTTACGCATAAGCAAAGTAGGATGTGGCTAGGGGGTGTGACCAGAGGCGTGGTTAATGAGTAAACCTATAATTCATGCAAACCATCATGGACATGCAGGGCAGTAGGATAGCAGGACAGTAGGATATTGGGCAGATTTACTTACCCGGTCCATTCACGAACCAGCGGCGATTCACTAAGGCAGTTCCTCCGACGTCCAGCAGGTGTCGCTGCTGCGCTGAAGTCCGCCGAGGCCCGCCGGAGTTCACGATCCTATACTTGGTGAAGGTAAGTGCGTGTCCCGCGACACTTTTTCTTTTTAAATGCCTCGGTTTCTCCGAAAAGCACTGAATATAATACAGTGCTTACAGTTGGTATATGAATCAAAAACTGATATTACTATATCCTGTTTTTATACTACTGTATTAAGGATGTGTGTACATAACTGTACTTCTGACATGTTACCAACATCTCATCTGAAATATGGTAGTTACAGCTTGAAATTGCAAAATGTAGCCATTCTTGTATATGTATCTATATATTTACTTGTTTATTCTTAGGCCACATTCACACCTGCATCTGGCAGATTCAGTTAGATTATCTGATAAAAGAAAATAAGGGAGAAAATTAAAACATTTAACAACTGTGACATCTGTTCCCATTAAGGCTTTGGCGTCATCCTCTACCCGTAAAGTGTGTTGAAAAATGCGCTGCTCACTATGCTTTTGTACTTTAGTTTGCATTCTGTACTGCGCTAGTTTGAACTCTACCTTATTCCACTCCTGTTCGTCATGTGTTTACATTGGGTTTCCTAAGAGTACTCTTGTTTTCTGCTACTAAGGTACTAAGAGGTAGACTACGTGAAAATTAGAAAGTTGTTACTGAAAGTAAATCCTCAAGATAATAATAATTCTTTATTTATTTAGTGCCTACAGATTATGTAGCGCTGCACAAAACATGACAAATTGGTCACTGTCCCCATGGGGCTCACAATCTAAACGACCTACAGTATGTTTTTGGAGTGTGGGAGGAAACTGGAGTACCCGGAGGAAACCCACACAAGCACGAGAGAACATACAAACTCTTTGCTGTTTGCAGATGTTGACCTGGATAGGACTTGAACCCAGGACTCCAGCACTGCAAGGCAGAAGTGCTACCCACTCAGCCACCATGCCGCCCCTAAGATTCAAAGTTCTTTTTTATTGTAATCTTAAAGTTTTTAAGCTTTTAGCATAGTTTTAAAGCTATACTCTAGACCCTTTCAAACTAGCAGTGGTTTGCGGCTGGATATAGGTCCCTTAAGATGGCAATAGGCGCCATAGTGCATTGTACCATGCACAGGGAAATGATAAAGTATGCTTTATCTTTCCATGTATTTACAGCCATCACGCTCGCCCCTACTCTTCTCCAGTGCTCTGCCGTATTCTTACCCGGCTACTGCCAGACATTAGCTGTGATATCAGCCCTAAATTCCAATTTTGTTATGGTATGCATATCGCCCAAGGGATTCTGAACTGTGAGATATGGAAACAAGATTAAATAAACTCACATAGTCAATAAGTATTATAGAGAATTGTCTAGACATTGCTTATTATCTCTCCTGTTTCTTAGATCACTTTATTTGCATTGCTAGATTCATAAACTATATACACCAAACATATTCACATCTGTTCACAGCAACACTGTGCATTGACCATCTGTAAAGTGACTTAAAAGCATATGCACAAAAAGTTCTTAACTCTGTGTGGTAGTAACTGTATGCTTCCATTAGGGTAATATTAAATATTAAATGTTTTTTTATGAAACATCCCCTCAAACCCCTAACCGACGTGTGACACACCTTGGTTCCCGCTGAGAGGGCTCACAGGCTGATATGGAAAAATAAAAAAGTTCTAGATTTTTGAAGGTGGGGATTGAAAATAGAAACACAAAAATGAAAAAAGGGCCTGGTCATTAAGGGGTTAAATTCAGCTTAAACGCATGAAACTAGTTCTCAGCATTTAAAGGTTACCATATTAACTAAACAAAAGATCTTGTGGCATGGCTGTGAAGAACAACACAATGCAGGGCATTACGGCGAGAAATGAGGTGCTGGTGGTGAAACTGCTAAAGAAAGTGTGTACAGAGCCTTGTGTTGATGCTCATGCTGAACTAAAATGTTTCCTGCATATCCAAGGCATTAAGACATTTAATGAAGGGTTCTTTATCTACAAAGAACCCAAAGTTTAGTTGACCATGATTTTTACTATGAGAACTGTCAATCTGTGGAATAGCCTGCCTCAGGCGCTGGTCATAGCAGGGACAGCAGAGAGTTTCAAGAATGGTCTAGATGACTTTTTACACCCAAATAACATTGATGGTCATGTTATATAAAATTGTTTCCCCTAAATCCCTTACTCATCCAATCCCTTCCCTTCCTTGTTTGAACTTGATGAACATGTGTCTTTTTTCAACCGTATAAACTATGATAGTATAATGGTCTAACAGATTCCGTTAATTTTTTTAGTGGTGGGGGCTGGGCTAAAAATATAACATCTCCTTAAAATCAGTGGTCCTCTACAATAGTAATCTGAGAATGGAAAATGAATCAGATGGCCCTTTTTTCTGTGTGCTCAACTAAACAATTTCCTGCAGATCTGCTCCCATTTATTTGAAGGGTAGCTAAGCTGCAGTTACTCAGTTCAGCCACTACACTGGGAACAGAGCTGTCTCCTTCTTTTTCTATTCTCTGCTGAAGATTTGGGATGTTGGACACCCACCAATTCTATTCTCTGCAGATGATCTGGGCTGTTGGACCTCCACCAATTCTAATCTCTGCTGATGACTTGGGGTGTTGGACCTCCACCAATTCTTTTATCTGCTGATGACTTGGGGTGTTGGACCCCACCAATTGGATATTGATGACATTCTAAGGCTATGTCATCAAAATTATAGCCAAGAAAATCCATTTGCGTATAGATGTGCTACTGTTAAGTAATTGTTTAAACCGCCTTCCTTTTATACCTCAGAGCACATAACCTAATTTTTGGCTATCAAATACCACCCAAAGATAGACATCTATTTAACAAACTAACATAGAGCAGAATGGAGTGAAAAATGTATAGAATTAAAATGTCAGCCTGGGGATTAAATGTGAATGAAAAATAGAGTATTCTGCACTTGCCATGTGAATCGACAGACATGTTGGAGAAATTTTGTAGTTCAAGTCTTGTTAGCATAGTATAAATGTCACACAGTTGATGACTTATTTGTACCTTTGTAGCCAGACTCATTTAGTATTATATCAGCTTGTTTTACTGTATAATATACAACACACTCAATGAACCAAAACTTCACATGGAAAGTAAATACATTTCAACTGTGACCCAGCATGCCAAAAACCAGTCATACGTCTCTCCATGTTTATATGCAGTGACAGCTCAACATACATAAATTGGACATAGATATCATAATGCCTACAGGTTTGCAAATTGCTCTACTTTGGTTTATTATATTACAAATGGGCAAATGTCAAGGTTACCCAAGGCTCTTTCTTTAACCGTAAATATTTAAAAATTGAATAAAAAGCTTACATAATCGTGAATGATTTGTATTTCTTAAGTACTTTCAATGCAAGTTAACCAGAAATAATTGGTACATGTACATAGAAGGTAATTTCTTACAATGGTGATATTTTTCATGTATATCGTGCATTAAAAAGTGGAAATTATATGTTAAAGCCAGCATTTAAAAAAAAAATACTTCCCATAGTTTGTGGAAGAAGGGGAGTGAAAAACCACCCAAAAAATGGCCCTGGAAAGGATAAATAAATAATACACTTATGGGGGATTTATAAAAGTTTTTACACCAGTTTTATGACATAGAAGCCAAGAAATTGTCACATTAGTCATGGTTAAGGATTACAACTATTTCCCCCCTACACCATGTCATGCTTAGTGGGCATGGAGAGGCATCAATGGGTGCTAGCTACTGGTGAGGATTGGGCTGGCCTAAAATTGCTCAGCTGTATTCCAGCCACTGGATATATCAGGAGTCCGGAGCCTCTAAATATTTCCAAGGTGGCAGGGGAGGCAGGGTTTACATCAAGTTCTGGTACACCATGTGCTGGCCCGTGATATAGCTCCTTCATAAAGTGATGCAACTGTCTGATACTGGATGATAAATCTATCAAAGTTTAAAACTGTCTACTTGAACTTTGCTCTTACTTTTAGTTTGTGCAGAAAAGTCAGTTTTACCTCAATTCCCTTTTTGTTAATGACACGCTTCCTTTACAGAGGCCACACCCTTTTGGCACACGTGTTGCTGAAGTGTCTAAAAATGTCTTATACCTTTTGATAAATTTCATGTAAGTTGTTTTAGAAAGTCCCTATATTTCAGGTACTCAGTGGCCCAGATATCAGAAGTGAGGCAAACTGCACTTGGATTATTGAATACTGGTGCACAGTCTTTGATTATCTGGCGCATCCTGCACTGCTCGGAAAGTGTGCACCATACATTTTTTTTCTGTGCACCTTTAATATACAGCTTACAACGCTATTCTTTTGAATCGCTGTATTAAATGTGTCACAGTGCAGCCTCAACACAAAACTGGCTCCAAAGAAGTTCTTTTCAGTGCAAAGGGCGTCAGAAAACTGGCAAATCTAGAATAATTCTTCTGAAGTTGAGATAAAGGGGCATATTTATCATTATTTTGCCCTCAGTAAGCCATGGCGTTACTGTCCCTGTGTTGGGGGACTCGCTGTTGTCAGCGACTTTTTATATGCCAGCTGTCCCATTACATTAAGAGGTGGAAGCCTCTTGATGTCTGCCACTGTGAAAATGCAGCGGCAGGGTTATCACACGCCAGCTAGAGATGAGCGAACATACTCGTCCGAGCTTGATGCTCGTTCGAGCATTAGCGTACTCGAAACTGCTCGTTGCTCGGACGAATACTTCGCCCTCTCGAGAAAATGGCAGCTCCCGCCGTTTTGCTTTTTGGCGGCCAGAAACAGAGCCAATCACAAGCCAGGAGACTCTGCACTCCACCCAGCATGACGTGGTACCCTTACACGTCGATAGCAGTGGTTGGCTGGCCAGATCAGGTGACCCTGGGATAGACTAGCCCCTGCCTGCGCTGCTCGGATCATTCTGTGTCTGGATGCCGCTAGGGAGAGAGCTGCTGCTGGTCAGGGAATGCGTTAGGGTGTTCTATTAGCTTACTGTTAGGCAGGAGTGATTCTACAAGAACCCAACAGCCCTTCTTAGGGCTACAATAACGTTATACTATTTTTTTTTTTTTTATTTGCAGCTAGTACCATATTGTGAGGAATTTGCAGGGGGACTTGCTACCGTTGTGTTTAGCTCTTAGTGACACACATATCCACCTCAAACACCAAAGTGGGAAAATTTATTAGGGGTTTGATTTCAATTAGGCACAGTCTGCCATTTACTTTTTATTTTACGTTTATTTTTTCATAACTCAGCGTCATCTCATCTGGCATAGAAGTGTGCTTTCATACTTGGCTAGAAAATAGCCATAGGAGAATCCAAACGGCTTACTTACGCCTACAATAGCGTTATATATATTTTATTTCTGGTTGATCTGCTGGTGGCTGTCCTTGCTGCAGTGCATCTACTAGCAAATTGTGAGGAATTTGTAGTGAGACTTGCGACCTTTGTGTTTAGCGCTTAGTGACGCACATATCCATCGCAAAGACCGAAGTGGGAAAATTTATTAGGGGTTGGATTTCAATTAGGCACAGTCTGCCAGTTTCTTTTTATTTTACGTTTATTTTTTCATAACTCAGCGTCATCTCATCAGTGTGCTTTCATACTTGGCTAGAAAATAGCCAAAGGAGAATCCAAACGGCTTACTTACGCCTACAATAGCGTTATATATATTTTATTTCTGGTTGATCTGCTGGTGGCTGTCCTTGCTGCAGTGCATCTACTAGCAAATTGTGAGGAATTTGTAGTGAGACTTGCGACCGCTGTGTTTAGCGCTTAGTGACGCACATATCCATCGCAAAGACCGAAGTGGGAAAATTTATTAGGGGTTGGATTTCAATTAGGCACAGTCTGCCAGTTTCTTTTTATTTTACGTTTATTTTTTCATAACTCAGCGTCATCTCATCAGTGTGCTTTCATACTTGGCTAGAAAATAGCCAAAGGAGAATCCAAACGGCTTACTTACGCCTACAATAGCGTTATATATATTTTATTTCTGGTTGATCTGCTGGTGGCTGTCCTTGCTGCAGTGCATCTACTAGCAAATTGTGAGGAATTTGTAGTGAGACTTGCGTCCTTTGTGTTTAGCGCTTAGTGACGCACATATCCATCGCAAAGACCGAAGTGGGAAAATTTATTAGGGGTTGGATTTCAATTAGGCACAGTCTGCCAGTTTCTTTTTATTTTACGTTTATTTTTTCATAACTCAGCGTCATCTCATCAGTGTGCTTTCATACTTGGCTAGAAAATAGCCAAAGGAGAATCCAAACGGCTTACTTACGCCTACAATAGCGTTATATATATTTTATTTCTGGTTGATCTGCTGGTGGCTGTCCTTGCTGCAGTGCATCTACTACCAAATTGTGAGGAATTTGTAGTGAGACTTGCGACCGCTGTGTTTAGCGCTTAGTGACGCACATATCCATCGCAAAGACCGAAGTGGGAAAATTTATTAGGGGTTGGATTTCTATTAGGCACAGTCTGACATTTCCTTTTTATTTTACGTTTATTTTTTCATAACTCAGCGTCATCTCATCTGGCATAGCAGTGTGCTTTCATACTTGGCTAGAAAATAGCCATAGCAATAGGATAGCATCGTTTGGTTTTAAAAACGAAAAAACACACAAAAAAAAAAAAAACACAAAAACAAGTTAAAAAAAAATGAAAGTTATAACTTTCATTTTCAAAATGTTTAACCCGAGGGCTAGGGGTAGAGGACGAGGGCGGGGACGTGGGCGTCCAACTACTGCAGGGGTCAGAGGCCGTGGTCCTGGGCGGGGTGAGACACCACCTGCTGATGAGGGAGCAGGGGAACGCCGCAGAGCTACACTCCCTAGGTTCATGTCTGAAGTTACTGGGACTCGTGGTAGAGCACTGTTGAGGCCAGAACAGTGCGAACAGGTGATGTCGTGGATTGCCGACAATGCTTCGAGCAATTTGTCCACCAGTCAGTCTTCCACGCAGTCCACCCTTGTCACCGAAATCGGCACTCCTCCAGCTCCTGCACCTCAGCCTCCTCCCCCCCAGTCTGCCCCCTCCCAGGAAAATTTGGCATTTGAACCGGCATACTCTGAGGAACTGTTTTCTGGACTCTTCCCACAGTCACAAACCACTTGTCCGGTTGCTGCTGAGCAATTTTCCGATGCCCAGGTTTTCCACCAGTCGCAGTCTGTGGGTGATGATGACCTTCTTGACGTAGTGGAAGAAGTGTGTAAAGAGGTGTCCGACGATGAGGAGACACGGTTGTCAGACAGTGGTGAAGTTGTTGTCAGGGCAGGAAGTCCGAGGGGGGAGCAGACTGAGGGATCGGAGGATGATGAGGTGACAGACCCAAGCTGGGTTGAGAGGCCGGGTGAACACAGTGCTTCTGAGACGGAGGAGAGTCCTCGACCAGAACAGGTTGGAAGAGGCAGTGGTGGGGCCAGACGGAGAGGCAGGGCCAGAGCAGGTGCATCAGCGCCAAATGTGTCACGTAGTGAAGCTCCCGTGGCGAGGGCTCCCGCGGCGAGGGCTAGATTTTCAGAAGTCTGGAGGTTCTTTAAGGAAACACCGGATGACCGACGGACTGTGGTGTGCAACCTTTGCCAAACCAGGATCAGCAGGGGTTCCACCACTACTAGCTTAACTACCACCAGTATGCGCAGGCATATGAATGCTAAACACCCCACTCAGTGGCACCAAGCCCGTTCACCTCCGGCCGTGCACACCACTGCTCCTTCCCCTGTGTCAGCTGATAGTCAGACCCCTGCCCAGGACCCTGGCGCAAAAACCCCATCTTCGCCTCCACGAGCCTCCAAAGCATCCACCAGCGTTCAGCTCTCCATACCCCAGACGCTGGAGCGGAAACGCAAATATAGTGCAACCCACCCGCACGCCCAAGCCCTTAATGTCCACATCTCCAGATTGCTTAGCCTGGAGATGCTGCCCTATAGGCTAGTAGAGACCGAGGCCTTTCGCAACCTCATGGCGGCGGCCGCCCCTCGGTATTCGGTCCCCAGCCGCCACTACTTTTCCCGATGTGCTGTCCCAGCCCTGCACCAGCACGTGTCAGACAACATCATCCGTGCCCTGACCAACGCCGTTTCTGACATGGTCCACCTGACCACGGACACGTGGACGAGTGCTGCCGGGCAGGGCCACTATATATCGCTGACGGCACATTGGGTTAACTTGGTGGAGGCTGGGACCGAGTCTGACCCTGCGGCTGGTCATATACTGCCGACGCCGAGGATTGCGGGGCCTACCTCGGTCCAGGTCTTTCAGGCCTACTATGCCTCCTCCTCCTCCCACCCCTCCTCCACCTCCTCCTCCGAACTACCATCCGTGGGCATGGCGCCATCAGTCGCTAGCTCTAGGCACGGCAGCAGTGCCGTCGCTAAGCGACAGCAGGCGGTGCTCAAACTGCTGAGCCTAGGCGATAAAAGGCACACCGCCCAAGAACTATTACAGGGCATCACGGCGCAGACTGATCTGTGGCTGGCACCGTTGAACCTGAAGCCAGGCATGGTTATGTGTGACAACGGCCGTAACCTGGTGGCGGCTCTGCAACTCGGCAGACTGACACATGTGCCATGCCTGGCCCATGTGTTAAATCTGATAGTTCAGCGTTTCCTCAAGACATACCCCAATCTGTCTGATTTGCTCACGAAGGTGCGCCGCATCTGTGCGCATTTCAGGAAGTCCAGCACAGATGCTGCCACTCTCAGGGCAGCGCAGCGCCGCCTCCAACTGCCCGCTCACCGACTGTTGTGCGACGTGCCCACGAGGTGGAATTCAACATTAACCATGTTATCCAGAGTTTACCAGCAGAGCAGAGCGATTGTAGACTGCCAGATGTCAACTTCCACCAGAACTGGTAGTCAGGTCAGTCAGCTTCCTCAAGTCTACAATGAGGAGTGGACGTGGATGTCTGATATCTGTCAGGTGCTGAGTAACTTCGAGGAGTCAACACAGATGGTCAGTGGCGATGCCGCCATCATCAGCCTCACCATCCCGCTGCTTGGCCTGTTGAAAAACTCTCTGATCAGCATGAAGTCGGAAGCTTTGCGCTCGTCACAAGAGACGGGGGAAGAAGATTCCCTTGTTGATAGCCAAAGCACCCTTAGGTCTGTTTCTCAGCGCATATCGGAGGAGGTGGAGGTGGAGGAGGATGAGGAGGAAGAGGAGGAGAATGTTGGCGAGACACAAGAGGGGACCATTGTTGAGTCCTTCACTGTTCAGCGTGTATGGGCAGAAGAAGAGGAGTTGGAGGAGTTGGAGGAGGAGGAAATGGACAGTCAGGCCAGTGAGGGGAGTGAATTCTTATGCGTTGGTACTCTGGCGCATATGGCAGATTTCATGCTAGGCTGAATATCCCGTGACCCTCGCGTTCAAAGAATTTATTCCAGCACCGATTACTGGGTATTCACTCTCCTGGACCCACGGTACAAGCAAAATCTTTCCACTCTCATCCCTGGAGAGGAAAGGAGTGTGAGAATGCATGAATACCAGCAGGCCCTGGTGCACAAGCTGAAACAGTATTTCCCTTCTGACAGCGCTAGCGGCAGAGTGCGTAGTTCTGCGGGACAAGTAGCGAGGGAGAGTAGGCGAGCAGGCAGCTTGTCCAGCACTGGCAAGGGTACGCTTTACAAGGCTTTTGCCAGCTTTATGTCACCCCAGCAAGACACTGTCACCTGTCCCCAGTCTCGGCAGAGTAGGGCTGATCTTTACAGAAAGATGGTGAGGGAGTACGTAGCTGACCATACCATCGTCCTAAATGATCACACAGCTCCCTACAACTACTGGGTTTCAAAGCTGGACATGTGGCACGAACTGGCGCTGTACGCCTTGGAGGTTCTTGCCTGCCCTGCCGCTAGCGTCTTGTCCGAGCGGGTTTTCAGTGCAGCTGGTGGCATCATCACCGATAAGCGTACACGCCTGTCGACTGACAGCGCTGACAGGCTGACGCTTATTAAGATGAATAAAGCCTGGATTTCTCATAATTTCCAATCTCCACCAGGTGAAGGAAGCTCAACCTGAATAATTTATGCATTCCTCCTCCTCCTCATTTTCCTCCTTCTCCTCCTCTTTGTACACTAAAGCAGAGGAAACTGGCTATTTTTTGACAGGGCCCACTGGCTCTAGCTATAGTACTTTATGCATTTAATTTTTCTGGAGGGCCACCTACCCGGTCCTTTGTTTTAAACAATTTTTGGGACTGCCACATACAGGCACTCAATCTATTCAATTTTTCTGGAGGGCCACCTACCTGCTCCTCTGGTTTGAAAACTTTTTTGGACTGCCACATACAGGCACTCAATCTATTTCATTTTTCTGGAGGGCCACCTACCTGCTCCTCTGGTTTGAAAACTTTTTTGGACTGCCACATACAGGCACTCAATCTATTCCATTTTTCTGGAGGGCCACCTACCTGCTCCTCTGGTTTGAAAACTTTTTTGGACTGCCACATACAGGCACTCAATCTATTTCATTTTTCTGGAGGGCCACCTACCTGCTCCTCTGGTTTGAAAACTTTTTTGGACTGCCACATACAGGCACTCAATCTATTTCATTTTTCTGGAGGGCCACCTACCTGCTCCTCTGGTTTGAAAACTTTTTTGGACTGCCACATACAGGCACTATCCAAATTAAATTGTCTCCATAGCAGCCTCCACACGTTGTCGCCATTGCTACCTCCAAAAGTCGTCCATATAGCTGCCTCCATACATCGTCCCCTTATCAAACGAGGTGTGTCAGGCAGAAATTTGGGTTGTTTTCATGGATTCCACATCAAAGTTGTTAACTTTGTCGCCACCCTGCTGTGTTATCCACAAAATATACTGGCAAACTTTTATGATTAACCGATATTATTTCAGCGCTTCTTGCGCATCTGTTTACATTCCCCTCACCCGCCATATCCCAAACTTATAAGAACGCTACTACACTTAACTTGGTGCAGGCTGGGACCGAGTCTGACCCTGGGGCTGGTCATATACTGCCGACGCAGAGGATTGCGGGGCCTACCTCGGTCCAGGTCTCAAAGGCCTACTATACCTCCTCCTCCTCCCACCTCTCCTCCACCTCCTCCTCCTCCGAATTACCATCCGTGGGCATGGCGCCATCAGTCGGTAGCTCTAGGCACAGCAGCAGTGACGTCGCTAAGCGACAGCAGGCGGTGCTCAAACTGCTGAGCCTAGGCGATAAAAGGCACACCGCCCAAGAGCTATTACAGGGCATTCCACATCAAACTTGTTAACTTTGTCGCCACCCTGCTGTGTAATCCACAAAATATACTGGCAAACTTTTATCATTTACCGATATTATTTCAGCGCTTCTTGCGCATCTGTTTACATTCCCCTCACCCGCCATATCCCAAACTTATAAGAACGCTACTACACTTGATCTTATACAAAAGGTTCTTAGAAGTGCTGTTTGGGGAGTAGCCTAGAGACAGGGGCTTGGATTGGCGAAAGCTCGCCTGGAAGCGGAGCGCCAGCTCCATCCCAAGATCCAACTAACATAGTTTTAACTGCAGCACCTTTAATTTACTACTAGTTCACTGCCTCCATAATAATAATAATAATAATCTTTATTTATATAGCGCCATCATATTCCGTAGCGCTTTACAAATCATAGGAAACAAATACAAATGTAATGTAACAGAGCACAACATTTGTATGGAACAACAGGAGTGAGGTCCCTGCTCGCCAGAGCTTACGGTTTATGAAGATGATGGGGTAACACGAGGCAAAAGAATATTTAATGGTCAAGCCATTCTTCTTAGGGAATAGAACAAAATATAATAAATGGAATTGCTGTCGCTTGAACCACTCAGCCGTCATCTTATATACCAGGTCCAGGGTGAATGGGACTGCAGAGAAGTCTGGTGCCTGTTGGTTGCTGGATAACAGATGGGAGGACGACACAGGACCTGTTAGTAGAAGAGTTAAAACTTCATGCAGTTAATGAGTGTTATAGGCTTGCCTAAAGAAATGGGTTTTAAGAGCACGTTTGAAACTTTGGAGGTTAGGTATTAGTCTGATAGTCCGGGGCAGAGCATTCCATAGAATTGGTGCAGCTCTAGAGAAGTCTTGGAGACGTGAGTGGGAGGTCCGCACTAGGGTAGAGGTTAATCTAAGATCACTGGCGGATCTAAGAGCACGGGTTGGGCGATAGACTGAGATAAGAGAGGAGAGGTAGGGGGGTGCAGCATTATACAGAGCTTTATGGATGAGGGTTATTATTTTAAACTGTATTCGAAAGGAGACTGGCAGCCAGTGCAGCGACTGGCATGAACTGCAGGCATACATGGTCCCCTTATCAAACGAGCTGTGTCAGGCAGAATTTTGGGTTGTTTTCATGGCTTCCACAACAAACTTGTTAACTTTGTCGCCACCCTGCTGTGTAATCCACAAAATATACTGGCAAACTTTTATCATTTACCAATATTATTTCAGCGCTTCTTACGCATCTGTTTACATTCCCCTCACCCGCCATATCCTAAACTTATAAGAACGCTACTACACTTGATCTTATACAAAAGGTTCTTAGAAGTGCTGTTTGGGGAGTAGCCTAGAGACAGGGGCTTGGATTGGCGAAAGCTCGCCTGGCAGCGGAGCGCCAGCTCCATGCCAAGATCCAACTAACATAGTTTTAACTGCAGCACCTTTAATCTACTACTAGTTCACTGCCTCCATACATGGTCCCCTTATCAAACGAGCTGTGTCAGGCAGAATTTTGGGTTGTTTTCATGGCTTCCATGTTAACTTTGTCGCCACCCTGCTGTGTAATCCACAAAATATACTGGCAAACTTTTATCATGTACCGATATTATTTGAGCTCTTCTTGCTCACCTCCTTTGGTTCCTCTCTGCCACCCATTGGTTTGAAGCCTGAGTCCATTTAGGGTATGTCGCCATGCCACTCTCTAGCCTGCCGCTGCTGCCGCTGCCTCTGCATGCCGTCCCCTATAGTGTCAGGGTCAATTATTGGATGTTTTAGATGCTATCTAGCTTCATTCTGTCACTCTGTCATGGCCATGCTGTTGCCCATAATTTTGGCATAATGGTGCGATTAAGCAGCCTCAGAGGCATCCATGCATGCTGCCCCTGCTGTTTCCTGTCCATTTCCGTGGTGTTTCCATCCTTTTCTGAGGTTCCCAGGTGTTTGGCCAAGCTTCCCTGTGCAGAGCCTTGGTCCCCTTGAAAAATGCTCGAGTCTCCCATTGACTTCAATGGGGCTCGTTATTCGAGACGAGCACTCGAGCATCGGGAAAAGTTTGTCTCGAATAACGAGTACCCGAGCATTTTAGTGTTCGCTCATCTCTAACGCCAGCGCATGAGCGCCAGCATATGATATATATGCCACAAAAACTAGAAACATATATAAAAATACATCATCTGTTGATACATCATCTGCTATGTGAGTATGTACTAGCCATCCTACAGCTAGAGGGTAGCATTAAAATGGCTAGTCAAAGCTTGGCTAAAAGAAAAAAAGAAAGACATCATAGATGAATATATTTTATAACATTTTAATTATGTTATTTTTTATAGTGTTTTTTTTTTTTGCTTCCTCCACAAGAACTGCAGTATACCAAGCCATATGCCAATCTTTGTGTGTAACATTCATTAGAATGCCATGCTGTACATGTGGGTTTGTTTGCTTACTGAAATTATTAGATATTTTTGCTCTAAGACCACAGACCTCGCTTGCAGACAGTTGGGATAAAGCACAAATCCTCTGGAGAGGCCAGCTGAAATTTTTGTGCAAAGAACTTAAGGAATCAATTAAACAGGTCAGTAATCGGCTTTCAGTGGTGTAGAACAGAAATGACTCGATTGAATACATGTGTCTCATATTTCAAAGTTTTTCCACTTAACTTTTAAATAAATGGCATAAATGGCATCAGCTGGCATTTGGTTAATGCCTGGATTATCTCTGAAAGGTAACATCATGTATGTAATACAGAATGCTTACACAGGTCAGACACTACCAAAACATGAGATATGCCGCATATCATGAAGCACGTGTGATAAATGAAAACCATGCCTCATTTTTCATCCGGGTAACTAGACTGTCATCTATAGTCGGGTGAATATTGAAGAACCAAACCTGACTTTGTGAGAACCACATCATAAATAACCTACAAAGTGAAACAGTCAGTATCAGCACAGATACTTCATCAACATGACTGTCCATACATTGATGCACCCGATCACAGAAGTATAGTAAATATTCTGAAAATATAATATGTATTTTCCTCTACAGAAGAATAGATATAATATCAATTATAGAATATACATGTATATTGATAACCTGTGTCCATGACTGAATGGTCATGCTGAAGCCTACAAGATAAAGCTACAGTTACCAGTGATTTTATCCATGGTCTTTTTTTTGTTGATTTTTCTAGAAAAAAAAAAATCAGTTTATTAAAACGGAAAGTGTTAGGCCACTTTTGGACCACAGGCCACTCTTCACCTCTGCCATCCCCGTTGAAACAAAGTGGCTGTGACACAAAACGGACAGGAATATGACATGCTCTATCATTTGCGTATGGCAGTCATGAACTAGCTGATATTTTTGCGATTAGCTCATGGTCACCATATACAGCTGAGTGAATGAGGCCTTAGAATTAACTCACCACCTTCAAACATTGAAACCTAAAGGGATAAACAAAGAGCAAAAGATGAATAGAGGTCACGGAAAGAACAAACAGTATCTGATTTTTTGAGAGCACTCAGCTATCTACGTTTTTTCTATAAAATAATGCATGTATTTTTCTTTCATGTAAAAGAGTCAGGTTTGTAGTAGGTGACTGCACCCCTGATGCTGCCCCACAATTAGCTGCAGTTAGTGCTGATGGGGGCAAAAGGCTCAACTCGCCTCATGGCCTGTGCACCCCTGGTAAGAGTGTCTCAATAAATGATGTTAATAAGAGGATCTCATACTTGGGTACGTTGCTGGCTCTTTACCTTAAAACTCACAGTTGTCAGCCGCTCCAGAGTGATTCACCACTGGAACCAGAATTGTGGGGTTACTTACACTTTGCAATGTAAGTAAAGATACTTGAAATAGGAGGAGAAATAGAATCCAAAAGGAAAAGAGTCCGACGGACACCAACCCATGTATTGCTCCAATGAGGTAAGACCAGGTGCTAATATCAGCCATGGCTGTTTTTATAGCCATGATATTTTAATGAAATGGAATAAAGATATGCTTTAATGGAAATAATTTCTGAGCTGGATACTTCCTTCTCAACTCGCATACTTGCGGTGAGGTGTTCTTAGTGAAATATAATATGAGATAGTATATGGTACAGGTAGAGTTTGACTGCAGTATGAAAGTACAGGCTGTATTGGTGGCCAGGGCATAAAAGTCTCCGTAGAGGCTGAATACAGGCAGTCCCCGGGTTACATACAAGATAGGGTCTGTAGGTTTGTTCTTAAGTTGAGTTTGTATGTAAGTCGGAACTGTATATTTTATCATTGTAATCCCAGCCAGAACTTTTTTTGGTCTCTGTGACAATTGGATTTTAAAAATGTTGGGTTGTCATAAGAATCAATATTAACACTAAAGCTTCATTACAGACACCTGTGATAACTGTTTCAGCTGTTTATTGTAGCCTAGGACTAAAGTACAAGAAATTACCAATATCCAGAGGTCCGTTTGTAACTATGGGTCGTATGTAAGTCGAGTGTTCTTAAGTAGGGGACCGCCTGTATACAAAACAGAACATTTACTTCAGATTATATTTTAAAACATTAGAGCATTATGCAGTGCAGGTAGCATTGGTACTGCATCTTTGTTGAAAGGTACAGGTTTTGATAAAAATTTAAAAAATGAAAGAACTTTTAATATATGAAACTACCTACTTATAAGGGATCCTAATCTGTGATCTATGTGAATCACTAGGAATGGTCTGCATTATGATAAACTGGTATGATATGTCCACAATAATGATGCAAAGCTTAACTTTTCTAAGTGATTTTTTACTTGTCACTACTTTTAAAATATCCTAAAATTTTAACCACATGTTAGACAGGCTTCGGGTACATTTTTGGATCCTTTGAGAAAATAACTCTTGATTAAGATGAACATTTACATGGTATTCCAGTTATGTGAAAAGTCTTTGTGTCTTTAAAATAATGGCAACAATGTCATCATTTGTAAATCCAGACCCTTGATAGTTCATTCAGAGTTTTACCCTGAAACCTGATATCTGGAATATAGTGTCTTGTAGCGAATTCATTATCTTAGGCCTGACATCCATAGAGCCCCCGGCATACACATGTTAACAATAGACAGCTATCAACATATTTGGCAGAGATAATGATGAAATCCACATCACTCACAAATGGAAAATATTTGTTGAATGTTACTTTTTATATTTGATTTCTTTGCCGATTTTATGTTTTTTGTTCTTTCATTATCACAGTAAGATATTGTAGATTGCTACTAGAGATGAGCGAACACTAAAATGCTCGGGTACTCGTTATTCGAGACGAACTTTTCCCGATGCTCGAGTGCTCGTCTCGAATAACGAACCCCATTGAAGTCAATGGGAGACTCGAGCATTTTTCAAGGGGACCAAGGCTCTGCACAGGGAAGCTTGGCCAAACACCTGGGAACCTCAGAAAAGGATGGAAACACCACGAAAATGGACAGGAAACAGCAGGGGCAGCATGCATGGATGCCTCTGAGGCTGCTTAAACGCACCATTATGCCAAAATTATGGGCAACAGCATGGCCATGACAGAGTGACAGAATGAAGCTAGATAGCATCTAAAACATGCAATAATTGACCCTGACACTATAGGGGACGGCATGCAGAGGCAGCGGCAGCAGGCTAGAGAGTGTCATGGCGACATACCCTAAATGGACTCAGGCTTCAAACCAATGGGTGGCAGAGAGGAACCAAAGGAGGTGAGCAAGAAGTGCTCAAATAATATCGGTACATGATAAAAGTTTGCCAGTATATTTTGTGGATTACACAGCAGGGTGGCGACAAAGTTAACATGGAAGCCATGAAAACAACCCAAAATTCTGCCTGACACAGCTCGTTTGATAAGGGGACCATGTATGGAGGCAGTGAACTAGTAGTAGATTAAAGGTGCTGCAGTTAAAACTATGTTAGTTGGATCTTGGCATGGAGCTGGCGCTCCGCTGCCAGGCGAGCTTTCGCCAATCCAAGCCCCTGTCTCTAGGCTACTCCCCAAACAGCACTTCTAAGAACCTTTTGTATAAGATCAAGTGTAGTAGCGTTCTTATAAGTTTAGGATATGCCGGGTGAGGGGAATGTAAACAGATGCGCAAGAAGCGCATGATGCGCATGGAGCTGGCGCTCCGCTGCCAGGCGAGCTTTCGCAAATCCAAGCCCCTGTCTCTAGGCTACTCCCCAAACAGCACTTTTGTATAAGATCAAGTGTAGTAGCGTTCTTATAAGTTTAGGATATGGCGGGTGAGGGGAATGTAAACAGATGCGCAAGAAGCGCTGAAATAATATCCCTAAATGGTAAAAGTTTGCAAGTATATTTTGTGGATTACACAGCAGGGTGGCGACAAAGTTAACAACTTTGATGTGGAATCCATGAAAACAACCCAAATTTCTGCCTGACACACCTCGTTTGATAAAGGGACGATGTATGGAGGCAGCTATATGGACGACTTTTGGAGGTAGGAATGGAGACAACGTGTGGAGGCTGCTATGGAGACAATTTAATTTGGATAGTGCCTGTATGTGGCAGTCCCAAACATTTTTCAAACCAGAGGAGCAGGTAGGTGGCCCTCCAGTAAAATGGGATAGATTGAGTGCCTGTATGTGGCAGTCCCAAAAATTGTTCAAACCAGAGGAGCAGGTAGGTGGCCCTCCAGTAAAATGGAATAGATTGAGTGCCTGTATGTGGCAGTCCCAAAAATTGTTCAAACCAGAGGAGCAGGTAGGTGGCCCTGCAGTAAAATGGAATAGATTGAGTGCCTGTATGTGGCAGTCCCAAAAATGTTTCAAACCAGAGGAGCAGGTAGGTGGCCCTCCAGTAAAATGGGATAGATTGAGTGCCTGTATGTGGCAGTCCCAAAAATGTTTCAAACCAGAGGAGCAGGTAGGTGGCCCTCCAGTAAAATGGGATAGATTGAGTGCCTGTATGTGGCAGTCCCAAAAATGTTTCAAACCAGAGGAGCAGGTAGGTGGCCCTCCAGTAAAATGGAATAGATTGAGTGCCTGTATGTGGCAGTCCCAAAAATTGTTCAAACCAGAGGAGCAGGTAGGTGGCCCTCCAGTAAAATGGGATAGATTGAGTGCCTGTATGTGGCAGTCCCAAAAATGTTTCAAACCAGAGGAGCAGGTAGGTGGCCCTCCAGTAAAATGGAATAGATTGAGTGCCTGTATGTGGCAGTCCCAAAAATGTTTCAAACCAGAGGAGCAGGTAGGTGGCCCTCCAGTAAAATGGGATAGATTGAGTGCCTGTATGTGGCAGTCCCAAAAATGTTTCAAACCAGAGGAGCAGGTAGGTGGCCCTCCAGTAAAATGGAATAGATTGAGTGCCTGTATGTGGCAGTCCCAAAAATTGTTCAAACCAGAGGAGCAGGTAGGTGGCCCTCCAGTAAAATGGGATAGATTGAGTGCCTGTATGTGGCAGTCCCAAAAATGTTTCAAACCAGAGGAGCAGGTAGGTGGCCCTCCAGTAAAATGGAATAGATTGAGTGCCTGTATGTGGCAGTCCCAAAAATGTTTCAAACCAGAGGAGCAGGTAGGTGGCCCTCCAGTAAAATGGGATAGATTGAGTGCCTGTATGTGGCAGTCCCAAAAATGTTTCAAACCAGAGGAGCAGGTAGGTGGCCCTCCAGTAAAATGGAATAGATTGAGTGCCTGTATGTGGCAGTCCCAAAAATTGTTCAAACCAGAGGAGCAGGTAGGTGGCCCTCCAGTAAAATGGGATAGATTGAGTGCCTGTATGTGGCAGTCCCAAAAATGTTTCAAACCAGAGGAGCAGGTAGGTGGCCCTCCAGTAAAATGGAATAGATTGAGTGCCTGTATGTGGCAGTCCCAAAAATTCTTCAAACCAGAGGAGCAGGTAGGTGGCCCTCCAGTAAAATGGAATAGATTGAGTGCCTGTATGTGGCAGTCCCAAAAATTGTTCAAACCAGAGGACCGGGTAGGTGGCCCTCCAGAAAAATGGAATAGATTGAGTGCCTGTATGTGGCACTCACAAAAATTGTTTCAAACAGAGGACCGGGTAGGTGGCCCTCCAGAAAAATTAAATGCATGAAGTATAGCAAGAGCCAGTGGGCCCTGTCAAAAAATAGCCATTTTCCTCTGCTTTACTGTACAAAGAGGAGGAGAAGGAGGAAAATGAGGAGGAGGAGGAGGAGTGGATCAATTATTCAGGTTGAGCTTCCTTCACCTGGTGGAGATTGGAAATTCTGAGAAATCCAGCCTTTATTCATTTTAATAAGCGTCAGCCTGTCAGCGCTGTCAGTCGACAGGCGTGTACGCTTATCGGTGATGATGCCACCAGCTGCACTGAAAACCCGCTCGGACAAGACGCTAGCGGCAGGGCAGGCAAGAACCTCCAAGGCGTACAGCGCCAGTTCGTGCCACATGTCCAGCTTTGAAACCCAGTAGTTGTAGGGAGCTGTGTGATCATTTAGGACGATGGTATGGTCAGCTACGTACTCCCTCACCATCTTTCTGTAAAGATCAGCCCTACTCTGCCGAGACTGGGGACAGGTGACAGTGTCTTGCTGGGGTGACATAAAGCTGGCAAAAGCCTTGTAAAGCGTACCCTTGCCAGTGCTGGACAAGCTGCCTGCTCGCCTACTCTCCCTCGCTACTTGTCCCGCAGAACTACGCACTCTGCCGCTAGCGCTGTCAGAAGGGAAATACTGTTTCAGCTTGTGCACCAGGGCCTGCTGGTATTCATGCATTCTCACACTCCTTTCCTCTGCAGGGATGAGAGTGGCAAGATTTTGCTTGTACCGTGGGTCCAGGAGAGTGAACACCCAGTAATCGGTGCTGGAATAAATTCTTTGAACGCGAGGGTCACGGGATAGGCAGCCTAGCATGAAATCTGCCATATGCGCCAGAGTACCAACGCGTAAGAATTCACTCCCCTCACTGGCCTGACTGTCCATTTCCTCCTCCTCCAACTCCTCCAACTCCTCTTCTTCTGCCCATACACGCTGAACAGTGAAGGACTCAACAATGGTCCCCTCTTGTGTCTCGCCAACATTCTCCTCCTCTTCCTCCTCATCCTCCTCCACCTCCACCTCCTCCGATATGCGCTGAGAAACAGACCTCAGGGTGCTTTGGCTATCAACAAGGGAATATTCTTCCCCCGTCTCTTGTGACGAGCGCAAAGCTTCCGACTTCATGCTGACCAGAGAGTTTTTCAACAGGCCAAGCAGCGGGATGGTGAGGCTGATGATGGCGGCATCGCCACTGACCATCTGTGTTGACTCCTCAAAGTTACTCAGCACCTGACAGATATCAGACATCCACGTCCACTCCTCATTGTAGACTTGAGGAAGCTGACTGACCTGACTACCAGTTCTGGTGGAAGTTGACATCTGGCAGTCTACAATCGCTCTGCGCTGCTGGTAAACTCTGGATAACATGGTCAGTGTTGAATTCCACCTCGTGGGCACGTCGCACAACAGTCGGTGAGCGGGCAGTTGGAGGCGGCGCTGCGCTGCCCTGAGAGTGGCAGCATCTGGGCTGGACTTCCTGAAATGCGCACAGATGCGGCGCACCTTCGTGAGCAAATCAGACAGATTGGGGTATGTCTTGAGGAAACGCTGCACTATCAGATTTAACACATGGGCCAGGCATGGCACATGTGTCAGTCTGCCGAGTTGCAGAGCCGCCACCAGGTTACGGCCGTTGTCACACACAACCATTCCCGGCTTGAGGTTCAGCGGTGCCAGCCACAGATCAGTCTGCGCCGTGATGCCCTGTAATAGCTCTTGGGCGGTGTGCCTTTTGTCGCCTAGGCTCAGCAGTTTGAGCACCGCCTGCTGTCGCTTAGCGACGGCACTGCTGCTGTGCCTAGAGCTACCGACTGATGGCGCCGTGCCCACGGATGGTAGTTCGGAGGAGGAGGTGGAGGAGGGGTGGGAGGAGGAGGAGGCATAGTAGGCCTGAAACACCTGGACCGAGGTAGGCCCCGCAATCCTCGGCGTCGGCAGTATATGAGCAGCCCCAGGGTCAGTCTCGGTCCCAGCCTCCACCAAGTTAACCCAATGTGCCGTCAGCGATATATAGTGGCCCTGCCCGGCAGCACTCGTCCACGTGTCCGTGGTCAGGTGGACCTTGTCAGAAACGGCGTTGGTCAGGGCACGGATGATGTTGTCTGACACGTGCTGGTGCAGGGCTGGGACGGCACATCGGGAAAAGTAGTGGCGGCTGGGGACCGAATACCGAGGGGCGGCCGCCGCCATGAGGTTGCGAAAGGCCTCGGTCTCTACTAGCCTATAGGGCAGCATCTCCAGGCTAAGCAATCTGGAGATGTGCACATTAAGGGCTTGGGCGTGCGGGTGGGTTGCACTATATTTGCGTTTCCGCTCCAGCGTCTGGGGTATGGAGAGCTGAACGCTGGTGGATGCTGTGGAGGATCGTGGAGGCGACGATGGGGTTTTTGGGCCAGGGTCCTGGGCAGGGGGCTGACTAGCAGCTGACACAGGGGAAGGAGCAGTGGTGTGCACGGCCGGAGGTGAACGGGCTTGTTGCCACTGAGTGGGGTGCTTAGCATTCATATGCCTGCGCATACTGGTGGTAGTTAAGCTAGTAGTGGTGGAACCCCTGCTGAGCCTGGTTTGGCAAATGTTGCACACCACAGTCCGTCGGTCATCCGGTGTTTCCTTAAAGAACCTCCACACTTCTGAAGATCTAGCCCTCGCCGCAAGAGCCCTCACCACGGGAGCTTCACTAGTTGACAGTGGCGCTGATGCACCAGCTCTGGCCCTGCCTCTCCGTCTGGCCCCACCACTGCCTCTTCCAACCTGTTCAGGTCGAGGACTCTCCTCCGTCTCAGAAGCACTGTGTTCACCCGGCCTCTCAACCCAGCTTGGGTCTGTCACCTCATCATCCTCCGATCCCTCAGTCTGCTCCCCCCTCGGACTTCCTGCCCTGACAACAACTTCCCCACTGTCTGACAACCGTGTCTCCTCATCGTCGGACACCTCTTTACACACTTCCACTACGTCAAGAAGGTCATCATCACCCACAGACTGTGACTGGTGGAAAACCTGGGCATCGGAAAATTGCTCAGCAGCAACCGGACAAGTGGTTTGTGACTGTGGGAAGGGTCCAGAAAACAGTTCCTCAGAGTATGCCGGTTCAAATGGCAAATTTTCCTGGGAGGGGGCAGACTGGGGGGGAGGAGGCTGAGGTGCAGGAGCTGGAGGAGTGGGGATTTCGGTGACATGGGTGGACTGCGTGGAAGACTGACTGGTGGTGGACAAATTGCTCGAAGCATTGTCAGCAATCCACGACATCACCTGTTCGCACTGTTCTGGCCTCAACAGTGCTCTACCACGAGTCCCAGTAACTTCAGACATGAACCTAGGGAGTGTAGCTCTGCGGCGTTCCCCTGCTCCCTCATCAGCAGGTGGTGTCTCACCCCGCCCAGGACCACGGCCTCTGACCCCTGCAGTAGTTGGACGCCCACGTCCCCGCCCTCGTCCTCTACCCCTAGCCCTGGGGTTAAACATTTTTAAAATGAGAGTTATAACTTTTTTTTTTTTTTTACTTTTTTTTTTTTTTTTGTGTGTTTTTTTTGTGTTTTTTGTTTTTTTTTGTGTTTTTTGTTTTTTTTTGAGTTTTTAGAACCAAACAATCCTATCCTATTGCTATGGCTATTTTCTAGCCAAGTATCAAAGGAAGCACACTACTATGCCAGATGAGATGACACTGAGTTATTGCCTAATAGAAATCCAACCCCTACTGAATTTTGCCACTTCAGCCTTTGCTATGGATATGTGCGCCACTAAGCGCAGAACACAGCGGTCGCAAGTCTCACTACAAATTGCTCAGAATTGGCAAGTACATGCACTGCAGAAACTACAGCCACCAGCAGATCAACCAGAAATCAAATATATAGAACGCTACTGTAGGCTTCAAGAAGCTATTTGTATTCTCCTATGGCTATTTTCTAGCCAAGTATCAAAGGAAGCACACTACTATGCCAGATGAGATGACACTGAGTTATTGCCTAATAGAAATCCAACCCCTACTGAATTTTGCCACTTCAGCCTTTGCTATGGATATGTGCGCCACTAAGCGCAGAACACAGCGGTCGCAAGTCTCACTACAAATTGCTCAGAATTGGCAAGTACATGCACTGCAGAAACTACAGCCACCAGCAGATCAACCAGAAATCAAATATATAGAACGCTACTGTAGGCTTCAAGAAGCTATTTGTATTCTCCTATGGCTATTTTCTAGCCAAGTATCAAAGGAAGCACACTACTATGCCAGATGAGATGACACTGAGTTATTGCCTAATAGAAATCCAACCCCTACTGAATTTTCCCACTTCAGCCTTTGCTATGGATATGTGCGCCACTAAGCGCAGAACACAGCGGTCGCAAGTCTCACTACAAATTGCTCAGAATTGGCAAGTACATGCACTGCAGAAACTACAGCCACCAGCAGATCAACCAGAAATCAAATATATAGAATGCTACTGTAGGCTTCAAGAAGCTATTTGTATTCTCCTATGGCTATTTTCTAGCCAAGTATCAAAGGAAGCACACTACTATGCCAGATGAGATGACACTGAGTTATTGCCTAATAGAAATCCAACCCCTACTGAATTTTGCCACTTCAGCCTTTGCTATGGATATGTGCGCCACTAAGCGCAGAACACAGCGGTCGCAAGTCTCACTACAAATTGCTCAGAATTGGCAAGTACATGCACTGCAGAAACTACAGCCACCAGCAGATCAACCAGAAATCAAATATATAGAACGCTACTGTAGGCTTCAAGAAGCTATTTGTATTCTCCTATGGCTATTTTCTAGCCAAGTATCAAAGGAAGCACACTACTATGCCAGATGAGATGACACTGAGTTATTGCCTAATAGAAATCCAACCCCTACTGAATTTTCCCACTTCAGCCTTTGCTATGGATATGTGCGCCACTAAGCGCAGAACACAGCGGTCGCAAGTCTCACTACAAATTGCTCAGAATTGGCAAGTACATGCACTGCAGAAACTACAGCCACCAGCAGATCAACCAGAAATCAAATATATAGAACGCTACTGTAGGCTTCAAGAAGCTATTTGTATTCTCCTATGGCTATTTTCTAGCCAAGTATCAAAGGAAGCACACTACTATGCCAGATGAGATGACACTGAGTTATTGCCTAATAGAAATCCAACCCCTACTGAATTTTCCCACTTCAGCCTTTGCTATGGATATGTGCGCCACTAAGCGCAGAACACAGCGGTCGCAAGTCTCACTACAAATTGCTCAGAATTGGCAAGTACATGCACTGCAGAAACTACAGCCACCAGCAGATCAACCAGAAATCAAATATATAGAACGCTACTGTAGGCTTCAAGAAGCTATTTGTATTCTCCTATGGCTATTTTCTAGCCAAGTATCAAAGGAAGCACACTACTATGCCAGATGAGATGACACTGAGTTATTGCCTAATAGAAATCCAACCCCTACTGAATTTTCCCACTTCAGCCTTTGCTATGGATATGTGCGCCACTAAGCGCAGAACACAGCGGTCGCAAGTCTCACTACAAATTGCTCAGAATTGGCAAGTACATGCACTGCAGAAACTACAGCCACCAGCAGATCAACCAGAAATCAAATATATAGAACGCTACTGTAGGCTTCAAGAAGCTATTTGTATTCTCCTATGGCTATTTTCTAGCCAAGTATCAAAGGAAGCACACTACTATGCCAGATGAGATGACACTGAGTTATTGCCTAATAGAAATCCAACCCCTACTGAATTTTCCCACTTCGGTCTTTGCTATGGATATGTGTGCCACTAAGAGCTAAACACAACGGTAGCAAGTCCCCCTGCTAATTCCTCACAAAATGGTAAAAGATGCAAATTAAAATAAAAAAAGTAGAACGTTATTGTAGCCCTAAGAAGGGCTGTTGGGTTCTTTGAGAATCACTCCTGCCTAACAGTAAGCTAATAGAACACCCTAACGCTTTCCCTGACCAGCAGCAGCTCTCTCCCTAGCGGCATCCAGAGACAGAATGATCCGAGCAGCGCGGCCAGCGGCTAGTCTATCCCAGGGTCACCTGATCTGGCCAGCCAACCACTGCTATCGACGTGTAAGGGTACCACGTCATGCTGGGTGGAGTGCAGAGTCTCCTGGCTTGTGATTGGCTCTGTTTCTGGCCGCCAAAAAGCAAAACGGCGGGAGCTGCCATTTTCTCGAGCGGGCAAAGTATTCGTCCGAGCAACGAGCAGTTTCGAGTACCCTAATGCTCGACCGAGCATCAAGCTCGGACGAGCATGTTCGCTCATCTCTAATTGCTACCTTTTCATGTGTATTAGCCATTTTCTCACTTTTATAATAGTTTAATAATAACATAATTTTGTATTGTTTTTTCCTCCACCTCGCTCCTGTTGAGCAATTTATTTTATTAACCTTTACTTAAGTATTTAACATATACAATTCAGTAGTGGATCATAATACAGGTGGTTTGGCGGTAGCCTATGGTCCACGACTTTTAGGTGGCTAATGGTGTACCAAACCACCCTCAAATTTTATACTGAGAAGGACCTTTACCCATGAAATCCTCATACATCTGTTCCTGCTTAGAATACACATGTACACGCGAGCCAGCTCAGTACCTTTGTACATCCTCTAAAGGTCCCGGAACAGATTGACATGTAGGGCCTATTGTATTCATACAGCCTAGGGCCCATGGCAGTCTTAATGCTCCCCTGATACACTGTGGGGGTTGCAACTGTTGGACCAACACCAATTAGGAAATTATCCTCTATCCTTGGGATTGGGGATAATTCCCTAAATTGGGACAAACCCAGTAGGAATAGCGGAGTTGAAGGCTACTGTTGGGAGATTAGCCAGAAGTTTGTGGACCCTCTAGACCACCATGGGAGTTGTTGCTAGCCGCAAACTGGGACCAGAGTCTAAGAGGCGCCTGGTCTTCGCCAGAGCCCGCCGCAAAAGCAGGATGGACTTGCTGCGGCAGGGTGCCACCAGGTCATTCCGCTGGTGCAACTAGTCCCGCGGTGGCAGTCAAGGTAGGATTCAGGAAACAACCAAGGTGGGATGCAGAAGACAGTCCATGCGCAGAATGACAGCAGGGGTATAACGCTGGAAGGAACCCTGGAACCTCACAGCAGGAACACGGATCTGGCAGGATAAAAAGTTTTATGATAAAAAGTTATACAATTTTCCAATATACTTTCTGTATCAATTCCTTACAGATTTCCAGATCTCTGCTTGCTGTCATTCTATGGAAAGCTTTTATGCTTACTACAGTGGTCAGAAATCTGACCATGCTCACACAGGTACATGGCTCGTCATATCACAAACAGTAATCAGGGCTGCAAACATAGAAGCTTTCCATAGAATGACAGCAAGCAAAAATCTAGAAAAATATGAGGAATTGATACAGAAAGTATATTGAAAAATTGTATAACTTTTTATCATAAAGAGAATTACATTAATGTGCTGTAATGGGAATACCCCTTTAAATTGTTTCGCAGCTGTTGGACCCTCACCGATTAGGAAGTTATACCTTATCCTGGGGATTGGGGATAACTTCCTAAATATGAACAACCCCTCTAAGTAGGAAATCAGTTTAATGCTCATGAACTCAAGTTACTTACAACCTTTGCCCCTGCTCCTTACACCTTTTCTTTCACTTTGTTTAAATGAAACCAGATTTAAAAAAATACAAAATCAGCCTATGGCATATTATTATTATTAATCATTGTTTCACAAAATAAATTTTACAGTGTTTTGCCATTGATTTTATGTCTCACACTATTTTCCCAAGGAAAAAAACAGCAAAAAATCATGTAGCTGGGTTTCATAAATGCTAGTAAAACAACAGCCACTGATTGATTTGGATTTTTCTCAAAACAAGCATGGTTCACCGAAAGAATGACCTAACGTCCTTGTCTGATTAAGTCCCAAGTGTTTCTTTTTTACCGGACTTCCATATTTTATATTCAGATATCAGCTACCATTCCATCACAGGAATGAAATATTGTTATTCTTGCAGTAAAAACTTTAATTCCCAAGAAATATACATTTTAGCTACTAAACAATCGGTGAATCAGGACCAAGTAATTTAATTAAAGTAGTTATTTCAAGGCATTGATTATTAGTGTATGATGCTAGAATAGTGGGGGAATGAAACCACTGTAAATGGAACCACCAAAGCTTACTGCAAGAAAAAAGGGTGGCCATAAACACTGAAGTAATATAAGCTGAGCTTGCTGACTTCAATGGGAAGAGACAATAGGTGCTGCCTTACAAGGTTGCCAAGAGGCAATGTTTTCCTTATCCCATCCTTTAAAATGAATTAGCATATTTCCCAGAATCCCCCAATGGAACATCAATGGTTGTACATCTCCACACAGACATTATTTAATAGAAAATTCTCCTGAAGGAGTCTCCTTATTTCACCCTGATTCTCCCCGACAGCAGACATTGATGGCATGTGGATATTTTTGACAAAGAAAATGCATAGGTGCCTGGCTGTGGTGATGTCAGAAACTATGCAGGACAGTTCACTGCTTCATAGCTTATAAAACTCTGCCATACAATTGGTCCAGCCTTACTCATTGTCTCCGACACTAAAACTTTACTACAGTAGACCTGATATATTCTCTGGTACATATCAAGCTTAACAAACTAATTTAGCATATTTATTGTGTACCCGATTTCCACTGTGAACAATGAGCTATACAGTAATTAGTTCTCTATTCCTGTACAAATTAAATGGGATGTCTCACTTGGAACTTATTCTTAGAACATGATTTTCTGGCAGCAATGGACATAATATCCCCATTTGCACTCATACAAATGAAAATCACTGATTACATCAATGTCGATCATGTGCCAAAGATAAGAAGTACACACGCCAATAAAGATGTACTAATCTCAACTTGCTGGACTGTAAGAATAAACAAAATTAACAAAGTTCACACTACAAAAATGTGACTTTCTGGAGGTTTAGAATTAATTACCGTATTGTTTTAGCCACAAATCTGATTTTCCTCCATTACAATGCTGACCTCCCTGAAAGACAATTCTCCCCTTACTCAACAGCTATTTTTTCATAAAGTGTATGTAACCTTTCCACACTACACTAGTTCACGACATTGATAAATGAGTTGCTTCACAAATAATAAAAAACAAATAGTCTGACAAGTTGCTTTAAAAAGTGACAGAAAATGCACGTGGAAATGAATATTGGCTAAATATGTGTAGTATAACTGCAGTTCTGTTTATAAAAATGTTATTTCTTGAATCTAGTAGTTACATAGTATATTTATCATTATATATACCATTAATGCACAGGACAATAATAACAATAATAATTTATTTATATAGCGCCTACTGATTACGCAGCACCGAGCTTGCCAAATTGGTCCCTATCCCCATGGGGCTCACATTCTAAACAACCTACCAGTATGTTTTGGAGTGTGGGAGGAAACCCGAGGACTCGGAGGAAACCCACGCAAATACAGAGAAAACATACAGACTCTTTGCAGATGTTGACCTGGGTGGGATTCCAAAAAATTTATTTTGAATGTTCCTTTTTGTAAGGCATCTTATTGAGACCAACATATGAAGAATAAACTAAGAACATTAGGGTAGCTTTAGAATTCTTTGTATACGATGCGTACAATGCACATAAAAGTCTCAAATTCAGGCGTATGGCACAGATTATGAGACATGTTGAGCCGTTGAACCATGCACACCAGAAAACCATGGCCAGCCAAATTTACCATTGCCTCTGCCAGAATATAGGCAGAAATTTTAAATTTGGTGCAAGAGTGCTATAGTGAAATTAAGAGGTGGTAATTGCTTGCTAATTCCACTGTGTTGCATGCGGGTATAGACAGTTATTGAGACTGACATACAATGTCCCAGTCTTCGTAAATCTCCCCAATTTTAAAGACATGAAAGCATTGTTAACTTCCCACAATCTCTGTCCTTGTCTACTTGCCAGGCTTGTGAAGGCAGGTGAAATTTGCCAGTCAAACAAACACATTCAAAACCAAATTGGGGGTGCGGTACAAAATTGTAAGGCAGTTGCATAGTCAAAAATCAGACCAATAGTCAATATCACCACAAATCACAGCAGAATAATTCAAAATATCACCAATAAGCTAGAAACACACATGTGATAAAAAATGTGGTGTTGGTTTCATTACACAAAATTTCAAGCAGAATGATGAACAATTACCCAATTAAGAAAATGGCCTGGACCTGGTTTGGACAAGGGTGTGGTCTTCTCAAAGATGTGACCTTTTATTACATTGTATACAGAGGTTGGCCACGAAAGACATCCAGGTAATATTTAAAGGTGAATGTGCACAGATCCACTTAAAAATGACACATTTGGACTGAGCATTAAGTTGTAAATGATAGCACAATTTTGCAGGACTCTCCTTGCTAGTTTTAGTTTTTTTCTTCTTAGGATAGAAATTAAGTGTCTGGGGAGCCTGACTACTGTTAATAACCGAAAACATTTGAGGCTGTCAAGTGGAAGCAGTTGTTTTCATGGGTCACCCCACTCAATCTAAAGCAGTTATGTGCATACGTTACCCCACTCAATCTGAAGCAGTTATATGCATGTGTTACCCCACTCAATCTATAGCAATTATGTGCATGCGTCCCCCCACTCAATCTATAGCAATTATGTGCATACGTCCACCCATTCAATCTGAAGGAGTTATATGCATGCGTTACCCCCCTCAATCTATCGTAGTTACGTGCATGCGTCAACCCACTCAATCTGAAGCAGTTATGTGCATGCGTTACCCCAATCAATCTATAGCAGTTATGTGCATGCGTCACCCCACTCAATCTATAGCAGTTATATGCATGTGTCAGCCCAGTCAATCTGAAGCAGTTATGTTCATACGTTACCCCACTCAATCTATACCAGTTATATGCATGTGTCACCCCACTCAATCTATAGCAGTTATGTGCATGCGTCACCCCCCTCAATCTATACCAGTTATATGCATGTGTCAGCCCAGTCAATCTGAAGCAGTTATGTGCATACGTTACCCCACTCAATCTGTACCAGTTATATGCATGTGTCACCCCACTCAATCTATAGCAGTTATGTGCATGCGTCACCCCACTCAATCTATAGCAGTTATGTGCATGCGTCACCCCCCTCAATCTATACCAGTTATATGCATGTGTCAGCCCAGTCAATCTGAAGCAGTTATGTGCATACGTTACCCCACTCAATCTGTACCAGTTATATGCATGTGTCACCCCACTCAATCTATAGCAGTTATGTGCATGCGTCACCCCACTCAATCTATAGCAGTTATGTGCATGCGTCACCCCACTCAATCTATAGCAGTTATGTGCATGCGTCACCCCACTCAATCTGAAGCAGTTATATGCAGGCGTTACCCTCCTCAATCTATAGCAGTTATGTGCATGCGTCACCCCACTCAATCTATAGCAGTTATATACATGCCATACCCCACTCAATCTATAGCAGTTATATGCAAGCATCACCTCACTCAACCTGAAGCAGTTATATGCAGGCGTTACCCTCCTCAATCTATAGCAGTTATGTGCATGCGTCACCCCACTCAATTTGTTTCTGTAAGATTTCTGGCATCACATGTGCTGCATGTGAACTTCAGTTTTTAGGATTGCTTAGACTCAGTACTTTTTCCCATATGCTCAGATGTTATTTGTGAGAAGCCCTTTCAGACAGTTACAGACACAGGAAACAAAAAAATAAATAGATAAAAAGATCATAATGACATATATGACAATTGGAGCCAATTCCCGTTACGTTTTAATTACCAAACATCAGTGATATATCTGAAGTTACTTTACTTTTTTCAGTTCAAGCAAAGAAGGATGACAGGAAGGTGAAAACTGGACAAGGGGTAAAATATGACCAAAATCACGATAAAAGCAACTTGTAAAAAGTGTGGGCCTTAATATTCGCCCATTCACATAACCTTAGTCATTGATGGACTGCCCAATGTGTTCAATGACATAGAACATGTAGTATAGATACAGAAACTGAGAAAGTAATAAAACAAATGACACCACTTGACTTTAAGCAATTGCTTGAGCCAAATGTTATTGTTTTCTCATACACCACTTACAGCTTGTGTCTTTTCAAACACAGTCAATGTTGCTTCTTTGATCCGTGCAATTATTCAGCCATAATCTTTCTGTACAATCTGACATGACCTTGTATACTTCCAATTCTAGTTCTTATTGGACTCTCGCCAACAAAAACCAATACAAATGTCAGCAGACAACTCGAAGGTGTTGAATTAATGCCAGCTGTTCCATATAAAATGTTCTAAAAATATTCTGATCTGATACCACTAGAGAAAATGAGTTGTAGGCATATTCATATTATACCAAAGTATTTTTCTAATTACGAACACAAGTGGAAATATGTGCTTCGTTACTTTTAATTAGTAATAGTAAGGTGATGTATTCCGCCTAAAGAACATAATAAACTTCATTGGTTAAAGGTGTCCCATCCAATAATCTCTTTTCTGATAAATATTTAACATATAAATTGCACACAGAGAATGAAAAGCAAAAGGCGATCATTCTTTTTATTCCCATCCAAGCACTCTAGGCCTATGCATATGATAATGTCAGCATACATAAACACAGAGAATTAGTTAAGAAAAAAGATCTGAAGCTATTTGGCATCTAGTATAAAATAGTTGGCAACCATTTGGAAATTATCACAAGCAGATGGCAACCACAACAGTTGCAAACCTCTATTGTAAGAATTGGTCTGCTTAACGAGTATCCGAGGATTCTCTAGTAGTGAAAAATTGATTTTTTTGTGCTTTATAGACAGAGAATGAGTGCTTTGTTTCAAGAGAAACACCAAATGGTTCAAGTGAGTATATTTTATTACTTATTTCTCTTGCTTTTATAGAACCAACATATTTTACATCACTTTACAGATGGCACTACCACTCACTACCTTCAACTACCAGGACACAAAGGGGCAGATTTATCAAGCTGTCTGAAAGTCAGAATATTTCTTGTTGACAATGGCAACCAATCACAGCTCATTTTGACTCTCATACAGCTTGTTAAATCTGCCCCAAAATCTAAATTCTCTCTGAATATGTCTTTGTAGTGAGAGGAAAACTAGAACCTCTTAAGTAAACCCAAGAATAGGGTCTATTCACATAGTTGTATCCTATAAAACTTCCCCAGGGTTTCAAGTATACTGTCCGCATGATTTAATCAGTCTTTATTTCCTAATTTAAAGTAGAGGAACTCCCTACAAATATTTGAATAATGTCTTGATTAAATTTGTTATAAGAGTGGGCAAAAATCCAACAAATCTTGTTGATTGCTGTTAATTGGTTCAAATTGCTTCACTAGTTTCAATCTTTAAACAAGCTTCAAGTGTTACTAAACAATAAAAGCAATGTTTTAAATTACAGAAATGAAATGCTGCTCTTCTTCTTTTTGTAGTGGACAGTGTATTTGAATACCTAGATCATAGACACAAGAATGTATTTCTTATATTTTGTATTTAACAAAGTATATTTTATCATTTAAACACTGTTGATTTATGCAATTGATTACTTATACTTTAAAGGGAACCTCTCACTAGGGACCACTGAAGACAGATTGTAAAAGCCCATGACACCTGTAGTGCAAAAATGCCTCTCTGCCTTTTCTAAGCATTTGCATTACAATATAATTGTATGTTATTACTTACTCTTGTGATCCTGACACAATCTTGTTGTAGTCGCAGGGGCTGGGTTTTGGTTTGGATGCATTTCAAAAAACAACATGTGACTTGTCTGAGCTGCAGGCTGCCTCCATCTTTGTGCTCCTCTACAGCTTGCCACTGCCCCACTGATGTCAGCTCACCAGGCTGTGACTTCTGAGAAGGTGCAGGAGGTGGAGCTGTACAGGAGCACAAAGGTGGGGGCTAAGATCTGAGGAGTGAGTAACATAGACAAGGCACATGTTGTATTTTGAAATGTATCCAAACCAAAGCCCAGCCCCTATGACTACCCCAGAATATTGTCAGGGTGCAAGGTAGAAAAGGCAGAAAGGCAGATTTGCAATGCAGATACAATGGGCTTCTGCAACCTGTCTTTAGTGAAAATGAGGTCCCTGGTGACAGGTTCCACCAAGGGTGTCTACCAGCAGTTTAGACCATAAAAAGCTGTCCTCAGGCTTACCAGTGCAAAGATCTAAAAGACTCCCTTTAAATCAGTTTACCTTTCCTGTTGTAAAAGTGACAGGTGGCACTCAGGTCATTAGAATCCAAATAGTGTTTACCAGCAAGGGTCACTGGTACTATCAATTTAAACTATACACATAACATGTATTATTAGCAAAGTAATATAGCAAACAGCTACACAAGGATGCCACCCATTCCTCAATCTTCTGCGATTATTTTAATGGACCTTGCAGTTTGTAGACAGTGTTAGGCAGCAGCTGTGAAACTGGGTTTAAATAACACGATTGAATCTCGACTTGGAGCACAGAAGTGTTTCTGCAAACATTTGTGTTGATAGATCTCTGCATTTAAACTGCTCCCTGGCCTCTTCCTCCACGGCAGCATCTGAAGATACGCGTATAGGATAGAGATGGTCATCTCTATCCTATATGGGTATTTACAGTTTCTACCTCGTTGGCGTGGATTCCTGGATCCGCTCGAGGCGGGGATATTGGTCACATAGGCTGCCATCGTATGTTTTAAGGTTGATACTTACCTAAGGCCAGGTGAGAGTTCAATCATAAACATCTTATTCACTTGTCTTCATCCATGCAATATCACACAAGGGTTGTGCCTTTTTCTTGTGCTTGTCCCCCGATAGTCAGACAAACGGACATTTCCATTAGTCTCCACTTACCAGGTATTTTTATTTATTTACAGCAGCATCTGAGAGCAGAGAGGATAGACCAGCTATAATGCTGGAATATAAATGCATTTTTCAGAGTGCTGCCCCTACTAACAACACACAGTTATGGTTACAAAGATCTCCTGTTCTGTTTCCTATTATCCTCTTTCTGAAATTTTCAGTACAGGCGCAGGCAACTCTGGCACACCGACCAAACCCTTTCAGCAGTGCTCCAGGAGCTTTGAATGTCTGTGGAAAAAAGTGTACACATCTGCAGACTTTCTACCCTTCAAATTTATGCTCAGAATCTATAACTCTGCCTCCACCTTTCTAAACAGGTCTATTTCACTAATCTAATATTCCCTATCTCTCTAGTGATCCTAATAGACTCTTTGATACTCCTTACTAACACCAAAGTGCACCCACCTGTCACAGACCTCAGAGCGGAAGAAGTTGCCTGTATCTGACAGGAAATTTCCCAATCCACAAGCTCCACAACCTCCTGTACCTCCCTTGCTCACTCTGTTTCAGTCACTGCAATAGTTGTCCATCTGTATTCAGTTCAAATTAATCACCTTCATCCACAAAGCTCTGCATAGAAATTCACCTCCCTACCTCTCATCACCATCTATCACCCAAGCCATGTTCTTCGTTTCTCCAGAGATCTAAAATTACTTCTGTCCTTAAAGAGAACCCATCATGCAAAATAACCCCCCTAATCTAAATATATTTTTTATAAACTGCCATTAGAGAGCATTGCCTCTATCCCTTCATTGTCCCTCTACATGCCTGTAAACCTAAGCAATGAGGTCCTAAAGTTGTATACAAATGACCTGTGAAATGTCCAATGAGTCATTAGCATATTCAAGGTGTCCAGCTTATTCATGAGTGGGAGGCACAGCCACACCCCCAGTGCTTGACTGACAGCCTGTATAATGATGTGAGGCTGTATAATGATGTGCTTCCTGGTGCTGGAAGCCACACCCCCTGCAGCCTGTGTGTGTGTATAGGAGAGATACAGCAGCTCCAGGCAGCCATGTTATAGCAGAACATGTTAGGTACTTGTGTAGCTGATGTCTGTGTCTCTGTGTATTAGGAGGGACATCATGTCAGCAGATGCAGCACACACACCAGCAATGCTTTACTATACATTACACACAGACATGAGCAGGGGGAGGAGAGGGGAGGGGTAACAGGGGTGACATCACTGCCTCTGACCATGTGACCAGGCTCATTTACATAATAAAGAAAAGATGATTTTATAATGATTAATGTATGAATTGACTAGATAAGGGCTATGATGGGATCCTTGTGAGTTGCTCCAACAGGTAGTAGTGACAGGACAAGTGACACATACCTGATGACAGGTGTCCTTTAATGCAAACCTTCCAAGCACATCTCCCGGATCTCTCCTTAACTGCACCTTTTCTCTAGAATGCACTACCTCAAACTAGCAGGCTAATACCTAACTACCAACTTTCAAATGTGCCATAGAAACCCATTTTTTCAGGTAGGGCTATCACATTCCCTAATTGCTGTAACTTTCTTTTCTCTTAACCTTCACTCATTTTTGCTGCTGTCTATTGGTTTCTCTGCAGACTGTTTCCCCCCGGTTTCTGTAAATATTAATAGCTGCCTATGGCTGGTTCATTCAGCATTATTTATCTATTTATTTATATCATTATTTTATGCCATACAGAATGGGTGGTCCATATTACAAATTGCCTTCTGTGTCAGTCTTCATCCTCATAGACTGTAAGATGTCGCAAGCAGGGCACCTATTCCTATTGTTTTATCTGATTATATTATTAGTCTGTAATGTTATTTTTATTTGTATATGTACCCAATGTACAGCACTGTGAAATATGATGGCATATACACTCACCGGCCACTTTATTAGGTACACCATGCTAGTAACGGGTTGGACCCCCTTTTGCCTTCAGAACAGCCTCAATTCTTCGTGGCATAGATTCAACAAGGTGCTGGAAGCATTCCTCAGAGATTTTGGTCCATATTGACATGATGGCATCACACTGTCGCCGTAGATTTGTCGGTTGCACATCCATGATGCGAATCTCCCGTTCCACCACATCCCAAAGATGCTCTATTGGATTGAGATCTGGTGACTGTGGAGGCCATTTGAGTACAGTGAACTCATTGTCATGTTCAAGAAACCAGTCTGAGATGATTCCAGCTTTATGACATGGCGCATTATCCTGCTGAAAGTAGCCATCAGATGTTGGGTACATTGTGGTCTTAAAGGGATGGAAATCGTCAACAACAATACTCAGGTAGGCTGTGGCATTGCAACGATGCTCAATTGGTACCAAGGGGCCCAAAGAGTGCCAAGAAAATATTCCCCACACCATGACACCACCACCACCAGCCTGAACCGTTGATACAAGGAAGGATGGATCCATGCTTTCATGTTGTTGACGCCAAATTCTGACCCTACCATCCGAATGTCGCAGCAGAAATCGAGACTCATCAGACCAGGCAACATTTTTTCAATCTTCTACTGTCCAATTTCGATGAGCTTGTACAAATTGTAGCCTTAGTTTCCTGTTCTTAGCTGAAAGGAGTGGCACCCGGTGTGGTCTTCTGCTGCTGTAGCCCATCTGCCTCAAAGTTCGACGTACTGTGCATTCAGAGATGCTCTTCTGCCTACCTTGGTTGTAATGGGTGGGGATTTGAGTCACTGTTGCCTTTCGATCAGCTCGAACCAGTCTGCCCATTCTCCTCTGACCTCTGGCATCAACAAGGCATTTCTGCACACAGAACTGCCGCTCACTGGATGTTTTTTCTTTTTCGGACCATTCTCTGTAAACCCTAGAGATGGTTGTGCGAGAAAATGCCAGTAGATCAGCAGTTTCTGAAATACTCAGACCAGCCCTTCTGGCACCAACAACCATGCCACGTTCAAAGGTACTCAAATCACCTTTCTTCCCCATACTGATGCTCGGTTTGAACTGCAGGATAATTTTTGTTTCTTGTGATGAGAAGTTTTGTGCAAAAAAATGTTTATTTAGAGGGAATTGTTTTGCATGCAATAAGCAGTAAAGGTGTTGTTACTATAATAAATGTACATGAGTGAATCTATTTTTATCTTAAACCTTTTAACTTAAGTGGGTGTGAAAATATTATGCCATCAACTAATAATGTGCAGTCCAATCCTTTAGAATGTTCATTTTTAGAAGCATTTTATTTCCTTTCCACAAGAGACTCTCATTTAGTGAAAGTTTGAGTGATGTATACCAGACAAGAGTTGCAATTACTCACTTCATTCTGCAAAATGCTTAACCTGCCAAATTTAACTTGCAGGTCATTCTGAGTTACTTGACAGTCATGTTATTAGGTAATATTTGGGGGAGTAAAACCATGAGACTTTTCCCAGCTATTGTTTTTTTTCTTAATGCTGTAAGAATCTGGCACATCAAAGGAGAAAAATAGCATGTCAGCAAAATGTTGATGCTATACAAAGATCAGATGTCATAATTTTGGATGCATTCTTTACAGGAGAACGTAAGCTACAATTTTGTATGTAAGGTAATACTGAGCCTTGAAGGTAGCTCTTTCTAACTACTCATATGAAAATATTAGCAAATAGGCTACATTGGTGCCAACTGTCATTAACTGCTCACTGATTTATACAAATGCCATTCACATGCGGCCATGCTAATGCTAATTATTGTTGTGAGCCTTTTAAGGCAAAATTGGCACAGGTTAAAGGGCTTTTCCAATTAAACAACAGGAACTGGAAGGGGAGAGAAAAAGAATACTTACTTTCTTCCAACTCCCATTTCCTGTGGGTGGAGCTTTACCCATCTTTTATGGAATTATTTCTGTATTTTATCTAGTAACATCTTACCTCCTAAAACCTACTTCCATTTGGCCTTTAATTTAGTAGTTTTGTGTGTGCCATATCACCTACTCTCTCTCAATATGTAAATTATTTAAAGGAAACCTACCATTTGATTTCATGCATTATGAACCAAACATACCTTGAGAATGCTGTAGCTACACTGATGCAGAAATATATCTTGTTTAATCCCTGAGCTGCGTTGTTTTTATCTAAGGGTTCCTGACAATAAGATGGGACACTCAGAGATCAGATCTACTCTGTGTGGAAATTGGGAAGTAAGTGTTCCACTACTGTACAGTACCACAGAAGGGGAAACAAAGCATGAATGATTCAATAAGTTATATGTTTAATGTCACTGTATTTTTAATGAAAAACTGCAGAGATTTAGTAGAAATTATATATCTGGAAATAATTTTACAATATTGACATTGGTTATTCCTATAAGACTAAGTTGCGTTTTGGTTAATTACACAAGTACATAGTCATCTTTGCAGCTGTAGTGAAAAATGTGTCATGAAGTGCAAAATAGCTTGATATGTACATGGGAATCCATCATTACATGATTTATGTTTTTGACTTTTTCTAATTAGAATAATAAATTAAGAGTTACAATAAGTAGCAGCTAGCCTAGCCATTCATTTCATGGTTATACTAAAAAATACGCAGAGCACTTAAATACTTCTTTGGAGCTTGCTAGCATTTTCTAGACTTCTGTAATTTTTTATCTTTTGATCCTTGCCATGTCATCTGACCACCTGTTTGTCTCCTGATTTTCTACACATTGCTCTTTTGGTTTTGACTTTTGTATTTTTTCAACCATCTAGGGTAGAGTAAGCACGAGGTAGTATCAGTGATACATGATGAACCTCATTATAAGTCAAAAATGTCCTTTGGTTTTTGCTGGTACTTGACATGTGCCATCAGATCTTAAATTATGTTTTTACATGAAATTCCTTTAACACAACATCCAATGAACTAGAATGTCTGATAAAGTGTATCTGAACATAATGACGCTGGTGTTTATTAGCAATATTTTCAAGAATGAAACAAAGGCCGTCTGAATGTGTTTTTTTCCTGTTCTGTTTTTTTTTCCTGTTCTGTATATGCAGCTGTATTTTTGCCATATTAGGCTACATGTACCCAATGTATGCCCGCCGTACCGTAGCATCGGCACTACAGAGAGGAGCAGGGGATGAGCACAGGTCACCCCCGCTCCTCTCCATAGGTATATACAGCGCACGGCGCCATCGTATCTTTTTACGGGCTACGGAGCGGTACGGTAACGCACGCGTGCTGCACCGTACCACTCCCGTACAGGGCCGTGAGCCCATAGTGATGTATGAGGGATGTATATTCGTCCCTCATACATGTGTATGAATGTAGCCTTAGCATATATTGCACTATATCCGTTCTCTATCCATATAAAATAGGGTGGGTTGGCAAATTATGGATAGCTGACTATTGGCTGGCTGACAGAATGCACCTCCAACTGGTTCTGGATACTGCACGTACATATAGCAGCATACAGTGCACAACCCTATGCAGCGTGTATACAAACCATATTTCAAACATTCCCATAGACTTTTACGGGCATACGAAACAGAAATACTGGAGAAAATAGGACATGCTCGAAAACTACAGTATGGTATGGTGCACAATATGGCCATTAAAGTGGATCACTGTATTGCCCATTAAAAACTGTATATATGACAATTTTCATACGTTTGTGCACAAGGCCTTACTTTCAGCATGTTCTAAATTTGCTCTATCCATGTTTGAAAAACACTGTCTTAAAATCTCTTTCCTGCCAGTGCAAGAAATGCCTGCATTTCTAAGAGACTTTGGCTTTCCAATTCTGGTGCGTTTTGGGAGGCATAGACTTAAGCTATAGCCAGAGGCAGTTAAAGGTATGTCTTAAGCCTAAGTACCCCATCAAAATTAAATAAACAACTCTGTATACAAAGTAAGCACCAAAATAAATTCTTAGAGTGGTACTGTGTATAAAACTTAAAGGGAAACCTAAAGGGAAAGTTTTATACACAGTACCACTCAAGGGATTTCTTCAGCTTTTTTTATCAATTTATTTTGAGTGGCGTAAGAACCTTGACATCTGCTGTGCTCTTGCTATTTTTTACATACAAAGTATGTTACAGTCTTCTAAAATATTCCACAAGTTCAAATGCCACAGGTGTATTTAGTGTATACTCAGCCTGTTGAGAATAGTTTACATTGTAAAACATCCCCAGTCTTTTCAGAGCTGAACATTTGTATTCCACAACTTATCACTGATTCTTTTACAACATCCTCCTCACTTGTGAACTCCAAACCTTCCATGAGGACGTGTTTAATTTGGACTAGAGTTCTTTATTATATTAGCTGAAACAAGAGATTTGATAGATCCAGATATTGTTGACACTGGCAACTCAGTGAATTTCCTATTGCGGAAGGGTCATAGTATTCTCCCATGCATTATCATGTTTTAAGGTCAGTTCTTTTATCCCAGAAAGACCATATTAGTTATTTTAATTATGTAATTGATTAACATCAAGGCTTTTGCAGTATAACCAGCACAGATGGGCCATGAACTTCAGAACCTATCAGCAAGGATAAATCTGCATGTATGCTTTATGTAAATCCATAATCTTATTTATAGCTTGTATTAATGCATGCTTGAAATAGTAAAGTGAGGAAGTAAAAATAAAGGACAAAATTCATAGATATCAAATCTTTAAATAGTGATCATGATGTCCTAGAAGATATTAATGACATTATCATTTTCTATAGATTTAGATTTTTACCATCAACTACTGTAGATCAATAAGGCAATGGCAGCCATTAAGGTAGACTCCTCCTTTCTGTCTGATTCTAGGTCAAATACAAAGCTTAAAGGGGTATTCTCGTCTCGGCATTCACATTCAGTTTCATTAATCTTCCATATATAAACATTTCTTCAATTGGATGTTATTAAAAAAAATGTTTCTGTGTGAAGATAATTTCCCATAAACATAGCCATGTTGTCCCTTAGAAACAAGATGGCTTCCTCAGTTACTACCACTTCACATTTAGGCAGCAGGGGCCAGACATGTGCTATTGAGCCTTGCCTGACCACCAGGATTCAGCAATCATTACCACAGGACGGCTGCAAGACATGTGTTATTCTCAGATATTTCATATACAAAAACGTTTTGTTTATTTGTGCAATACATCCAGCAGAGGTGGCCGTATCCGAGGAAGCCATCTCGTTTCTAAAGGACCATATCACTACATCTATGGAAAATTATCTTCACACAGGAACATTTTTTTTTAATAACATCTAATTGAAGAAATGTTTATTAATGGCAGATTAATCAAACTGAATGTGAATGCCCAGATGACAATACCCCTTTAATACCCCTTACAAGTATATGACTTTATCCTTCAATTATCACACTTTTTATTCTCTGCAGACTTTATATTTGGGTAAATACTAGCTTCTATGCAGTATTCCATATGCTGAACACATGGAGAAAAGAATATATTGTGATGATTAAATGACCTAATCCTAGTAAGAGGTTGTTTGAACCTGGAAACTAAAAAGAATTAAAAATAGTTTTTGGTCTGTGCTTTCAATAAAGATTACCGTACATGACTGTGTGCTATAGAGCCCCAACCTATTTAATAAAACATATTGCTTCCTAAGTCCAATCATTAAATCAACTTTAAGACCTAACTTCTAGTCACTGTAATTGTAAAGAGATGATAAAATATGCATTTAACCCCTAGGCGCACCAGGATGTTATAGTACGTCCCAGGGGCTACATGCTAAGCGCACGGGGATGTGCTATAACGTCCTGCTTCTGGCACCGGCTCATAAACTGAGCCGGCACCAGAAGCAGCGGCTGTCAGCTGTCTATCACAGCTGAGAGCCTGCCCTAACACCCGCGATCGGAGCCGACTCCGATCACAGGTGTTAACCCCTACCGGGTGTTAACCCCTTCCGGGTCTGACTGCAAACTGTCTGAGCATGCGCGAGCATGCTTGACAGATTACACTGCTCTACAATAGTGTTGTAGAGCAGTGTATTGAACTTGAACCAGCGATCAGAGCATCGCTGGTTTAAGTTCAAGTATGCATAAGTAAAAAAAAGTGAAAAACACTAAACACTACACATTAAAATAAATAAAAAATAAATACATTAAAATATAAGCCCCTAAAATGTCTCTTTCCCATAAAAACACTTAATAAAGTATAAAAAACACAAAAAACCCACATATTTGGTATTGCCGCCTCCGTAGCAATCTGTATAATAAAACAGAATCCTTACTGGACCCGCATGGTAAACGCCGTAGAAATAAAATTCAAAAACTTTCCGAAAAAGATCATTTTTAATTAATACCCTATAAAAAAATGCTCTAAAAAGTGATTTGAAAAATGTTATGCACTCTAAAATAAGCCCACTCAAAAGAGCAACTCTTCTCGCAGAAAATAAGCCCTTAACCAGATTTGTCAGCTGAAAAATAAAAAAGTTCTGCATATGAAAATATGGTGATGCTAAAATGAACAAGATTTTCTCCAAATGAGTTTTTATTCAGTACAATTGAATAAAATACACAAAACCCCCACATATTTGGTATCCCTGCGTCCGTAACAATCTGCATAATAAAACAGAATCATTATTAGAACCGCAAAGTAAACTCAGTAAAAAAAAAAAAAAAGCTCCAAAAATAGATAATTTTCAATTAATACCCTATAAAAAAATGCTCTAAAAAGTGATTTAAAAATGTTATGCACTCTAAAATAAGCCCACTAAAAATAACAATCCTTCTCACAAAAAATAAGCCCTTAAACAGAGGCGAAAAATAAAAAAGTTATGCATATGAAAGACGGTGATGCTAAAATTAACAACATTTTTGCCAAATTACTTTTTATTCAGTAAAAATGGGAAAAAAATAAAAAATATACATAAATGAGGTAATCGTGGCGACCCATAGAATAAAAATAATATACTATTTTTATGGTATGGTGATCGACCAAAAAAAAAAAAATGTTTCCTACAAATTGATGATTTTCATTTCCTCCACCAACAAAGAGTTAATAAAATCTCACCAATTAGCTATAGATGCCCCAAAATTACCTACCAGAAAAGTGCATCTCATGTGGCAAAAGAAATAAGCCCCTATAGGTCCACATTAAAAAAAAAAAAAATTATAGCCTGTACAATGTGACATAGCAAATCTGATCTGCATGGCGCCTCCTTCTCTTCTATGCCCGGCCGTGCGCCCATGCAGCAGGTTACCACCACATATGGGGTATCGGTGTGCTCGGGAGGAATTGGGTATCAAACTTTGTGGAGCCTTTTTTCATTTAATCCATTGTAAATGTTTAATTTTTCACCCAAAATGGGTGTATTGTGAAAAAATATTACAATTTGCAGACGGCACCTCCATTTTGTTTTAACCGCTATAAAACACCTAAAGGGTTAACAAACTTCTTAAAAGTGGTTTGTCATACGTTGAGGGGTGTAGTTTCCAAAATGGGGTAATTTATGAGTCTCGCTATTATTTAGGCCTCTCAGTGTCAATTAGAATTTGAGCAGGTCCATCTAAATACCGGTTTTGGGGATTTTACAAAAAATGTGAAAAATGATACCTAAATTCTGAGCCTCATAACATTCTAGTAAAATATATGGAATCTTAAAAATCCATGCCAACATAAAGCAGACATTTGGGAAATGTAAGTTATTAATTTATTTGGGTGCTATGACTATCTGCATCAAAAGTAGAGAATTTAGAACGTTGAAAATAAAGAATATTTCCACATTTGTGCCAAATTTTGTTTTTTTTCATAACTAAACGCAAAAGATTTCATCCAAATTTTTAAACTAATTTGAAGTACAATGTATCACAAAAAAAACAATCTCAAAATCCCCTGGATATCTCATAGCGTTCCAAAGCTATAACCACTTATAGTGACACATTGCAGATTTGAAAAATGGGGCCGCGTCCTTAAGGCCAAAAGAGGCTGAGTCCCCTAGGGGTTAATTAAAATAGTATGATAGAAAATGGAATAATCCAAAACTATGTATAAACAGCAGTGTACTGTCAACAAGACCTCAGGTCTTCACCTCTTTGGAGTATAACCATATACAATTAAGATAGGAAAAGGGTAACAAATGATTATAATAATCCAAATTGGGAATGCCAATGGTCATTGTTGTGTGGCTGAACGAAGGGTAACATGGAGCTAGATATTGATCCGTGCTGATCATAAAACTCCACAGGTGAAGGGAAAAAAGGAAAAGAGTAGCGAAACAAAGAAGGGGGAGAGGGCAAGGCTTTGATCTGGGTTTTGACACAAGTTTAAACCCCAAAGGTCTATCAAAAGACAACCCATTTTAAGTAAATTTTGGGGTCAAACACTTAGAAATTCAGCATATTTTGTAATGTTTTTTTCACAAACGAGATGCTGGACATTTTTGTTAATAAGTTATGCATATTCCCTGGAAACAACAATAATTAAATGTGATTTAAAGTGAACTCATTTAGATGAAGATGATGGTCCTCAGGATAATTTTTTCTGATGGACCCATGAATCCCAGTCTCATGATATTGGGGAAAGGTAAAAATCGAGTAAATATAAGTAGTATTTTTGCACTTGTTTTCATACACCCAGCTTCACATGTACTCAGTATTTAGGTGTAATGTGGGGAAAGACAAAGTCAGAAATGTCTACTTAAAATAATCTTAAACACATATTATACACTGCTTACAGGCAATATTTCTGGAAGGTGCTAAAATGGTAATCATTGGATGAAATCGGATAGCTTTGTATTATTTTGAAGCCATTTGTAGATCTGACAGATATTGCTGTGAGCCTCTTTTATGTGTCTTTTAAAGAGTCCATTCTAAGGGTAACCGAAAAGAAAATAGTGAATGAGCAGCTGGGAGCAAAGGAAGAAAAACAAACACACTTGACAGCTACTTTACAAGATCAAGTGCATTTTAGCAAGGCTGCAGATGCAGCTGTTTATTTATTATTTTTCATTTTCTCTTTTTTGGCTTTTTAGAGCCGAATCTGAAATGGTGAAGTCAAATTTTGAGCAGATTAATGTTTCCTCAGGGACCAGTGAGACTATAGAAAACTGAACAATGTTATCCCCCTGGAGTTCTGTACTCCATTAAAAAAGAGCTAGATTATTTTTATTCATCAAACTTACGTTACATTGTGAATCTGTTGGCTATTATCCATAAGGGAATTTTCATTAGCCAAGCATCGCATATAATTGCTGCATTCATTCCTATGTTGTGAATGCAAATGTCAAGCACTTAAATAGACTTCTAGTATCAACATGGATATAAAAAATAGCAAAATGAAAATTGTCGAGAAATGTAATATAAAACATACAAATGGTTAACTCGGTGACATAGAAAAATTGATACACAAACATCTCATTTTAGATTTAAAAAATCTATTGATTCTAACATAAGAACTAAAATGATCTTTATACCTTTCTTTCTATATATCTAAGATTATAATTTCCCTTATAATTATTGATTTTCGCAACATGTAATAATTTAACATTTTGGAAATACTTTAGTTTTTGTCCCCTACATAAAACAACTTGACATAAGTATTAATGTGTTGATCATTAGTCCAGTGCCCTGTGTTTGATGTTGGGTGATTAATCTGGTGCAGTATAAGACTGGTGAGTTGTATTTTGCACCTCCTATTAGTTGGTCTAGTTTTCTGCACCGCAATGTTGAAATTTATGGTGCAAGGACTATTTTCTGTCCGGTCACCCCCTTTTGAAAGGAGTCAGAAAACAGCCTAAAAATGCATTTTGACAGATTCATACATCTCCCTCAATGTGTAAAAAAGCAGTAAACCCAAAGTATCTGAAATAACAATAAAAGAGATAGTCTGATCCTTGAATTCACTCATCAGTGTTGGCACCTCATCACAACATGCCATTACTTGCTTTGGTGAGAAAATCCTATTCAAATGCTGTTTCTATAGCTTCTTTGCAGATTTCCATGGCACCATGGTTACTGACTGAAACACATTTTGCATAGCTCTGTATTATTTTTATCTGTCCCAATGTGTAAGTTAGTAAGATTGGAGTGGGATAGTACATGACTGTAGGCAGACAAGTGGAGAAACACAGGAATGTAGGTTTTCACTACATGCACTTTATTGCAGATTAAAAATTTGAGACACATACAATTTCATAGTATCTGTACATACAGATTGGTAGGATGCTCAGGGCCGGCGCTACGGGTAGGTAAAGTGGGCAATTAAAGGGGAGAATCTCTTCTTTTAAATGGATCTTGAATTTTGTTTCTAGGTGCTATGGATCCAGAGATATTCAGGTTTAAAGTGAGAATATCACTTTTTATCACTTCACTAGATTCTTCTTACATAGGGAAAAAGAAGTGAGGTTCTATATGTCACAGAGCCAGAGGTATAGCCCCCTGAAGTGTCCCCCCTCCAGATTCTTAGCCATCAGGATACAGGGAGAATTTGCTGCACAGGAGCTGCTGCACCTCACAGATAATGGAAATATTCACTTTATATCTTACTACATTTTGAGAAGGAATAAAATCAACTAATATTCATGTTTTTAACCCTCTCCTATCCAGAACTATCTAAGAACACACTTTCTCTCTTATTGCCTTTTATTTCGTGATAGTTTTTTTTTTTTTGCGAAAATTTACCGATACAATGAACATTTGATCCTCTTCGCCCAATGTCACTATTATATATTAATACTAACCCAGAACATGTCCATAAAGTTATATGTAACACCAACACACAGACATGTTCTGGACTAAAGCTTTTATTTCACACCCTCCTCCATTATTTACACCTACGTATTTTATGACGTTCTCACTCAAATTCTTATGAAGCGCAGAGGGCTCTGTTATTGTGCGGCTAATACATTGGCGCACATCTAAATGTGACTTTTATTATCTCATTAGAGGGGTCTATGGATATATAGTTATGTATTTGGGTTACCATTGTGTAATACAGTGATAGATCTGTGTGACGCTCAGTGAAATTTTTTGCAAAAATAGTTTGGTGTCCCCTGTGGATATAACGTTCCCTTTGCTGCATATTTTGGTGAATATCCACATGTGGGGTCTGTATGATCTCCATCATATCTTGCTTGTTTAGGAAAGTATATTTTCTTTATATAAGTATCTGGATTTGTACATATTTTAGAGGAAATTTTCAATTTTAATTGCCAAATGCATCGCCTGGTTGTCTGCTTTCAAAATTCTATAGGTTTTCCGGGCGCCTTTACTTTTTATTCTGTTTTATTGCTATAAACAGATATCTAGTTATTACAGTTTTAGTGATATTGGGGGTCATTTACTAAGGGCCCGATTCGCGCTTTCCCGACGTGTTACCCGAATATTTCTGATTTGCGCCGATTTTCCCTGTATTGTTCCGGGATTTTGGCGCACGCAATCGGATTGTGGCGCATCAGCGCTGGCATGCATGTGATGGAAATCGGGGGGCATGGCGGAGCGAAAACCCGACGGATTCGGAAAAACCCGCCGCATTTAAAACAATTAAAGTGTCGCTTGGGACGCGCTTACCTTCACTTGGTCCGGCCCGGTGAACTCGAGTGCGTTCAGATGCTTTTCAGTGCAGCAGCGCCACCTGGTGGACGGCGGAGGAACTACCTTGATGAATCCCGTCTGGACCCGAATCCACCGCAGAGAACTCGCCGCTGGATCGCGAACGGACCGGGTAAGTAAATCTGCCCCAATATGTGGATTTATTCATGTGAACATATCAATATGAGGCATTTGTGAACTCTACACATGTCCATCTATTAGCATGTGTCAGTAATGTGTGTGTATGTAGAGTATATGTCAGTAATGTGTGTCTATGTAGAGTATGTGTTAGTGATGTGTGTGTATGTAGAGCATGTGTCAGTAATGTGTGTGCATGTAGAGCATGTGTCAGTAATGTGTGTGTATGTAGAGCATGTGTCAGTAATGTTTGTGTATGAAGAGTATGTGTCAGTAATGTGTGTGTATGTAGAGCATGTGTCAGTAATGTGTGTGTATGTAGAGCATGGGTTAGTAATGTGTGTGTATGTAGAGCATGTGTCAGTAATGTGTATATATGTAGAGCATGTGTCAGTAATGTGTGTGTATGTAGAGCATGTGTCAGTAATGTGTGTGTATGTAGAGCATGTGTCAGTAATGTGTGTGTATGTTGAGCATGTGTCAGTAATGTGTGTATATGTAGAGTATGTGTCAGTAATGTGTGTGTATGTAGAGCATGTGTCAGTAATGTGTGTGCATGTAGAGCATGTGTCAGTAATGTGTGTGTATGTAGAGCATGTGTCAGTAATGTGTGTGTATGTAGAGCATGTATCAGTAATGTGTGTATATGTAGAGCATGTGTCAGTAATGTGTGTGCATGTAGAGCATGTGTCAGTAATGTGTGTGTATGTAGAGTATGTGTCAGTAATGTGTGTGTATGTAGAGCATGTGTCAGTAATGTGTGTGTATGTAGAGCATGTGTCAGTAATGTGTGTGTATGTAGAACATGTGTCAGTAATGTGTGTGTCTGTAGAGCATGTGTCAGTAATGTGTGTGTATGTAGAGCATGTGTCAGTAATGTGTGTGTATGTAGAGCATGTGTCAGTAATGTGAATATATGTAGAGCATGTGCCAGTAATGTGTGTGTCTGAAGAGCATGTGTCAGTAATGTGTGTGTATGTAGAGCAAGTGTCAGTAATGTGTGTGTATGTAGAGCATGTGTCAGTAATGTGTGTGTCTGTAGAGCATGCGTCAGTAATGTGTGTGTATGTAGAGCATGCGTCAGTAATGTGTGTGTATGTAGAGCATGTGTCAGTAATGTGTGTGTATGTAGAGCATGTGTCAGTAATGTGTGTGTATGTAGAGTATGTGTCAGTAATGTGTGTGTATGTAGAGCATGTGTCAGTAATGTGTGGCGCATCAGCGCTGGCATGCATGTGATGGAAATCGGGGGGCATGGCGGAGCGAAAACCCGACGGATTCGGAAAAACCGCCGCATTTAAAACAATTAAAGTGTCGCTTGGGACGCGCTTACCTTCACTTGGTCCGGCCCGGTGAACTCGAGTGCGTTCAGATGCTTTTCAGTGCAGCAGCGCCACCTGGTGGACGGCGGAGGAACTACCTTGATGAATCCCGTCTGGACCCGAATCCACCGCAGAGAACTCGCCGCTGGATCGCGAACGGACCGGGTAAGTAAATCTGCCCCAATATGTGGATTTATTCATGTGAACATATCAATATGAGGCATTTGTGAACTCTACACATGTCCATCTATTAGCATGTGTCAGTAATGTGTGTGTATGTAGAGTATATGTCAGTAATGTGTGTCTATGTAGAGTATGTGTTAGTGATGTGTGTGTATGTAGAGCATGTGTCAGTAATGTGTGTGCATGTAGAGCATGTGTCAGTAATGTGTGTGTATGTAGAGCATGTGTCAGTAATGTTTGTGTATGAAGAGTATGTGTCAGTAATGTGTGTGTATGTAGAGCATGTGTCAGTAATGTGTGTGTATGTAGAGCATGGGTTAGTAATGTGTGTGTATGTAGAGCATGTGTCAGTAATGTGTATATATGTAGAGCATGTGTCAGTAATGTGTGTGTATGTAGAGCATGTGTCAGTAATGTGTGTGTATGTTGAGCATGTGTCAGTAATGTGTGTATATGTAGAGTATGTGTCAGTAATGTGTGTGTATGTAGAGCATGTGTCAGTAATGTGTGTGCATGTAGAGCATGTGTCAGTAATGTGTGTGTATGTAGAGCATGTGTCAGTAATGTGTGTGTATGTAGAGCATGTATCAGTAATGTGTGTATATGTAGAGCATGTGTCAGTAATGTGTGTGCATGTAGAGCATGTGTCAGTAATGTGTGTGTATGTAGAGTATGTGTCAGTAATGTGTGTGTATGTAGAGCATGTGTCAGTAATGTGTGTGTATGTAGAGCATGTGTCAGTAATGTGTGTGTATGTAGAACATGTGTCAGTAATGTGTGTGTCTGTAGAGCATGTGTCAGTAATGTGTGTGTATGTAGAGCATGTGTCAGTAATGTGTGTGTATGTAGAGCATGTGTCAGTAATGTGAATATATGTAGAGCATGTGCCAGTAATGTGTGTGTCTGAAGAGCATGTGTCAGTAATGTGTGTGTATGTAGAGCAAGTGTCAGTAATGTGTGTGTATGTAGAGCATGTGTCAGTAATGTGTGTGTCTGTAGAGCATGCGTCAGTAATGTGTGTGTATGTAGAGCATGCGTCAGTAATGTGTGTGTATGTAGAGCATGTGTCAGTAATGTGTGTGTATGTAGAGCATGTGTCAGTAATGTGTGTGTATGTAGAGTATGTGTCAGTAATGTGTGTGTATGTAGAGCATGTGTCAGTAATGTGTGTGTATGTAGAGCATGTGTCAGTGATGTGTGTGTATGTAGAGTATGTGTCAGTAATGTGTGTGTAGGAGCGGGTCAGTTGTCATAGGATTAGTAAACATCAAGCCTGAAGGGACTTACTGTATGGTTGAAGGCTCAGACTGCTTAGGGGTGTATAGGGGAGGCTGGAGGGTCTTCTGCACCTGCATATCAGTTCAGGGGGGGTCGTACGGAGACCTATGTACCCACATGTCTGTAGACTTTTTTTATTAGTCCCACTATGGGACATTAACATCAGGTGATTCCTTGTCCATTATAATTCCCTGTAGTACTGATGTATTGCAGGGTGTTATCACTGTCACCCTGTGCAGAGGCTGATACACAGATTGTAAGATCCATCTATGTGGGTTCTGACTATGGACAGTCCTGGGGTTCTGACCGGACCTCAGAGTTGCCATAGCAACTACTGTCACCCATCAACAGCGGAATGGGGGGCTGATCATGGGGGGACAATCCCCCAGGAGGCATTTGAAGTAAGCAGACAACGGCATCTAACAGGTCAAACACCAGCGATCAGAGCTCACACTAGAGCGGGTGCTACACTGGGGTGTCAGCAGTTAGTAGCAGATCGGTGACGGATATTTCCTTCTCTGAGCAGCAATAGGTTAATGAAGTGTTTAGTTTTTACCTTCTTTGCTTCTTGAGGAAATTACTTTTACTGTATATCAAATGGCAACCAATCACAGAGCAGCTTTGAGTTTAAGAGAGGATGGTCAGGAATGGAAGGTGTGTAGAGATGAGCGAGCACTAAAATGCTCGGGTACTCGTTATTCGAGACGAACTTTTCCCGATGCTCGAGTGCTCGTTTCGAGTAACGAGCCCCATTGAAGTCAATGGGAGACTCGAGCATTTTTCAAGGGGACCAAGGCTCTGCACAGGGAAGCTTGGCCAAACACCTGGGAACCTCAGAAAAGGATGGAAACACCACGGAAATGGACAGGAAACAGCAGGGGCAGCATGCATGGATGCCTCTGAGGCTGCTTAATCGCACCATTATGCCAAAATTATGGGCAACAGCATGGCCATGACAGAGTGACAGAATGAAGCTAGATAGCATCTAAAACATCCAATAATTGACCCTGACACTATAGGGGACGGCATGCAGAGGCAGCGGCAGCAGCGGAAGGCTAGAGAGTGGCATGGCGACATACCCTAAATGGACTCAGGCTTCAAACCAATGGGTAGCAGAGAGGAACCAAAGAAGGTGAGCAAGAAGCGCTCAAATAATATTGGTACATGATAAAAGTTTGCCAGTATATTTTGTGGATTACACAGCAGGGTGGCGACAAAGTTAACATGGAAGCCATGAAAACAATCCAAAATTCTGCCTGACACAGCTCGTTTGATAAGGGGACGATGTATGGAGGCAGTGAACTAGTAGTAGATTAAAGGTACTGCAGTTAAAACTATGTTAGTTGGTTCTTGGCATGGAGCTGGCGCTCCGCTGCCAGGCGAGCTTTCGCCAATCCAAGCCCCTGTCTCTAGGCTACTCCCCAAACAGCACTTCTAAGAACCTTTCGGATAAGATCAAGTGTAGTAGCGTTCTTATAAGTTTGGGATATGGCGGGTGAGGGGAATGTAAACATCTGCGCAAGAAGCGCTGAAATAATATCCGTAAATGAAAAAAGTTTTCCAGTATATTTTGTGGCTTACACAGCAGGGTGGCGACAAAGTTAACAAGTTTGATGTGGAATGCCCTGCAATAGCTCTTGGGCGGTGTGCCTTTTATCACCTAGGCTCAGCAGTTTGAGCACCGCCTGCTGTCGCTTAGCAACGGCACTGCTGCTGTGCCTAGAGCTACCGACTGATGGCGCCATGCCCACGGATGGTAATTCGGAGGAGGAGGAGGTGGAGGAGGGGTGGGAGGATTTGGAGGTATAGTAGGCCTTTGAGACCTGGACCGAGGTAGGCCCCGCAATCCTCTGCGTCGGCAGTATATGACCAGCCCCAGGGTCAGACTCGGTCCCAGCCTGCACCAAGTTAAGTGTAGTAGCGTTCTTATAAGTTTGGAATATGGCGGGTGAGGGGAATGTAAACAGATGCGCAAGAAGCGCATGATGCGCATGGAGCTGGCGCTCCGCTGCTAGGCGAGCTTTCGCCAATCCAAGCCCCTGTCTCTAGGCTACTCCCCAAACAGCTCTTCTAAGAACCTTTTGTATAAGATCAAGTGTAGTAGCGTTCTTATAAGTTTAGGATATGGCGGGTGAGGGGAATGTAAACAGATGCGCAAGAAGCGCATGATGCGCATGGAGCTGGCGCTCCGCTGCTAGGCGAGCTTTCGCCAATCCAAGCCCCTGTCTCTAGGCTACTCCCCAAACAGCACTTCTAAGAACCTTTTGTATAAGATCAAGTGTAGTAGCGTTCTTATAAGTTTAGGATATGGCGGGTGAGGGGAATGTAAACAGATGCGCAAGAAGCGCTGAAATAATATCCGTAAATGGTAAAAGTTTGCCAGTGTATTTTGTGGATAACACAGCAGGGTGGCGACAAAGTTAACAACTTTGATGTGGAATCCATGAAAACAACCCAAATTTCGGCCTGACAAACCTCGTTTGATAAAGGGACGATGTATGGAGGCAGCTATATGGACGACTTTTGGAGGTAGCAATGGAGACAACGTGTGGAGGCTGCTATGGAGACAATTCAATTTGGATAGTGCCTGTATGTGGCAGTCCAAAAAAATTTTCAAACCAGAGGAGCAGGTAGGTGGCCCTCCAGAAAAATGGAATAGATTGAGTGCCTGTATGTGGCAGTCCAAAAAATTTTTCAAACCAGAGGAGCAGGTAGGTGGCCCTCCAGAAAAATGGAATAGATTGAGTGCCTGTATGTGGCAGTCCAAAAAAGTTTTCAAACCAGAGGAGCAGGTAGGTGGCCCTCCAGAAAAATGGAATAGATTGAGTGCCTGTATGTGGCAGTCCAAAAAAGTTTTTAAACCAGAGGAGCAGGTAGGTGGCCCTCCAGAAAAATGGAATAGATTGAGTGCCTGTATGTGGCAGTCCAAAAAAGTTTTTAAACCAGAGGAGCAGGTAGGTGGCCCTCCAGAAAAATGGAATAGATTGAGTGCCTGTATGTGGCAGTCCAAAAAAGTTTTTAAACCAGAGGAGCAGGTAGGTGGCCCTCCAGAAAAATGGAATAGATTGAGTGCCTGTATGTGGCAGTCCCAAAAAATTGTTTAAAACAGAGGACCGGAAAGGTGGCCCTCCAGAAAAATTGAATAGATTGAGTGCCTGTATGTGGCACTCCCAAAAATTGTTTAAAACAGAGGACCGTGTCGGTGGCCCTCCAGAAAAATTAAATGCATAAAGTACTATACCTAGAGCCAGTGGGCCCTGTCAAAAAACAGCCAGTTTCCTCTGCTTTACTGTAGAAAGAGGAGGAGAAGGAGGAAAATGAGGAGGAGGAGGAGTGGATAAATTATTCAGGTTGAGCTTCCTTCACCTGCTGGAGATTTGAAATTAGGAGAAATCCATGCTTTATTCATCTTGATAAGCGTCAGCCTGTCAGCGCTGTCAGTCGACAGGCGTGTACGCTTATCGGTGATGATGCCACCAGCTGCACTGAAAACCCGCTCTGACAAGACGCTAGCGGCAGGGCAGGCAAGAACCTCCAAGGCGTAGAGCGCCAGTTCGTGCCACATGTCCAGCTTTGAAACCCAGTAGTTGTAGGGAGCTGTGTGATCATTTAGGACGATGGTATGGTCAGCTACGTACTCCCTCACCATCTTTCTGTAAAGATCAGCCCTACTCTGCCGAGACTGGGGACAGGTGACAGTGTCTTGCTGGGGTGACATAAAGCTGGCAAAAGCCTTGTAAAGCGTACCCTTGCCAGTGCTGGACAAGCTGCCTGCTCGCCTACTCTCCCTCGCTACTTGTCCCGCAGAACTACGCACTCTGCCGCTAGCGCTGTCAGAAGGGAAATACTGTTTCAGCTTGTGCACCAGGGCCTGCTGGTATTCATGCATTCTCACACTCCTTTCCTCTCCAGGGATGAGAGTGGAAAGATTTTGCTTGTACCGTGGGTCCAGGAGAGTGAACACCCAGTAATCGGTGCTGGAATAAATTCTTTGAACGCGAGGGTCACGGGATAGGCAGCCTAGCATGAAATCTGCCATATGCGCCAGAGTACCAACGCGTAAGAATTCACTCCCCTCACTGGCCTGACTGTCCATTTCCTCCTCCTCCAACTCCTCCAACTCCTCTTCTTCTGCCCATACACGCTCAACAGTGTAGGACTCAACAATGGTCCCCTCTTGTGTCTCGCCAACATTCTCCTCCTCTTCCTCCTCATCCTCCTCCACCTCCACCTCCTCCGATATGCGCTGAGAAACAGACCTAAGGGTGCTTTGGCTATCAACAAGGGAATCTTCTTCCCCTGTCTCTTGTGAGGAGCGCAAAGCTTCCGACTTCATGCTGACCAGAGAGTTTTTCAACAGGCCAAGCAGCGGGATGGTGAGGCTGATGATGGCGGCATCGCCACTGACCATCTGTGTTGACTCCTCAAAGTTACTCAGCACCTGACAGATATCAGACATCCACGTCCACTCCTCATTGTAGACTTGAGGAAGCTGACTGACCTGACTACCAGTTCTGGTGGAAGTTGACATCTGGCAGTCTACAATCGCTCGGCGCTGCTGGTAAACTCTGGATAACATGGTCAGTGTTGAATTCCACCTCGTGGGCACGTCGCACAACAGTCGGTGAGCGGGCAGTTGGAGGCGGCGCTGCGCTGCCCTGAGAGTGGCAGCATCTGTGCTGGACTTCCTGAAATGCGCACAGATGCGGCGCACCTTCGTGAGCAAATCAGACAGATTGGAGTATGTCTTGAGGAAACGCTGAACTATCAGATTTAACACATGGGCCAGGCATGGCACATGTGTCAGTCTGCCGAGTTGCAGAGCCGCCACCAGGTTACGGCCGTTGTCACACACAACCATGCCTGGCTTCAGGTTCAGCGGTGCCAGCCACAGATCAGTCTGCGCCGTGATGCCCTGTAATAGTTCTTGGGCGGTGTGCCTTTTATCGCCTAGGCTCAGCAGTTTGAGCACCGCCTGCTGTCGCTTAGCGACGGCACTGCTGCTGTGCCTAGAGCTACCGACTGATGGCGCCATGCCCACGGATGGTCGTTCGGAGGAGGAGGTGGAGGAGGGGTGGGAGGAGGAGGAGGCATAGTAGGCCTCAAACACCTGGACCGAGGTAGGCCCCGCAATCCTCGGCGTCGGCAGTATATGACCAGCCGCAGGGTCACACTCGGTCCCAGCCTCCACCAAGTTAACCCAATGTGCCGTCAGAGATATATAGTGGCCCTGCCCGGCAGCACTCGTCCACGTGTCCGTGGTCAGGTGGACCTTGTCAGAAACGGCGTTGGTCAGGGCACGGATTATGTTGTCTGACACGTGCTGGTGAAGGGCTGGGACGGCACATCGGGAAAAGTAGTGGCGGCTGGGGACCGAATACCGAGGGGCGGCCGCCGCCATGAGGCTGCGAAAGGCCTCGGTCTCTACTAGCCTATAGGGCAGCATCTCCAGGCTTAGCAATCTGGAAATGTGCACATTAAGGGCTTGGGCGTGCGGGTGGGTTGCACTATATTTGCGTTTCCGCTCCAGCGTCTGGGGTATGGAGAGCTGAACGCTGGTGGATGCTGTGGAGGATCGTGGAGGTGACGATGGGGTTTTTGTGGCAGGGTCCTGGGCAGGGGGCTGACTATCAGCTGACACAGGGGAAGGAGCAGTGGTGTGCACGGCCGGAGGTGAACGCGCTTGTTGCCACTGAGTGGGGTGTTTAGCATTCATATGCCTGCGCATACTGGTGGTAGTTAAGCTAGTAGTGGTGGAACCCCTGCTGATCCTGGTTTGGCAAATGTGGCACACCACAGTCCGTCGGTCATCCGGTGTTTCCTTAAAGAACCTCCAGACTTCTGAAAATCTAGCCCTCGCCGCAGGAGCCCTCGCCACGGGAGCTTCACTAGTTGACACATTTGGCGCTGATGCACCAGCTCTGGCCCTGCCTCTCCGTCTGGCCCCACCACTGCCTCTTCCAACCTGTTCTGGTCGAGGACTCTCCTCCGTCTCAGAAGCACTGTGTTCACCCGGCCTCTCAACCCAGCTTGGGTCTGTCACCTCATCATCCTCCGATCCCTCAGTCTGCTCCCCCCTCGGACTTCCTGCCCTGACAACAACTTCCCCACTGTCTGACAACCGTGTCTCCTCATCGTCGGACACCTCTTTACACACTTCTTCCACTACGTCAACAAGGTCATCATCACCCACAGACTGCGACTGGTGGAAAACCTGGGCATCAGAAAATTGCTCATCAGCAACCGGACAAGTGGTTTGTGACTGTGGGAAGGGTCCAGAAAACAGTTCCTCAGAGTATGCCGGTTCAAATGGCAAATTTTGCTGGGAGGGGGCAGACTGGGGGGGAGGAGGCTGAGGTGCAGGAGCTGGAGGAGTGCCGATTTCGGTGACATGGGTGGACTGCGTGGAAGACTGACTGGTGGACAAATTGCTCGAAGCATTGTCGGCAATCCACGACATCACCTGTTCGCACTGTTCTGGCCTCAACAGTGCTCTACCACGAGTCCCAGTAACTTCAGACATGAACCTAGGGAGTGTAGCTCTGCGGCGTTCCCCTGCTCCCTCATAAGCAGGTGGTGTCTCACCCCGCCCAGGACCACGACCTCTGACCCCTGCAGTAGTTGGACGCCCACGTCCCCGCCCTCGTCCTCTACCCCTAGCCCTCGGGTTAAACATTTTGAAAATGAGAGTTATAACTTGTATTTTTTTTTTAACTTTTTTTTTTTTTTTTTTTTTTTTTTGTGTTTTTTAGTTTTTAAAACCAAACGATGCTATCCTATTGCTATGGCTATTTTCTAGCCAAGTATTACAGCACACTACTATGCCAGATGAGATGACGCTGAGTTATGAAAAAAATAAACGTAAAATAAAAAAGGAAATGGCAGACTGTGCCTAGTTGAAATACAACCCCGGGCCCTAATAAATTTTCCCACTTCGGTCTTTGCGATGGATATGTGCGTCACTAAAACACAGTGGTCGCAAGTCTGACTCCAAATTGCTCCCAATTTGATAGTAGATGCACTGCAGCAAGTACAGCCACCAGCAGATCAACCAGAAATCAAATATATATAACGCTACTGTAGGCGTAATTAAGACGTTTGTATTCTCCTATGGCTATTTTCTAGCCAAGTATTACAGCACACTACTATGCCAGATGAGATGACGCTGAGTTATGAAAAAAATAAACGTAAAATAAAAAAGGAAATGGCAGACTGTGCCTAGTTGAAATACAACCCCGGGCCCTAATAAATTTTTCCACTTCGGTCTTTGCGATGGATATGTGCGTCACTAAAACACAGTGGTCGCAAGTCTGACTCCAAATTGCTCCCAATTTGATAGTAGATGCACTGCAGCAAGTACAGCCACCAGCAGATCAACCAGAAATCAAATATATATAACGCTACTGTAGGCGTAATTAAGACGTTTGTATTCTCCTATGGCTATTTTCTAGCCAAGTATTACAGCACACTACTATGCCAGATGAGATGACGCTGAGTTATGAAAAAAATAAACGTAAAATAAAAAAGGAAATGGCAGACTGTGCCTAGTTGAAATACAACCCCGGGCCCTAATAAATTTTCCCACTTCGGTCTTTGCGATGGATATGTGCGTCACTAAAACACAGTGGTCGCAAGTCTGACTCCAAATTGCTCCCAATTTGATAGTAGATGCACTGCAGCAAGTACAGCCACCAGCAGATCAACCAGAAATCAAATATATATAACGCTACTGTAGGCGTAATTAAGACGTTTGTATTCTCCTATGGCTATTTTCTAGCCAAGTATTACAGCACACTACTATGCCAGATGAGATGACGCTGAGTTATGAAAAAAATAAACGTAAAATAAAAAAGGAAATGGCAGACTGTGCCTAGTTGAAATACAACCCCGGGCCCTAATAAATTTTCCCACTTCGGTCTTTGCGATGGATATGTGCGTCACTAAAACACAGTGGTCGCAAGTCTGACTCCAAATTGCTCCCAATTTGATAGTAGATGCACTGCAGCAAGTACAGCCACCAGCAGATCAACCAGAAATCAAATATATATAACGCTACTGTAGGCGTAATTAAGACGTTTGTATTCTCCTATGGCTATTTTCTAGCCAAGTATTACAGCACACTACTATGCCAGATGAGATGACGCTGAGTTATGAAAAAAATAAACGTAAAATAAAAAGAAACTGGCAGACTGTGCCTAATTGAAATACAACCCCGGGCCCTAATAAATTTTCCCACTTCGGTCTTTGCGATGGATATGTGCGTCACTAAAACACAGTGGTCGCAAGTCTGACTCCAAATTGCTCCCAATTTGATAGTAGATGCACTGCAGCAAGTACAGCCACCAGCAGATCAACCAGAAATCAAATATATATAACGCTACTGTAGGCGTAATTAAGACGTTTGTATTCTCCTATGGCTATTTTCTAGCCAAGTATAACAGCACACTACTATGCCAGATGAGATGACGCTGAGTTATGAAAAAAATAAACGTAAAATAAAAAGAAACTGGCAGACTGTGCCTAATTGAAATACAACCCCGGGCCCTAATAAATTTTCCCACTTCGGTCTTTGCGATGGATATGTGCGTCACTAAAACACAGTGGTCGCAAGTCTGACTCCAAATTGCTCCCAATTTGATAGTAGATGCACTGCAGCAAGTACAGCCACCAGCAGATCAACCAGAAATCAAATATATATAACGCTACTGCAGGCGTAATTAAGACGTTTGTATTCTCCTATGGCTATTTTCTAGCCAAGTATTACAGCACACTACTATGCCAGATGAGATGACGCTGAGTTATGAAAAAAATAAACGTAAAATAAAAAGAAACTGGCAGACTGTGCCTAATTCTACTCAAACCCCTAATAAATTTTCCCACTTTGGTGTTTGAGGTGGATATGTGTGTCACTAAGAGCTAAACACAACGGTAGCAAGTCCCCCTGCTAATTCCTCACAATATGGTACTAGCTGCAAATAAAAAAAAAAAAAAATTATAACGTTATTGTAGCCCTAAGAAGGGCTGTTGGGTTCTTTAAGAATCACTCCTGCCTAACAGTAAGCTAATAGAACACCCTAATGCTTTCCATGAGCAGCAGCAGCTCTCTCCCTAGCGGCATCCAGACAGAGAATGATCCGAGCAGCGCGGGCAGCGGCTAGTCTATCCCAGGGTCACCTGATCTGGCCAGCCAACCACTGCTATCTACGTGTAAGGGTACCACGTCATGCTGGGTGGAGTGCAGAGTCTCCTGGCTTGTGATTGGCTCTGTTTCTGGCCGCCAAAAAGCAAAACGGCGGGAGCTGCCATTTTCTCGAGCGGGCGAAATACTCGTCCGAGCAACGAGCAGTTACGAGTACGCTAATGCTCGACCGAGCATCAAGCTCGGACGAGTATGTTCGCTCATCTCTAAAGGTGTGCTGTGATTGGTTGGTATGGGTAACCAGGACAGTTCTGGCATATGTTATGTCATCCATAGGGGCAGTTACTGCACTATGTTCCCTGATGACCCTGTGAGATGTGATGTGCACAGACCTTGTATTCACCGGCCAAAGAAACCACCAAGAAAAATGAATTTAACCAAAAAAGATCCAATATATAGACAAAAGACAAATAATTGGGAACTAAATAACCAAATATTTATTTATAATCCCATCCCATGGCAGACCCCCGACTCACGAAGAGTCACCCTTCAGCACTCAGGAGAGGAAAACCCCCTGTGGAGGAAACCTCTAGGGAACCCATGGCTGAAGGATCGCCCTTCCTCTGGGCTTAAAGGGTTACTGCCAATATATATCTGTCACCCAGGTATCCAGGATCCGGAGGTCCAGGGGTCCATGCGTCCCGGGGTGCACACGTCCAGGGGTGCACACGTCTGGGGGTCCATTCGTCCAGGGGTCCATAGACCCTTCTGATTCAGAGGTCAATTTATCATAAGTGGGAATTGTGACATCAGCGCATCTATGAGGTCACACTCAGGATTCTGAAGGATTAACCCTTGAATGGCTGACAATATGTCTGACTACAGGGGGAATTAAAATGTCCTTGTCTCTTGTACTGGTAGCGACTGCATGAAATGCCCCTAATATCTACATATTTATTAGTGACGCCGCACTCACGGCTTTTAATCTTATTTATTGGAACATATAATCATTAAATTTTAGGGGGGGAAAATATTGTATATTTTAATATTATAGGCTGCAGATTTATCAGGGACCGTGTAGAAGTTTTTTCTTGACACTGTGGGGTTTATTTTTGGGTACATGGTGTGAGCCTTCCGGCGTTTCATGAGGATGAAGGATAGTCCTATGATGACTTGCTGGGCTGACCTCCACCATTGTAGCCAATCCTATGTGACGTCAGGGCTCATGTACATGGACATGACACGTGTGCTAGACGGTGTTTCGGTGGTTATCACACAAGCTGCTGATGTGTGCAGAGGAGGCCGGCGGACGCATTGATATAACATCATCCCGCCTCCCGGCAAGAGGAGGGAGCAGTGAGGGAAAGTTGGACACCAATATTGGGCCTCTGTATACCAGGAAAGTGGCTCCCCTAGCCAGGGCCGGTGCTATGGGTAGGCAAAGTGGACAATTGCCCAGGGCCCCCTGAAAGGGGAGAATCTCTTCTTTCAAATTAATCTTAAATATTGTTTCTAAGTGGCATGGATCGAAAGATATTCAGGTTTAAAGTGAGAATATCAAATTTAGATTCTTATAAAAGAGGAGACTTTCTTCTTTCATAGAAAAAAAGAAGTGAGGTTCTATGTGTCAGAGCCAGAGATACAGCCCCCTGAAGTGTCCCCCCCCCCTCCAGATTCTTAGCCATCAGGATACAGGGAGCATTTGCTGCACAGGAGCTGCTGCACCTCACAGATAATGGAAATAATCACTTTATATCTTACTACATTTTGAGAAGGAATAATATCAACTAATATTCATGTTTTTAACCCTTCTCTAGGGAGAACTATCTAAGAACACACTTTCTCTCTTATTGCCTTATTTCGTGATAGTTTTTTTAGCGAAAATTGACTGATACGATGAACATTTGACCCTCTTCGTCTAATGTTGCTTTTATATATTAACACCGCAACCCAGAACATGTCCATAAAGTTATATGTAACACCAAAAACACTAACATGTTCTGGAATAAAGGTTTTATTTCCCCCCATCCTCCATTACTTACACCCATGTTATGACGTCCTCACTCTCATTCTTATGAAGCGCGGAGGGTTCTGTTATTGTGCGGATAATACAATGGCCGTGACTTTTATTATCTCATTAGCTCGGTTTATGGATACATAGTTATTTATTTGGGTGACCATTGTGTAAGGGAGTATACAATGATAGATCTGTGTGACGCTCGCACATTTTGGTGTCCCTGTGGATTAAACATTCTCTTTGCTTCATATTCTGGTAAATTTACACATCTGGGGTCTGTATGATCCTACGGTTTTAGGAAAGTAGATTTTCTTTATATAAGTATCAGGATTTGTAAATATATTAGAGGAAATTTTGAATGTTAATTGTCAAATGCATCGCCTGGTTGTCTGCTTTCAAAATTCTATAGGTTTTATGGCGCCTTTGTTTTATATTCTGTTTTATTGCTATATTTTGCAGGTTGTGACTGTCTTAAAATTTCTAGCTGAAAAGCAGATATCTAGTTATTACAGTTTTAGTGATATTATGATGATTTATTCATGTGAACAGATCAATATGAGGCATTTGTGAACTTTACACATGTCCATCTATTACACTTAGGAGATGTGAAGGTAAATATTTCTGTTTGGAGCACATTTTTTGCCATCCAAGTCAATTTTAAGTATTTTTTATAAAATGTTTCAGTTTGAATCAAAATTGCATAAAGGTGCCGCTGTCTATAAACTCTTTAATGCAATTTTGAAAATGGGGCAAGTGTCTGCTTTCAGAAAATATGTGGTTAGTTGGGTTTAATTCTTTTTGCTGTAATTTTGAGTTTATTTTTAAGCGTCAAAATTGTAAAAATTGCTCTCGTCAATAATTTGACAAGATATCCAGAAATACCTGGCAGTGAAAGGGTTTATTTCCCGGGTGAAGATGCTTATCATCTATCTCCTGTATATATCATCTACTTTATAGTTCTGCACCTAGAAATCTCTATCATCTTTCATATTTATTTTCTATCATAATAATAATTCCTTTATTTATATAGCGCACACAGATTACGCAACGCTGCACCGAACTTGCCAGATTAGTCCCTGTCCCCGATGGGGCTCACAATCTATTCAACCTACCAGTCATTTTTTGGAGTGTGGGAGGAAACGGGAGGACCCGGAGGAAACCCACGCAAACACAGAGAACATACAAACTCTTTGCAGATGTTGACCAGCACTGCAAGGTTGTAGTACTAACCATTGAGCCACCGTGCTGCCCATCAATTTCCCTATCATCTATCTATCTCCTATAAAATTCCCCCATATTACAGTTTGTTTTACCATACTAAAGGGAGCCTTTCCCACTTTTAGTTTTGCCCAGGGCCCCACTTTGTCTAGAACCGGCCCTGAGGATGCTTAAATCAAAATGATTGCCAATGAAATTTGTTTTATATTGGATACTTTGGTGAACATACACTGAAGGTGCTTTTGGACCTGCCTATTAGAACTGGCTATTATGTAGGGACTGCAAACAATGTTAGGTTTTATATTTTAATAACCCTGCTGTATTACTTTAAAGAATAGGCACAGTATATAATGTATGCAAACCCTAAATTTTTTTGTATTTATTCTATTAATTAACAAACGTAATATTCTGAAACATTGTAAAGAAATTGTCTTAATACCCTCCCTCATTGCGGCCCCCATTATAAATTACAATTTAACCTATCAATATGTTTAGATTATAAAGTAAACTTATGCAAATACAAGGAGAAGTTCAAACTTCATGCATAGTTAAATTCAGGATGCTATGGCTAAGGGGCAACAATATTCTCCATGTAGAGCCTCCATGTTCAGTCTGATAACTAACATGCCTGCACTTCCTGAACAAGAGTTACATTTGTAAACATTGGGGGTCATTTACTAAGGGCCCGATTCGCGTTTTCCCGACGTGTTACCCGAATATTTCCGATTTCCTCCAATTGTACCTGAATTGCCCCGGGATTGTGGCGCACGCGATCGGATTGTGGCGCATCGGCGCCGGCATGCGCGCGACGGAAATCGGGGGGCGTGGCCGAATGAAAACCCGACGTATTCGGAAAAACCGCCGCATTTAAAAAACGAAAAAGTGTCGCTTGGGGACCGCTTACCTTCACCTGGTCCGAGGTGGTGCATTCCGGCGCGATGAGATGACTTTCAGCGCAGCAGCGCCACCTGGTGGACGGCGGAAGAACTGCCTTCATAAATCCCGGCCGGACCCGAATCCAGAGCAGAGAATGCGCCGCTGGATTCGCGAATGGGCGAGGTAAGTAAATCTGCCCCACTGTGTTTTTACACATAGAAATAAAATGAAGGTTTGTCTGTTACTTAAATCTCTCTTTATTTTACTAAGTAATTAAAAGCAAAAAAAGAGAGAAAAAAAACTCTGACCGCATGGAATTTGGAAATAAATATTGTCTGCACTTTCTATAGACCAGGAAATGATTGTAATTACAAGTGAGCACTTTCTAGGCCTTTAGCAACTGGCTGAAATTTTGTAGAAAAGGTCACTAAGTATTTTGCCAGTTATAGTCACGGTAGATTGAAAAGCCCTTAGGCTTGGAAATTTAGTTTGTGGCTCAATAAAACCAGAAGTATTCCAAGTAATAGTTGGGTCTGGAAATTATGAAAAATGAAAGTTTAAAATCCTCATCTGTTTAATTGTATGAAATTCTGGCAATTTTAAAATGTCATAATAGACTTGAAGCATTAGGATTTTGGTTCAGGTGTATGTTTATGTATCACTAGCCAGGTTCTGACTTGTTTAAACTATACCTTATAACTATAGTATATTCCAGATATAGTTTTAATGTACTCATTTTATTTCCTTTAGACCCTAAAGTGAATGTGCAGGGGAAGATTTACTCAAAATGCAATTCATGCATTTGTTAGTGGCCCCAGAGATCATAGGGGTCCCATTCAGATATCAGTTGTCAAATGGTGCCAATTTCTTCAGGACTATTTGTGAAAAAACACCTGGTTCCAAGAACTGCGGAATTGCAGACCTGCATTCTCTCTGCAGATTACCTGGTAGATGTTTACTACTCACCGCCATCTACTCTCATCTTTTAGTATGTTTTAGAACTCTCACATTTAGTCGACAAAAAACCTTTTAATAGATACAAATGAGAATGAGGTTCTCAGCAGAGAACCTCTTGGCTCCGCCCCTCCTGATCGACTGGCACCCTTACACAATATTCAGAGAGCTGGTGACATCACCAGCTCTCTAACTGCAATTCATGCACTATGCATGATCATAGCATTCCCTTTGCTACATGTTTGGGAATGTGAGAATCACAGAGAGGGAATGTTATGATCGTGCATAGTGCGAGAATTGCATAAAGAGAGTTGCACCTGTGCAGGTGTGCCAGTATAAATTACTTGGCAGCAGAGCCAAGAGGTGCACAATGAAGCATCTCAAGCTCATTTGCATATTTTTAAAGGTTTTTTTACTACCGTATTTTTCAGACCATAAAAATCCTTTGATTTTCTCAGAAATCAAAGGTGTGCCTTAAAGTCCAGTGCACTTTATATATGAACCATACTTACAGACAACAGCTGCCTTGAACTGTGCAAAGGTCTGCCACCTGCTGGTCATTCATCTTTATAATCAGGTGCGCCTTATATATGAGCCTAGACGTTTTAGCAGGCATTTATTGATGGTGCGCCTTATAATTCGGTGTGCCTTATAGTCTAAATTCGGGAGTTCTAAAACATACAAAAGGAAGATTAGAGATGGTCACAGGGGGTAAGTAGTAAGCACCTACCATCAGATAGATGTCCTTTAACATCCACAATGCTATATAAAACTTTGAAAGAGCATCAAAACCTGTGTATTTGGGGTGCTATTCAGACTTAACTTTGCTTGTATCCCCACAGATCACTGCTAGTAGGGAGGGATACTGGGACTCCAGTCATGGGCCTGGGCCTGGGCTACCCAGTATTTCCTCCCCTACCTAAACAATAGTACTGGCATTCAACAGGTTTTTCCAGGTTTCCCTTATTGTCAAATTGACAGCTGGTTTGGAGAACTTGGAAGAAGCTGGCGCTTGCACTAGTTACCAACTTTTTATATGAAGAGATGTGATATGAAGGAATTGTGGTGCAGGCAGCATGTCCATATATAACTAGTGATGTCATATTAATGAATTTACGCACAAAACCTCAGATCATTTAAACTTGTAGATCATTTTAGAGACCAAAGTCTTTTTACTGTCCAGGGCCCATCATACTCTTAACCCATCTATACAGCTACAACACATCGTAAGCATAAGATGGGAAACTAATGTAATCAGGGGGGCCGTGCAAAAACGGCATTAGCCTACGAAGCTTCATGTGGCTGCCATGGCCTCAGAAATGCCAAACTATCTGTGTAGCTTTTCATGGAATTGTTTTTAGATGTTCACTTTAAAAGGTTCATGTCGCACTTTTTTGATTGTTGGTTTTTGATTTTCTATTTCAATTGCAAGACCTATATCTTTTTTACTTGCAGTTATACGGAGCACCATGCTCTATTTTATTCAGTTTGCATTCCATCTAGTTTCCGCTCCTCTTGCCTCTCAATTGCTAAAGTTGTGATTTCCTGATAAAAGATAACCTAGAAATGACTATATTCATGATGCACTATTTCCATAAATTAGGGAGTCAGTAAGAAAGGGCCATGCAATGTATTATCATAGGTTGCAGCATATAAAATTCTGGAAATGTGTACTTTCTCTTTTTAACTACAAATCTTCTAATTTGCCAGAAGGTTAAAAAAAACTTGTAATGTTATAATAATAATAATATATAAATTATCTACTTCCGGTTTTCGCGGCAGCACTTCTAACCCTGCTATAACATCCGCATTATGCGTTCCAGCTCATGGAACACACCGCCATGACACTTCCACTTCAAACTAGAAGTCGTCACCCTCACTCCGGGCGTGAGGACATTTAATCTCACCAACATGTCAGCCATACAACAAAGCCACAGTGCCTGACATCGCTACAAGCGATCCTTTATCTGCATTTAAGTAACAAACCGGTGAGTTAATCTTCCTCTTTCTATTTACATATTAAATTATGGCCTTCTTCGTGATATGGCAAGCCTCACTGCAGGGATACCTCGATATGTCCGAATAGGTTGTGTGGATTTTGTTTTTTGTATACAATATATGACTTATCCCATATACATCCATACATCCATCCAAACGCGTTTTGGGATGCCGGGACATACTGGTGTTAATATGGGTAAGCTAGCCTAATAGTGATAATAGTGATAGCCTAGCCAGTGATATGATACAACTTACCTGTTTCCCCTCACATAGTGAAATACCGTTTTCTCTAATCACAACACCTATGATACAAATCCGTGACTATTTGGATGTGATATAATTTATATGTGATAGAGATTACACACCCGATATGAATTTTCTGGCTCATAATTTTGGAATATACTCATTTTTAACTGTCTGTCATATATGAATTTAAATAAGATTTAATAAAAGATTTGTTATTTGATGATGTGGCAATAACTCCTTTTTTCTGGTGTTTTGAACATATGTAGATATTATATTGGATACTGCTAAATAACGCCTCACAGTTTTGTCATGACTACTTTACTCTGTATATTATATAGCCAAAGAACCTATCCTAAATGCTAGAATATCCTATGCATATATGGACCACAGCAAATCTACAGACTATTGTCTTTTTCCTGATTCTATTTCACTACACAGTGTCTGAAGAAGGTCTATAACAGACTGAAAGATTACATTACTGTTTGTCTACTATGAAAATAAATAATTGTATCTTACAACGATCAGTTTTCTGTTAGACTTTGTGTGTTCTTTCAGTGCAAATTTCTCGCATGGGTATAGTGAGACACATATGTGGCACACGCAACACCATGGACACATCTGCCATGAGGTGGGGTGAAGTGCGGCATTTTACCACCAGTAGTATGGACTCGCCAATGGCTGGCAAGTCTGTACTCCCTGAGAAATAAATTACATTGGCGCCATTAAGGTGCCAATGTATTTGATAGGCAGATCGTGCAGCACAGCACGTCTGTGTGCATCGCTCTGCAGGACACAGGCCGGTGTGCGTGATGCCGTATATATATAACTGCAGGCTGAGGCTGTGTATATTACTGGGGGCTGAGGCTGTTTATATTACTGGGGGCTGAGGCTGTATATATTACTGGAGGCTGTTTATATTACTAGGGGCTGAGGATGTGTATATTACTGGGAGCTAAAGCTGTGTATATTTCTGTGGGCTAAATCTGTGTATATTACTGGGAGTTAAGGCTGTATATATTAATGGGGGTTGAGGCTTTATATATCACTGGGGGCTGTGTATGGCACTCAAGGCTGAGGCTGTATATATTACTGTGGGCTGAGGCTGTATATATAACTGGGTACTGAGGCTGTATATATTACGGGGGGTGAGGCTTTATATATTACTGGGGACTGAGGCTGTATTTATTACTGAGGCTAAGGCTTTTTATGTTACTGGGGCGGAGGCTGTTTATATTACTGGGGGCTGAGACTATGTATTTTACTGGGGTATGAGGCTGTGTATTTTACTGGGGTATGAGGCTGTGTATATTACTGGAGGCTAGGGCTGTGTACGCGGGAGGCAGAATAAATAAGGGCACCTAATAAATTTTGGGCGCTGTATATACTATAAATTATTCAGGTGACTATATAAAGGATGTTTTATGTGCGGAATAGTGTGTTCAGTCATGTTGTGAGTTGAAGTCTGACTTTGAATTCAGTAGAGAAAAACCATGGCAAGGAGAAATTGTAAAGAAGGCCTCTTCCTGATGAGCAGATCATCACCTGATCCTCACTAATGTGATGTAAGGTAGAATCATCGGGTGTGCAGGAGAGGGCAGCATTTTCAAGTTTCACCTCAGGCAACAAAAATGCTAGAATCGGCCCTGCACGACACTGCATTATGCACAGGCAAACACACTTTAAGTGTGCACCACTCTTAACCCCTAGGCGCACCACGACGTTATACTACGTCCCCGGGGCTAGATGCTTAGCGCACCGGGACGTAGTGTAACGTCCAGCTTCTGGGACCGGCTCACGAACGGAGCCGGTACCAGAAGCAGCGGCTGTCAGCTGTCTATCACAGCTGACACCGCGCTGTAACACCCGCGATCGGAGCCGACTCCGATCGCGGGTGTTAACCCCTTACACGCCGCGGTCAAGCATGACCGCGGCGTGTAAGGGTGTTCCTGCTGTGGATCGGATCCCCCGTGCCGCTTACCGGGGGATCCGATCCTCTTCCGGGCAGCTCCGAGGACTGGCATGTGCCCCGGAGCTGCCCGGTCTCCATGGCAGCCAGATCCCTTCCGGGTCTGACTGCAAACTGTCTGAGCATGCACAAGCTTGCTCAGACAGTTTACACTGCTCTACAATAAAATAGTATTGTAGAGCAGTGTATTGGACTTAAACCAGTGATCAGAGCATCACTGGTTTAAGTTCAAGTATGTATAAGTAAAAAAATGCAAAAACAGTTAACACTACACATTATAATAAATAAACAATAAATACATCAAATATAAGCCCCTAAAATGTCACTTTCCCATAAAAAAACGTAATAAAGTATAAAAAACATAAAAACACAAAAAACCCCCGCATATTTGGTATTGCCGCGTCCGTAACAATCTGCATAATAAAACAGAATTGTTACTGGACCCGCACGGTAAACGCCGGAGGAAAAAAACACAAAAAACGTTCCGAAAAAAGATAATTTTTAATTAAATCTAAAAAGTGATTTAAAAAATTTTATGCACTCTAAAATAAGCCCACTAAAAAGAACAACTGTTCTCGCAAAAAATAAGCCCCTAACAAGATTTGTCAGCCAAAAAATAAAAAAGTTATGCATATAAAAAGATGGTGATGCTAAAATGAATAAGATTTTCTCCAAATTAGTTTTTATTCAGTACAATTGAATAAAATACACAAAACCCCCACATATTTGGTATCCCTGCGTCCGTAACAATCTGTATAATAAAACAGAATCGATATTAGATCCGCAAAGTGAACCCCGTAAAAAACAACCTAAAAAAACTCTCTCTGAAAAAGATGATTTTTTATTAATGCCCTTTAAAAATGCTCTAAAAAAAGTGATTTTAAAAAGTTACGCAATCTAAAATAAGACCACTAAAAAGAGCAATCATTCTCGCATAAAATAAGCCCTTAAACAGATTTGTGAGGTGAAAAATAAAAAAGTTATACATATGAAAGACGGTGATGCTAAAATTAACAACAATTTTGCCAAATTACTTTTTATTCAGTAAAAATGGTAAAAAATTAAATATATATATAAATGAAGTATTTTCATAATCGTGGCGACCCATAGAATAAAAATAATATACTATTTTTATGGTATGGTTAACGGCCAAAAAACAAAACACATAAAAATTTTCCTAAAAATTGATGATTTTCATTTCCTCCACCAACAAAGAGTTAATTAAATCTCACCAATTAGCTATAGAGGCTCCAAAATTATGTATTAGAAAAGTGCATCTCATGTGGCAAAATAAATAAGCCCCTATAGGTCCGCAATAAAAAAAAGAAAAAAATTATAGCCTGTACAATGTGACATAGCAAATCTGATCTGGATGGCGCCTCCTTCCCTTCTATGCCCGGCCGTGCGCCCATACAGCAGGTTACCAGCACATATGGGGTATCCGTGTACTCGGGAGAAATTGGGTATCAAACTTTGTGGAGCCTTTTTTCATTTAATCCATTTTAAATGTTTAATTTTCCACCCAAAATGTATTGTGAAAAAATATTACAATTTGCAGACTCCACCTCCGTTTTGTTTTAACCCCTATAAAACACGTAAAGGGTTAACAAACTTCTTAAAAGTAGTTTTTCATACGTTGAGGGGTGTAGTTTCCACAATGGGGTAATTTATGAGTCTAGCTATTATTTAGGCCTCTCAGTGTCAATTAGAAGTTGAGCAGGTCCATCTAAGTACGGGTTTTGGCGATTTTACAAAAAATGTGAAAAATGGCACCCAAATTCTGAGCCTCATAACATTCCAGTAAAATATGTGGAATCTTAAAAAACCATGCCAACATAAAGCAGACATTTGGGAAATGTAAGTTATCAATTTATTTGGGTGCCTTGACTATCTGCATCAAAAGTAGAGAATTTAGAACGTTGAAAATAAAGAATTTTTCAAAATTTTTGCCAAATTTTGTTTTTTTTCATAACTAAACGCAAAAGATTTCATCCAAATTTTTTAACTAATTTGAAGTACAATGTGTCACGAGAAAACAATCTCAAAATCCCCGTTTCAGTTCTTCTTAGTCTTCCGTGGTTGCAGTGCCACGCACCAGTGCTCGACTGGCAGACGGATGAAGTTCTCCGCTGGGGACCGGAATGCCAGTCACGTTGTCTGGAACTACTTTGACCCGTCTCTGCCGTTTCACTTCCGGAGTCCTCCAAGCCTCTGGTGGGTCTCCCTGCTCCATATGCAGATTTTCAGATGTTTTTTCAGAAAAGCAAGGAGAGACTCTGACTCCACACCGACCCTATGACTGTCCAATAGAATTGATGCTGGGTGCACCTCCTCCATGGGGTCGAGTGTACCCACAATCTGTTCCTGAAGGTGATGAATGGAAAACTGCCTTCAATACTCGAGATGGGCACTTTGAATATCTTGTTATGCCCTTTGGCCTCTCTAATGCACCGGCGTTGTTCCAGGATTTTGTCAGCAACATATTCAGAGACTTACTTTATACCTTTGTCATGGTCTGCCTGGATGACATGTTCTCCATCGGGTCCATGTATGGCAAGTTGTCAGGGCCAATCGCCCATATGCCAAGCTCGAGAAGTGCCAATTCCATCACAGTCTCCCATTCCTTGGAAATATTATCTTAGACAAGGGACTACAGATGGATCCTGCCAAGGTGTTTGCAGTACATCAGTGGCCGCGTCCAGTAGGACTATGAGCTATCCAGAGATTCCTGGGCTTCGCCAATTATTAATTTATTTATTATATAGTTTATCCCACATTTTTCCTCCCTGGTATCTCCCGTTTTGACTCCAACCCTAAGCTGTGGCCTCTGGCGGCTGAAGATGCTTTCACGAAGCTAAAATCTGCCTTTTCATCCGCTCATGTTCTCACCTGGCCTGACACTGAGAAACCGTTCCTGCTAGAGGTTGACGCCTCATCCATTGGTGCTGGAGCTGTTTTCACACAGAAGGGTCCCAAGGGCCGAATTCTCACCTGTGAGTTCTTCTCCAAGACCTTTTCAGCCGCAGAACGGAACTACTCTATTGGTGATCGGGAGCTTCTGGCTATTAAACTTGCTTTGGAAGAATGGCGTTATCTTCTGGAGGGTGCTCGTCATCTATACTGATCATAAAAACCTCCTGTACCTCCAGAATGCCCAGCGTCTCAATCCAAGACAGGCTAATTGGTCTCTCTTCTTCTCCTGTTTCAACTTTTTGATACATTTCTGATATATTTCCTTCCTGCTGAGAAGAATGTTAAATTCAATGCTCTTGCTCGTACCTCGGATGTTGTTTGGGAAGATCCTGCTCCCAGAAATATTGTTCCTCCTGAATGGCTGGTTCTTGTTGTTCCCGTGGACCTTCGGCAACTTTCTCTTGGCAAGATGTATGCCCAACCTGCCCTTCAGAAAAGGATACTGACTTGGGGACATTACTCCCATGTGGCTGGGCACACTGGGGTGCAGCGCTCTGTCGCCTTCATTTCCCTACACTACTTGTAGCCAGATCTGGTCAAGGATGTACAGGATTTTGTGGGCTCCTGCACTTCCAGTGCCCCAAACAAGCCATCTTGTCTTAACCTGCTGGTCTTTTTTTACTGTTACCAATACCAAGCTGCCCGTGAACTCATGTGTCAATGGACTTTATCACCGATCTTCCATCTTCCTCGGGTAATGCTATCATCTGGGTGGTAACCGACTGCTTCTCCAAGATGTCCCACCTCGTTCCTCTGGCAGGCCTGCTGTCTTCTCCACACCTTGCCAGTCTGTTCTTCCAGCACATCTTCTGGCTTCATGCACTTCCTCTGCACATTGTCTCGGACCAGGGGGTCCAGTTTGTTTCCCATTTCTGGTGATCCCTGTGCAGTCAACTTCAAGTGAAGCTGGACTTCTCATCTTCTTACCATCCCCAGTCCAATGTGTTCCTCACCCCTCTCCATAGAAAGCCGTCTCGGTCATGGTGGAGTGAGACAGCTTGTGCTCACTACACCGTGACCAATTCCCATAGATCTCTATGAGGACTGCAATCTGGCTGTGGTTGTGTGCATGGGGCATAAAAAATATATAAATGTTACAGTATTTGCATATGAATATTGTTTCCCCAAAATCCATTTTGATGTATCTATAAAACTGTAATAAACTGTAAAGTATACAAAATTAATGATATAATCATTTCTGAGCTGTAATATAGCTAAAGCCTTTTCATATAGCTGAGGTTTCAATCCTTCTTCCTCTGACTTCAGTCCAATAGGAAAAACACATAAAGCAGGCACATGGGTGATGTGTCATTCTTATATGAACTTGCTTGAGCCACATTAGCTTTGACATGGGTTAGGTCGCCCTTTGGGTTTGTGTCTGTATTGAATTAATGTTTTATTTTTTATTAGCCATCTTAAAGTAAGAATTCAAAGTGATTTTTAGTGATTAGCATCTAGCTTGACTCATTTTATGCAGCTGCAACTAGCGTGTGTCACAGCTGCCATTTACTTTTATTAAAAATAAGAGTCTAAAGTTTAATTGTTGCATTAGTTAGTTCTTATCTAAGCAAAATATTTTATGTGTTTTTGCTATATTGGTGTTTTTATGCTAATGTGTCTGGTTTCCTTTGTACTTCATTAACTAACATTAAGATGAGAATGTAGATCTTTTGGAGAGACAGATTTCTGTTGATTTATGCTAATTCTACAAAGACTGTTGTTAAAATTGGCAAGGTCGGCTTATATTTATTATATAACAAAAGGGGGTATTTGAAAGGCTGACTGGTTAACTTTGAAAGCGATGTTCTCATTTCAGGATATAAAGAATATTATATAACAATAATCTTTATGTAGCGTCATCATAGTCTGTAGTACTTTACAAATCATGGGGGGTATGTACAAGTAAAATAAGACATTGCAGTGTGGTACAATATGAGTGAGGGCCCCGCTCACAAGAGCTTAGAGTCTATGAGGCTGAAGGGCTGACATGAGAGGCATAAGAGTGTCCAGCCATTCTTTAGATGGAAACAGAATAAAAATATTTTCATAAATAAGAATGCTGCTGCTTGACCCAGTCATCAGCCACCATCTTATATACAGAGTCAATGGGACTGCAGAGAAGCCTGGAGCTTGGTTTTTTGTGTGTAACGGATAACAAATGGGAGGAGTACACAGAATGGGTTAGTAGAAAGAGAGTTAAAGTTTCATGCAGTTAGTGTGTTTGAAGCTTTGGAGGTTGGCTATTAGTCATATAGTTTGGGGTAAGGAATTCCAGAGAATGGAGAGTGATGGGAGTCCTGAAGACGTGAGTAAAAGGTTGGCATTAAGGTAGAAATTAATCTAATATCACTGGCAGATCAAAAAGCAAGGGTTGGGCAATAGACTGAGATGAGAGAAGAGAGATAGGGAGGTGCAGCATTATTCAGAGCTTTGTGGATGCGGGTTATTATTTTAAACTGTATTTGGAAGGAGCCAGGCAGCCAGTGCAGTGATTGGCACAGACTGGAGGCATCTGTGTAAAATTTGGTCTGAAAGATGAGCCTGGCTGCTGCATTAAGAATAGATTGGAGAGGAGAGAGTTGAGTAAGTAGAAGACAGATTAGTAGGAAGTTACAGTAGTCTAATCGAGAGTAAATCAGAGTGACAATTAGCATAATAGAGGTTTCAATGGTAAGAATTGGGCGGATTCTTAACACCTTAAGGACGCAGCCATTTTGTAGCTTAAGGCTCAGCCCGATTTTTTGGATTCTGACATGCGTCGCTTTATATGGTTATAACTTTTGAACACTGTTACTTATCAAAGTGATTCTGAGAGTGTTTTTTCCCACATGTTGTACTTCATTTTAGTGGTAAATTTTGCCTGATAAGTTTTGCGATTATTTACAGAAAAAGAAAAAATCATGAATTTTTGAAAAAATGTGCCATTTTCGAAATTTTAAATCATTGCATTTTCAGACAGATAGATTTACCACCTAAATAAATTGCTGAATAACATTTCCCATTTGTCTACTTTACATTTTCATCATTTTTGAAATGTCTGGATAGTTTATTTAGATGTCATGCGGCTTTTCTGGATTTTAAGAATTGACTATTTTGGTGATAAATACAGTTTTGAATGAAATTTTACATATTTAGCATCAAAACCCCCTATATAACCAACCCATTTTCAAATCTGCACCCCTGAAGTTATCAGAAACAGCTTTTATGAAGATTGTTAACTAGAGATGAGCGAGTATACTCGTCCGAGTATACTGCTCGGTCGAGTATTAGCATACTCGGACCGGCTCGTTACTCGGACGAGTATCTTGCCGGCTCGAGATCGAGCAGTAAATTAATAAAATAAATTGAATAAAAGTATTTTTATTGTAAAAAAAAAATATTACACATGTTTGCAGATGTTTTACTTGTAAGAACACATTGAAATAACACTATTCTTCACTTTCCAGGTGTTCGCGCGTGTCTCCCGCTAGGTTCGGAGATGTTCGGAACATCTGGAATGTGAAGAATATTGTTCTTTCAATGTGTTCTGCACTTAAATGGTCCTGTATTCACTGTTTTTAATGTTTTAATTCTATTCTTCACTTTGCAGCTGTGCGCGCGTATCTCCGAACCTATCGGGAGACACGCGCGCACACCTGCAAAGTGAAGAATAGAATTAAAACATTAAAAACAGTGAACACAGGAGCATTTAAGTGCAGAACACATTGAAAGAACACTATTCTTCACATTCCAGATGTTCGTGCACATCTCCTAACTTAGCGGGAGACACGCGCGCACACCTGCAAAGTGAAGAATAGTGTTATTTCAATGTTTTCTTACAAGTAAAACATCTGCAAACATCTGGAATTTTTTTTTTGCACTGTTCTTTTACTGTTCAGTTTTATAAAAAAAATGCTCGGGTCTCCCATTGACTTCAATGGGGCTCGTTATTCGAGACGAGCATCTGGAAAAGTTCGTCTCGAATAACGAGCACCCGAGCATTTTAGTGCTCGCTCATCTCTATTGTTAACCCCTTGACATCTTCATAGTAATTGAATCAAAATGGAGGTGAAATTTAGAATGGTCAAATTGTGCCGGTTATACGTTCTTTAGCCCTAAAATTTACACATTTCTAAAAGATAAAAAGAGAAAACCCATCATAAAATTTGTTCTATAATTTCTCCCGAGTACAGAGACCCCCCACAGCTGTGTGGCAGTGAATTGTTTCATGGGCGCACGGCAAGGCGCAGGAGGGAAGGAGCGCCCTGCAGCTGCCAGGATTTTAGTTTCCTCATTGGCCCCTTTTGCAGGCTATAAAATTTTCGCTTTTTCGTTATTGGGCTCATGTGATGGCAATTCATTTGCGGGATGAGATGTTTTTTCCAGTGTTACCCTTTTGGGGTTGGTATATCCTATTGTTGAAAATTTAGGAACTTTTTTTGAGGGCAGGAGTAGAAAAGCATCAACGTTTAGCCTAATAATCATGTTATCTTTATTTTATGGGTCGATATGATTACGGGGATACCATACATGAAGATTTTTTCTTACGTTTTACTAAATTTGTCAATTAAAACCCTAATGTGGGGAAAAATCTATCATTTTTGTATTGCCGTCTTCCAAGTGGCATAACATTTTTATTTTTTTGGCTACGGAGCTGTTTGTTTATTTTGTTGACATGTTGACATGTTGTACATGTTGTACTTTGCACCAGTATCATTCTGGAGTACATATGTTTTTTTGATAATTTTTTATAGCATTTTTTGTGGGATTGAATACGTAAAAATCATAATTTTTGGAGGTTTTATGACAGTTTTTTATGACGTTTATCGTGCGGGTTCAATAATTATTTATTGTTATTCTATGGGTTGTTGCGCAATCGGTGATACTATATATGTGGGGTTTGTGTTTTGATTTAGATTTTTTTTTGCGTTATATGTCTCTATATGTGTTTTGGGGCTTTTGGGCATTTTTATTGATTTCTTCTTTATTTTTTATTGAATAATTTTTTTTCTAGCATGGGACATGAGCAAGCAATCATCTGTATTCGGACCCCAGCAATGCCATAACAATAGAGATGAGCGAGCACTAAAATGCTCGGGTGCTCGTTATTCGAGACGAACTTTTCCAGATGCTCGAGTGCTCGTCTCGAATAACGAGCCCCATTGAAGTCAATGGGAGACCCGAGCATTTTTCAAAGGGACCATGGTTCAGGAATAAAATGTGTTATTTAATTGAAAAAGAATGTCTTCTGATAAGTTAGCAGATGTATGCAAACATCTCCAATCTATTCTTCACTGTTCCGCGCGTATATTATCTCCCGACAAGTTAACAGATGTGAAGAACAGTGAAGAATAGAATAAAAACAGTGAACACAGGATCATTTAAGTGAAAAACGCAGTGAAAAACACAGTGAAGAATAGATTACAGATGTTCGGCACATCTGCTTACTTGTCGGGGTGATACGCTGTCCCGGGATCGCTCCTCTTCTTCCACTGAAGTCTCCCCGTGCTGGCCGATGTCTCCCCGTGCTGCCCGATGTCTCCCCCGTGCTGCCCGATGTCTCCCCCGTGCTGGCCGATGTCTCCCCCGTGCTGGCCGATGTCTCCCCCGTGCTGGCCGATGTCTCCCCCGTGCTGGCCGATGTCTCCCCCGTGCTGGCCGATGTCTCCCCCGTGCTGCCCGATGTCTCCCCCGTGCTGCCCGATGTCTGCCCCGTGCTGCCCGATGTCTCCCCGTGCTGCCCGATATCTCCCTCGTGCTGCCCGATGTCTCTCCCGTGCTGCCCGATGTCTCCCCGCTGCCCGATGTCTCCCCGTGCTGCTTGATGTCTCCCTGCTGCTTGATGTCTCCCTGCTGCCGTTCCGCGCGTATCTTCCGACAAGTAAGCAGATGTGCCGAACATCTGTAATCTATTCTTCACTGTGTTCTTCACTGTCTTTTTCACTTAAATGATCCTGTGTTCACTGTGTTCACTGTTTTTATTCTATTCTTCATTGTTCTTCACTGTGTTTTTTTAATTAAATGCTCGATCTCGAGCAGGGGAAATACTCGTCCGAGCAACAAGCCGTTTCGAGTACCTTAATAATCGAACGAGCATCAAGCTCGGACGAGTATACTCGCTCATCTCTACATAACAACGATCGGTGCCCCCCCCCCCCAAAACGGTTCAGGGGGGCTGATCGTGGGGGAGAGACCCCATAGAGGCATGTTAGATGCCGCGGTTGTGGTGACTGTAGACTTTAACGGGTTAAGCACCCGCAATCGGCACCCCGTGTTCGGCTCAGATCTTGATATATATCGGACCCTGATCGCTAAGTCGCGGGAGCACCCATGACATACATATACACATACAAAGGTTCCAACCACTCATTAAACATATGCTTCACAATAAAGTGTTATCACAGTGACGTTTCATAAAAATACATCAATTTGCAATGTATAAGTACATGACAATGGATCACAGTGTAATTACGTAGGTAATGATCTATGTTACATTATGGAGTGGGCTTAAATTAGATTTGTTTTATTATTCTTGTGGGCAAGACCATTCAATGGATACACTGTTCATATTGTTACTGGTTAAAGAAAATCTAATATCATACTATATAAAGCAGTATTAACGACTGACTCCCCTTTTCACCCTTATGCAGGATCTAGCCATGTGTTTGTTTTTATGGTGTCCTTTTTCTAAAAAATTTTATAAAATATGGTAATGAGCTTCAAAGGCTCACCAGAACCCCACAGGCTCCTGCTCCAAAAGCAATTTCATGCCCTTGAAGAACTTGCAGCACATTAGCAGGGGTATAGCAGACTTTTGCATGCATCCCCCCTTACAATATATATACATACATACAGTATATACACACCATGCACACACATACAGCATACACACAGCATATACACAGCATAAATACCCACATATAACCTATACACACACATATACATTCTGTCAGGCAGGATTCTTATCCCAAGGGAGTCAGAGGCTGCAGATATGATTTCTTGTAACCCAGTTGCTGTAGACCACAGTATATGACAGGGAGATGGGATGAGAGATTCCTAGTCCCGCTGTGCAGCTGGCCCTTCCCCTGAAAGTTATTTTTTTTTATCTGCCCGCTTAGCTGTGTACTGTGGAAGATGTGCACAGTTATATACATATTGTATATGCAACATGTATATAATGGTGCACATCATCCATTCTTTAGTGGGTCAGGTCAGATGGCCAGGCCCGCTGACACTGGGGGTCCTGTAGCAGATGCTATGGCTGACATCACTGTATATTTCGGAGACTGTTACAGGGGATATTATTCATAACTGGACCCTCTGCTCTATTATTATATATATTACATATAGTGTAATGGATTCAGTATATACTGATAGCAGCCACTGATATTCTGTGGTGAGATGTCAGTGTGTACTGAAGCCATTGGGTCATTAACATATCAAAAGGCTTTGAACAGTAAGAAGCCGCCATGAACCAGGTGTGAGATTCCCTGCACACACTGGGGTCTATCCTAAGAGGGTCTTAGGGTGGAGTTATAGGTGGTGGGAAGGGATTACACACAAGGATATTTAAGCATGGTAAAAACAGAAATCAGTCTCTTTTGTCTCTTGCTCCTGACCCCCCCCCCCCCCGGACGTACAGCACTTAACAAAGGTACAGGTCATATATTGTGTGTGCTTTCTGTGTATGTATATAACTTTATAAGAGTAATTATAACATAGTACTTATTATAATATAGTAGACTTTATACGTGTACCTATAGATATTCCAGGTGTTATGTGTTTTACCATATATATACATAGCTAAGTGTTTACAGTGAGTGTGTATATATTAGTGTAACTACATGTATAACCTATAGCCGTATCCCATTCACACGTGGATCTGTGCCCTGCATGTGTATTGGAGTAGATATATAGATGCTATTGTGCATGAGTCTCTATATGTATATGTACATGTATATGGTCAGGTACTGGATGTAACTCCTGCTTCAGGGTACATCCAGGAGTTTCTGTAGTGTTAACTATATATTGTATATACATACACATTACTGTGTCCGGGAGAGGTCAGGAGAAGAAGGTTTGTCTCTATGTATTTTGTATTGTATTTTATGTAGTTACTTTGTCACATGTATGTTGTTAGTAAAGTCTTTTTGTATATAAGTATCTGCGAGGGTTGTATGTTATTCCTGTGATATATGAAGGACTGGAGTAGGTGCTTATGGTAAATAGCACAGACTAAGGGGCTGGACAGAACCACTGGAGCCTAGAGGAACTGAACAGAAACCCAATCCCCCAACCCCCCTTTATCAATGGCGAGCCAGGCCCAAATGTCATGATCCATCTATATTAGGATATAGTGGTGAAATTGTTGTTATACTGTGAACTTAGGTTACTAGACTGGGTAGGTTCGGACAGGTAGCACAGTATCATCTGAGGCCTAGTATGAGTGTGATTATTGGCAGCGAATCTATATAAGTTCAGTTCTTAGGATTCTGGTTGGTTTCTCTTATCAGACCCTTGTGAGGTGACCCTGGTGTGAGGGTCTTTGCTTTGTATAGTCCTTAGTACAGGAGTAACACAGATCGCAGGGATACAATGACTGGCAAAGTGGAACATGTGACTTTTGAAAAGTTGAGTAAATGTAGTTCGTTTAACCCAGTGTTATCTAAGAAAGAGGAATCTATTGATCTGCTATGGGAATCCCTGTTAGAGCAGGCGAATTCCTATGATAAGTTGCATATTGCTAAGCGCAGTGTACTGAACCAGACATCTAAGAGGCTCCATATGATGGCCAAGCTTGTGTGTGTATTTGAAGAGGCCATTAGTAAGATGGAGAAGATAGATGGAGACAAAGGATCAAAGGTTCCTGAAGATTTGCATTGCAATTGTTGTAAGGAAGGGGTTAAACGGCTGAACAGCTTAGAGACACAATTGGAACAGCAAATTGATGCTATAAAAGATAGGGATAGCTGGATACACAGGCTGCAGTCTCGGGTAGCTGAGAAGGAGAAGTATTATGCAGATGTGGATAAGGTGTTTATACAGTTATACATGGAAATAACCGAATATAAGCAAAAAGCAGCAACTACTGAGGTGATTATTGAGAACTTGAAATGTGAAATAGCAAAAAGGGATGAGATCATCTGTAGCAGGCAGACGTCCATCAAAGAGTCTTTGCCCACGAAAGTTTGTGTTTCGAGTGCAAACAGGGGGAGAGATGAGACTGAACCTGCGGCTGCTACAGATCACTCTACATCCCTGCTTGTTACTAGGCCTGGACTACTGGGCAGTGTAGTAGATGGAGGGACAAGCATTACTGGTGGGATAGATGGAGGATTAGAGGGCGACTCTGAGACGTCAGTGATCAGCCATAACCTGCATGTGTGTAACAGTAATGTACAGGAAGCACAATCTTCCCATAAGATGGAGAGGATGCAATATCTGTTGAATATATGTAAATATATCCCAAGCTATGATGAAAATTTAGATCCGTTCACTTCCTGTGACACGTTTGAAGGTTATTGTAAGAAATTTTCTGTTCCAATGGAACATCGCATGGAGCTGTTCAAGCTATGGCTACCAGCACATCTTTATCAAAGATATGAGGCCATAGGGAAAGCAGCCCCCAGTAACGGCCAATTTCATGATGAGGGAGACAGACTTTCCATCCTCATGAAATTGGTAACAGGGCATTTGGATGTCACCCCAGACATACTGGTTAACTTCAGACCAACCATCTATGATGAGCCCTTGTCTCTGTGTGGGAGGTTTGAAGTTATGTATAGAAAGGTGACTAAGAATCATAGTCCAGGAACCCCACAAGGCATGATCCGCATGTTTGTGGAGAAGTTTCCATATCTTGACACCACAATTAGATTGAATGCAGCAAAAGAAGCTTCACTCATGGAGGCTGCCCTGGTAATAGAGCAGGTCAGACAGGATCTACTCAAAGATAGAAGGTCTATAAAGATCAGGAAACAGATAGCAATTCACCCCAGACTGCAAGGAACCCATGTACAAAAGAAAGCATCTCCCAGCCAAATACTGAGGAAGTGGGGGAGTGTTAGGTGTTTTCACTGTTTACAGTATGGACATATAAAGAGGTTCTGTCCACAAAGGGTTAACTTGTATGAACGGGGGATGGTCTCACAAAATGAGGGGCACAAATGTGTGGCTTCACATGGAGCAGGAGCACACAACTGTACAACAGACAGCCCTACTGGGAATCTGCTGCAATAGGCTTAAAGTTGGGGATCCATAATATACTTGGCCAAAATTAGTAAAATCTTGGATTCCCCATATAATGGCCAGGATGTGTATTGTAAACCTCATTAGCTCTCATTGCTTGGTGATGAGATTCTATCACCTAGAGGGGGGAGGGAGGAGGTTTACTGTCCCTGAACCTGTGTAAATAGTCTGTTTGTAACAAGTGTTAATGAGGTCCAGTCCTTTTGTTTTCAACAGCTCAGAGGAGCAGAAGTGCAAGGGAAGTGTATTATTCAGTCATTTATGGCTCAATCCTGGAGTCAGGCCTCTGCCTGTAAAGACAAAGGTGTTAATCGTAAATAACAAATTTGGTCTTTTCTTTATGTTTGCATATTTGTTTTGGCAATATGATGGTTCTTAAGCTAATGTTGCACACAGAACTCTCTGCTCTCAGTGATTGGATATTCACCTGGTAACATGTTGGACAGTTACAAAATAATATCCACTAAGATTGGTTGTATAATCTCTCTAATTTCTGGCACCTCAGTAATTAAAATTCGGGTAAAGGGGTGATTACCTGCCCCTGTCTAAGTGCAATAGGTCTCAGGAAAGAAAGTGGTCAACTATCTCTAGGACCTATGGAGCGTACAGTGTAATCCGCCAGCAAAGTCCGCGGCGCAGCCAATAGTCCGTGGGGCATAGCTCTCGCTATTGGGGATTCTGCAGGGAGTGGGTAAAACCACGGTGAACTGCAGAGGCGCATTATGGTACAATGACTGTTCAGTCGGACGCGGGTCTTTTAAGCTGCCGGTCAAAGGGGAAGCACCATAGGAGTGACATTCCCAGCCTTGGTTTATGCCGTGTCATCTGAAGGTGCCAGGTATACAGTATATAAAGCTTGCTTTTTGCTAACCAATGTCTTAGTGGTATATCTGAGGTAAAGGCTCTGTCCACAGGGGGAGAACATAATGTCTCCTGATTGATGAGGTGAGAATAAACCATGGTGGATGTACATAGAATACATGTATTGCAGGTTGTGTTCTGTATCATGTGGCAGTCACTGAGGATTCCTCCTCTATGCAGTGTACTCTTCCATTGATCATTCCAGGTGGGAACACACAGAGAAGCAGTGAGTGTCTGTCTACTGAAGGAAGTGCAACTAGCCAATCCCTCTTCTACAAAGATGGCTTGAAAGCTGGAACCATTCATCCAAAGACCGGGCCAAAGATGCAAATGAACTTGTGATGTGCACTCAAGACCATATGGACTGTGACCTCTAGATGAAATATAATCTTAATGTCTTTCTGTTTTTATTTTACACCCATACATGAAAGGGTGATTTTTGGTTGTATTTGTCTTTATTTTGTACTGAGTTTGTTTTATTTTATGTCAAACATCATCACATAGAAGAGCAGACTCCAGCATAGTGTGTCAGGCTTCTGACATCAGGGGGAGATGTTACAGGGGATATTATTCATAACTGGACCCTCTGCTCTATTATTATATATATTACATATAGTGTAAATGGATTCAGTATATACTGATAGCAGTCACTGAGACTCTGTGGTGAGATGTCAGTGTGTACTGAAGCCATTGGGTCATTAACATATCAAAAGGCTTTGAACAGTAAGAAGCCGCCATGAACCAGGTGTGAGATTCCCTGCACACACTGGGGTCTATCCTAAGAGGGTCTTAGGGTGGAGTTATAGGTGGTGGGAAGGGATTACACACAAGGATATTTAAGCATGGTAAAAACAGAAATCAGTCTCTTTTGTCTCTTGCTCCTGACCCCCCCCCCCCCGGACGTACAGCACTTAACAAAGGTACAGGTCATATATTGTGTGTGCTTTCTGTGTATGTATATAACTTTATAAGAGTAATTATAACATAGTACTTATTATAATATAGTAGACTTTATACGTGTACCTATAGATATTCCAGGTGTTATGTGTTTTACCATATATATACATAGCTAAGTGTTTACAGTGAGTGTGTATATATTAGTGTAACTACATGTATAACCTATAGCCGTATCCCATTCACACGTGGATCTGTGCCCTGCATGTGTATTGGAGTAGATATATAGATGCTATTGTGCATGAGTCTCTATATGTATATGTACATGTATATGGTCAGGTACTGGATGTAACTCCTGCTTCAGGGTACATCCAGGAGTTTCTGTAGTGTTAACTATATATTGTATATACATACACATTACTGTGTCCGGGAGAGGTCAGGAGAAGAAGGTTTGTCTCTATGTATTTTGTATTGTATTTTATGTAGTTACTTTGTCACATGTATGTTGTTAGTAAAGTCTTTTTGTATATAAGTATCTGCGAGGGTTGTATGTTATTCCTGTGATATATGAAGGACTGGAGTAGGTGCTTATGGTAAATAGCACAGACTAAGGGGCTGGACAGAACCACTGGAGCCTAGAGGAACTGAACAGAAACCCAATCCCCCAACCCCCCTTTATCAGAGACTAACCCGCACCTTGAATCAATTGCCTGGTTTGGCAGATATACTGATGATTTGGTGTGGGTTTGGAGGGATTCTAAAAACAGATTTACAGATTTTGTAGAATATTTAAATAACAATCTAAAATTTACCTCAGAATTTGGAGGTGAAGCCATTAATTCCTTGGATATCACTCTCATGGGCACAGGGGATAAAGTCACAGTGAAAACATTTAGAAAAAAAGTCTCTGGGAACACTACCCTTCTAGCCACCTCATGCCATCCTAAGTACGTGATTAGAAACATCTCTTATGGGGAAATGACAAGACATCGCCGTAACTGCACATCAGATTATGATTTCATGCAAGAAAGACAGAATTTAAGTCAACGGTTAAAATCTCGACGTTATAAAAATAAAGACATAGCTATAGCGACTAAGAAAATTAATAACATCACGCAGAAAACACTACTAGACATGAGAAACCAGAAAGTTACTAATAACAGGGATAAACAGATGGTGCCATTTGTTACATCATATAGTAACCAGTATTCCCAAATAACTGACATAGTTAAAAAATGTATTCCCATGCTTGTCCAGGATCCAATTTTACGACAAATTATATCCCCCGGAATTAAATATATTGCCAAACGAGCTCCTACCTTGGGTAACAGTCTTTCCCCAAGCCTTTTTCTTAGCGAAGAAAGTAAAAAACCAACTTGGCTAATGTATAGAGGCAATTACAGATGTGGACACAAACAGTGTAAAGTTTGCGATTACATCAAAACAGGGGATACCGTTACATCTATGAATACAGGTGTTTGTTATAACATAAAATCTTACATCAATTGTAACACTTCCAATGTTATATATGTAGCCTCCTGTTTAAAATGCAACAAACAATATGTAGGACACACAGTGGGTCCATTGAAAATCAGAATACGTAGACACTTATCCGATATAAGTAACAACTCTGTGAACATTTCCTCCATTTCCAAGCATTTCAGAGATTACCACAAAAAACATACAGATGGTTTTTCTTGGACTGGCAACGAGAGAGTATACCAGCCCATCAGACGGAGAGATATGAAACGCAAGCTGCTTAACCGCAAAACTTTTTGGATGTTTACTTTAGCTAGTCGGCAACCAGAGGGTCTCAATAAAAGATCCGACATTATATTAAGTATATATAATAAAAATGCGGCAGCAGCTTGCACACATCTTCCTCTCATGAATATGACATTAGAACAAGAACTTATGTCATTGCATCATACTTTGCGCGTTTTTCATTGTTTACTATGGTGACTTACCTCTTGTTTTTCTTTGTTTAGTTTTGTTTATGTAATACATATATCCTCTTGATTCTGATAGAGCAGACACATTGCTCGTCATACATTGACTTGAGTCTTCTTCCATCCATGTGATGTTTATAAGATTATAATATTTTTACTACCGGATTTCTTCATCTCACGGCTCAAGGTGAGGAGGGCTGACACCGCGGATCACATGATCTAATGACTGACATACTCTGCATTAGCTCCGTGTGTGTCACCCCTCCCACACTGATCACCTGACCCGTGATGTCATGAAGCGGTAGTTTTAAAAGTATCATGTTCAATTGTATATATCAGATCATGACTAAGGTAGCTTCTGCCGAAACGCGTTGAACTATGCTGCAGCTACATGTGTCCGCATGACTTTTAATCTTAATAAAGGAAGATTTATTTGATATTTGACCGTCTCTGTGTATGGTACAGAGTGCTGGATTCCGAACTTGTTTTTCCTGCCATCACTGTAGCAAAGTGGATTCTATCAGTGACCTTGCCTTATAAAGTATGAATCAAATGGTAGAATTTCTTTAGTTAATGTTTTTCTATCACTTTATAATATATAAATTGATACTTAAGTACTGTGTATGATAGGTTATGCACTTTACATGCAAGTGAACACTTACATTTATATCTGATCATGTGAACATCTAAAGGAGAATGCACATATACCATCAGATGGAACATACCATACCATCTATCAATCTATCTGTCTATCTATCAATATATATTTATATAGTTGTCAGTTCATATTTTTAGAATCCAGTGTTTGGAAAAAATCACACCCTGGCAACAATGCAAAAATACATGCATAAAATAAAAGGTAGCTGTTTTCATTAAGCTGTAAGACTAACATATTTCATTCATTCAATCCTAAATAAATATTTGCTTGGCGTATGCTAAGTATGACACCATATTTAAAATATCATTTACAAAATTTTGAACGTTTGCCAAAATATTTTACATTTACTTGGCTGAATTTGCAATAGTTTGCAGTAAACATTCATGTTGGCATCAGATGTAACACAAGATTATAAATCATATTCCCCAAAGAAAAATTATGTTTTAAAAGCATAACAGAAAGGCTGGAATAGTAAAGGCAGCAGCAGCAAGCATTCTGTTCTAAAGGGATTTGCAATACATTTAGAAAGAGTTGACACATATGCTTGTAAAGACAAAATATAAGTTTGTTGGCTTGCTGAAAATTTGTTCCTAACAGTCTGCGTTTATGGCAGATATAATGCATCACTTCATGAAACGGGTGTCTAGGGAGTCCTTAAACATATGTAACTATTAATTAGATCACATGACTGCTCGCTGGTAAACAGAAACAATAAAACCCAAACCTCTACAAGGTTGAAAAAGAAGTAAAGAAAAATAATACTTGAAGAAAAAATGTGGTCACTCTCTTAAAATAAAATTTTAACCTATTGGAATAATAAAAATATGGGAGGATTATCTACTAAAAGGGACAAAAATGGTGTTGAAACCATTCATAAGAAGTGCTTTTGAAATGTGAAGTAAAATTAAACTGGTAGAACGGCTTTAGAGGGGTTTCCCACAAATCAAGCATAGGGCCTAACTTACTGTACGTGGGGGTCTCTGTGATATGTATAGACATACAAACATGCACACAGTGTATCCTCTCTAAAAGACTGCCTGTGTCAGAGGACCCCTTTCCTGTACAAAAGACAGTTTTTTTTATTCAATCACCAATTTTTATTATACTCTATGGAAGCTGCCTCTTATCTACAGACCTCTTTTTTCCTGTACAAAAAGATCTGCCTAAAGAAACTGATAGAGTCTGAGATATGGGTTTATTTGTGCATTCAAACTTTCAAAGACAAACAGCCCTGCTACATACCATTCCTAGTATGTAATTGGATGTCCAGAAGCATGTGATCAGCTTAGGACATCACTGCATGTCCCAGAGCTTTTTACATGCTGAAGCGACTGATATTCTCCTGCACCCTGCAGCTACTCATCATGGGAGTGCATGTGCTAGTGCCCCTCCTAACAACATCCACCCACCCTCCTCTTTTCTCCTCCCTCTAACTATGGATTCTCCTGGCAACTAACGAAACAAGCAAATACATCCAGAGTGCCTAGGTAACTGCTAGCTGGTAGTCGACAAAAGGCTGCAGATAGATAATGGGGATTATTTACTAAGGGTCCGCAGTTTGCATTTTTGTCGGACTTCCTGAGCGGGGAAGCGATACATGCAAGATATCAGAACAATAGTGCGCCAGAGTGCATGATTGTCGGAACAATGCACTTTGGATGAACTCCTTGGCCGGGTAAGAAAATGTGCCCCAATGAGTGTACATTAGATAATTGCTTATAATGGCTTAGTGCAGAGCCATGCAAAAGTTTTTTATACTTTACAGTTGTACTTTGGATACATTAGTACTGCAATATATCATACAAGTGATTGAAGTATGTTCAAGAATTCTAGTGGGACTAATAAAACATAAAAAAAAAGGTTTTAAAAAAGTACAATTTACTGTCCAATGTAACATAAACAAATAAGGTATCATCATAAACAAAAAATTACCACTTTATTAAAACAAAATATTAACCCCTTAACGAACAGGCCCTTTTTCGTTTTTGCGTTTTAATTTTTTTACTCCTCACCTTCAAAAATCTATAACTTTTTTATTTTTCCATATAAAGAGCTGTATGAGGCCTTGTTTTCTGCATAACAAATTACTATTCATAGTGATGGTATGGGACATGTATTGGCAGGCAGGAAAAAAATTCCATATGCAATGAAATAGGTGAAAAAATGCATTTGTGCCATTTTCTTTTGGACTTGGTTTTTACAGCTTTCACTGTGCACCCAAAATGGTATGTCTACTTTATTCTTTGGGTTGGTACGATCAAGGGGATACCAAATTTATAAAGGTTTAATAATGTTTTCATACATTTACAAAAATTAACCACTTAACGCTCTGCGCCGTAGCTCTACGGCGCAGAGGTGTAAGGGATGTATGAAGAGGGCTCACGGGCTGAGTCCTCTTCATACAGAGGTGGGGGTTTTTGCATTTTGCACAAAACCCCCACCGCTAATAACCGCGGTCGGTGCTTGCACCGATCGCGGCTATTAACCCCCTAAACGCCGCCGGCAAAGTCGCCGGCGGCGTTTAAAAGACGGCGGCGCGCGGGCGCCGCTATCTTTTTTTCGATCGCCACGCCCCCGAACGTCATCGGGGGGCTGCGATCGGTTGCCATGGTAGCCTCGTGTCTTCTTTTGACACGAGGCTATCTGGCAGCTGCAGATTCGTTACAATGAGCCAGTGGCTCATTGTAATGAATGTGCTGCAAAAATGCCATATATTGCAATACAGAAGTATTGCAGTATATGGTAGCAGCGATCTGACCATCTAGGGTTAATGTACCCTAGATGGTCTAAAAGATAGTGAAAAAAAAAAGAAAAAAAAAAGTTTAAAAAATAAAAAAAATTAATAAAATATTAAAAGTTCAAATCACCCCCCTTTCCCTAGAACGGATATAAAACATAACAAACAGTAAAAATCACAAACATATTAGGGATCGCCGCGTCCCAAAATGCCCGATCTATCAAAATATAAAAACGGTTACGGCCGGCGGTAACCTCCGAGGCGGGAAATGGCGCCCAAATGTCCGAAATGCGACTTTTACACCTTTTTACATAACATAAAAAATGAAATAAAAAATGATCAAAATGTTGCACAGACCTCAAAATGGTAGCAATGAAAACGTCGCCTCATTTCGCAAAAAATGACACCTCACACATTTCCGTGCGCCAAAGTATGAAAAAGTTATTCGCGTCAGAAGATGGCAAAAATTTTTTTTTCTTTTTTGTACACATTCGTTTAATTTTTGAAAATGTATTAAAACACAATAAAACCTATATAAATTTGGTATCACCGCGATCGCACCGAACCAAAGAATAAAGTAGGCGTGTTATTTGGAGCGAAGAGTGAAAGTCGTAAAAACTGAGCCCACAAGAACGTGACGCACGTGTGTTTTTTTTTCAATTTTTCCACATTTGGAATTTTTTTTCAGCTTCGCGGTACACGGCATGTTAAAATAAATAACATTACGGGAAAGTAAAATTTGTTACGCACAAAATAAGCCCTCACACAGGTCTGTACACTGAAAAATGAAAAAGTTATGGATTTTTGAAGTTGGAGAGCGAGAAATGAGGCGAAAAACCCTCCGTCCTTAAGGGGTTAAAGAAAAATTTCATTTTGCCATATTCTAACACTGATAACTTTTCCATACTTCGATGTACATAGCATTTTTTGCGACTTTTGATGACATTTTCAATGTTACCATTTTGAGGACTGTATGACCTTTTGATCACATTTTATAGAATTTTTTATATTTTGCAAAATGGCAAAAAAGTACTGTGGGTACTATTTTAGCTACCGTTACAGGGTTAGGGAAAGAGGAGTGATTTACATTTTTTGTATTTATTTTTACTTTTTAATTTTTTTTTTACTATTTTTCAGACCCCCTGGGGTATTTTAACCCTAGGTTGTCTGATTAATTCTACCATGTACTGCCATTCCACAGTATGGCAGCATATGGAGATTTTGCACATCATCTATTACGATGTGCAAATCGCACATTGTAATAGATATCCCAAATCAGACAGCCTTGGGTCTTTGTATGACCCGACACTGTCATGGTAACAGATCGTCGCTCCACAATGATGTCACGAGGAGCGACTATCTAAGCCAATATGGTGGCGCAACTTGCAATGTGCAGCAAACACTTACCATGTATGGAGAGGGTTCAGCCCATGATCCCTCTCCAAACATCCACAGCCGTCACATGTTAAGGGGTTAATTATTCTATATGATAAACAATGCAACAGAAAATAAAATGTCCAATCTCTTCTGTTCTAATTCCCCTTTATATGATAAATATCCCACAAAAAGTTTACAGCTCTGTACATCAAAGTATAGAGGAATTATGCCAATTCTTTGAAAGATTTAATTTTTTGTGTGGCATCTAAACATACCAGAACTATGTAGATTTGGAATCACTATAAATACACTTATGCCAAGAATATAGTTGAATATGATTTGGATTGCAATATGATTTGGATATGATTTGGATGATTTTGAGTCCAAAAAATCAATGTTCATAAGAAAATAGTGCCACCGCACTATTTGCATTTAGAATTTTGTTCCAGCTGTATGTTATATTGTACTGGATTTCAAATGGCACCACTATGAAGTACAATTTGTCCCATGGAAAAGCTAAAAAAGTTATGGGTTTTGGTATGCATGGAGTAAAAAAAAGAAAGTCACTATATTTTACATCACAAAAGTACTAAACATACTTCTAACATTGCCTCTTTTATGTTTTTTCCCACCCATTTGCTTATAAAAATTAGCCATATAAAGAGTAACTTTTTGCATGAGTCTCTTTTAGAGGCTGGCTCAGCAGGGGTAAGCTGTAAGTACCGAGCAGCAGCTCAGGGTGAGCTGGTGCTGGTACTTACTTTCGTTAGTGTTATAAACCGCGGTATCGCGGTTTTAACACTTTTTAAACTTTAGAGCAGAAGAAGCCCCTTCTTTAGAGCAGAAGGGGCTTCGGCGCTGCGCAAAGTAAGTACTAACGAAAGTAAGTACCGGCACCAGCTCACCCTGAGCTGGTGCTCGGTACTTACAGCTTACCCCTGCCATTCTAAGTGGTAGGTTTCCTTTAAAAAAAATTAAAAGAATTCCATACATCCAAATCACTGCTTTTTCCTCCATTTTGACAACAATAAAAATTTAAATAAAAAGTAATCACAAGGCCTTGCAACTCTCATAGAAGTATTTATAAAAATGTCAGTTCATCTCACCAAAAATGATAACTACAAGATGACATTTTTTAAAATGTAACATAACAAATCAATATAAATTTGTTCTTGGTGTGATTCTGACCTACAGAATAAAGTGGGTGCACAACCATAAAATTAAGCAAAAACCGAGCTTAGCTTTAACCCCTTAAGGAAACCTACCACTTGAAGTGGTAGGTGTAAGATGGAAATACCGAACACCAGCTCAGGGTGAGCTGGTGCCGAAGCATTTCCAATGTAGGCCCGTGCACGGCTGCGCGCATGGTGCACCGAGCGTGTACCACCACACGCCCAAGCAGCTTCGGCTATAAAGACTAAAAAGTGTTTAAACCATGATACAGCGGTTTAGGAAAGTAAGAACCGGCACCAGCTCACCCTGAGCTGGTGCTCGGTATATGCATCTTACACCTACCACGTCAAGTGGTAGGTTTCCTTTAAGGATGCAGGGTTTTTTTCGCTCCGTTCTCTCCACCTTCAAAAATCCATAACCTGTTTTATTTTTCTGTGTACAGAGCTGTGTGAGGGCTTATTTTGTGCATAAAAGATTTTACTTCTCTGTCGTATTATTTATTATTCCATGCCGTGTACTGGAAAACTGGAAAAAAAACGTGTTCGCGCCACGTTCTTGTGGGCTCAGTTTTTACAACTTTCACTGTGTGCTCCAAATAACACCTCTGCTTTATTCGGTACGATCTCGGTGATACCAAATTTATTTAGGTTTTATTGCGTTTTACACATTTTCAAAAGTTAAACGATTGTGTATGAAAAAGAAAAAATTATTTTTGCCATCTTCTGAAGCTAATAACTTTTTCATATTTTGGTGAACGGAGCTGTGTTAGATGTTATTTTTTGCGAAATGAGCCGACGTTTTCATTGCTACTATTTTGAAGTCTATGCAACATTTTGATCACTTTTATTCAATTTTTTTATGTGATGTAAAATGGTGTAAAAGTCGTGTTTCAGACATTTGGGTGCTATTTTCCAGCAATAACCGTTTTTATATTTTGATAGATCGGGCATTTTGGGACTTGGTGATACCTATTGTGTCTGTGGTTTTTACTGTTATGTTTTATATCAGTTCTAGGGAAAAGGAGGGTGATTTGAACTTTTAGGTTTTTTACTTTTTTTAATTAATTAATTTTTTAAAACTTTTTTTTCACTATTTTTTAGATCCTCTAGGGTACATTAACCCTAGATGGTCTGATTGTTACTACCATCTACTGCAATACTACTGTAGATATAACCTGATAAGAACCTGAAAATGTTCCTAATTACTGTTTACAGACAGTCTCTGGATAGTCTAATCACCAGAAAGATTTAATCATTATTTATTTATATCTTTGTATTGAGGTCTCAATATTTTCATATACACTGCTCACTGTAGGAGCAGACGTGATAGCGCCAAAACGTGTTGATCTCAGGCGCTTTAATGTTATCCATGTGTTTGCACTTGTCATGTTGAATAAAGGATTTATTGCATCACAATAAGTATCAGCGTGGATTTCAGCGTGCCGCTGCCCCTTACGTTTTTCAACACTTTGGATTTTGGAGTCAAGGTTATGGCAGCGCGCACCACCACAAGGACTGATTGGAGGGGGACAAACCACGGGTGACCAGGTGAGCGATTAGTTTTTTTGGCACTACAGGCGATTGTCCTGTCACTGTTCTTGTTCACCTTGTACACATCTGACTTCAACCACAGTTCTAACATTTGTCATCTATAAAAATTCTCAGATGACTCGGGGGTTGCAGCGTGCATCCATGAAAACAATGACACACAATACAGACACGCTATTAAATACTTTGCTGAGTGGAGTGATGGAAATGCTAAATGTAAAAATAGCAAATAAATGCTAATGAATCCAAGGAAAAAGTGAAGCGAGGTGCACCCAGTGATCCTTAAAGGAAACCTACCACTTACAAGTGGTAGGTTCAGACACATATACATGGCACCAGCTCAGGGTGAGCTGGTGCCAGATCATATTTTTGTTAGGGGAACAAAGCCCCTATCTGCGTTTTATAAGTTATATTAACTTATAACTCAGCGCACCGCACTTGGGCACGGCGCACCATGCGCGTGCCCGTGCGTGCGCCGGATTCTAACGTGCTGGAGAGGCGGTGACGTCACCAATCTCCCCGGCACACGCGCGCCTGCGCAATTTAGCACGGGGAAACAGGCTGTGCTAAGTTGCGCAGGCGCGCGTGTGCCGGAGAGCTCGGTGACGTCACCGGCTCTCCAGCACTTTAGAATCCGGCGCACGCACGGACGCACAGTGCGCCGTGCCCAAGTGCGGTGCGCCGAGTTATAAGTTAATATAACTTATAAAACGGCGATAGGGGCTTTGTTCCCCTAACAAAAATATGCTCTGGCACCAGCTCTGGCACCAGCACACTTTTAAGTGGTAGGTTTCCTTTAAAGACCAGGCCATTGAATGTGTTAAAACCTACAAATACCTTGGAGTTGCTGGACCATTAATTGTGAAAGGTGCATGGTAAGGCCATGTTCTGCCTGTTCTTTTTGAGGAACATAAGATCATTTAACATCTGCAGCAAAATGTTAAAAATGTTCTATGTCACTGTGATTGCCAGCATGATTTTCTGTGCCGTTATATGCTATTGTATCATATATCATCTCTGTACCTGAGGGGTTACAGTTAGAGATGAGCGAACATACTCGTCCGAGCTTGATGCTCGTTCGAGCATTAGCGTACTCGAAACTGCTCGTTGCTCGGACGAATACTTCGCCCGCTCGAGAAAATGGCAGCTCCCGCCGTTTTGCTTTTTGGCGGCCAGAAACAGAGCCAATCACAAGCCAGGAGACTCTGCACTCCACCCAGCTTGACGTGGTACCCTTACACGTCGATAGCAGTGGTTGGCTGGCCAGATCAGGTGACCCTGGGATAGACTAGCCGCTGCCCGCGCTGCTCGGATCATTCTGTGTCTGGATGCCGCTAGGGAGAGAGCTGCTGCTGGTCAGGGAAAGCGTTAGGGTGTTCTATTAGAATAGTGTTAGGCAGGAGTGATTCAACAAGAACCCAACAGCCCTTCTTAGGGCTACAATAACGTTATACTTTTTTTTTTTTTGTTTGCTTGTGGCTGGGCTTGCTGGCACTAGTAGTGCAGCTAGTACCATATTGTGAGGAATTTGCAGGGGGACTTGCTACCGTTGTGTTTAGCTCTTAGTGACACATATATCCACCTCAAACACCAAAGTGGGAAAATTTGTTAGGGGTTTGATTTCAATTAGGCACAGTCTGCCAGTTTCTTTTTATTTTACGTTTATTTTTTCATAACTCAGCGTCATCTCATCAGTGTGCTTTCATACTTGGCTAGAAAATAGCCAAAGGAGAATCCAAACGGCTTACTTACGCCTACAATAGCGTTATATATATTTTATTTCTGGTTGATCTGCTGGTGGCTGTCCTTGCTGCAGTGCATATACTAGCCAATTGTGAGGAATTTGGAGTGAGACTTGCGACCGCTGTGTTTAGCGCTTAGTGACGCACATATCCATCGCAAAGACCGCAGTGGGAAAATTTATTAGGGGTTGGATTTCAATTAGGCACAGTCTGCCATTTCCTTTTTATTTTACGTTTATTTTTTCATAACTCAGCGTCATCTCATCAGTGTGCTTTCATACTTGGCTAGAAAATAGCCAAAGGAGAATCCAAACGGCTTACTTACGCCTACAATAGCGTTATATATATTTTATTTCTGGTTGATCTGCTGGTGGCTGTCCTTGCTGCAGTGCATATACTAGCCAATTGTGAGGAATTTGGAGTGAGACTTGCGACCGCTGTGTTTAGTGCTTAGTGACGCACATATCCATCGCAAAGACCGAAGTGGGAAAATTTATTAGGGGTTGGATTTCAATTAGGCACAGTCTGCCATTTTCTTTTTATTTTACGTTTATTTTTTCATAACTCAGCGTCATCTCATCAGTGTGCTTTCATACTTGGCTAGAAAATAGCCAAAGGAGAATCCAAACGGCTTACTTACGCCTACAATAGCGTTATATATATTTTATTTCTGGTTGATCTGCTGGTGGCTGTCCTTGCTGCAGTGCATATACTAGCCAATTGTGAGGAATTTGGAGTGAGACTTGCGACCGCTGTGTTTAGCGCTTAGTGACGCACATATCCATCGCAAAGACCGAAGTGGGAAAATTTATTAGGGGTTGGATTTCAATTAGGCACAGTCTGCCATTTCCTTTTTATTTTACGTTTATTTTTTCATAACTCAGCGTCATCTCATCAGTGTGCTTTCATACTTGGCTAGAAAATAGCCAAAGGAGAATCCAAACGGCTTACTTACGCCTACAATAGCGTTATATATATATATATTTTATTTCTGGTTGATCTGCTGGTGGCTGTCCTTGCTGCAGTGCATATACTAGCCAATTGTGAGGAATTTGGAGTGAGACTTGCGACCGCTGTGTTTAGCGCTTAGTGACGCACATATCCATCGCAAAGACCGAAGTGGGAAAATTTATTAGGGGTTGGATTTCAATTAGGCACAGTCTGCCATTTCCTTTTTATTTTACGTTTATTTTTTCATAACTCAGCGTCATCTCATCAGTGTGCTTTCATACTTGGCTAGAAAATAGCCAAAGGAGAATCCAAACGGCTTACTTACGCCTACAATAGCGTTATATATATATATTTTATTTCTGGTTGATCTGCTGGTGGCTGTCCTTGCTGCAGTGCATATACTAGCCAATTGTGAGGAATTTGGAGTGAGACTTGCGACCGCTGTGTTTAGCGCTTAGTGACGCACATATCCATCGCAAAGACCGAAGTGGGAAAATTTATTAGGGGTTGGATTTCAATTAGGCACAGTCTGCCATTTCCTTTTTATTTTACGTTTATTTTTTCATAACTCAGCGTCATCTCATCAGTGTGCTTTCATACTTGGCTAGAAAATAGCCAAAGGAGAATCCAAACGGCTTACTTACGCCTACAATAGCGTTATATATATTTTATTTCTGGTTGATCTGCTGGTGGCTGTCCTTGCTGCAGTGCATATACTAGCCAATTGTGAGGAATTTGGAGTGAGACTTGCGACCGCTGTGGCTAGAAAATAGCCATAGCAATAGGATAGCATTGTTTGGTTTTAAAAACTAAAAAACAAAAAAAAAAAACTAAAAAACACAAAAAAACACAAAAAAAATATAACTTTCATTTTCAAAATGTTTAACCCGAGGGCTAGGGGTAGAGGACGAGGACGAGGGCGTGGACGTGGGCGTCCATCTACTGCAGGGGTCAGAGGCCGTGGTCCTGGGTGGGGTGAGACACCACCTGCTGATGAGGGAGCAGGGGAACGCCGCAGAGCTACACTCCCTAGGTTCATCATGTCTCAAGTTACTGGGACTCGTGGTAGAGCACTGTTGAGGCCAGAACAGTGCGAACAGGTGATGTCGTGGATTGCCGACAATGCTTCGAGCAATTTGTCCACCAGTCAGTCTTCCACGCAGTCCACCCATGTCACCGAAATCGGCACTCCTCCAGCTCCTGCACCTCAGCCTCCTCCCCCCCAGTCTGCCCCCACCCAGGAAAATTTGGCATTTGAACCGGCATACTCTGAGGAACTGTTTTCTGGACCCTTCCCACAGTCACAAACCACTTGTCCGGTTGCTGCTGAGCAATTTTCCGATGCCCAGGTTTTCCACCAGTCACAGTCTGTGGGTGATGATGACCTTCTTGACGTAGTGGAAGAAGTGTGTAAAGAGGTGTCGGACGATGAGGAGACACGGTTGTCAGACAGTGGTGAAGTTGTTGTCAGGGCAGGAAGTCCGAGGGGGGAGCAGACTGAGGGATCGGAGGATGATGAGGTGACAGACCCAAGCTGGGTTGAGAGGCCGGGTGAACACAGTGCTTCTGAGACAGAGGAGAGTCCTATAGCAGAACAGGTTGGAAGAGGCAGTGGTGGGGCCAGACGGAGAGGCAGGGCCAGAGCAGGTGCATCAGTGCCAAATGTGTCACGTAGTGAAGCTCCCGTGGCGAGGGCTCCCGCGGCGAGGGCTAGATTTTCAGAAGTCTGGAGGTTCTTTAAGGAAACACCGGATGACCGACGGACTGTGGTGTGCAACCTTTGCCAAACCAGGATCAGCAGGGGTTCCACCACTACTAGCTTAACTACCACCAGTATGCGCAGGCATATGAATGCTAAACACCCGAATCAGTGGCACCAAGCCCGTTCACCTCCGGCCGTGCACACCACTGCTCCTTCCCCTGTGTCAGCTGATAGTCAGCCCCCTGCCCAGGACCCTGCCACAAAAACCCCATCGTCGCCTCCACGATCCTCCACAGCATCCACCAGCGTTCAGCTCTCCATACCCCAGACGCTGGAGCGGAAAAGAAAATATAGTGCAACCCACCCGCACGCCCAAGCCCTTAATGTCCACATCTCCAGATTGCTTAGCCTGGAGATACTGCCCTATAGGCTAGTAGAGACCGAGGCCTTTTGCAACCTCATGGCGGCGGCCGCCCCTCGGTATTCGGTCCCCAGCCGCCACTACTTTTCCCGATGTGCCGTCCCAGCCCTGCACCAGCACGTGTCAGACAACATAATCCGTGCCCTGACCAACGCCGTTTCTGACAAGGTCCACCTGACCACGGACACGTGGACGAGTGCTGCCGGGCAGGGCCACTATATATCGCTGACGGCACATTGGGTTAACTTGGTGGAGGCTGGGACCGAGTCTGACCCTGGGGCTGGTCATATACTGCCGACGCCGAGGATTGCGGGGCCTACCTCGGTCCAGGTCTCAAAGGCCTACTATGCCTCCTCCTCCTCCCACCCCTCCTCCACCTCCTCCTCCGAACTACCATCCGTGGGCATGGCGCCATCAGTCGCTAGCTCTAGGCACAGCAGCAGTGCCGTCGCTAAGCGACAGCAGGCGGTGCTCAAACTGCTGAGCCTAGGCGATAAAAGCTACACCGCCCAAGAACTATTACAGGGCATCACGGCGCAGACTGATCTGTGGCTGGCACCGCTGAACCTGAAGCCAGGCATGGTTGTGTGTGACAACGGCCGTAACCTGGTGGCGGCTCTGCAACTCGGCAGACTGACACATGTGCCATGCCTGGCCCATGTGTTAAATCTGATAGTTCAGCGTTTCCTCAAGACATACCCCAATCTGTCAGATTTGCTCACGAAGGTGCACCGCATCTGTGCGCATTTCAGGAAGTCCAGCACAGATGCTGCCACTCTCAGGGCAGCGCAGCGCCGCCTCCAACTGCCCGCTCACCGACTGTTGTGCGACGTGCCCACGAGGTGGAATTCAACATTAACCATGTTATCCAGAGTTTACCAGCAGCGCAGAGCGATTGTAGACTGCCAGATGTCAACTTCCACCAGAACTGGTAGTCAGGTCAGTCAGCTTCCTAAAGTCTACAATGAGGAGTGGACGTGGATGTCTGATATCTGTCAGGTGCTGAGTAACTTTGAGGAGTCAACACAGATGGTCAGTGGCGATGCCGCCATCATCAGCCTCACCATCCCGCTGCTTGGCCTGTTGAAAAACTCTCTGATCAGCATGAAGTCGGAAGCTTTGCGCTCGTCACAAGAGACAGGGGAAGAAGATTCCCTTGTTGATAGCCAAAGCACCCTCAGGTCTGTTTCACAGCGCATATCGGAGGAGGTGGAGGAGGATGAGGAGGAAGAGGAGGAGAATGTTGGCGAGACACAAGAGGGGAGCATTGCTCAGACCTTCACTGTTCAGCGTGTATGGGCAGAAGAAGAGGAGTTGGAGGAGGAGGAAATGGACAGTCAGGCCAGTGAGGGGAGTGAATTCTTGCGCGTTGGGACTCTGGCGCATATGGCAGATTTCATGCTAGGCTGCCTATCCCGTGACCCTCGCGTTCAAAGAATTTATTCCAGCACCGATTACTGGGTATTCACTCTCCTGGACCCACGGTACAAGCAAAATCCTTCCACTCTCATCCCTGGAGAGGAAAGGAGTGTGAGAATGCATGAATACCAGCAGGCCCTGGTGCAAAAGCTGAAACAGTATTTCCCTTCTGACAGCGCTAGCGGCAGAGTGCGTAGTTCTGCGGGACAAGTAGCGAGGGAGAGTAGGCGAGCAGGCAGCTTGTCCAGCACTGGCAAGGGTACGCTTTACAAGGCTTTTGCCAGCTTTATGTCACCCCAGCAAGACACTGTCACCTGTCCCCAGTCTCGGCAGAGTAGGGCTGATCTTTACAGAAAGATGGTGAGGGAGTACGTAGCTGACCATACCATCGTCCTAAATGATCACACAGCTCCCTAGAACTACTGGGTTTCAAAGCTGGACATGTGGCACGAACTGGCGCTGTACGCCTTGGAGGTTCTTGCCTGCCCTGCCGCTAGCGTCTTGTCCGAGCGGGTTTTCAGTGCAGCTGGTGGCATCATCACCGATAAGCGTACACGCCTGTCGACTGACAGCGCTGACAGGCTGACGCTTATTAAGATGAATTAAGCCTGGATTTCTCATAATTTCCAATCTCCACCAGGTGAAGGAAGCTCAACCTGAATAATTTATGCACTCCTCCTCCTCCTCATTTTCCTTCTTCTCCTCCTCTTTGTACACTAAAGCAGAGGAAACTGGCTATTTTTTGACAGGGCCCACTGGCTCTAGCTATAGTACTTTATGCATTTAATTTTTCTGGAGGGCCACATACAGGCACTCAATCTATTCAATTTTTCTGGAGGGCCACCTACCTGCTCCTCTGGTTTGAAAACTTTTTTGGACTGCCACATACAGGCACTCAATCTATTTCATTTTTCTGGAGGGCCACCTACCTGCTCCTCTGGTTTGAAAACTTTTTTGGACTGCCACATACAGGCACTCAATCTATTTCATTTTTCTGGAGGGCCACCTACCTGCTCCTCTGGTTTGAAAACTTTTTTGGACTGCCACATACAGGCACTCAATCTATTTCATTTTTCTGGAGGGCCACCTACCTGCTCCTCTGGTTTGAAAACTTTTTTGGACTGCCACATACAGGCACTCAATCTATTTCATTTTTCTGGAGGGCCACCTACCTGCTCCTCTGGTTTGAAAACTTTTTTGGACTGCCACATACAGGCACTCAATCTATTCCATTTTTCTGGAGGGCCACCTACCTGCTCCTCTGGTTTGAAAACTTTTTTGGACTGCCACATACAGGCACTCAATCTATTTCATTTTTCTGGAGGGCCACCTACCTGCTCCTCTGGTTTGAAAACTTTTTTGGACTGCCACATACAGGCACTCAATCTATTCCATTTTTCTGGAGGGCCACCTACCTGCTCCTCTGGTTTGAAAACTTTTTTGGACTGCCACATACAGGCACTCAATCTATTTCATTTTTCTGGAGGGCCACCTACCTGCTCCTCTGGTTTGAAAACTTTTTTGGACTGCCACATACAGGCACTCAATCTATTTCATTTTTCTGGAGGGCCACCTACCTGCTCCTCTGGTTTGAAAACTTTTTTGGACTGCCACATACAGGCACTCAATCTATTTCATTTTTCTGGAGGGCCACCTACCTGCTCCTCTGGTTTGAAAACTTTTTTGGACTGCCACATACAGGCACTCAATCTATTTCATTTTTCTGGAGGGCCACCTACCTGCTCCTCTGGTTTGAAAACTTTTTTGGACTGCCACATACAGGCACTCAATCTATTCCATTTTTCTGGAGGGCCACCTACCTGCTCCTCTGGTTTGAAAACTTTTTTGGACTGCCACATACAGGCACTATCCAAATTAAATTGTCTCCATAGCAGCCTCCACACGTTGTCTCCATTGCTACCTCCAAAAGTCGTCCATATAGCTGCCTCCATACATCGTCCCCTTATCAAACGAGGTGTGTCAGGCACAAATTTGGGTTGTTTTCATGGATTCCCCATCAAAGTTGTTAACTTTGTCGCCACCCTGCTGTGTTATCCACAAAATATACTGGCAAACTTTTACCATTTAGGGATATTATTTCAGCGCTTCTTGCGCATCTGTTTACATTCCCCTCATCCGCCATATCCCAAACTTATAAGAACGCTACTACACTTAACTTGGTGCAGGCTGGGACCGAGTCTGACCCTGGGGCTGGTCATATACTGCCGACACCGAGGATTGCGGGGCCTACCTTGGTCCAGGTCTCAAAGGCCTACTATACCTCCTCCTCCTCCCATCCCTCCTCCACCTCCTCCTCCTCCGAATTACCATCCGTGGCCATGGCGCCATCAGTCGGTAGCTCTAGGCACAGCAGCAGTGCCGTCGCTAAGCGACAGCAGGCGGTGCTCAAACTGCTGAGCCTAGGCGATAAAAGGCACACCGCCCAAGAGCTATTACAGGGCATTCCACATCAAACTTGTTAACTTTGTCGCCACCCTGCTGTGTAATCCCCAAAATATACTGGCAAACTTTTATCATTTACCGATATTATTTCAGCGCTTCTTGCGCATCTGTTTACATTCTTCTTACCCGCCATATCCCAAACTTATAAGAACGCTACTACACTTGATCTTATACAAAAGGTTCTTAGAAGTGCTGTTTGGGGAGTAGCCTAGAGACAGGGGCTTGGATTGGCGAAAGCTCGCCTGGCAGCGGAGCGCCAGCTCCATGCCAAGATCCAACTAACATAGTTTTAACTGCAGCACCTTTAATCTACTACTAGTTCACTGCCTCCATACATGGTCCCCTTATCAAACGAGCTGTGTCAGGCAGAATTTTGGGTTGTTTTCATGGCTTCCACATCAAACTTGTTAACTTTGTCGCCACCCTGCTGTGTAATCCCCAAAATATACTGGCAAACTTTTATCATTTACCGATATTATTTCAGCGCTTCTTGCGCATCTGTTTACATTCCCCTCACCCGCCATATCCCAAACTTATAAGAACGCTACTACACTTGATCTTATACAAAAGGTTCTTAGAAGTGCTGTTTGGGGAGTAGCCTAGAGACAGGGGCTTGGATTGGCGAAAGCTCGCCTGGCAGCGGAGCGCCAGCTCCATGCCAAGATCCAACTAACATAGTTTTAACTGCAGCACCTTTAATCTACTACTAGTTCACTGCCTCCATACATGGTCCTCTTATCAAACGAGGTGTGTCAGGCAGAATTTTGGGTTGTTTTCATGGCTTCCATGTTAACTTTGTCGCCACCCTGCTGTGTAATCCACAAAATATACTGGCAAACTTTTATCATGTACCGATATTATTTGAGCGCTTCTTGCTCACCTCCTTTGGTTCCTCTCTGCCACCCATTGGTTTGAAGCCTGAGTTCATTTAGGGTATGTCGCCATGACACTCTCTAGCCTGCTGCCGCTGCCTCTGCATGCCGTCCCCTATAGTGTCAGGGTCAATTATTGGATGTTTTAGATGCTATCTAGCTTCATTCTGTCACTCTGTCATGGCCATGCTGTTTCCCATAATTTTGGCATAATGGTGCGTTTAAGCAGCCACAGAGGCATCCATGCATGCTGCCCCTGCTGTTTCCTGTCCATTTCCGTGGTGTTTCCATCCTTTTCTGAGGTTCCCAGGTGTTTGGCCAAGCTTCCCTGTGCAGAGCCTTGGTCCCCTTGAAAAATGCTCGAGTCTCCCATTGACTTCAATGGGGCTCGTTATTCGAGACGAGCACTCGAGCATCGGGAAAAGTTTGTCTCGAATAACGAGTACCCGAGCATTTTAGTGCTCGCTCATCTCTAGTTACAGTATACTCACAATAAAGTTCTTATAGAAATATAGAAATGAATAGGGAGAATGACCTTCTATCCACACATAAGATGATGTGTCAGTTGAAGAGTGTCCCTGACTCGGATCGCGGGCGCACCCATGTCTCTCCATGTGCCCCCAGAGCATGGCACCGCTTATCTCCCCTGGCTCCAGTGGCGATCTCAATACTCACAATAAAGTTCTTATAGAAATGAATATGGAGAATGACCTTCTATCCACACATAAGATGATGTGTCAGTTGAAGAGTGTCCCTGACTCGGATCGCGGGCGCACCCATGTCTCTCCATGTGCCCCCAGAGCATGGCACCGCTTATCTCCCCTGGCTCCAGTGGCGATCTCAGCTGCTCCTGCGGCTCGGCGCGCGCGTCCCCATCTCCTAGGGCCAGAGCGCTGATAATTGCCGCGGGCCTCATATAAATTTCTGCCTCTTCCTGTGACCCTTGCTGGATCTTCAAACTTCCCTGAAGAGAAAGCTCTCCTGTTATTCCTGCATTCCTGTGAGTCCTGCGTTCCTGTAAGTCCTGCGTTCCTGTGAGTCCTGCATTCCTTGAGTCCTGCATTCCTGTATGCCAGTCCGTTCCTGTGTTCCTGCTTTCCTGTGTGCCAGTCCGTTCCTGTCCTGCGTTCCTGTGTGCCAGTTAATTCCTGTGTTTCTGATCAGTGTGCCAGCTCCTGCGATTCCTTACATGAGTCCTAGTTTGCCTGACTGTGCTATTCTCCTGCCGTCACCCCGGGTACAGACTGTCTCCTGCATTACTACCTTGGCAGCCACCGTGGGCTAGTCGCACCTGTGAAACAACCTGGTGGTATCCCACCGCAGCAAGCCCATCCCGCTTTGCGGCAGGCTCAGGTGCCACTTAGACTCCGGTCCCAGGTCGGCTAGTACCATCTCCCGCGGTGGTCCAGAGGGTCCACAGACTCCCAGTCCTGACAAAGAGTCTGATTGTTGGTCATGTGACTCTAGCATTTTGCAGAATTTCACAAGACAATACAGTAATGCGAGAATAAGCCAGGATGTCTGGAGTATGAATAGCTTTTGTTGCTGCTTTCTGATCTGGCATATTGATCAGGACCCTGATTGGCTTTTCTAAAATAATTATAAGAAAAGTCCCTATAAGACCAATACATGATCTTTAAAAGAATTCAATTGGATTGGATACTGACAGTGGACTTATTTTTTCTGTAGGTCCAGAATAAGGGACAGGCTGGCTATCGCGTATCCAAAAGAGGGCCTGCTGAAGTTAATGCTGTTGGACCCTCTTGTTTAAGGGGTATTTCCACGAAGACAAGTTTCTTATATGTACTCAGGATAACAAAATAACACATTCTCTAATTAACAAAAATGCAGAATTTCAAAAATATGTCCAACCTGTCTCTATCAGTCCTATTGTACATAATTTCAGTTTCCCCTAGACACGACCCAGTAACTTCTGACTTAGCGTTGGGCGCCATCTTGGATGAGATTGTACAGATGAGATTTCTGTCTGTCTATGCTGTTTGGCTGTAGCCCCGCCCCCTGCACAGAGCTCAGATACACTCACTGATTAACATCCTGTCAGCACATGGTGAGCAGAGAGAGAGGCTGTAAACTACAAGGTACACAGAGATAAGTGAGCCGGGGGAAGGGGGAGGCAGGCACTTAATTGTGAGATGTAGCAGAGCTCACAGTGTAACAGTTTAATGGTCTATCAGCCTCTGTGTAATCATCTCATGCATCTCTGATCAGTATCATCTCTCCTTCTATGTGTCAGTGTGTTAGTACAATGTCAGAAGCCAGATGAAAGTGCATATACACCTTGTACCCTGATAATCTAACCACAGCGTCACCCCACAAAACTAGATGGGTCATAATGTGTCTGCTTAGAGAGTCCCCGCCCAAACCCTGGGATTTTGCATTTAGCAGCCAATGGAGCGATAGGATCTAAAATATCAATAAAACTGAATCAAATTGTAATCTAAAGGGTTAAAATTATCTTTATTGTGATAATATCACTAGGGGATAGAAATGTGAGAATTTTCGTTCGTGGGAAAACCCTTTAATATTTATCTCAATATGATTATGCATAAGTAAGCAACATAATTGTGCATTTATTATTTCTAGGAGTTCCACAAAAGCAATACCAAATTTTAGTGATAAAATCCTTAAAAAAATGAAATTTTAAAAGTCCCCTTAATTCTAGCTACAATAATTTCCTGGTGGTGATGTAGTGAAAAAGATCTAGCTTTCAAAATACTCAAGTCTTTCCCAGGAGAACATTGCTCAAAACTTTACCTCTTTCCCTAAACTGTGAAATCATATTTCAGGGCAGACTCAATAAAAGACCTAGTGTTACATTTTCCATTTAGTAATGTTATACTAATGTGATTTGCCTTCATAAAACCAGCAGCAGGAAGTAGTTGAGATTTATCTATTAGAGGCCAGTGATGTGATATGACAGGTCAAAGGTAAAATATAATATTACAGGTTTAATGTAACAGTATGAGAAAATCAGTAGATAATATTGTTCACTACGGAATAGTTAAATTAGTCATGAAAGTTTAATCATTCATTATAATTCAAAACACTGAGGAAGTGGATTATTTTACAGATAACCTTTTCTACTTCTTAAAATATAAACTGTAGCACAATTTTCACATTTTCAAGTAACATAAAATATAGAACATGTTGACATGGAGATAGATTCTGGTACCTCTGAGAGCAAGCCTCAGGATTTGTACCCATATAAAATATGCAACTATTCTTTCTACATATGCATATTAATATAAAAAGAGCTTTTAGATCCAATGTTATAAAACAAAAAATAGAAATGATCTGGAAATTCACTTTTCAAAATCTTCTCAAATTTTATATATGTTTATATTGTTCTAAAATTAAAGGGTCACCTTTATTTTTTCTATGTGTTTATCTGAACCATTGCCAACTTGTTCTGTAATGACCACATTAGTTGTGAATTTGAAGCTTGGCTGTGGGAATATTTCCTGTTTTATTGAAAAGAGCAGAAAGAAGGTCAGACATTGATATTAATTGAGAGTCTGTCTTACAGTCTATCCTAGTTCATCCTAAAGGTGTCCAATGGAGGCTAAGGTAAGCGCCAAACTTCCACATACTGGCCCACATTTATCAAAAACAGGGTGCACCAGATCCAGGATTTCTGGCACAAGTTCTTCATAAATCTGGCGCCCTCTGCACTGCTCCGACAGAGTGCACCAACTTTTTTTGGTGCACTTTTACCACTCTACATGATAAATTTGTCACATGGACCCAAAAGCCCCTTTCAGTGTAGAATTCGAGTTCAGTATAATGCAGCCAAATGTGTTGTGGACACTTTATAAATACATGTGCAAGCAGACAAAAAAATGGTGCACGGGCTTTAATAAATGTGGGCCACTGTTGTAAGAAGGTTGGAAACATAAAAAAGTCCAAAATGTCTTATAAGCGAAAGCAATAATATTTAATTTCAACCCCTTACCATGGACTGTACTGCTACGTCATGGTAGGGCAGCTGGTGCGTAATGCAGCAAACACCCACTGCTAAAACCCAGAATCAGTGCTGACACTAATCACAGATGTTAACCTTTTAAATAGTAGGAGAATATCCATATACAGGCAGTCCCCATATTACGTACAAGATAGGTTCTCTAGGTTTGTTCTTAAGTTAAATTTGTATGTAAGTCGAAATGGTATGTTTTTTAAATGTAACCCCAGCCAAATAGTTTTTCTTTTTTTTGACAATTGGATTTTAAAAATGATGGATTGACAATAAAACTTAATTGCAGTCACCTTTGATAACTGTCGTAGCTGTTTATTGTAGCCTAAAGCTAAAGTACAGTAAATTGCCAACATGCCGAAGTCCATTTGTAACTTGGGGTCGCCTGTAAGTTGTGTGTTGTGAAGTAGGAGACCGCCTGTACTGCAATACAGTAGTATTGCAATATGTGTTAGGAATAGAGATGAGCGAGTATACTTGTCCGAGCTTGATGCTCGTTCGAGTATTAAGGTACTCGAAACGGCTCGTTGCTCGGACGAGTATTTCTCCTGCTCGAGATCGAGCATTTAATTAAAAAAACACAGTGAAGAACAATGAAGAATAGAATAAAAACAGTGAACACAGTGAACACAGGATCATTTAAGTGAAAAACACAGTGAAGAACACAGTGAAGAATAGATTACAGATGTTCTGCACATCTGCTTACTAGTCGGAAGATACGCGCGGAACGGCAGCAGGGAGACATCAAGCAGCACGGGAGAGACATCAAGCAGCAGGGAGACATCAAGCAGCACGGGGGAGACATCGGGCAGCACGGGGGAGACATCGGGCAGCACGGGGGAGACATCGGGCAGCACGGGGGAGACATCGGGCAGCACGGGGGAGACATCGGGCAGCACGGGGGAGACATCGGGCAGCACGGGGGAGACATCAAGCAGCACGGGGAGACATCGGGCAGCACGGGGGAGACATCAAGCAGCACGGGGGAGACATCGGGCAGCACGGGGGAGACATCGGGCAGCACGGGGGAGACTTCAGTGGAAGAAGAGGAGCGGATCCCGGGACAGCGTATCACCCCGACAAGTAAGCAGATGTGCCGAACATCTGTAATCTATTCTTCACTGTGTTTTTCACTGCGTTTTTCACTTAAATGATCCTGTGTTCACTGTTTTTATTCTATTCTTCACTGTTCTTTACATCTGCTAACTTGTCGGGAGATAATATACGCGCGGAACAGTGAAGAATAGATTGCAGATGTTTGCATACATCTGCTAACTTATCAGAAGACATTTTTTTTCAATTAAATAACACATTTTATTCCTGAACCATGGTCCCTTTGAAAAATGCTCGGGTCTCCCATTGACTTCAATGGGGCTCGTTATTCGAGACGAGCACTCGAGCATCTGGAAAAGTTTGTCTCGAATAACGAGCACCCGAGCATTTTAGTGCTCGCTCATCTCTAGTTAGGAACCATTTCACTTCCTGGGGTTAAAGTACCCTAGGGGATCTAAAAATATTGTAATTTTTTTTTAATTAAAACATTTTTAAATTTTTAATACAAACCTAAAATCTTAAATCACCCCCATTTCCTTAGAACTGATAAAAAATAAACAAACAAAATGACAAACAGGTTAGGTATTATCGTGTCCTAAAATGCCGGATCAAAATATAAAAACAGTTGTACCCGTTGGTAGTGCCTAAGTGTCCGCATCGCTTATTGAAAAAAATGTAATAAAGAGCGATCCAAAGGTCATTCACTCCCCATATGGTAGGAATGAAAACATCATCACATTCTGTAAAGGCATGTTACACAGCTCTGTAAAAGTTATTGCCCATTGAATACGGCAAAGTAAATATTCTACAAAAACATCATAAAACCTATATAAATTTGGTATTTCCATGATCATACCGACCCAAAGAATTAAGGAGAGTTTGGAGTGCATAGTGAAAGCCATAAAAAGAAAATGGTCCAATTGTGTTTTTTCGTCAATTTCAAAGCAGCTTCCCAGTACATGAAAGGAATATTAAATACCATGACTAGAAATTACAATTTGCTATGCAGAAGATATAGCTCTGTAAACTATAAAAAAAGTCATGGATTTTTGAAAGTGAGGAGTGAAAAATGGAAAGGTAAAAATGTAAAAGGGCTGTGTCTAGAGATGAGCGAGTATACTCGTCCGAGCTTGATGCTCGTTCGAGTATTAAGGTACTCGAAACGGCTCGTTGCTCGGACGAGTATTTCCCCTGCTCGAGATCGAGCATTTAATTAAAAAAACACAGTGAAGAACAATGAAGAATAGAATAAAAACAGTGAACACTGTGAACACAGGATCATTTAAGTGAAAAACACAGTAAAGAACACAGTGAAGAATAGATTACAGATGTTCGGCACATCTGCTTACTTGTCGGAAGATACGCGCGGAACGGTGCGAACAAAATAGCATGTGAAGAACAATATATATGTGTGAAGAACACATTGAAGAACACGGTGAGGAGGACAGAGACACCGGGGAGCAGCACGGAGACATCGGGCAGCGGCACGGAGCGGCACGGAGACATAGGGGCACGGAGACATCGGGGCACGGAGACATCGGGGCACGGAGACATAGGGGCACGGAGACATAGGGGCACGGAGACATCGGGGCACGGAGACATAGGGGCACGGAGACATAGGGGCACGGAGACATAGGGGCACGGAGACATCGGGGCACGGAGACATAGGGGCACGGAGACATAGGGGCACGGAGACATCGGGGCACGGAGACATCGGGGCACGGAGACATCGGGGCACGGAGACATAGGGGCACGGAGACATCGGGGCACGGAGACATAGGGGCACGGAGACATCGGGGCACGGAGACATCGGGGCACGGAGACATAGGGGCACGGAGACATCGGGGCACGGAGACATAGGGGCACGGAGACATCGGGGAGACTTCAGTGGAAGAAGAGCAGCGGATCCCGGGGCAGCGTATCTCCCGACAAGTAAGCAGATGTGCCGAACATCTGTAATCTATTCTTCACTGTGTTCTTCACTGTGTTTTTCACTTAAATGATCCTGTGTTCACTGTTTTTATTCTATTCTTCACTGTTCTTCACATCTGCTAACTTGTCGGGAGATAATATACGCGCGGAACAGTGAAGAATAGATTGCAGATGTTTCCATACATCTGCTAACTTATCAGAAGACATTCTTTTTCAATTAATTAACACATTTTATTCCCGAACCATGGTCCCTTTGAAAAATGCTCGAGTCTCCCATTGACTTCAATGGGGCTCGTTATTCGAGACGAGCACTCGAGCATCAGGAAAAGTTTGTCTCGAATAACGAGCACCCGAGCATTTTAGTGCTCGCTCATCTCTAGCTGTGTCCTTAAGGGTTTAATGAAATTTTGCAGGTAGCACAATGCAGTCAGACAGGCACCAAATCCAAACTAAAGTCAATAGATTCATCTGCCTGTACATGGTGTTTTAAGGCTACCATGCTAGGAGGGGGTTAGCCACTTTGCTTCAGTTTTTTAGTAATGTGTGTGTGTATGTGTGTGGGATATTTAACTATTAAGAGTTCTGCACCACTTGCATAAAACCCACTAGTGCTGACTATGTTCAGTGACCTCAATCTGTAACTGACATAGTCTGTAGCATTGTGGCAGATTTTTTGTAAACCGTGAACGCTTTAAAGGGCTTGTCCAACATCCGTAAAAAATTTACTGGTGGTCTGGGAATAAAAACTAGTTACCTCCCTCCACGCTCCCGGTGCCCTGTGCCACTATCCGTTGCTGCTGTGTCCCTGTTTGTTTACAGGGGCATGGCAGGTCCACTCAGAAAACTTCCGTCAGCCTGGCACCCCCACCCATCTCACAGGGTTGGGTGGACCTGCCAGGCAGGCAACGTTATTGGAGCAGAGTGTCTGTAACAAAACAGGATTGCATTATACCGTAATATTATGCAAATACTTCCCATATACTGTCTGAATTTTCAAAGTTTCATCTGAACAACTCAGTTGTGCTGAAGTTCAACCAGCAGAAAGGAACCATGCATCATAGGTTCTTGTGCACTTATGCTGTGACAGCCTGTCATATGTTGTTATTGGTTGTCAATTGTACATTCAGTCTGCAATGATATGTTCATACTCATGTTATGCATGCTGCCACCTAGTGGTCAAAGTTTTTATTGCTGGATAATTTGCTTGCTGTATCTTTAAGCTAGCTATCCCATCATGCACTGTTACCCAGTTTCTCCTCCTCTTTCTGTGACATCACTTCCTCCTTCTTCATGCTGTCCTCCATTTGTGACTGTAGCAGACATGTTCATCCTCACTGTGCAGTAGCAATGTGTTTTGACCGCATGGCATGTCATTTCTAAGGTAAAGACATTAAACTGAACCTAAAGCACATCCATTGCATCCTTCCTTCATGCAAATGGCAACGCTGTGGAATGAATGTCAGTGAGTTCTACTATCTACCATCCAGTTTATACGGAGACTGCACTCACAACCTATCAGGGTCTTCTCCAGCGTATATCTGTGGCAGAATAGCACTCATTTCTGCCCAAGCACTCAAAATGCATGATAGGTTTTACATCATGATCAATGATCTAGCTGCAGTTTATCTCCTATAGTTCTGCATGTTCGTTCTGTAAGTTAAAACTTTAGGCATCTACTATGGTTACACTATGGTTACATGATTTAAATCTATGTCAACATCTATGGCCCAATATACACCATTAAAATTACAAGAAAATTCACATTTTAAAAATCTCATTTTCGTTGAAAAAGAACACTCCTTCAGCCGAGTCCAGACCTAAAGCCAAGGTTTATTTCAGACAAATACTGTATGTTTTTGCCAAAGAATTGTTTAGAATAAATGTTAAAAGCTGTACCGAAAGATGGAACCTGCTGCTTTGCATTTGGTGCTGGAAGTCATAACATAGGAACCAGACTTGGGGCTGAAAGTGAAGTAAAGTTTTTCTATCTATGATATCATGTCATCACATTGATAAAGTAAAATATTTACAGTAGCTGATGCAATGGTAAGTGCTGATCATTTATTCCTCTGCTGACAACTCAGTGGTGCTGTGAAGACATAAGGTTCTCAGATTCTTCTGAAAACTGTATTTTATTTTGAATGAATACAGGCGGTCCCCTACTTAAGAACACTCGACTTACATGCGACCCCTTGTTACAAACGGACCTCTGGATGTTGGTAATTTATTGTACTTTAGTCCTAGGCTACAATAAACAGCTATAATAGTTATTAATGGTGCCAGTAATGAACCTTTATTGTAAATCCTGATTCTTATGACAACCCAACATTTTTAAAATCCAATTGTCACAGAGACCAAAAAAAGTTCTGGCTGTGATTACAATGATAAAATATACAGTTCCGACTTACAAACAAATTCAACTTAAGAACAAACCTACAGACCCTATCTTGTACGTAACCCGGGGACTGCCTGTACTGTATTTATTATTCATACAGTATAAACCAGTGGTCCAGCCCAAGATCGGGCTGTGGAATCCACCTTATTGAAGGGGGACTATGCTGTGGATATTTCATTAATGGGGGACTCTGCTGTAGACATTTATTTAAAGGGTGGCTCTTCTATGGACACATCTTTAAATTTTTTTATTAAGGTTTTTCATGAACAAACAAACAAATCACACCCGAAACTCCCACATCTTTAAAGGGGTGTTCTAAGGTGGACATTTCTTTAAAGGGGGGCTCTACTGTGGTGCTTTCATTAAAGGGGGCTCTGCTGTTCACAATTCTTTAAAGGGGGCTCTGCTGTGGACATTTCATTAATGGGGGAAGCTCTGCTGTGGAAATATCAGTTATAGGGAGAGCTGTGCTATAGACATTTCATTAATGGGGGAGCTCTGCCGTGGACAATTCATTAATGAGGGGAGGCTACTGCTAGAAATTTTATTTTATAACATTTCATTAGTGAGCGGGGCTGCTGGGCATTTTATCAGTGAAGGAAAGCTGCTGCTGGACATTTTATTAGTGAGGGGAAGCTGCTGCTGGACATTTTATTAGTGAGGGGAAGCTTCTGCTGGACATTTTATTAAAGCGTACCTTGGCTTATCCTCAAGTACGTACAGTATGAATATTTTTTTCTTCATAATAAAAAGTTCAAAGACAAAGGGACATTATAATGTCCCCTTTTTTTGTAGCCCCTTGTTATAAAGACAGACAACAGAAAAAGGGACACTATCAGGAGGGGGCTACAGAAGCTACAGGAAAGGGGGCACTTTAGACCAAGGGCTTCAGTAAATGGCACATTATATGGGTTGGGATTAGATATGGGGTATTTGTGGGGCCACACATTTTTTTTCCCATGAACCATGGCAAGAGGGTTACCCAACCCGGTCCCTGGAAAAAATAAATGGGTACAACCGATCCAAATAGTTTGAGATGACTGGTATAAACTGTTTTATAACATTAATTTCTGTTCCCTTTACCTTAATACAATTGTAATTTCTCACAAAATCAATTCAATTTAGTATTCCAACATGCTAACAGAATCCTTAAAAGGCTGCACTACAGAACAGGACCAGGCCAGGATCACCAAACATTTATTGAAACATCAATTTGTGAAACCAAGTTTTTAACACAGTAAACTAGTGTTTACTCTTATTATAGTGAACCAGCCATATTCATGCCATATCAGTGCCTAAGGAAAACATTTCCCTAGATTAGGGATTTATAATAAAGTAAAAACTACCCCCTTCCCTCTGTTCCAGCACGCAGCTCTTGGTGATTGTATATATAAATATGTATATATATGTTATTGTTTGTATAATGAAAAGTTATATGATTTTCCCATATACTTTCTGTATCAATTATTCTATGTTTTCTGTCATTCTACAGAAAGCTTCTATTTTTACTTCCAGTGGACATGGCTGTTTGTTATAACGACCTGTGCACCGGTGTGACCATGGTTAGATTTCTGTCCACTGTAAGTAAACATATAAGCTCTCTATAGATGAACAGCAAGCAGAGATCTAGAAAACGGTGAGGAATTGGTACAGAACATATATTGGAAAATTGTATAACTTTTCATTATACATATAATAACATTTATTTGCTAAATTGGGAATACCCCTTTATTTTTTTCTACGTTTTCAGCAAGTACCTAAAAATTATGAGAACCTAGACATTATTTTACTGCCGTAAACCATAAGACATGTAGAATTTAACTTGTGACCACTAGTGATGAGCTGGACTGAACCGCCAAGTTCAGGTCAGTACTGAATTTGGTGGGTTCAGCACCCACGGCCTCAGAGACCTAACAGGCCCTGCTTTTCGAAATCTGAGTCAATGTTCAGGGAATAGCACACAAAAGTACTTGACTACTGAGCAGCCAATCACTCAGCTTGAACCCTTTTTTAGGGTACTCTGAAGAATCACATTTAATGCTTATAGAGGATTATACAGACAGGAAAAGACCAGATAGGAATATTAGCATTTACTGCATCATCCAGCATGATCTTAAAAGACGTGTCTCAATAGTTTTCAGCTCCATGAAAATCCTAAAGGTTCTGCTGTCAGTGAATTGCAGTAATTCCTATATCTTTAAAGGCAGTCTTTTAAACATAGGAAATCAGGAACTAAGGGGAAGTGACATGGTTATTGGTGCTACTGGTGGTAGTGACGGAACTGTTACTGCAGTTCTTTTGATGCAAGGAGGCGCCAGGGTGTGCAGCGTGTGCTGGTAGGTCCCGGTGGACCACAGAAAGTTGAGACTTTGGTCAATTACATGGCAGATAGTGCCTCAACTTCCATGGGATTATCATTTCCATGCTTATCCTCAGTTGGAACTGCAGAGCCCTCCACCCCCCCCTTTAAAGTAGCATAGCCGCTTCAGCCACAAATCATGGAACAGTGACTGATGCTGTACTATGAGTCTCCTAGCTGGGATTCTGTGGCCCATCTACTACCCCAATAGCGAGATAGAGTTACAAGATTGCCAAGAACTTTTAATGGAAGTTGAGACTGAGTGCAGTGGTCCATCAGAACAGACATATGATGACAATCTGCAGTTTTCAGACTGAGAAGGAGGGTGAGGATGAGGTACTAGACCTGACATTGATGGAAGACACCCAGGATTGTTGGACATCACTCCTCACCTCTGGTTGCCTTCTCCTACTCTACTTCCTCTTTTCCTTCTTCCTTATCCAGTCAGCTCAGCAACCCCACACCACCACTTTTGGCCAAACTATTGAAAACGACAGCAGGCCATCCTAAAAATCATCTGCCTGGGTGAAACCTCACACACCTCTCGGGAGCTGCGGACTGGGATCCCGGAGCAGACAGACGTGGTTTCTGCTGCCTCTGAACCTCAAGTCCTGCAAAGTGGTGCCTTGCAGCAGCTTTGGACCAAGCCAGGTTGACACCAATCTGAAGGAATGGTCCTCCCTGTTCAATTCCAGGTGGGAAAATTGGAAAAGCTTGCCTTGCAGGTGCTGTCCTGGTGTAATCAAGGACAAAAGGATAATCCTCTCTATAGCTAAAGTGGACATCCTAACCTTTATTAAGATAAACCAGGCGTGGATCCCACGCAACTTGGTTTTGCCAAAGTCTGAATAAGTTCCTCATTTTTCTGAACTGCAACCAAAATTTTTTTAGCTCCACATTAATGGAATTTCAATTTAAAACTTTTCAATTCCGCATTTCCAGAACATCAACTTAAATTTTTTTTATTCCACATTCCTGGAACTTTAGGATGTAATGTTAACATTCCCAGAAGTTGTGAACAATTTTTCTGTATTCCATATTCCTGGAACTTTGACTTTTTAACTTTCCATATAACCTGAATTTGAAATTTTGACAATCCACATTACCAGAATTTTAAACGCAATGAGAGGAAGGGTTTCTGGTTTTTCCATTTCCACTTAAACTCTCTATGTAAACAACTACGGTAGGTTGGAACATCAAAAGCACAACTTTTTTAGATTGTTTTTTAAAATTCTTTTTTCTTTCTTTATTATTTTTATGTTATGCTATTATTTTAAGTACTTTCCCTTACCCATTTTTTCAGACCTCTTCCCATTACTCCCATTTAATAGCCATTTTTTTCAATGTGATGCGTGTTCAGGTCAAAGTTTGTGCCAAATTCCAGACCGAATTTTCCCCCAATATTCATACTAACTTGTCAAACCTGAATGTCAGCCAACCCACTTATCTCTAGTGAACACTGTTTTGGAAAAGCACTGAAATCCATAGCTTTTCCATTCCCTAGCTTCAGAGGGAAAAGGAATATTGATAGTAAATTGCGCAACTGAATATGGTTCGGAAGTACACCCATGATTGACATGTTCATGGTATGTGTCGGTTCTATGCTCGTAGATGAAAGCACTTAGTCAGCAGTAAAGTAAATCATCACTTTCACTGACAGGCACATACATTATAAATTGAATTGAATATAGTTCTACATGTTTACATTGCATAATCGAGCTTGAAGACAGTACTGCAATACAATAAGAATAAAAAGTCACAGCCTTACAGATCATTATAGCATATAAGAGGTAAATTTTGTCATTGACCAAATACAAATGGAAAAATTTATGGCATATTTGTGAAGAGAGTCCTCTAGTTTTTCATATTCACAAATGGACAAAATTGTTGGTACCCTCATTTGATGAAAGAAAAACACAGAAATAACATAAATCTGACAAAGGTAAAAATAAATGAAATTTCTATAAAAATAAACAAATGAAAGGCAGACATTACTTCAGCAGAATTTTAAAAATAATAGGATTTAGGTCAGGCCACTTCAGAATAGTCAAATGCTTGCCTCTTAGCCATTCTTGGGTCTTTGTTTTAGCTGTGTGTTTTGGGTCATTATTCTTTGACAAGACCCATGACCTGTGACTGAGACCAAGCTTTCTGACACTGTGCAGCACATTTTCCTCTAGAATCCGTTGATAGGCTTTAAATTTCACTGTAACCTGCACAAATTCAAGATACGTTATGTCAGGTGCAGCAAAGTAGCCCCAGGACATAACACAGACTCATCCATGTTTCACAGTAGGGATAGTGTTCCTTCCAAGTTATGCTTCATTTTTCCGCCTGTGAAAATACAGCCGATGTGCTTTTCCAAACAGTTAAATTTTTGCCTCTTCTGTCCAAAGGACATTCTCCCAGAAGCTTTGTGGTTTATCAACATGTAGTTTTTCAAATTCAAGTCTTGCTTTTATATGATTTGTTTTCCGAAATGGTGTCCTCCTTGGTCATCTCCCAATAAGTCCACTTTGGCTCAAACAACGACAACAACGATGGTGCAATCTATGAAAGTTGTGGAGGACCTAGCACAACCTAGCACCACCATCAGTATATACAATATCTGTCGGCACATATATTGCAATCCATAAATATAAGGAAAAGAAAATGTGCCATATGACAATACAAATAAATCTTCATTCAAAAATGGGGGTCAACACAAATCACCCGGCATAGGGATGATGGACATTATAAAAACATTTAAAAATGTACCAAGTACATATCAAAACATTCAGTTGGTACTGCTACGTAAGGCAGTCCAACAAACAATTTCCTTCACCAACAAAAAATGAGTATATGAATCACCTCTGTTAGTATGTTTATCAGACAGACAGTATACATGTGTGAACACGACACAAGATCTAGTACAAGTTTCACAATGGTATAGTAAAGCAATATGCTATCCCTGATGTAATTAGTAATGAGTCAAAAAGAACATGTGTATCTGGTTCCCATACGTTACAGGTCAGTAAAACGGGTCAGAGGGCTATGTGAACCGGAGTCTTGTGCTGTCCAGAGTCAGGGTGATTCAGTCGGTGGGCAGGAAATGGAGGGCTCCCCACGCGTTCCGTCCCCAGACGGGGACTTCCTCAGGGTTTGAAGTGCCCTTTGGAACACCAGACCATCATAAATACCCCCCGTCGTACCTGCATACACGTATGACCAATCATTAACATGTCCTCCAAGACGACGCGCCGAAACCGAAAAGAATTGAGAAAACGCACACAACATCTACCCAGCATCACCAACGCAGGTATACATTTTTCACAGGGTAAAACACTCTCCACGGTTGCAGCCCACTTTCGCAACTTTCCCGCCAGCAAGACCAGAGGTCTCAGGGTTGTGGGCCTGGACCAGGTCACGACTAATATCAGAGGAGGGGATACCATTCCTGAATTGCTCAGACGGGAAGCACGTTGGATTTACCAACTAGGGACACGGGCACCTGATGGCATTAATGAAGACCTTATATTTACAGGTTTCTATAGGAATAGATAAGATCTTCAAGTATGAACTCCGCTAAGAACTGGGTGACTAAAGAAGTACACCACAGTATGGAACATGGTTGAAACTCATCTTCATGGGTAAGCCTCAATGTACACCGTTTTCCTTCCTCTTTATATTCTTTTTGCATATATTGCAATGTATAGTTCTTATTGCATAATTTGTGTTCACTCTGGGATTGGATAACCCTATACTCACCTTCTTGGTATGGGCTCTTAGCCCTTTGTAGTTTTGAGCCTCTTATAGTCTCAAAAATCAACATTAGTAATGGGACTCTTATAGTCCCCCTAACACTTGTTTTTCTTTTCTGTATCACTAATATATGTTTTTCTTTGTTCTCCTTTCCTATTGCAAGTACTTACCCATTAATGACTGACTCCTACCAACAAAAAAACTGTGGAGATACAGCACGAAGTCGACTAAACATGGGAACCTCACTTTGATCCTGGAATTTTCCTTTGTCTCCCTTGGCCTCCCTCTACCTGAATCTCTAGAAGAATTTACACCTCTGAAGTTCTATTTATCTCGGTCAGGATCAGTTGATCCTCTGGACCACTGTGGGAGATGGAACTAGCCGACACCTGGGAGCGGAATCCAAGTGGCACCTGGTTTTCACCAGAGCCCGCCGCAAAGCGGGTTGGACTTGCTGCAGCAGGATACCACCAGGTCGTTCCCAGGCGCGACCAGCCCGTGGTGGCAGCCGAGTTCGAGGTACCTTAGCAGAAGACAGTCTCGTAGTCAGGTCCAGGCTCGGGGTAAGGGCAGGCGGCAGAGATGCGAGGGCAAGTCCAAATCCCAGGTCAGCAACGGGAGGTCCAGGCAGGTGGGAACAGGATCCTGCATTCCTGTGTGTCTCCGCTCCCGAGTCCTGTGTAGCCGTGTTACACGAGTTCCTCCATGTTGCTGTGTTCCGTATGCCTGTGTTCCCGTTCCCACCTGCCTGGGCCTCCCGTTGCTGACCCCGGATTTGGACTTGACCTCGTATCTCTGCCGCCTGCCCTGACCCCGAGCCTGGACCTGACTACGAGACTGTCTTCTGCTAAGGTACCTCGGCTGCCACCGCGGACTGGTCGCTCCTGGGAACGACCTGGTGGTATCCTGCCGCAGCAAGTCCAACCCGCTTTGTGGTGGGCTCTGGTGAAAACCAGGTGCCACTTGGATTCCGGTCCCACGTGTCGGCTAGTTTCATCTCCTGTGGTGGTCCAGAGGATCCACTGATCCTGACAGTAAGATCCGGCCATGGATCCCGCCAAGGCTCCTCCTCCCAGTCAGCCTGATCTCGCCACCATCATGATCCTGTGGAGGTCCTGTTATCCTGTGGCGGTCCTGTTATCCTGTGGCGGTCCTGGTATCCTGTGGCGGTCCTGGTATCCTGTGGCGGCCCTGGTATCCTGTGGCGCTCCGGTAATCCAGCAGCCATCCGTTGTCCTGCCAGCCATCCGTGGTCCTGCCTGCCATCCGTGGTCCTGCCTGCCATCCGTGGTCCCCGTGTCCCTACCTTGGCTGCCACCGCGGGCCTAGTCGCATCCATGGAGCGACCTGGTGACTCCCGCCGCAGCAAGACCATCCCGCTTTGCGGCGGGTTCTGGAGAAGACCAGGAGATCACTTAGACTACGCTCCCCGGTGCGGCTAAGGTTGTTATCTCCCGCGGTGGTCCAGGGAGTCCACTGTTTATCCCCTGAAATTGCAACAATCTCTTTTTTCAAATATATGTAACTGCATAGCTCTTAACATGGACCTACCCCCACTGACCGAATGGAACACAGGGACTAATTTACCTAGCGTCTTATTGCCTTTTATTGTGATTTTGGGCAAACTCTATGGCCCTAAAAAACGTTGGACTCACCGTGATAGGAATAATGAACTTTTTTGAATATTATTATCTCTTTTCCTTTGATGCTACTTACATGACACCGACCGCTATTGAGTGTCCCCCATTGTCTCTCTAAACCTGCACTAACAAATTATTCTGTGCCATAACCCATGTAGGAAATTGATCCTGCATACTTACTGTACCTAATTACAATACGCCGCACTGTCTGTGATAGGTAACTAATTTCTTGATATTTTTGGGGATACTATGACTCTATTGTATATCTTGTAGCAATAACTTGCTCTATATACGGATACCATGCACCTTATTTCAATTTTGCCTTGTTATATATTTAAAAACACTACCGTTTTGCACTTTTTGCATGCTTAATGCACTTTATTCTATTTGCACATAAATTCTTTATTTGCTGATTATTCTTTAGACAGGGAGTATGATTCTTGCCGATTATCAGTAACCAGCAATATTTTTAATGCATATTTACCTCTATCATCTTTTGATTATACTTGTGAAATATGAGTGATATCAATTTCAATAATAAATTACTTACAATTTGTACTCCGTCGCCTTGATTGGGTATATTTTCACACTAGTATTCTCTATCTCTTTGAGATATGCACATACACTCACCGGCCACTTTATTAGGTACACCATGCTAGTAACGGGTTGGACCCCCTTTTGCCTTCAGAACTGCCTCAATTCTTCGTGGCATAGATTCAACAAGGTGCTGGAAGCATTCCTCAGAGATTTTGGTCCATATTGACATGATGGCATCACACAGTTGCCGCAGATTTGTAGGCTGCACATCCATGATGCGAATCTCCCGTTCCACCACATCCCAAAGATGCTCTATTGGATTGAGATCTGGAGTACAGTGAACTCATTGTCATGTTCAAGAAACCAGTCTGTGATGATACCAGCTTTATGACATTGCGCATTATCCTGCTGAAAGTAGCCATAAGATGTTGGGTACATTGTGATCATAAAGGGATGGACATGGTCAGCAACAATACTCAGGTAGGCTGTGGCGTTGCAACGATGCTCAATTGGTACCAAGGGGCCCAAAGAGTGCCAAGAAAATTTTCCCCACACCATGACACCACCACCAGCCTGAACCGTTGATACAAGGCAGGATGGATCCATGCTTTCATGTTGTTGACGCCAAATTCTGACCCTACCATCCGAATGTCGCAGCAGAAATCGAGACTCATCAGACCAGGCAACGTTTTTTCCAATCTTCTACTGTCTAATTTCGATGTGCTTGTGCAAATTGTAGCCTCAGTTTCCTGTTCTTAGCTGAAAGGAGTGGCACCCGAAGTGATCTTCTGCTGCTGTAGTCCATCTGCCTCAAAGTTCGACGTACTGTGCGTTCAGAGATGCTCTTCTGCCTACCTTGGTTGTAACGGGTGGCGTTTTGAGTCACTGTTGCTTTTCTATCAGCTCAAACCAGTCTGCCCATTCTCCTCTGACCTCTGGCATCAACAAGGCTCACTGGATGTTTTTTCTTTTTCGGACCATTCTCTGTAAACCCTAGAGATGGTTGTGCGTGAAAATTCCAGTAGATCAGCAGTTTCTGAAATACTCAGACCAGCCCTTCTGGCACCAACAACCATGCCACGTTCAAAGGCACTCAAATCACCTTTCTTCCCCATACTGATGCTCGGTTTGAACTGCAGGAGATTGTCTTGACCATGTCTACATGCCTAAATGCACTGAGTTGCTGCCATGTGATTTGCTGATTAGAAATTAAGTGTTAACGAGCAGTTGGATAGGTGTACCTAATAAAGTGGCCGGTGAGTGTATATTACATTACAAAAAGCAAACCTATGGATTAATAGACCTTATGACATAAATATCAGAAAATAATGCCAAATATAAGTACATCATGAAATGTATCCTCTTTGCATGGGGAGATACATGTTGCTCTATAGATTGTTCTGTTCCAGTTATCTGTATTGTTAATAAAATATTCAATAGAATAACTAATGTTATATGGAGATAAGGTTATTAAAAAAATCATTGCATCATAGCCTAACCGGAACAGGCAATAATAGTTTTTATGTTCAGTTCATAGTCATTCTAAATGTTAATAGACTTGATAATGGTATTTAATTGTAAATGACTAAACCTCAGCATATTATGCTTAATGAGAGTTTACCCAGCAGTTAACAATACATTATGCATGCTAATAATAAAACTATCACTTGAATGTCTTAAACATATGCAGAATTTTGGCAGAATGGCAACAGCAAACTTGACATTGTCAGGAGAGGTTTTCAGAGAACGCTTTAAAGAGTCAAGAAACTGTGACACTAGCATAAAAAATAATTTAAAATGCAGCCCTGTAAAAATGTGTGAGAAAAGCACCTCTGCTCATGTACTTCATTAAATGAATCTGCTATTTCCAACACCTAAGCATCTGTTGAATGTAAAGTTTCCCTCTTTCTACCCTTCCCAGGTGACATTGAAATATTCAAAGAAGTCTAACAATTAAAAAAAAAGAAAACTCCTCATAACAAATATATGACATTGGTTTAACCCTTTAACGACCCTTGATGTAATAGCACCTCACGGGTCGCCTGCGGGTGCATGGAGACGGCTCACAGGCTGAGCCCTATCCATAGCAGGTAAGTCTTTGCTGCATAGCTCAGCAAAGACTTACCAGTAACACCCGCGATCTGTGCTAGCAACCAACACATTGGGGGTCATTTACTAAGGGCCCGATTTGCGTTTTCCCGACGTGTTACCCGAATATTTCCGATTTGCGCCGATTGTACCTGAATTGCCCCGGGATTGTGGTGCACGCAATCGGATTGTGGCGCATCGGCGCTGGCATGCGCGCGACGGAAATCGGGGGGCGTGGCTGAACGAAAACCCGACGTATTCGGAAAAACCGCCGCATTTAAAAACCGAAAAAGTGTCGCTTGGGGACCGCTTAGCTTCACCTGGTCCAAGGTGGTGCATTCCGGCGCGATGAGATGACTTTCAGCGCAGCAGCGCCACCTGGTGGACGGCGGAAGAACTGCCTTCATAAATCCCGGCCGGACCCGAATCCAGAGCAGAGAACTGGATCGCGAATGGGCCGGGTAAGTAAATCTGCCCCATTGCTTTGGCGGTGGCTTCAAAAAGATCTCCATCTTGTTGGAGATTGTCACTCCCGTGACGCCATCCAGGAGCGCCAATCGGTTGCCATGACAGCCTGGATTTAACCCATTCATTACTATGTGCTAGTTGCACATTGTGAGGTATGAGGATGAAAATCCCCATATACTGCCATACAGTAGTATGGCAGTATATGGTAGGATCAATCAGACAACCAAGGGCTAAAGTACCCTAGGGGGTCTGAAAAATAGTAAAAGTAAATATACCAGTATGTTGTCAAGCAGCCTAACTGCTTCCAGATCATGTCTCTCTCAAAATATAATGACAGTTTTCACTGCGTTTAACCCATAACGGAAACTAGCGCCCAAAGTTGAAAATGGCGCGTGGAGTCTTATAGCTATGGATGCTCCACTGGGGGGATTCTGGGAACATTTGCAAAGTTTTAAGCTTTACAAGGTAGACTCTTTTAGCTACCTTGTAAAGCAGCTCCCTTGACATCAAGCATTAAAACACAACCTCCACGGTCAAAAAGGTTTTAAAGATGGAGAGGATGCTTGATATGCCATCAACCCTCTTACAAATCAGTATATGTTGGTTTAAAACAATAAATGTAATTGCTTAAAGGGAAATTGCCATCAGAAATTAACCTAACAAACCACTACCAGTATGTTGTCAAGCTGCCTAACTGCTTCCAGATTGTGTCTCTCTCATGGCCCTGTGTGGTGGTATCATCCAGGAAATAGTCCTTGAAGTGAGAGGTAAATTGTTTGTATAAAGTCAAGGAGGTGGAGAGTTTAGCACTGCCAAGTTCTCCCCAACCCTGAACATCTCCTACCCTGTGATTGAAATCATCCACCAGACTTCAGAAGATCTGGATAGTGATTTCTATTAGTGCAATCAATTACAGTGGCGTGGATGTTCGGAGTTGGAGAGATGTTAAACTCTCCACCTCCTTAACTATATACAACCAATTTATATCTCACTTAAAAGTTGACACTTTTTTTTAATGATGCCACCACACTGAGCCATGAAGGAAACATGATCTAGAAGGTTCTCAGGGCCTTCATAACAAACTGGCAGTGGTTTATAAGGTCAATGTCTGATGACAGGTTCCCTTTAATGTCCTTTAATTAATCCATTAATTTAACATAAATGTACATTATTTTCCCCAGTATTAAAAATATGTTCGCAATAAAATATTGTTTTATACTAGTAAACTTTATACTTATTTCAGGCGTCATATTGTATACATATTTAAGATTTCTTTAAACATATGTAGCTGTCTTACTGTCTAAATGAAATATTACATTCTTGCTAGACACAAAGGAAGCTTGGGTGCTAAACAGCATTGTCCCACCTCATCATATTGTAAAGCATGTTTTTCATTATCTGATAAAACTAACAGTTCGTTAAATAGTAACAGTAAATGAAGCAAACGTCCAGCACAGCCGACTTCAACCGAACAAGTATTTTCAGCAATCCACTAAAGTCATAAATAAGGAACACAAGTAAATCACTGGAGCAGACTTTACTTTTGCTCTTTAAGCAGCGGGATTCTGCTAGACATCAGGTCAAAATCAGGTTCTTATGAATCATACTGTTTTGGCTTTATTAGGAACACAACCTTTGCCCTTACATTTTCCAGATGGTAATAGACTGGGTAATGGTCAAAACAGATTTCTATCTCATATAAAAAGCTGAAGTCTGGCCAACTTTTAAATTAATGCTCAATGTAATATATATCTAGGTTATCTGGAATGGTATGTGATTAGATATGTATCATTTTGCATTTTGCAATGTGTCATTTACAGAAAAACAAATGTTCCTGAAAATTTTTAAGTGAAAATGTTCCGTGGAAAAATCAGTCTGATCCACAGGCACATGTTGTTCAGAATGAGGATCTGAGAAGATTGATGTACACTGTAGTTTTGTGGAAGGACTTTTAATATAACTTCAAGGAATTAATCCTTCTAGTGATAGACAGTCTCTCCTTCAGCAATAAGCAGACCACCTTCTGACTTTTCAGCACTTTTGGACACTTTTCCACAAAATTATATACAGTATAGTAATCTGGTCAGCTCTCTATTCTGAGTAGAATGGGGGGGGGCAGGGTCTGTCGGTGCACAAATTACTCACTTTAACACTCTTTTCTGGCCAATGGAGGGAGAAATCTCTCGATGACATTTATGTTTGCCAATGTAATACGTTTTATATACTTGCAAAATTGTATCATTTTATTGTAGAATCTATCTACGTTGCATGTTGGATCAATTTATGCAAGAAATATTCTAATTTAGTTTAAATCTTCTAGTCTATTTAGTCAATTACCAAGGTGTGATCATCATTTAACATTGTAACAGTGTAGATGTTAGAATGCCCGAAGGTATTACATTTTGTTATGTTACAATACATTTTCATGATAAAGCAATTTTTCAACCCCATGATTAAAAAACACAAAAAAACTATGGCACAACATCACAAAATTGACCAAAGCGACATCATCACTTAACAGTACTTCAAGTGCTGCCGTAACCTTATTCCTGCTGATCTCTCTTCATCCAACTCCAGTGGTGACACATCATGACATGATATGACCACTGCCAAACGAGTGTTAAAGGGGTTGTCCACGTTAAGCCATTTGCAGCAACTAATTGATATTGTTTGTGTAATGAGTTAAAATGGTATTTTATTAATATGGACGGCTGCTGGGCATGCAATGAGTGGGAGGCTACTTCTGGGCATTTCATCAGTGCATGGAAGGCCGAGAGTAATGCATTTCCCATCCCAGGCTTACACTCAAGTCTATAAGTTTTCTCAGTTATTTGTTGCAAAATGAGGGGCCTCGGCTTATACTCAGGTCAACTTATACTTGAGTATATATACGGTACATAGGATCTTATTTTAGATTGCACATGAATGGGATTTCTCCTAAATTCAATACTTTATCTATAGAAGTGGAAAAAATGAACATCCTCCTTTATGAAACAGTATAATCACACAGCAATGCATTTAACAGAAAGATCATACATCTCATCAAGTTGATCAAAATCAACCTTTTTAACTTACAAACCACATTTAATACAAAGGACCAAGAATTAACATTACAATTTACATTGTACATGAACACCCTATGAGTATCCCTCTATTCATATAGTAACTCTTACATATAAAATGGAATTGGTGAAATATACAACAATTGTATACAACCACTTTTATTTTGCAATGTAGCTTGTAATTAGAGATGAGCGAGCACTAAAATGCTCGGGTACTCGTTATTCCAGACGAACTTTTCCCGATGCTCGAGTGCTCGTCTCGAATAACGAGCCCCATTGAAGTCAATGGGAGACTCGAGCATTTTTCAAGGGGACCAAGGCTCTGCACAGGGAAGCTTGGCCAAACACCTGGGAACCTCAGAAAAGGATGGAAACACCACGGAAATGGACAGGAAACAGCAGGGGCAGCATGCATGGATGCCTCTGAGGCTGCTGAATCGCACCATTATGCCAAAATTATGGGCAACAGCATGGCCATGACAGAGTGACCGAATCAGGCTAGATAGCATCTAAAACATCCAATAATTGACCCTGACACTATAGGGGACGGCATGCAGAGGCAGCGGCAGCAGTGGCAGGCTAGAGAGTCTCATGGCAACATACCCTAAATGGACTCAGGTTTCACCAAAGGAGGTGAAATGATTTCCTATGTGAACAAAAGGTTGACGGTATATTTAGTCGATAACACAGCATGGTGTCGACATAGTGACCAAGTTCCATAACGTATCTGGTGAAACACCCGAAAAATTAGCCTGACACAGCTCTTTTGATAAGGGGACGACATGTGGAGGCAGCCATGGAGACGACTTCCATGATTAAAAGCGACAGTATGGGGCATTCATATTGCGCTGCTATGATTGCAACTTCAGGTCTCCAGCATGGCGGCGACAGATGGGCCGAGTTCCACTATGTATCTGGTGAAACACCTGAAAATTCTGCCTGACACAGCTCGTTTGATAAGGGGATGATGTGCTGCATATCCTCTCGTGCTCCAGCGTCTGGGGTATAGAGAGTTGAAATGAGACATTGGTGGACGCTGTGGAGGATCGTGGAGGCAAAATGGACAGGAAACAGCAGGGGCAGCATGCATGGATGCCTTTGAGGCTGCCTAATCTTGGGATGGAGCTGGCGGTCCACTGCCAGGCGAGCTTTCGCCTGTCCAAGCCCCTGTCTCTCGGCTCCTCCCCACCCAAAATGGGCCTGGGGGCCAGAAGCGTTTACTTTGAAAAAATTATAATTTTCAAAGCAGGCCGGGTCGTTTGAATATTTCACCTAGGAATAATGGAATAGCATAGTGGTTCTATTTTTAATTGTTTTTACGGAAATGGTTCCATGATTAAGAGCGACAGTATGGGGCATCCATATTGCACTGCTATGATTGCAACTTCAGGTCTCCAGCATGGCGGCGACAGATGGGCCGCGTTCCACTATGTATCTGGTGAAACACCTGAAAATTCTGCCTGACACAGCTCGTTTGATAAGGGGACGATGTATGGAGGCAGTGAACTAGTAGTAGATTAAAGGTGCTGCAGTTAAAACTATGTTAGTTGGATCTTGAGATGGAGCTGGCGCTCCGCTGTCAGGCGAGCTTTCGCCAATCCAAGCCCCTGTCTCTAGGCTACTCCCCAAACAGCACTTCTAAGAACCTTTTGTATAAGATCAAGTGTAGTAGCGTTCTTATAAGTTTAGGATATGGCGGGTGAGGGGAATGTAAACAGATGCGCAATAAGCGCTGAAATAATATTGGTAAATGATAAAAGTTTGCCAGTATATTTTGTGGATTACACAGCAGGGTGGCGACAAAGTTAACAAGTTTGATGTGGAAGCCATGAAAACAACCCAAAATTCTGCCCGACACAGCTCGTTTGATAAGGGGACGATGTATGGAGGCAGTGAACTAGTAGTAGATTAAAGGTGCTGCAGTTAAAACTATGTTAGTTGGATCTTGAGATGGAGCTGGCGCTCCGCTGCCAGGCGAGCTTTCGCCAATCCAAGCCCCTGTCTCTAGGCTACTCCCCAAACAGCACTTCTAAGAACCTTTTGTATAAGATCAAGTGTAGTAGCGTTCTTATAAGTTTAGGATATGGCGGGTGAGGGGAATGTAAACAGATGCGCAATAAGCGCTGAAATAATATTGGTAAATGATAAAAGTTTGCCAGTATATTTTGTGGATTACACAGCAGGGTGGCGACAAAGTTAACAAGTTTGATGTGGAAGCCATGAAAACAACCCAAAATTCTGCCCGACACAGCTCGTTTGATAAGGGGACGATGTATGGAGGCAGTGAACTAGTAGTAGATTAAAGGTGCTGCAGTTAAAACTATGTTAGTTGGATCTTGAGATGGAGCTGGCGCTCCGCTGCCAGGCGAGCTTTCGCCAATCCAAGCCCCTGTCTCTACGCTACTCCCCAAACAGCACTTCTAAGAACCTTTTGTATAAGATCAAGTGTAGTAGCGTTCTTATAAGTTTAGGATATGGCGGGTGAGGGGAATGTAAACAGATGCGCAAGAAGCGCTGAAATAATATTGGTAAATGATAAAAGTTTGCCAGTATATTTTGTGGATTACACAGCAGGGTGGCGACAAAGTTAACAAGTTTGATGTGGAAGCCATGAAAACAACCCAAAATTCTGCCTGACACAGTTCGTTTGATAAGGAGACCATGTATGGAGGCAGCTATATGGACGACTTTTGGAGGCAGCTATGGCGATGACGTGTGGAGGTAGCAATGGAGACAACGTGTGGAGCCAGCTAAAAAGACGACATGTGGAGGCTGCTATGGAGACAATTTAATTTGGATAGTGCCTGTATGTGGCAGTCCAAAAAACTTTTCAAACCAGAGGAGCAGGTAGTTGGTCCTCCAGAAAAATTAAATAGATTGAGTGCCTTTATGTGGCAGTCCAAAAAAGTTTTCAAACCAGAGGAGCAGGTAGGTGGTCCTCCAGAAAAATTAAATAGATTTAGTACCTGTATGTGGCACTCCCAAAAATTGCTTAAAACAGAGGACCGGGTAGGTGGCCCTCCAGAAAAATTAAATACATAGAGTACTATAGCTAGAGCCAGTTGGCCCTGGCAAAAAATAGCCAGTTTCCTATGCTTTACTGTACAAAGAGGAGGAGAAGGAGAACAATCAGGAGGAGGAGTGCATACATTATTCAGGTTGAGCTTCTTTCAGCTGGTGGAGAATGAAAATCCGGAGAAATCCAGGCTTTATTCATCTTGATAAGCGTCAGCCTGTCAGCGCTGTCAGTCGACAGGCGTGTACGCTTATCGGTGATGATGCCACCAGCTGCACTGAAAACCTGTTCGGACAACACGCTAGCGGCAGGGCAGGCAAGAACCTCCAAGGCGTACAGCGCCAGTTCGTGCCACATGTCCAGCTTTGAAACCCAGTAGTTGTAGGGAGCTGTGTGATCATTTAGGACGATGGTATGGTCAGCTACGTACTCCCTCACCATCTTTCTGTAAAGATCAGCCCTACTCTGCCGAGACTGGGGACAGGTGACAGTGTCTTGCTGGGGTGACATAAAACTGGCAAAGGCCTTGTAAAGCGTACCCCTGCCAGTACTGGACAAGCTGCCTGCTCACCTACTTTCCCTCGCTACTTGTCCCGCAGAAGTACGCCCTCTGCCGCTAGCACTGTCAGAAGGGAAATACTGTTTCAGCTTGTGCACCAGGGCCTGCTGGTATTCATGCATTCTCACACTCCTTTCCTCTCCAGGGATGAGAGTGGAAAGATTTTGCTTGTACCGTGGGTCCAGGAGAGTGAACACCCAGTAATCGGTGCTGGAATAAATTCTTTGAACGCGAGGGTCACGGGATAGGCAGCCTAGCATGAAATCTGCCATATGCGCCAGAGTACCAACGCGCAAGAATTCACTCCCCTCACTGGCCTGACTCTCCATTTCCTCCTCCTCCAACTCCTCCAACTCCTCTTCTTCTGCCCATACACGCTGAACAGTGAAGGACTGAACAATGGTCCCCTCTTCTGTCTCGCCAACATTCTCCTCCTCTTCCTCCTCATCCTCCTCCACCTCCTCCGATATGCGCTGAGAAACAGACCTAAGGGTGCTTTGGCTATCAACAAGGGAATCTTCTTCCCCCGTCTCTTGTGACGAGCGCAAAGCTTCCGACTTCATGCTGACCAGAGAGTTTTTCAACAGGCCAAGCAGCGGGATGGTGAGGCTGATGATGGCGGCATCGCCACTGACCATCTGTGTTGACTCCTCGAAGTTACTCAGCACCTGACAGATATCAGACATCCACGTCCACTCCTCATTGTAGACTTGAGGAAGCTGACTGACCTGACTACCAGTTCTGGTGGAAGTTGACATCTGGCAGTCTACAATCGCTCTGCGCTGCTGGTAAACTCTGGATAACATGGTTAATGTTGAATTCCACCTCGTGGGAACGTCGCACAACAGTCGGTGAGCGGGCAGTTGGAGGCGGCGCTGCGCTGCCCTGAGAGTGGCAGCATCTGTGCTGGACTTCCTGAAATGCGCACAGATGCGGCGCACCTTCGTGAGCAGACAGATTGGGGTATGTCTTGAGGAAACGCTGAACTATGAGATTTAACACATGGGCCAGGCATGGCACATGTGTCAGTCTGCCGAGTTGCAGAGCCGCCACCAGGTTACGGCCGTTGTCACACACAACCATGCCTGGCTTCAGGTTCAGCGGTGCCAGCCACAGATCAGTCTGCACCGTGATGCCCTGTAATAGCTCTTGGGCGGTGTGCCTTTTATCGCCTAGGCTCAGCAGTTTGAGCACCGCCTGCTGTCGCTTAGCAATGGCTAGGCTGCTGTGCCTAGAGCTACCGACTGATGGCGCCATGCCCACGGATGGTAATTCAGAGGAGGAGGAGGTGGAGGAGGGGTGGGAGGAGGAGGAGGCATAGTAGGCCTGAAAGACCTGGACCGAGGTAGGCCCCGCAATCCTCGGCGTCGGCAGTATATGAGCAGCCCCAGGGTCAGACTCGGTCCCAGCCTCCACCAAGTTAACCCAATGTGCCGTCAGCAAAATATAGTGGCCCTGCCCGGCAGCACTCGTCCACGTGTCCATGGTCAGGTGGACCTTGTCAGAAACGGCGTTGGTCAGGGCTCGGATGATGTTGTCTGACACGTGCTTGTGCAGGACTGGGACGGCACATCGGGAAAAGTAGTGGCGGCTGGGGACCGAATACCGAGGGGCGGCCGCCGCCATGAGGTTTCGAAAGGCCTCGGTCTCTACCAGCCTATAGGGCAGCATCTCCAGGCTAAGCAACTTGGAGATGTGGACGTTGAGGGCTTGGGCGTGTGGGTGGGTTGCGCTATACTTCCTTTTGCGCTCCAGCGTCTGGGGTATGGAGAGCTGAACGCTGGTGGGTGCTGTGGAGGATCGTGGAGGCGAAGATGGGGTTTTCGCACGGGAGGTGTTTGGGCCGTGGTCCTGGGCAGGGGGCTGACTAGCAGATGACACAGGGGAAGGAGCAGTGGTGTGCCCGGTCGGAGGTGAACGGGCTTGGTGCCATTGAGTGGGGTGTTTAGCATTCATATGCCTGCGCATACTGGTGGTAGTTAAGCTAGTAGTGGTGGAACCCCTGCTGATCCTGGTTTGGCAAAGGTTGCACACCACAGTCCGTCGGTCATCCGGTGTTTCTTTAAAGAACCTCCAGACTTCTGAAAATCTAGCCCTCGCCACGGGAGCTTGACTACGGGCAACATTTGGCGCTGATGCACCAGCTCTGGCCCTGCCTCTCCGTCTGGCCCCACCACTGCCTCTTCCAACCTGTTCTGCTATAGGACTCGCCTCCGTCTCAGAAGCACTGTGTTCACCCGGCCTATCAACCCAGCTTGGGTCTGTCACCTCATTATCCTCCGATCCCTCAGTCTGCTCCCCCCTCGGACTTCCTGCCCTGACAACAACTTCACCACTGTCTGACAACCGTGTCTCCTCATCGTCCGACACCTCTTTACACACTTCTCCCACTACGTGAATAATGTCATCATCACCCACAGACTGCGACTGGTGGAAAACCTGGGCATCGGAAAATTGCTCAGCAGCAACCGGACAAGTGGTTTGTGACTGTGGGAAGGGTCCAGAAAACAGTTCCTCAGAGTGTGCCGGTTCAAATGCCAAATTTTGCTGGGAGGGGGCAGACTGGGGGGAAGGAGGCTGAGGTGGAGGAGCCGGAGGAGTGCTGATTTCGGTGACATGGGTGGACTGCGTGGAAGACTGACTGGTGGACAAATGGCTAGAAGCATTGTCCGCAATCCACGACATCACCTCTTCGCACTGTTCTGGCCTCAACAGTGCTCTACCACGAGTCCCAGTAACTTGAGACATGATGAACCTAGGGAGTGTAGCTCTGCGGCGTTCCCCTGCTCCCTCATCAGCAGGTGGTGTCTCACCCCGCCCAGGACCACGGCCTCTGACCCCTGCAGTAGTTGGACGCCCACGTCCACGCCCTCGTCCTCTACCCCTAGCCCTCGGGTTAAACATTTTCCAAATTAAAGTGTAAACTTTTAATTTTTTTTTTTTTGTGTTTATTTTTTTTTATTTTTTTATTTTTTTAAACAAAACGATACTATCCTATTGCTATGGCTAGTTTCTAACCTACACTGACAGCACACAACTGGATTTTGTGCTGTGCCTGATGAGTTTGAGCTATAAAATGAAATAAAGGTAAAAAAAAATAAATAAATCAGCAGACTCTGCCTAATTCTAATCAAACCCCTAATAAATTGTCCCACTTCGGTGTTTAAGGTGGATATGTGTGTCACTAAGAGCTAAACACAACGGTCGCAGGTCTCCCAGCAAATTCCTCACAATATGGTACTAGCTGCACTACTAATGCCAGCAAGCCCAGCCACAAGCAAACAAAAAAAAGGAAAATATAACACTATTGTAGGCCTAAGTAAGCCGTTGGGGTTCTCCTATGGCTATTTTGTAGCCTACACTGAAAGCACACTGCTTTGCAAGATGAGTTTGAGCTATAAAATGAAATAAAGGTAAAAAAAAAATAAATCAGCAGACTCTGCCTAATTCTAATCAAACCCCTAATAAATTGTCCCACTTCGGTGTTTAAGGTGGATATGCGTGTCACTAAGAGCTAAACACAACGGTCGCAGGTCTCCCAGCAAATTCCTCACAATATGGTACTAGCTGCACTACTAATGCCAGCAAGCCCAGCCACAAGCAAACAAAAAAAAGGAAAATATAACGCTATTGTAGGCCTAAGTAAGCCGTTGGGGTTCTCCTATGGCTATTTTGTAGCCTACACTGAAAGCACACTGCTTTGCAAGGTGAGTTTGAGCTATAAAATGAAATAAAGGTAAAAAAAAAAAAAAAATCAGCAGACTCTGCCTAATTCTAATCAAACCCCTAATAAATTGTCCCACTTCGGTGTTTAAGGTGGATATGTGTGTCACTAAGAGCTAAACACAACGGTCGCAGGTCTCCCAGCAAATTCCTCACAATATGGTACTAGCTGCACTACTAATGCCAGCAAGCCCAGCCACAAGCAAACAAAAAAAAAAGGAAAATATAACGCTATTGTAGGCCTAAGTAAGCCGTTGGGGTTCTCCTTTGGCTATTTTGTAGCCTACACTGAAAGCACACTGCTTTGCAAGATGAGTTTGAGCTATAAAATGAAATAAAGGTAAAAAAAAAAAAAAAATCAGCAGACTCTGCCTAATTCTAATCAAACCCCTAATAAATTGTCCCACTTTGGTGTTTGAGGTGGATATGTGTGTCACTAAGAGCTAAACACAACGGTAGCAAGTCCCCCTGCAAATTCCTCACAATATGGTACTAGCTGCACTACTAGTGCCAGCAAGCCCAGCCACAAGCAAATAAAAAAAAAATGTATAACGTTATTGTAGCCCTAAGAAGGGCTGTTGGGTTCTTGTAGAATCACTCCTGCCTAACACTATTCTAATAGAATAGCCTAACGCTTTCCCTGACCAGCAGCAGCTCTCTCCCTAGCGGCATCCAGACACAGAATGATCCGAGCAGCGCGGGCAGGGGCTAGTCTATTCCAGGGTCACCTGATCTGGCCAGCCAACCACTGCTATCGACGTGTAAGGGTACCACGTCATGCTGGGTGGAGTGCAGAGTCTCCTGGCTTGTGATTGGCTCTGTTTCTGGCCGCCAAAAAGCAAAACGGCGGGAGATGCCATTTTCTCGAGCGGGCGAAGTATTCGTCCGAGCAACGAGCAGTTTCGAGTACGCTAATGCTCGAACGAGCATCAAGCTCGGACGAGTATGTTCACTCATCTCTACTTGTTATCATTATGTTTTTGTAAAACTATTATGCCTTACACTTTTGTTAAATCATGTAACACCATTTAACAGAACATAATTTATAGGCTATTGGTTGGTTTCAAAGGTTGGGATAAAGCTCTTTTCAAAAATGATTTCAGTCTGTGAAACATCAAAAAACAAAGATGTAAAATTAGGAGATCTAATATAAAAGCAGATTACATAATTTAGGTACAAATACAAATTGACCCGTTTTCCTTGCAGTGTCATTTAATTAACATAGAAAAGAAGAGTTAGAAATGTAATTAACTTTACATTCTTCAGAATGGAAAATCCACCAGCTTTGTAACCATTTCAAAAGCCTTACTGTAAGAGGCATTGTTATTGTCATTTAATCTTTTTCCTATACTATGTAACAATATATTGTAAAGAGTTTGTATAGAATGTAATTTGATAAAACTCTGGCATAGGGGTTTAATTATGAGTTGTGAAGAGACAAACAGGAATACTGAAACCTATCAATGACTCATCCTTTCCTGTTCTCATACATGGAATAAAATGACCCATTTTAACAGAACCCAATATATTAACTATTCTACAAATGTATATGTGGGGCTACCATAGGCACAAACAGGGCCAAGCTGGAATAAATAGAAGCCCTGTACAGAAAGAGAACCAGCAATCCTTAGGTTGCACAATGGGCAGGGTCGGTTTTAGACTAAGTGGAACCCTGGGCAAAATTATAAGTGGGACCTTTAATTCTATGGACATGAAACCATTTTAGAAGGGGATGTACCAAGAATATGCAGTAATAATATCTAGAACTTTCTAGGGTCCACCACACACACAGGGAAATCTGCTATAACTTGCACCCAGAAATCTATGCATTTGTGAAGCACATTTTTTACCTTGTAAGACCCCTTACACAAGAATGTTAGGGGGACTAATATCCAGCCGCACAATTTGCGGCCAGATATCGGTCCCCGCATATCCCTATTGCTCCCAGTCACGGGGTAGTGAGCACATGTTATCTCACCACACAGTGACCAAGCATGGAAAATATAGGACAGGTCCTATATTTTACCATCTTAGGGTGCATTCAGACAGCCATTTGGGGGGATGTATATGCAGCCGCAAATTTCCATATACATGCCCATGGACGGCAATGGCGGCGCGGCGACAATATGGTGCTACACATGTGTGGCACCATTGCGCCGTGTGTGCAGCCATGCACCGCTTTTCTCTATGGAGGGGTCACCCCCTCCTCCTCTCCAATGCACAGATGCAGCCAGGCAGGCATACGGCTGTATGAACGTACCCAGTGTTGGACTGGGTTTCCTTAGGCCCACCAGAGAAAAATCAATCTCGGGCCCCCTTTTCATTATCCCCCAGGAAATATACCCTAGCAGCCTTCAAATTGTGTTGTTTTCTGATGGACCTCTGGGGCTCAGTATTGGGTTGAGCCAGGGCCCACCGGAGGATCCTCTGGTACTCTGGTGGGCCAGTCCGACACTGAACGTACCCTTAGGGCATCAGCCGCTTGCTTCTCTCTCCTGCGCAAGGCTGTATGCTCGGCTGGCCTGAATATCTGTTAGCAGTGGCATAGGGTTAAGTCCAGCACCTGCACCGTGATATCATTTTCCTGCAGAATTCAGTTGTGCTGGACTGAACAATGTGCCACAGCTACAGGGGCATTGTGTGATTGCTTGTGGAAAAGCAAGTCACATGATACTCCTTTGGACACCATTACACATTATGTACATATCCATAAATATGCATACAGGCGGTCCTCTACCTAAGAACACCCAACTTACAGGCGACCTCTAGTTACAAATGGACCTGTTAATCCTGGTTCTTATGACAATCCAACATTTTTAAAATCCAATTGACATAGAGAGCAAAAGAATTTTGGCTTGGGTTACAATGATAAAATATACAGTTCCAACTTACATACAAATTCAACTTAAGAACAAACAGTAGCATACACATGTCAATGTTCAATACATGTATACATTGCACATGTCAACATACAGTACACATATTTAGTACACATGTCCATATACAGTACACATATTTATTACCCTTGTCAACATGCATGTCAAATACAGTAAATGTATTCTGCAGGGGAATCAGAGGCACCTTGATGCACAGTACAGCTACATTTTCCCTCCACATCTCCCTCTCCCCTTGTGCCATCTATCACTGAGGCACTTCCTGTGTAAGTGAAGCCTGGGAAGGGAGGGGGAGGAGCGAGGCAGCTAAATGCAGCTGCTGATCATCAGAGTTTGCAAACAATATAGGGGAGATTTATCAGAAATGTCTAAGGTAAAACTTTACTAGTCGCCCATAAAAACCAATCAGAACTCAGCTTTAATTTTATAAACAACTGTGGGAAAATGAAAGCTGAGCTCTGATTGGTTACCATGGGTAAGGACATGGACATTTCTGCGCCCAGACAATTATGATAAATCTCCCCATGTGTGCTTTTTGTGACTGATGTGCTTCAGTTTGTGCATAAAGAACACACCTTTTATTGCAGCAGATTCACAAGGAGTGCTGTTGCCTTGCCACACTAACCCCACCAGCATGTATACAATTTTGGCTCCCATGCCTTGGTCACCGTTCCTGATAGGTCTATTTTAGTAAGTAATCTACACGACCAAAAAACAATGGAAAACACTCCAATAGTGTAATAATGAAAATAAATTAAAAAAAATATAGAGAGATACAAACAGATACCTAGATAAAATAAAACAGTATCTGGAGACACTGAATATCTGCCCCTAATTATGATGTGAAGCTGAATATGTCACAGAACATAATAATTAGGATATTGCCCTAGGAAGAGAAATCCAATGGATAATATCAGTTATTACTTATCCAAAGACATGTCATGTCACAACTTTTCTGCTTACTGTTTATTTAACCGAAGACTAGCAAAACTAACATGAATAAATATATACTACAAACACCTTATGGATATTGAAATAAAACAATGAATTGTATAGTGTGTAAATTGTAAGTCTTAGAACATATAAGCATACCCTAGTAGTGATGCTGTGAGTCCACTGAGTGTAATACATGTGGAAGCATACCCTTAATAGAGTGGTTGAGTACAGCTATGATAGCTATGTAAGGCAACAACAATAATGAAACAGTAACCTAATAAAACAAAAGAAAAAGACAGTTCATTGCAGAAAGTAAATAAAGAAACAAATACAAAATAGAATGTGTACCTTCAGACATGTTAAGTTTACAACAAACAAAGTGCAGGGGAGAAAAACAGTACACTCTTGTTGCATGTTTCATCTGCTTGGCTACGTCAGGGATGTCATAGTTAAAAAGTTTAAAGTTCATAAAATCTGATATATTCACCACTGGTTCATTATTTTCTATTATTATTATATTAATCTTGAGCTTCCTGGCCTTCTCCTTTGTCTTTAGCCTCTAAACTATTCTCTTCTCCTCCCTCCTTTTTCTCATTTGATTGAGTTAAGACCCAGGATTGGGGATAGCACTGATCATGGCATTGCCGGAGGGGTAGTTGAGCCAAACCCGGATGCAAACTTCTGGTGTAGTTTACCCTTGATGCATGTTTCACCTTCTGGTGAAGTTAGGGGTTGGGTGCAGGAGGGTCATGAGCCGGCAAAGTACGGCATGGACCCTAACATTACAGTTCAGGTTTGCTAAACACTATTCATCACCCATATTGGTCACAGATCCACCATAACTCTTCTATCTCACTGGCAAAATCTCTGATGTTGTTTTAATTTATTCACCCTACAGTCCAGATCACTATTACATTTCATGATTACTGCTAAAATTATTAATAGTAGTTATTAATAAGGAAATAATTTCTTTTGTGATCCTTAGCAGTGGCGTAAATTGAAGCTGATGGGCCCCAGTACAAATTCTGTTCCAGGCCCTCAACTATAATTTATGGTGTATAGTACTAGTCTTCTTATATAGGAAAGTGACAACTTATGGGGCCCTAAAGCCACTTGGGCCTGATTGCGACCGAACTTTGCCCCTGCCCCTGTGTTGGGAACCAACACAGATCCTGAAATAAATTTAGGCCTAGGATCTGTACACATTACCAGTCCTGCAGCTGAGGCGGTAGAGGTCGAAGCTGATTATATTTTAATGTTTCTATCAAATTAGTGGCAGAAACAATTTACCTATTTCCCCTTTGCCAGTGAAAATTCATTTTACTCCATTTCTATCAATCAGTGTAAAGTTTGTTTCCAGCATGGAAAAACTGAAACTTAGCATTGATATAAAGAAACTTAGCATTGATATCTAAAATAAACCTTCACATATGTTTTTTCTGGATTAACGCGGGAGTGCTGCAATTTTCTTGTATTGATTTCAATTATATAAAATGTCTTTGTCCATGTGACGTTTGTTTATTTAACAATCTTACAATGGAAGCAGAAATCTCAATAATGGCTTGGTTTATGCAGTGTTACAGTGAAATATGCTCACCTTGAAGGAATCAAGTACAGATACAACAAAACTGAATTTGTCATTGAACTTATGTGTATAGTAATAACTATAGTAATTGAATCCTGTGCTCACATCAAGTATCTCTTGTCATTATCCTTTTTCCATTGTTCCAGTTCCAATAGTTATATTCAAAAACAGTCAAGTAAATGTAAAATGGCTACACAAACTTTCAATGACTAATAGGGTCATCTTCTGGACATGTTATAGAGTCTTGTGGATCGTATATATAATGTACCTGTAAAACGTAACCATACAGTATCTGTGGGTTTTATCAGGCGGAAAAATACTGAAGTGTGAAAAACCCTATTGGAAAGAAATAGTATAAAAGTCCAAATCAGCTCTACTCACTCCCTTTGCACAGACCGGTGAGTTGCAGACACGGAAACGCCCAAGGCAGGGGCAAAGAGCAGGTAACTCGATTTTACTATCCTCATCCTGTCACCCCAAACACGTTACCAATAACATCCCATATGGTGAATTTATTAGGCTCAAAAGAAACTGTTCCAATGAAGATATTTTTACAAAGGAAGCTGCCCTTGTTGCAGAGAGATTAAGGGAGAGGGGGTATAGCAATCACCTTATTACAACATCTCTTAATAGGGTAAAGAAAAAATCCAGACCACAACTTTTAAACAAAAAGTATGACAACCCTATACCTAATACCAAATTACAACAAGTTACTTTTTCCACACAATATAGCAATCAATTTCATAAGATCAAACAAATTATTAAAAAATACTTACCTGTACTTCTTTGTGACAAGGACCATCATGACACCATTAGCCGGGGAGTTAGATTTGTAGCTAAAAAGGGAAAGACTATAGGCTCTATTCTGTCCCCCAGCCTATTTACCAGCGAAAAAATGGAGGAAGATAGAAGAACTTGGTTAGATCACCCAGGATGCCACAAATGTGGGCATAAACGTTGCAAAGCATGTGAATTCCTCATGAGAGGGGATTCATTTATTTCGTATAGCACCTTATACACGTACCCTATAAAATCATATATCAATTGCAACACTTCCAACATCATCTATTTGGCATCCTGCATCACTTGTAAAATACAATATGTAGGATGTACTACTTGTCCGGCCAAAGTTCGAATAAGACGACATATCTCAGATGTAACAAACAATTCATTTAATGTCTCTTCCCTCACTAAACATTTCAGAGATGTTCATAAAGGAGACACCTCTAGTCTCAAATGGACAGGTATTGGAAAGGTCTCCAAACCCGCTAGAGGCGGAGATTTGCAAAAAAAGCTTTTGAATAGAGAATCCTATTGGATTTTCGTCTTAGACACTAGACAACCAAAAGGGATGAACCACAGACACGATCTGATAACCATTTACTGAAAGAAAACGTGTAGTCCCAATACGTATTTTGTTATTTACTTGTTTCCTCGTTTGTATTTTTGCCTTTATGTGATTTACCAGGCTAGGCATTTGCAGTATGTCTCCTCTTTGGAGAAGGGTTAAACTCGTTTTCCCCTCCCTCTTTGTTCCACAAATCCGGTCATGTGACCGTCTTTGTCAGTTTTATATAAAGGGTTAAATTTTACCTGTTTAACTAGATCATGACTAAGGCTGTATAGCCGAAACACGTTGATCGTTTTGCCTTCACTGTGAATATAACCGATGTACTCATGCACCAATAAAAGCAAGTTTTTAACCGGAGAAGAGTTTTGCGCTGCAATCTTCATTGGACTGCTCTTTGCCCCTGCCTTGGGCGTTTCCGTGTCTGCAACTCACCGGTCTGTGCAAAGGGAGTGAGTAGAGCTGATTTGGACTTTTATACTATGCACTAAGGCGTTATCGTTCTCCTTCTCCACACTCTACCTCAAAACAAGTTGGTGCACAGTATACTTTCTTTCTATTGTTACGTCGGGTTCACGTGAAGTTGATGGATACACCAGAGCTAAATCAGCTCAATGGACATACTATTTCAGAAAGCCGCAACAAAGCGGCAGCGATTTTCAACGATGATGCCCCAGTGTGTACTCCGTCTAAAGATTCTACTGCTTACAAAGAGGAATTGATGAAACTACACGAAAGAGAACTCAGAATTTGGTGGGATTCAGAAACGCTGACCACATATGTGGACAAACAAATGATCCCACGCGGTCTACGGATCAAGAAAATCCCGACTACTATATATAGTGGAGACTTCTTGGGTGAGTGGAACGACTTACTCAGCGAATGTTCTATTAAACTTATGAATTTGATAATACAACATGAACGTAACAGTTTGAAAGAAATAGATAAGGACATTGAAAACCTAAAAAAAGCTATTGTGGAAACAGAACCTTCGACTAATATGGACAGTGCTATGACAGACATTAAAAACAGTTTGGTTAAACTAGAGAACACCATAACTGAAACTAAAAAAAGAAAATTTCTAAGGGACAACATGGATTATAAAAACAATAAAGTATATGATTGGAGAGACCGCACTAACCTTTCCAGCACCACTGGACCTAGATCTATTTTGAAAAAACGATATAAGAAAAAAAGATCTAACTCCAGAGTTGGCTTCTCGGACACAGACGACAGTTCGTCTATGGGGTGGACAGAGGACACTGCCACTACTAGTGCGACTAACAATATTTCTAACATACAAAGAACCACCTCCACTCCAGTTCAACCCAAAACTCACTTTTCAAAAAATGGGGGAGGCGAGCTGGTAGGAAACACAGCCAAACAAGAACTCAAGAAAATGACCACACGACAAGAAGGGAAATCCAACAACAAAAAATGACTGTGATCAACATCTCCAGCTACATCCTAAATAGAGATGAGCGAGCACTAAAATGCTCGGGTACTCGTTATTCGAGACGAACTTTTCCCGATGTTCGAGTGCTCGTCTCGAATAACGAGCCCCATTGAAGTCAATGGGAGGCTCGAGCATTTTTCAAGGGGACCAAGGCTCTGCACAGGGAAGCTTGGCCAAACACCTGGGAACCTCAGAAAAGGATGGAAACACCACGGAAATGGACAGGAAACAGCAGGGGCAGCATGCATGGATGCCTCTGAGGCTGCTTAATCGCACCATTATGCCAAAACTATGGGCAACAGCATGGCCATGACAGAGTGACAGAATGAAGCTAGATAGCATGTAAAACATCCAATAATTGACCCTGACACTATAGGGGACGGCATGCAGAGGCAGCGGCAGCAGCGGCAGGCTAGAGAGTGGCATGGCGACATACTCTAAATGGACTCAGGCTTCAAACCAATGGGTGGCAGAGAGGAACCAAAGGAGGTGAGCAAGAAGCGCTCAAATAATATCGGTACATGATAAAAGTTTGCCAGTATATTTTGTGGATTACACAGCAGGGTGGCGACAAAGTTAACATGGAAGCCATGAAAACAACCCAAAATTCTGCCTGACACAGCTCGTTTGATAAGGGGACCATGTATGGAGGCAGTGAACTAGTAGTAGATTAAAGGTGCTGCAGTTAAAACTATGTTAGTTGGATCTTGGCATGGAGCTGGCGCTCCGCTGCCAGGCGAGCTTTCGCCAATCCAAGCCCCTGTCTCTAGGCTACTCCCCAAACAGCACTTCTAAGAACCTTTTGTATAAGATCAAGTGTAGTAGCGTTCTTATAAGTTTGGGATATGGCGGGTGAGGGGAATGTAAACAGATGCGCAAGAAGCGCATGATGCGCATGGAGCTGGCGCTCCGCTGCCAGGTGAGCTTTCGCCAATCCAAGCCCCTGTCTCTAGGCTACTCCCCAAACAGCACTTCTAAGAACCTTTTGTATAAGATCAAGTGTAGTAGCGTTCTTATAAGTTTAGGATATGGCGGGTGAGGGGAATGTAAACAGATGCGCAAGAAGCGCTGAAATAATATCGGTAAATGATAAAAGTTTGCAAGTATATTTTGTGGATTACACAGCAGGGTGGCGACAAAGTTAACAAGTTTGATGTGGAATGCCCTGTAATAGCTCTTGGGCGGTGTGCCTTTTATCGCCTAGGCTCGGCAGTTTGAGCACCACCTGCTGTCGCTTAGCGACGGCACTGCTGCTGTGCCTAGAGCTACCGACTGATGGCGCCATGGCCACGGATGGTAATTCGGAGGAGGAGGAGGGGTGGGAGGAGGAGGAGGTATACTAGACCTTTGAGACCTGGACCGAGGTAGGCCCCGCAATTCTCTGCGTCGGCAGTATATGACCAGCCCCAAGGTCAGACTCGGTCCCAGCCTGCACCAAGTTAAGTGTAGTAGCGTTCTTATAAGTTTGGGATATGGCGGGTGAGGGGAATGTAAACAGATGCGCAAGAAGCGCATGATGCGCATGGAGCTGGCGCTCCGCTGCCAGGCGAGCTTTCGCCAATCCAAGCCCCTGTCTCTAGGCTACTCCCCAAACAGCACTTCTAAGAACCTTTTGTATAAGATCAAGTGTAGTAGCGTTCTTATAAGTTTAGGATATGCCGGGTGAGGGGAATGTAAACAGATGCGCAAGAAGCGCTGAAATAATATTGGTAAATGATAAAAGTTTGCCAGTATATTTTGTGGATAACACAGCAGGGTGGCGACAAAGTTAACAACTTTGATGTGGAATCCATGAAAACAACCCAAATTTCTGCCTGACACACCTCGTTTGATAAGGGGACGATGTATGGAGGCAGCTATATGGACGACTTTTGGAGGTAGCAATGGAGACAACGTGTGGAGGCTGCTATGGAGACAATTTAATTTGGATAGTGCCTGTATGTGGCAGTCCAAAAAAGTTTTCAAACCAGAGGAGCGGGTAGGTGGCCCTCCAGAAAAATGAAATAGATTGAGTGCCTGTATGTGGCAGTCCAAAAAACTTTTCAAACCAGAGGAGCAGGTAGGTGGCCCTCCAGTAAAATGGAATAGATTGAGTGCCTGTATGTGGCAGTCCAAAAAAGTTTTCAAACCAGAGGAGCGGGTAGGTGGCCCTCCAGAAAAATTGAATAGATTGAGTGCCTGTATGTGGCAGTCCAAAAAAGTTTTCAAACCAGAGGAGCAGGTAGGTGGCCCTCCAGAAAAATTTAATAGATTGAGTGCCTGTATGTGGCACTCCCAAAAATTGTTTAAAACAGAGGACCGGGTAGGTGGCCCTCCAGAAAAATTGAATAGATTGAGTGCCTGTATGTGGCACTCCCAAAAATTGTTTAAAACAGAGGACCGGGTAGGTGGCCCTCCAGAAAAATTAAATGCATAAAGTACTATAGCTAGAGCCAGTGGGCCCTGTCAAAAAATAGCCAGTTTCCTCTGCTTTACTGTGCAAAGAGGAGGAGAAGGAGGAAAATGAGGAGGAGGAGGAGTGGATAAATTATTCAGGTTGAGCTTCCTTCACCTGGTGGAGATTGGAAATTATGAGAAATCCAGGCTTTATTCATCTTAATAAGCGTCAGCCTGTCAGCGCTGTCAGTCGACAGGCGTGTACGCTTATCGGTGATGATGCCACCAGCTGCACTGAAAACCCGCTCGGACAAGACGCTAGCGGCAGGGCAGGCAAGAACCTCCAAGGCGTACAGCGCCAGTTCGTGCCACATGTCCAGCTTTGAAACCCAGTAGTTGTAGGGAGCTGTGTGATCATTTAGGACGATGGTATGGTCAGCTACGTACTCCCTCACCATCTTTCTGTAAAGATCAGCCCTACTCTGCCGAGACTGGGGACAGGTGACAGTGTCTTGCTGGGGTGACATAAAGCTGGCAAAAGCCTTGTAAAGCGTACCCTTGCCAGTGCTGGACAAGCTGCCTGCTCGCCTACTCTCCCTCGCTACTTGTCCCGCAGAACTACGCACTCTGCCGCTAGCGCTGTCAGAAGGGAAATACTGTTTCAGCTTGTGAACCAGGGCCTGCTGGTATTCATGCATTCTCACACTCCTTTCCTCTCCAGGGATGAGAGTGGAAAGATTTTGCTTGTACCGTGGGTCCAGGAGAGTGAACACCCAGTAATCGGTGCTGGAATAAATTCTTTGAACGCGAGGGTCACGGGATAGGCAGCCTAGCATGAAATCTGCCATATGCGCCAGAGTACCAACGCGTAAGAATTCACTCCCCTCACTGGCCTGACTGTCCATTTCCTCCTCCTCCAACTCCTCCAACTCCTCTTCTTCTGCCCATACACGCTGAACAGTGAAGGACTCAACAATGGTCCCCTCTTGTGTCTCGCCAACATTCTCCTCCTCTTCCTCCTCATCCTCCTCCTCCTCCACCTCCTCCGATATGCGCTGAGAAACAGACCTAAGGGTGCTTTGGCTATCAACAAGGGAATCTTCTTCCCCCGTCTCTTGTGACTAGCGCAAAGCTTCCGACTTCATGCTGATCAGAGAGTTTTTCAACAGGCCAAGCAGCGGGATGGTGAGGCTGATGATGGCGGCATCGCCACTGACCATCTGTGTTGACTCCTCAAAGTTACTCAGCACCTGACAGATATCAGACATCCACGTCCACTCCTCATTGTAGACTTGAGGAAGCTGACTGACCTGACTACCAGTTCTGGTGGAAGTTGACATCTGGCAGTCTACAATCGCTCGGCGCTGCTGGTAAACTCTGGATAACATGGTCAGTGTTGAATTCCACCTCGTGGGCACGTCGCACAACAGTCGGTGAGCGGGCAGTTGGAGGCGGCGCTGCGCTGCCCTGAGAGTGGCAGCATCTGTGCTGGACTTCCTGAAATGCGCACAGATGCGGCGCACCTTCGTGAGCAAATCAGACAGATTGGGGTATGTCTTGAGGAAACGCTGAACTATCAGATTTAACACATGGGCCAGGCATGGCACATGTGTCAGTCTGCCGAGTTGCAGAGCCGCCACCAGGTTACGGCCATTGTCACACACAACCATGCCTGGCTTCAGGTTCAGCGGTGCCAGCCACAGATCAGTCTGCGCCGTGATGCCCTGTAATAGCTCTTGGGCGGTGTGCCTTTTATCGCCTAGGCTCAGCAGTTTGAGCACCGCCTGCTGTCGCTTAGCGACGGCACTGCTGCTGTGCCTAGAGCTACCGACTGATGGCGCCATGCCCACGGATGGTAATTCGGAGGAGGAGGAGGTGGAGGAGGGGTGGGAGGAGGAGGAGGCATAGTAGGCCTGAAACACCTGGACCGAGGTAGGCCCCGCAATCCTCGGCGTCGGCAGTATATGACCAGCCGCAGGGTCAGACTCGGTCCCAGCCTCCACCAAGTTAACCCAATGTGCCGTCAGCGATATATAGTGGCCCTGCCCGGCAGCACTCGTCCACGTGTCCGTGGTCAGGTGGACCTTGTCAGAAACGGCGTTGGTCAGGGCACGGATGATGTTGTCTGACACGTGCTGGTGCAGGGCTGGGACGGCACATCGGGAAAAGTAGTGGCGGCTGGGGACCGAATACCGAGGGGCGGCCGCCGCCATGAGGTTGCGAAAGGCCTCGGTCTCTACTAGCCTATAGGGCAGCATCTCCAGGCTAAGCAATCTGGAGATGTGGACATTAAGGGCTTGGGCGTGCGGGTGGGTTGCACTATATTTGCGTTTCCGCTCCAGCGTCTGGGGTATGGAGAGCTGAACGCTGGTGGATGCTGTGGAGGATCGTGGAGGCGACGATGGGGTTTTTGTGGCAGGGTCCTGGGCAGGGGGCTGACTATCAGCTGACACAGGGGAAGGAGCAGTGGTGTGCACGGCCGGGGGTGAACGGGCTTGTTGCCACTGAGTGGGGTGTTTAGCATTCATATGCCTGCGCATACTGGTGGTAGTTAAGCTAGTAGTGGTGGAACCCCTGCTGATCCTGGTTTGGCAAATGTTGCACACCACAGTCCGTCGGTCATCCGGTGTTTCCTTAAAGAACCTCCAGACTTCTGAAAATCTAGCCCTCGCCGCAGGAGCCCTCGCCACGGGAGCTTCACTAGTTGACACATTTGGCGCTGATGCACCAGCTCTGGCCCTGCCTCTCCGTCTGGCCCCACCACTGCCTCTTCCAACCTGTTCTGGTCGAGGACTCTCCTCTGTCTCAGAAGCACTGTGTTCACCCGGCCTATCAACCCAGCTTGGGTCTGTCACCTCATCATCCTCCGATCCCTCAGTCTGCTCCCCCCTCGGACTTCCTGCCCTGACAACAACTTCCCCACTGTCTGACAACCGTGTCTCCTCATCGTCGGACACCTCTTTAGACACTTCTTCCACTACGTCAAGAAGGTCATCATCACCCACAGACTGCGACTGGTGGAAAACCTGGACATCGGAAAATTGCTCAGCAGCAACCGGACAAGTGGTTTGTGACTGTGGGAAGGGTCCAGAAAACAGTTCCTCAGAGTATGCCGGTTCAAATGCCAAATTTTCCTGGGAGGGGGCAGACTGGGGGGGAGGAGGCTGAGGTGCAGGAGCTGGAGGAGTGCCGATTTCGGTGACATGGGTGGACTGCGTGGAAGACTGACTGGTGGACAAATTGCTCGAAGCATTGTCGGCAATCCACGACATCACCTGTTCGCACTGTTCTGGCCTCAACAGTGCTCTACCACGAGTCCCAGTAACTTCAGACATGAACCTAGGGAGTGTAGCTCTGCGGCGTTCCCCTGCTCCCTCATAAGCAGGTGGTATCTCACCCCGCCCAGGACCACGGCCTCTGACCCCTGCAGTAGTTGGACGCCCACATCCCCGCCCTCGTCCTCTACCCCTAGCCCTCGGGTTAAACATTTTTAAAATGAGAGTTATAACTTTAATTTTTTTTTAACTTTTTTTGTGTTTTTTTGTTTTTTTTGTGTTTTTTAGTTTTTAAAACCAAACGATGCTATCCTATTGCTTTGGCTATTTTCTAGCCAAGTATGAAAGCACACTACTATGCCAGATGAGATGACGCTGAGTTATTAAAAAAATAAACGTAAAATAAAAAAGGAAATGGCAGACTGTGCCTAATTGAAATCCAACCCCTAATAAATTTTCCCACTTCGGTCTTTGCAATGGATATGTGCGTCACTAAGCGCAAAACACAGCGGTCGCAAGTCTCACTACAAATTGCTCACAATTTGCTAGTAGATGCACTGCAGCAAGTACAGCCACCAGCAGATCAACCAGAAATCAAATATATATAACGCTACTGTAGGCGTAAGTAAGCCGTTTGGATTCTCCTATGGCTATTTTCTAGCCAAGTATGAAAGCACACTACTATGCAAGATGAGATGGCACTGAGTTATTAAAAAAATAAACGTAAAATAAAAAGTAAATGGCAGACTGTGCCTAATTGAAATCAAACCCCTAATAAATTTTCCCACTTTGGTGTTTGAGGTGGATATATGTGTCACTAAGAGCTAAACACAACGGTAGCAAGTCCCCCTGCAAATTCCTCACAATATGGTACTAGCTGCAAATAAAAAAAAAAAAAGTATAACGTTATTGTAGCCGTAAAAAGGGCTGTTGGGTTCTTGGAGAATCACTCCTGCCTAACAGTAAGCTAATAGAACACCCTAACGCTTTCCCTGACCAGCAGCAGCTCTCTCCCTAGCGGCATCCAGACACAGAATGATCCGAGCAGCGCAGGCAGCGGCTAGTCTATCCCAGGGTCACCTGATCTGGCCAGCCAACCACTGCTATCGACGTGTAAGGGTACCACGTCATGCTGGGTGGAGTGCAGAGTCTCCTGGCTTGTGATTGGCTCTGTTTCTGGCTGCCAAAAAGCAAAACGGCGGGAGCTGCCATTTTCTCGAGCGGGCGAAGTATTCGTCCGAGCAACGAGCAGTTTCGAGTACGCTAATGCTCGACCGAGCATGTTCGCTCATCTCTAATCCTAAACAAAGACGAAATTTCATTGCTAAGTAAAGGGTTAGGATTTGCTCCTACACAGGACTTTAATCTTTTTGATACGATTCTTGATGTCAACAGATTTGTACGCAATTTAACTATAAAAAAACATTTTGCAGATAAAGATTTTGTGTGTAATATTAATGAGGATGGTGCAGATGGGAGAGAAGGGCAACCAGAACCTGCCATTCCAGTAGACAATCTGTGTGTCAACTATAACGAACAAAATTTGCTGTTAGCTCTTAGACAGTTGGAGACTGAATCTAAACCAGTTTCCGATCAGGTCCCTAAACCATTCCAGCTGGGCAATCCTGAATACTACCCACTTACATCCAGAACAACAGAGCTAGATAAGTTTCAGGAGCTAGTAGAACAAGAACTCACATCCCTAAAAAATTCTACTCATAACACCCTCAGGTATTCCAATTTGACACATAGGGAACAAAGAGCCCTTAAAGCTCTTAAAGAAAAGAAAGACCTATTAATAAGGCCTGCGGATAAGGGGGGCTCCATTATAGCAATGAATGTTACATTGTACAAAGTACTTAACCAAGAATTATTAAATGACACCCTCACCTATCGTAAACTCCCCACTGATCCAACCTCCGATTGCAAGGTTGCATTAAAACGACTTTTAGAGGAAGGTTTTCAGATGGGAGCAATTACTATGAAGCTTAGGTATTCTCTATGTACAGAACATCCGATAATCCCTATTTTTCACTCTTACCCAAAAATTCATAGGGGCTGCTCCCCCCCCCCTTACGCCCCATTGTAGCGGGAATTGGTTCCTTAGGAGAAAAACTAGGAGAGTGGCTAGACTCATACTTACAGCCTTTGACAAAAATCACCCCAGCTTCCTCAGAGACACACCTCATCTTCTGCAAATTCTCAACAATATGAGTAATTTAGAGGGATGTAGCTTGGCTACCAGTGATGTTGTGGCCCTATATCCCTCTATACCCCACCACCTCAGTATCAGGATACTAGAAAAACACTTAGAAACATACCGTACTTACAGCACACCATTGAAGACATTCATCATCATGGTTACTGTATTTCTTCTTAGTAACAATTATTTTTTATTTGATGGTGAGTTTTATTTGCAAGTGAGGGGGGCCCCTATGGGAGCCAGATTTTCCCCCTCACTTGCAAATATCTGCACTTGATAACCTGGGAAGATTTTTTTGTGTTTTCCGCATCTAATCCCTATAAAGATAACATTAGATGGATGGGAAGATTTATAGACGACCTCATATGGTTATGGCAGGGTTCCCCAGAAACATTTCGATGTTATCTTGGATCAATACAAATGACATGAATCTCAAATTTACTTTTGACATAGGGAATCCTTGCATCACTTTTCTTGATGTAAGACTGCATATAGACGAGGGCAACATTGTAGTTTCACCATTCAGAAAACCCACAGCAGGTAACTCGCTTTTACTATCCTCATCCTGTCACCCCTGTCAAGATATTTTTACAAAGGAAGCTGCCCTTGTTGCAGAGAGATTAAGGGAGAGGGGGTATAGCAATCACCTTATTACAACATCTCTTAATAGGGTAAAGAAAAAATCCAGACCACAACTTTTAAACAAAAAGTATGACAACCCTATACCTAATACCAAATTACAACAAGTTACTTTTTCCACACAATATAGCAATCAATTTCATAAGATCAAACAAATTATTAAAAAATACTTACCTGTACTTCTTTGTCACAAGGACCATCATGACACCATTAGCCGGGGAGTTAGATTTGTAGCTAAAAAGGGAAAGACTATAGGCTCCATTCTGTCCCCCAGCCTATTTACCAGCGAAAAAATGGAGGAAGATAGAAGAACTTGGTTAGATCACCCAGGATGCCACAAATGTGGGCACAAACGTTGCAAAGCATGTGAATTCATCATGAGAGGGGATTCATTTATTTCGTATAGAACCTTATACACGTACCCTATAAAATCATATATCAATTGCAACACTTCCAACATCATCTATTTGGCATCCAGCATCACTTGTAAAATACAATATGTAGGATGTACTACTTGTCCGGCCAAAGTTCGAATAAGACGACATATCTCAGATGTAACAAACAATTCATTTAATGTCTCTTCCCTCACTAAACATTTCAGAGATGTTCATAAAGGAGACACCTCTAGTCTCAAATGGACAGGTATTGGAAAGGTCTACAAACCCGCTAGAGGCGGAGACTTGCAAAAAAAGCCTTTGAATAGAGAATCCTATTGGATTTTCGTCTTAGACACTAGACAACCAAAAGGGATGAACCACAGACACGATCTGATAACCATTTACTGAAAAAAAAAAACGTGTAGTCTAGAGATGAGCGAGCACTAAAATGCTCGGGTACTCGTTATTCAAGACGAACTTTTCCCGATGCTCGAATGCTCGTCTCGAATAATGAGCCCCATTGAACTCAATGGGAGACTCGAGCATTTTTCAAGGGGACCAAGGCTCTGCACAGGGAAGCTTGGCCAAACACCTGGGAACCTCAGAAAAGGATGGAAACACCACGGAAATGGACAGGAAACAGCAGGGGCAGCATGCATGGATGCCTCTGAGGCTGCTTAATCGCACCATTATGCCAAAATTATGGGCAACAGCATGGCCATGACAGAGTGACAGAATGAAGCTAGATAGCACCTGACACTATAGGGGACGGCATGCAGAGGCAGCGGCAGCAGTGGCAGGCTAGAGAGTCTCATGGTGACATGGCTGAAATTATTTCCTCTGTGAACAAAAGGTTGACGGTATATTTAGTCGATAACACAGCATGGTGGCGACATAGTGACCAAGTTCCATAACGTATCTGGTGAAACACACGAAAAATTAGCCTGACACAGCTCGTTTGATAAGGGGACGACATTTGGAGGCAGCCATGGAGAGGACTTCCATGATTAAGAGCGACAGTATGGGGCATCCATATTGCGCTTCTATGATTGCAACTGCAGGTCTCCAGCATGGCGGCGACAGACGCGCCGAGTTCCACTATGTATGTGGTGAAACACCTGAAAATTCTGCCTGACACAGCTCGTTTGATAAGGGGACCATGTATGGAGGCAGTGAACTAGTAGTAGATTAAAGGTGCTGCAGTTAAAACTATGTTAGTTGGAACTTGGGATGGAGCTGGCGCTCCGCTGCCAGGCAAGCTTTCGCCAATCCAAGCCCCTGTCTCTAGGCTACTCCCCAAACAGCACTTCTAAGAACCTTTTGTATAAGATCAAGTGTAGTAGCGTTCTTATAAGTTTGGGATATGGCGGGTGAGGGGAATGTAAACAGATGCGCAAGAAGCGCTGAAATAATATCGGTTAATCATAAAAGTTTGCCAGTATATTTTGTGGATAACACAGCAGGGTGGCGACAAAGTTAACAACTTTGATGTGGAATGCCCTGTAATAGCTCTTGGGCGGTGTGCCTTTTATCGCCTAGGCTCAGCAGTTTGAGCACCGCCTGCTGTCGCTTAGCGACGGCACTGCTGCTGTGCCGAGAGCTAGCGACTGATAGCGCCATGCCCACGGATGGTAATTCGGAGGAGGAGGAGGTGGAGGAGGGGTGGGAGGAGGAGGAGGTATAGTAGGCATTTGAGACCTGGACCGAGGTAGGCCCCGCAATCCTCGGCGTCGGCAGTATATGACCAGCCCCAGGGTCAGACTCGGTCCCAGCCTCCACCAAGTTAAGTGTAGTAGCGTTCTTATAAGTTTGGGATATGGCGGGTGAGGGGAATGTAAACAGATGCGCAAGAAGCGCTGAAATAATATCGGTTAATCATAAAAGTTTGCCAGTATATTTTGTGGATAACACAGCAGGGTGGCGACAAAGTTAACAACTTTGATGTGGAATCCATGAAAACAACCCAAATTTCTGCCTGACACACCTCGTTTGATAAGGGGACGATGTATGGAGGCAACTATATGGACGACTTTTGGAGGTAGCAATGGAGACAACGTGTGGAGGCTGCTATGGAGACAATTTAATTTGGATAGTGCCTGTATGTGGCAGTCCAAAAAAGTTTTCAAACCAGAGGAGCAGGTAGGTGGCCCTCCAGAAAAATGGAATAGATTGAGTGCCTGTATGTGGCAGTCCAAAAAAGTTTTCAAACCAGAGGAGCAGGTAGGTGGCCCTCCAGAAAAATGAAATAGATTGAGTGCCTGTATGTGGCAGTCCAAAAAAGTTTTCAAACCAGAGGAGCAGGTAGGTGGCCCTCCAGAAAAATGGAATAGATTGAGTGCCTGTATGTGGCAGTCCAAAAAAGTTTTCAAACCAGAGGAGCAGGTAGGTGGCCCTCCAGAAAAATGAAATTGATTGAGTGCCTGTATGTGGCAGTCCAAAAAAGTTTTCAAACCAGAGGAGCAGGTAGGTGGCCCTCCAGAAAAATTGAATAGATTGAGTGCCTGTATGTGGCACTCCCAAAAATTGTTTAAAACAGAGGACCGGGTAGGTGGCCCTCCAGAAAAATTAAATGCATAAAGTACTATAGCTAGAGCCAGTGGGCCCTGTCAAAAAATAGCCAGTTTCCTCTGCTTTACTGTACAAAGAGGAGGAGAAGGAGGAAAATGAGGAGGAGGAGGAGTGCATAAATTATTCAGGTTGAGCTTCCTTCACCTGGTGGAGATTGGAAATTATGAGAAATCCAGGCTTTATTCATCTTAATAAGCGTCAGCCTGTCAGCGCTGTCAGTCGACAGGCGTGTACGCTTATCGGTGATGATGCCACCAGCTGCACTGAAAACCCGCTCGGACAAGACGCTAGCGGCAGGGCAGGCAAGAACCTCCAAGGCGTACAGCGCCAGTTCGTGCCACATGTCCAGCTTTGAAACCCAGTAGTTGTAGGGAGCTGTGTGATCATTTAGGACGATGGTATGGTCAGCTACGTACTCCCTCACCATCTTTCTGTAAAGATCAGCCCTACTCTGCCGAGACTGGGGACAGGTGACAGTGTCTTGCTGGGGTGACATAAAGCTGGCAAAAGCCTTGTAAAGCGTACCCTTGCCAGTGCTGGACAAGCTGCCTGCTCGCCTACTCTCCCTCGCTACTTGTCCCGCAGAACTACGCACTCTGCCGCTAGCGCTGTCAGAAGGGAAATACTGTTTCAGCTTGTGCACCAGGGCCTGCTGGTATTCATGCATTCTCACACTCCTTTCCTCTCCAGGGATGAGAGTGGAAAGATTTTTCTTGTACCGTGGGTCCAGGAGAGTGAATACCCAGTAATCGGTGCTGGAATAAATTCTTTGAACGCAAGGGTCACGGGATAGGCAGCCTAGCATGAAATCTGCCATATGCGCCAGAGTCCCAACGCGCAAGAATTCACTCCCCTCACTGGCCTGACTGCCCATTTCCTCCTCCTCCAACTCCTCCAACTCCTCTTCTTCCGCTGAACAGTGAAGGTCTGAGCAATGCTCCCCTCTTGTGTCTCGCCAACATTCTCCTCCTCTTCCTCCTCATCCTCCTCCACCTCCTCCGATATGCGCTGAGAAACAGACCTGAGGGTGCTTTGGCTATCAACAAGGGAATCTTCTTCCCCCGTCTCTTGTGACGAGCGCAAAGCTTCCGACTTCATGCTGATCAGAGAGTTTTTCAACAGGCCAAGCAGCGGGATGGTGAGGCTGATGATGGCGGCATCGCCACTGACCATCTGTGTTGACTCCTCAAAGTTACTCAGCACCTGACAGATATCAGACATCCACGTCCACTCCTCATTGTAGACTTGAGGAAGCTGACTGACCTGACTACCAGTTCTGGTGGAAGTTGACATCTGGCAGTCTACAATCGCTCTGCGCTGCTGGTAAACTCTGGATAACATGGCTAATGTTGAATTCCACCTCGTGGGCACGTCGCACAACAGTCGGTGAGCGGGCAGTTGGAGGCGGCGCTGCGCTGCCCTGAGAGTGGCAGCATCTGTGCTGGACTTCCTGAAATGCGCACAGATGCGGCGCACCTTCGTGAGCAAATCTGACAGATTGGGGTATGTCTTGAGGAAACGCTGAACTATCAGATTTAACACATGGGCCAGGCATGGCACATGTGTCAGTCTGCCGAGTTGCAGAGCCGCCACCAGGTTACGGCCGTTGTCACACACAACCATGCCTGGCTTCAGGTTCAGCGGTGCCAGCCACAGATCAGTCTGCGCCGTGATGCCCTGTAATAGTTCTTGGGCGGTGTGCCTTTTATCGCCTAGGCTCAGCAGTTTGAGCACCGCCTGCTGTCGCTTAGCGACGGCACTGCTGCTGTGCCTAGAGCTAGCGACTGATGGCGCCATGCCCACGGATGGTAGTTCGGAGGAGGAGGTGGAGGAGGGGTGGGAGGAGGAGGAGGCATTGTAGGCCTTTGAGACCTGGACCGAGGTAGGCCCCGCAATCCTCGGCGTCGGCAGTATATGACCAGCCCCAGGGTCAGACTCGGTCCCAGTCTGCACCAAGTTAACCCAATGTGCCGTCAGCGATATATAGTTGCCCTGCCCGGCAGCACTCGTCCACGTGTCCGTGGTCAGGTGGACCTTGTCAGAAACGGCGTTGGTCAGGGCACGGATGATGTTGTCTGACACGTGCTGGTGCAGGGCTGGGATGACACATCGGGAAAAGTAGTGGCGGCTGGGGACCGAATACCGAGGGGCGGCCGCCGCCATGAGGTTGCGAAAGGCCTCGGTCTCTACTAGCCTATAGGGCAGCATCTCCAGGCTAAGCAATCTGGAGATGTGGACATTAAGGGCTTGGGCGTGCGGGTGGGTTGCACTATATTTTCTTTTCCGCTCCAGCGTCTGGGGTATGGAGAGCTGAACGCTGGTGGATGCTGTGGAGGATCGTGGAGGCGACGATGGGGTTTTTGTGCCAGGGTCCTGGGAAGGGGGCTGACTATCAGCTGACACAGGGGAAGGAGCAGTGGTGTGCACGGCCGGAGGTGAACGGGCTTGGTGCCACTGATTCGGGTGTTTAGCATTCATATGCCTGCGCATACTGGTGGTAGTTAAGCTAGTAGTGGTGGAACCCCTGCTGATCCTGGTTTGGCAAAGGTTGCACACCACAGTCCGTCGGTCATCCGGTGTTTCCTTAGAGAACCTCCAGACTTCTGAAAATCTAGCCCTCGCCACGGGAGCTTCACTACGTGACACATTTGGCGCTGATGCACCTGCTCTGGCCCTGCCTCTCCATCTGGCCCCACCACTGCCTCTTCCAACCTGTTCTGCTATAGGACTCTCCTCCGTCTCAGAAGCACTGTGTTCACCCGGCCTCTCAACCCAGCTTGGGTCTGTCACCTCATCATCCTCCGATCCCTCAGTCTGCTCCCCCCTCGGACTTCCTGCCCTGACAACAACTTCACCACTGTCTGACAACCGTGTCTCCTCATCGTCGGACACCTCTTTACACACTTCTTCCACTACGTCAAGAAGGTCATCATCACCCACAGACTGCGACTGGTGGAAAACCTGGGCATCGGAAAATTGCTCAGCAGCAACCGGACAAGTGGTTTGTGACTGTGGGAAGGGTCCAGAAAACAGTTCCTCAGAGTATGCCGGTTCAAATGCCAAATTTTCCTGGGAGGGGGCAGACTGGGGGGGAGGAGGCTGAGGTGCAGGAGCTGGAGGAGTGCCGATTTCGGTGACATGGGTGGACTGCGTGGAAGACTGACTGGTGGACAAATTGCTCGAAGCATTGTCGGCAATCCACGACATCACCTGTTCGCACTGTTCTGGCCTCAACAGTGCTCTACCACGAGTCCCAGTAACTTCAGACATGAACCTAGGGAGTGTAGCTCTGCGGCGTTCCCCTGCTCCCTCATCAGCAGGTGGTGTCTCACCCCGCCCAGGACCACGGCCTCTGACCCCTGCAGTAGTTGGACGCCCACGTCCCCGCCCTCGTCCTCTACCCCTAGCCCTCGGGTTAAACATTTTGAAAATGAAAGTTATAACTTTAATTTTTTTTTTTACTTTTCTTTTGTGTTTTTTTTTTTGGTTTTTTTTTGTGTTTTTTAGTTTTTAAAACCAAACGATGCTATCCTATTGATATGGCTATTTTCTAGCCAACTATGAAAGCACACTGCTATGCCAGATGAGATGACGTTGAGTTATCAAAAAATAAACGTAAAATAAAAAGTAAATGGCAGACTGTGCCTAATTGAAATCCAACCCCTAATAAATTGCCCCACTTCGGTCTTTGCGATGGATATGTGCGTCACTAAGCGCTAAACACAACGGTCGCAAGTCTCACTGCAAATTCCTCACAATATGGTAGTAGATGCACTACAGCAAGGCCAGCCACCAGCAGATCAACCAGAAATAAAATATATAACGCTATTGTAGGCCTAAGTAAGCCGTTTGGATTCTCCTATGGCTATTTTCTAGCCAACTATGAAAGCACACTGCTATGCCAGATGAGATGACGCTGAGTTATGAAAAAATAAACGTAAAATAAAAAGGAAATGGCAGACTGTGCCTAATTGAAATCCAACCCCTAATAAATTTTCCCACTTCGGTCTTTGCGATGGATATGTGCGTCACTAAGCGCTAAACACAGCGGTCGCAAGTCTCACTCCAAATTCCTCACAATTGGCTAGTATATGCACTGCAGCAAGGACAGCCACCAGCAGATGACCAGAAATAAAATATATATAACGCTATTGTAGGCGTAAGTAAGCCGTTTGGATTCTCCTTTGGCTATTTTCTAGCCAAGTATGAAAGCACACTGATGAGATGACGCTGAGTTATGAAAAAATAAACGTAAAATAAAAAGGAAATGGCAGACTGTGCCTAATTGAAATCCAACCCCTAATAAATTTTCCCACTTCGGTCTTTGCGATGGATATGTGCGTCACTAAGCGCTAAACACAGCGGTCGCAAGTCTCACTCCAAATTCCTCACAATTGGCTAGTATATGCACTGCAGCAAGGACAGCCACCAGCAGATCAACCAGAAATAAAATATTTATAACGCTATTGTAGGCGTAAGTAAGCCGTTTGGATTCTCCTTTGGCTATTTTCTAGCCAAGTATGAAAGCACACTGATGAGATGACGCTGAGTTATGAAAAAATAAACGTAAAATAAAAAGAAACTGGCAGACTGTGCCTAATTGAAATCAAACCCCTAATAAATTTTCCCACTTTGGTGTTTGAGGTGGATATGTGTGTCACTAAGAGCTAAACACAACGGTAGCAAGTCCCCCTGCAAATTCCTCACAATATGGTACTAGCTGCACTACTAGTGCCAGCAAGCCCAGCCACAAGCAAACAAAAAAAAAAAAAGTATAACGTTATTGTAGCCCTAAGAAGGGCTGTTGGGTTCTTGTTGAATCACTCCTGCCTAACACTATTCTAATAGAACACCCTAACGCTTTCCCTGACCAGCAGCAGCTCTCTCCCTAGCGGCATCCAGACACAGAATGATCCGAGCAGCGCGGGCAGCGGCTAGTCTATCCCAGGGTCACCTGATCTGGCCAGCCAACCACTGCTATCGACGTGTAAGGGTACCACGTCATGCTGGGTGGAGTGCAGAGTCTCCTGGCTTGTGATTGGCTCTGTTTCTGGCCGCCAAAAAGCAAAACGGCGGGAGCTGCCATTTTCTCGAGCGGGCGAAGCATTCGTCCGAGCAACGAGCAGTTTCGAGTACGCTAATGCTCGAACGAGCATCAAGCTCGGACGAGTATGTTCGCTCATCTCTAGTGTAGTCCCAATACGTATTTTGTTATTTACTTGTTTCCTCGTTTGTATTTTTGCCTTTATGTGATTTACCAGGCTAGGCATTTGCAGTATGTCTCCTCTTTGGAGAAGGGTTAAACTCGTTTTCCCCTCCCTCTTTGTTCCACAAATCCGGTCATGTGACCGTCTTTGTCAGTTTTATATAAAGGGTTAAATTTTACCTGTTTAACTAGATCATGACTAAGGCTGTATAGCCGAAACGCGTTGATCGTTTTGCCTTCACTGTGAATATACCTGATGTACTGATGCACCAATAAAAGCAAGTTTTTAACCGGAGAAGAGTTTTGCGCTGGAATCCTTTCTTCATTGGACTGCTATTGGAAAGAAAGGTTCAATTAGGCATCAGTGAAAAATCGCTATATCCACTAAGAGAAAACCAATCTGTATGTTTCCATAAGCCAAAATGGTTTCAGTAAGAAATTACTAATGTGAAAAAACGCCAGTGTGCTTTGGCCATAATGGTTAGCTGTAAGGTGTCTGTAATTAAATTTATTGATAATCCTTGTTGCTTGACACAAGCTGGGGGCCCAGGGCACCTGTAGCCACTGCCATTTCCTCTCCTCTCTCTGCATCAGTCTGCATCAGTCTGCAGCCCATCCCCTGCCACACTGGCCTGACTGTTGAGCTGGGATGGAAGCAAGGGCTAGGGAGTGGGGTGTAGGGGCCAAAGAGGATTTCAGGGGCCAAGGATGGGGTATAGGTGCCAGGCCAGGCTTAAGAGAAACAGCAGGACCTCTATTAGAGGGAATGAAGCAGATCTTCCCTGTAGGAAGCCTGGGGCTGTAACTTCACTCTCTGCATCTCCCTGTCAGCTCTACAAGAGGCAGAGGATTCAAAGAAAAAAAGAAGAGATGTTTATCCAATTTTAATGTTTGACATGCGTGTACGTAACTGAGAAAGAGCCCGGTCCGGGCTCAAAACATGTATTATAAAGCTACCAAATAAAGGAACCTACTAGTGGAATATCTTTAGTCCGAGTGATTGGCGCCGTAAACACCCTGGAATCTACCCTTTAGCCGCAAAAGGGAGAGGAGAGCGATGTAGGATAATGCTGTCACAATATGTGTACCGCTGAACACAATGGGGCAAATTTACTTACCCGGCCCATTCGCGATCCAGCGGCGCGTTCTCTGCTCTGGATTCGGGTCCGGCCGGGATTCATGAAGGGAGTTCCTCCGCCGTCCACCAGGTGGCGCTGCTGCGCTGAAAATCATCTCCACGCGCCGGAATGCACCACCTCGGACCAGGTGAAGGTAAGCGGTCACCAAGCGACACTTTTTCGGGTTTTAAATGCGGCGGTTTTTCCGAATACGTCGGGTTTTCGTTCGGCCACGCCCCCCGATTTCCGTCGCGCGCATGCCGGCGCCGATGCGCCACAATCCGATCGCGTGCGACACAATCCCGGGGCAATTCAGGTACAATCGGCGCAAATCGGAAATATTCGGGTAACACGTCGGGAAAACGCGATTCGGGCCCTTAGTAAATGACCCCCAATGTCCTGGACAATTTGCAGCGAAGATGCTGGACTGGATACATCCAGTAGGAGGGTATACTGTGACTCTGAGGCCCAGTGGGCCCCTTTTCACTTTAGAATGATCAGACCCCTTGAATGCAGTTCAAGAATTACCTCCATGCCCAGAATTACTTCCGTTCCCAGTAGGCCCAGGAAAAGTTAACAAGGGGCCTAAGGAAATATTGCATGGAGGCTACAGTAATGTGTCTTTGGACGGCCTATAAGATAGCATAGGGATCTTGCCCAGCTAGTTCCAGAAAATGTTTTGAAAGGAAGGAGATGGTATCTTATTGTAAATAATGCTTCTATACTTAGCAACCGGACACAGTATATGACAGTATATGATAAAGTTGTGAGGATTGGGAGTGTTTTAAGCCTTATTTGAAGTAAGTCGGTCTATGGATCCTTGTCATCATAGAGGTTATGGTGAAGCTTGTGGTTACTGTGCATTGAACATGGATCGAACTGCAGTTTGATATTTTGTGTTGTGCTTCCCAACTCTAGATTGTTCAAGTGTCTTATGGCAACCTGTATGGTCAGGAACCAGTGTAATAGGACAATCTAGAGGGAATAGTACCCATTAAGTATAAAGAAACTTTTTAATATATAAAAAGGAATATTGTTCCCCCAGAAACATTAATATTTAAGAATTAGGGATATAAGCGAGACTAAACTATGGATTGGTATTCAGCTTATGATAGTTGGGGGTCCAACACTAAGGACCTGCACCAATAACCTGTTTTGGATATCTCTAGATGCTCCTTCTTCTTCTTCTACAAAAGAAGAAGGTAGTGTCTATTTCACAGTGGCAGAGCAGTGTTTTAACTCAACTCCCATCCAAGGAACAATTATTGAAGCCTTTGATTGGCTTTAAACCTGTTGGCTTTAAAAAAGGAGAACCCACCACCTCTATCACCCTCTAAAACACATAACCCCCTGGTATAGAATGTAGAGATGAGCGAGCACTAAAATGCTCGGGTACTCGTTATTCGAGACGAACTTTTCCCGATGCTCGAGTGCTCGTCTCAAATAACGAACCCCATTGAAGTCAATGGGAGACTCGAGCATTTTTCAAGGGGACCAAGGCTCTGCACAGGGAAGCTTGGCCAAACACCTGGGAACCTCAGAAAAGGATGGAAACACCACGGAAATGGACAGGAAACAGCAGGGGCAGCATGCATGGATGCCTCTGAGGCTGCATAATCGCACCATTATGCCAAAATTATGGGCAACAGCATGGCCATGACAGAGTGACAGAATGAAGCTAGATAGCATCTAAAACATCCAATAATTGACCCTGACACTATAGGGGACGGCATGCAGAGGCAGCAGCGGCAGGCTAGAGAGTGGCATGGCGACATACCCTAAATGGACTCAGGCTTCAAACCAATGGGTGGCAGAGAGGAACCAAAGGAGGTGAGCAAGAAGCGCTCAAATAATATCGGTACATGATAAAAGTTTGCCAGTATATTTTGTGGATTACACAGCAGGGTGGCGACAAAGTTAACATGGAAGCCATGAAAACAACCCAAAATTCTGCCTGACACAGCTCGTTTGATAAGGGGACCATGTATGGAGGCAGTGAACTAGTAGTAGATTAAAGGTGCTGCAGTTAAAACTATGTTAGTTGGATCTTGGCATGGAGCTGGCGCTCCGCTGCCAGGCGAGCTTTCGCCAATCCAAGCCCCTGTCTCTAGGCTACTCCCCAAACAGCACTTCTAAGAACCTTTTGTATAAGATCAAGTGTAGTAGCGTTCTTATAAGTTTAGGATCTGGCGGGTGAGGGGAATGTAAACAGATGCGCAAGAAGCGCTGAAATAATATCGGTAAATGATAAAAGTTTGCCAGTATTTTTTGTGGATTACACAGCAGGGTGGCGACAAAGTTAACAAGTTTGTTGTGGAAGCCATGAAAACAACCCAAAATTCTGCCTGACACAGCTCGTTTGATAAGGGGACCATGTATGCTTACAGTTCATGCCAGTAGTTGCACTGGCTGCCAGTCTCCTTTCGAATAGTTTAAAATAATAACCCTCATCCATAAAGCTCTGTATAATGCTGCACCCCCCTACCTCTCCTCTCTTATCTCAGTCTATCGCCCAACCCGTGCTCTTAGATCCGCCAGTGATCTTAGATTAACCTCTACCCTAGTGCGGACCTCCCACTCGCGTCTCCAAGACTTCTCTAGAGCTGCACCAATTCTATGGAATGCTCTGCCCTGGACTATCAGACTAATACCTAACCTCCAAAGTTTCAAACGTGCTCTTAAAACCCATTTCTTTAGGCAAGCCTATAACACTCATTAACTGCATGAAGTTTTAACTCTTCTACTAACCCGTCCTGTGTCGTCCTCCCATCTGTTATCCAGCAACCAACAGGCACCAGACTTCTCTACAGTCCCATTCACCCTGGACCTGGTATATAAGATGACGGCTGAGTGGTTCAAGCGACAGCAATTCCATTTATTATATTTTGTTCTATTCCCTAAGAAGAATGGCTTGACCATTAAATATTCCTTTACCTCGTGTTACCCCATCATCTTCATAAACCGTAAGCTCTGGCGAGCAGGGACCTCACTCCTGTTGTTCCATACAAATGTTGTGCTCTGTTACATTACATTTGTATTTGTTTCCTATGATTTGTAAAGCGCTACGGAATATGATGGCGCTATATAAATAAAGATTATTATTATTATTATGGAGGCAGTGAACTAGTAGTAGATTAAAGGTGCTGCAGTTAAAACTATGTTAGTTGGATCTTGGGATGGAGCTGGCGCTCCGCAGCCAGGCGAGCTTTCGCCAATCCAAGCCTCTGTCTCTAGGCTACTCCCCAAACAGCACTTCTAAGAACCTTTTGTATAAGATCAAGTGTAGTAGCGTTCTTATAAGTTTGGGTTATGGCGGGTGAGGGGAATGTAAACAGATGCGCAAGAAGCGCTGAAATAATATTGGTAAATGATAAAAGTTTATTAGTATATTTTGTGGATAACACAGCTGGGTGGCGACAAAGTTAACAACTTTGATGTGGAATCCATGAAAACAACCCAAATTTCTGCCTGACACACCTCGTTTGATAAAGGGACGATGTATGGAGGCAGCTATATGGACGACTTTTGGAGGTAGCAATGGAGACAACGTGTGGAGGCTGCTATGGAGACAATTTAATTTGGATAGTGCCTGTATGTGGCAGTCCCAAAAAGTTTTCAAACCAGAGGAGCAGGTAGGTGGCCCTCCAGAAAAATAGAATAGATTGAGTGCCTGTATGTGGCAGTCCCAAAAAGTTTTCAAACCAGAGGAGCAGGTAGGTGGCCCTCCAGAAAAATTTAATCGATTGAGTTCCTGTATGTGGCAGTCCCAAAAAGTTTTCAAACCAGAGGAGCAGGTAGGTGGCCCTCCAGAAAAATGGAATCGATTGAATGCCTGTATGTGGCAGTCCCAAAAAGTTTTCAAACCAGAGGAGCAGGTAGGTGGCCCTCCAGAAAAATGGAATCGATTGAGTGCCTGTATGTGGCAGTCCCAAAAAGTTTTCAAACCAGAGGAGCAGGTAGGTGGCCCTCCAGAAAAATAGAATAGATTGAGTGCCTGTATGTGGCAGTCCCAAAAAGTTTTCAAACCAGAGGAGCAGGTAGGTGGCCCTCCAGAAAAATGGAATCGATTGAGTGCCTGTATGTGGCAGTCCCAAAAAGTTTTCAAACCAGAGGAGCAGGTAGGTGGCCCTCCAGAAAAATAGAATAGATTGAGTGCCTGTATGTGGCAGTCCCAAAAAGTTTTCAAACCAGAGGAGCAGGTAGGTGGCCCTCCAGAAAAATTGAATCGATTGAGTGCCTGTATGTGGCAGTCCCAAAAAGTTTTCAAACCAGAGGAGCAGGTAGGTGGCCCTCCAGAAAAATTGAATAGATTGAGTGCCTGTATGTGGCACTCCCAAAAATTGTTTAAAACAGAGGACCGGGTCGGTGGCCCTCCAGAAAAATTAAATGCATAAAGTACTATAGCTAGAGCCAGTGGGCCCTGTCAAAAAATAGCCAGTTTCCTCTGCTTTACTGTACAAAGAGGAGGAGAAGGAGGAAAATGAGGAGGAGGAGGAGTGGATCAATTATTCAGGTTGAGCTTCCTTCATCTGGTGGAGATTGGAAATTATGAGAAATCCAGGCTTTATTCATCTTAATAAGCGTCAGCCTGTCAGCGCTGTCAGTCGACAGGCGTGTACGCTTATCGGTGATGATGCCACCAGCTGCACTGAAAACCCGCTCGGACAAGACGCTAGCGGCAGGGCAGGCAAGAACCTCCAAGGCGTACAGCGCCAGTTCGTGCCACATGTCCAGCTTTGAAACCCAGTAGTTGTAGGGAGCTGTGTGATCATTTAGGACGATGGTATGGTCAGCTACGTACTCCCTCACCATCTTTCTGTAAAGATCAGCCCTACTCTGCCGAGACTGGGGACGGGTGACAGTGTCTTGCTGGGGTGACATAAAGCTGGCAAAAGCCTTGTAAAGCGTACCCTTGCCAGTGCTGGACAAGCTGCCTGCTCGCCTACTCTCCCTCGCTACTTGTCCCGCAGAACTACGCACTCTGCTTGTACCGTGGGTCCAGGAGAGTGAACACCCAGTAATCGGTGCTGGAATAAATTCTTTGAACGCGAGGGTCACGGGATAGGCAGCCTAGCATGAAATCTGCCATATGCGCCAGAGTACCAACGCGTAAGAATTCACTCCCCTCACTGGCCTGACTGTCCATTTCCTCCTCCTCCAACTCCTCCAACTCCTCTTCTTCTGCCCATACACGCTGAACAGTGAAGGACTCAACAATGGTCCCCTCTTGTGTCTCGCCAACATTCTCCTCCTCTTCCTCCTCATCCTCCTCCACCTCCTCCGATATGCGCTGAGAAACAGACCTAAGGGTGCTTTGGCTATCAACAAGGGAATCTTCTTCCCCCGTCTCTTGTGACGAGCGCAAAGCTTCCGACTTCATGCTGATCAGAGAGTTTTTCAACAGGCCAAGCAGCGGGATGGTGAGGCTGATGATGGCGGCATCGCCACTGACCATCTGTGTTGACTCCTCAAAGTTACTCAGCACCTGACAGATATCAGACATCCACATCCACTCCTCATTGTAGACTTGAGGAAGCTGACTGACCTGACTACCAGTTCTGGTGGAAGTTGACATCTGGCAGTCTACAATGGCTCTGCGCTGCTGGTAAACTCTGGATAACATGGTCAGTGTTGAATTCCACCTCGTGGGCACGTCGCACAACAGTCGGTGAGCGGGCAGTTGGAGGCGGCGCTGCACTGCCCTGAGAGTGGCAGCATCTGTGCTGGACTTCCTGAAATGCGCACAGATGCGGCGCACCTTCGTGAGCAAATCTGACAGATTGGGGTATGTCTTGAGGAAACGCTGAACTATCAGATTTAACACATGGGCCAGGCATGGCACATGTGTCAGTCTGCCGAGTTGCAGAGCCGCCACCAGGTTACGGCCGTTGTCACACACAACCATGCCTGGCTTCAGCGGTGCCAGCCACAGATCAGTCTGCGCCGTGATGCCCTGTAATAGCTCTTGGGCGGTGTGCCTTTTATCGCCTAGGCTCAGCAGTTTGAGCACCGCCTGCTGTCGCTTAGCAACGGCACTGCTGCTGTGCCTAGAGCTACCGACTGATGGCGCCGTGCCCACGGATGGTAGTTCGGAGGAGGAGGTGGAGGAGGGGTGGGAGGAGGAGGAGGCATAGTAGGCCTGAAACACCTGGACCGAGGTAGGCCCCGCAATCCTCGGCGTCGGCAGTATATGACCAGCCCCAGGGTCAGACTCGGTCCCAGCCTCCACCAAGTTAACCCAATGTGCCGTCAGCGATATATAGTGGCCCTGCCCGGCAGCACTCGTCCACGTGTCCGTGGTCAGGTGGACCTTGTCAGAAACGGCGTTGGTCAGGGCACGGGTGATGTTGTCTGACACGTGCTGGTGCAGGGCTGGGACGGCACATCGGGAAAAGTAGTGGCGGCTGGGGACCGAATACCGAGGGGCGGCCGCCGCCATGAGGTTGCGAAAGGCCTCGGTCTCTACTAGCCTATAGGGCAGCATCTCCAGGCTAAGGAATCTGGAGATGTGCACATTAAGGGCTTGGGCGTGCGGGTGGGTTGCACTATATTTGCGTTTCCGCTCCAGCGTCTGGGGTATGGAGAGCTGAACGCTGGTGGATGCTGTGGAGGATCGTGGAGGCGACGATGGGGTTTTTGTGGCAGGGTCCTGGGCAGGGGGCTGACTATCAGCTGACACAGGGGAAGGAGCAGTGGTGTGCATGGCCGGAGGTGAACGGGCTTGTTGCCACTGAGTGGGGTGTTTAGCATTCATATGCCTGCGCATACTGGTGGTAGTTAAGCTAGTAGTGGTGGAACCCCTGCTGAGCCTGGTTTGGCAAATGTTGCACACCACAGTCCGTCGGTCATCCGGTGTTTCCTTAAAGAACCTCCAGACTTCTGAAGATCTAGCCCTCGCCGCAAGAGCCTTCGCCACGGGAGCTTCACTAGTTGACACATTTGGCGCTGATGCACCAGCTCTGGGCCTGCCTCTCCGTCTGGCCCCACCACTGCCTCTTCCAACCTGTTCTGGTCGAGGACTCTCCTCCGTCTCAGAAGCACTGTGTTCACCCGGCCTCTCAACCCAGCTTGGGTCTGTCACCTCATCATCCTCCGATCCCTCAGTCTGCTCCCCCCTCGGACTTCCTGCCCTGACAACAACTTCCCCACTGTCTGACAACCGTGTCTCCTCATCGTCGGACACCTCTTTACACACTTCCACTACGTCAAGAAGGTCATCATCACCCACAGACTGTGACTGGTGGAAAACCTGGGCATCGGAAAATTGCTCAGCAGCAACCGGACAAGTGGTTTGTGACTGTGGGAAGGGTCCAGAAAACAGTTCCTCAGAGTATGCCGGTTCAAATGCCAAATTTTCCTGGGAGGGGGCAGACTGGGGGGGAGGAGGCTGAGGTGCAGGAGCTGGAGGAGTGGCGATTTCGGTGACATGGGTGGACTGCGTGGAAGACTGACTGGTGGACAAATTGCTCGAAGCATTGTCAGCAATCCACGACATCACCTGTTCGCACTGTTCTGGCCTCAACAGTGCTCTACCACGAGTCCCAGTAACTTCAGACATGAACCTAGGGAGTGTAGCTCTGCAGCGTTCCCCTGCTCCCTCATAAGCAGGTGGTGTCTCACCCCGGCCAGGACCACGGCCTCTGACCCCTGCAGTAGTTGGACGCCCACGTCCCCGCCCTCGTCCTCTACCCCTAGCCCTCGGGTTAAACATTTTTAAAATGAGAGTTATAGCTTTAATTTTTTTTTAACTGTTTTTTGTGTTTTTTTTTTTTTTTTGTGTTTTTGAGTTTTTAAAACCAAACAATGCTATCCTATTGCTATGGCTATTTTCTAGCCAAGTATGAAAGCACACTACTATGCCAGATGAGATGACACTGAGTTATTAAACAAAATAAACGTAAAATAAAAAAGGACAAATGGCAGACTGTGCCTAATTGAAATCCAACCCCTACTAAATTTTCCCACTTCGGTCTTTGCAATGGATATGTGCGTCACTAAGCGCAAAACACAGCGGTCGCAAGTCTCACTACAAATTGCTCACAATTGGCTAGTAGATGCACTGCAGCAAGTACAGCCACCAGCAGATCAACCAGAAATCAAATATATAACGCTACTGTAGGCGTAAGCCGTTTGGATTCTCCTATGGCTATTTTCTAGCCAAGTATGAAAGCACACTACTATGCCAGATGAGATGACGCTGAGTTATTAAACAAAATAAACGTAAAATAAAAAAGGACAAATGGCAGACTGTGCCTAATTGAAATCCAACCCCTACTAAATTTTCCCACTTCGGTCTTTGCAATGGATATGTGCGTCACTAAGCGCAAAACACAGCGGTCGCAAGTCTCACTACAAATTGCTCACAATTGGCTAGTAGATGCACTGCAGCAAGTACAGCCACCAGCAGATCAACCAGAAATCAAATATATAACGCTACTGTAGGCGTAAGCCGTTTGGATTCTCCTATGGCTATTTTCTAGCCAAGTATGAAAGCACACTACTATGCCAGATGAGATGACGCTGAGTTATTAAACAAAATAAACGTAAAATAAAAAAGGACAAATGGCAGACTGTGCCTAATTGAAATCCAACCCCTACTAAATTTTCCCACTTCGGTCTTTGCAATGGATATGTGCGTCACTAAGCGCAAAACACAGCGGTCGCAAGTCTCACTACAAATTGCTCACAATTGGCTAGTAGATGCACTGCAGCAAGTACAGCCACCAGCAGATCAACCAGAAATCAAATATATAACGCTACTGTAGGCGTAAGCCGTTTGGATTCTCCTATGGCTATTTTCTAGCCAAGTATGAAAGCACACTACTATGCCAGATGAGATGACGCTGAGTTATTAAACAAAATAAACGTAAAATAAAAAAGGACAAATGGCAGACTGTGCCTAATTGAAATCCAACCCCTACTAAATTTTCCCACTTCGGTCTTTGCAATGGATATGTGCGTCACTAAGTGCAAAACACAGCGGTCGCAAGTCTCACTACAAATTGCTCACAATTGGCTAGTAGATGCACTGCAGCAAGTACAGCCACCAGCAGATCAACCAGAAATCAAATATATAACGCTACTGTAGGCGTAAGCCGTTTGGATTCTCCTATGGCTATTTTCTAGCCAAGTATGAAAGCACACTACTATGCCAGATGAGATGACGCTGAGTTATTAAACAAAATAAACGTAAAATAAAAAAGGACAAATGGCAGACTGTGCCTAATTGAAATCCAACCCCTTCTAAATTTTCCCACTTCGGTCTTTGCAATGGATATGTGCGTCACTAAGCGCAAAACACAGCGGTCGCAAGTCTCACTACAAATTGCTCACAATTGGCTAGTAGATGCACTGCAGCAAGTACAGCCACCAGCAGATCAACCAGAAATCAAATATATAACGCTACTGTAGGCGTAAGCCGTTTGGATTCTCCTATGGCTATTTTCTAGCCAAGTATGAAAGCACACTACTATGCCAGATGAGATGACGCTGAGTTATTAAACAAAATAAACGTAAAATAAAAAAGGACAAATGGCAGACTGTGCCTAATTGAAATCCAACCCCTACTAAATTTTCCCACTTCGGTCTTTGCAATGGATATGTGCGTCACTAAGCGCAAAACACAGCGGTCGCAAGTCTCACTACAAATTGCTCACAATTGGCTAGTAGATGCACTGCAGCAAGTACAGCCACCAGCAGATCAACCAGAAATCAAATATATAACGCTACTGTAGGCGTAAGCCGTTTGGATTCTCCTATGGCTATTTTCTAGCCAAGTATGAAAGCACACTACTATGCCAGATGAGATGACGCTGAGTTATTAAACAAAATAAACGTAAAATAAAAAAGGACAAATGGCAGACTGTGCCTAATTGAAATCCAACCCCTACTAAATTTTCCCACTTCGGTCTTTGCAATGGATATGTGCGTCACTAAGTGCAAAACACAGCGGTCGCAAGTCTCACTACAAATTGCTCACAATTGGCTAGTAGATGCACTGCAGCAAGTACAGCCACCAGCAGATCAACCAGAAATCAAATATATAACGCTACTGTAGGCGTAAGCCGTTTGGATTCTCCTATGGCTATTTTCTAGCCAAGTATGAAAGCACACTACTATGCCAGATGAGATGACGCTGAGTTATTAAACAAAATAAACGTAAAATAAAAAAGGACAAATGGCAGACTGTGCCTAATTGAAATCCAACCCCTTCTAAATTTTCCCACTTCGGTCTTTGCAATGGATATGTGCGTCACTAAGCGCAAAACACAGCGGTCGCAAGTCTCACTACAAATTGCTCACAATTGGCTAGTAGATGCACTGCAGCAAGTACAGCCACCAGCAGATCAACCAGAAATCAAATATATAACGCTACTGTAGGCGTAAGCCGTTTGGATTCTCCTATGGCTATTTTCTAGCCAAGTATGAAAGCACACTACTATGCCAGATGAGATGACACTGAGTTATTAAACAAAATAAACGTAAAATAAAAAAGGAAAAATGGCAGACTGTGCCTAATTGAAATCCAACCCCTACTAAATTTTCCCACTTTGGTGTTTGAGGTGGATATGTGTGCCACTAAGAGCTAAACACAACGGTAGCAAGTCCCCCTGCTAATTCCTCACAAAATGGTACTAGATGCAAATAAAAAAAAAAAAAAAGTAGAACGTTATTGTAGCCCTAAGAAGGGCTGTTGGGTTCTTGGAGAATCACTCCTGCCTAACAGTAAGCTAATAGAACACCCTAACACTTTCCCTGACCAGCAGCAGCTCTCTCCCTAGCGGCATCCAGACACAGAATGATCCGAGCAGCGCGGGCAGCGGCTAGTCTATCCCAGGGTCACCTGATCTGGCCAGCCAACCACTGCTATCGACGTGTAAGGGTACCACGTCATGCTGGGTGGAGTGCAGAGTCTCCTGGCTTGTGATTGGCTCTGTTTCTGGCCGCCAAAAAGCAAAACGGCGGGAGCTGCCATTTTCTCGAGCGGGCGAAGTATTCGTCCGAGCAACGAGCAGTTTCGAGTACGCTAATGCTCGAACGAGCATCAAGCTCGGACGAGCATGTTCGCTCATCTCTAATAGAATGTCATTCTGTATTCTTTCTTATAAACAGCTGAGTTTTTTCATGTTGTTTTCTCTTTGTATTGCCTTTATAACACCTACTTGTTCATAATGGAATTTGAGTTCTTGTTTTTCTTATTTAATAAAGTCAAAGACAGAAAGTGTTTAACAATAATAACTGTGTTTTTCATGACATACATAATACTAAAAGCAGTATGGCGTTTATTCCCTATAATTAAGCAATAGAAGCTGTCATGTCACTTTCCAGTACAGTGCAAGTAATGACTTAATGTTGAGATATAACAAGCGCTTGCACCTATTTTATGTTCTTTATGGCTGAATTGTAAACTTTGGCTTAGTTTAAACCCAAAATAAATTTCTTCAATGTATTAAAAGCAATATATCATAGGCCTATAGCAGAAGTAAAGAGTTTAATGGTTTAGGGTGTTTTAAAAGTAAGTTGAGCATGTAAGTTGATCATGTCCCATAAACATAAAGGATTTGAGAGTAGCACGTTTGACCTTCTGAGCTTGGCTCTTATGCAGTCAGCAACATGTCCCAAAGGCATACTTTAATATTGTTCCTATGTTTTTGGCATCTCTCAAGGTCAACAAACTTTAAAAAAAATTATGGCACCACATATCCACAGCTGTTTCTGTGCCATGTATTTCTATGACTGAAGTAATGATCCCTTATGGTAATTTACAGTACTGAAAAATGATACGTTCTTGTTTGGTTTTATGATGGTGTGATACACTGTGGTGTACTGGTCATGCACTGGTAGTATAAACCACATTTATGGCTATCTGGCTGGATATAGTTTCAGCACAATTCTTCTATAGTACTGGCAGCTTCGAACTGTAAAATTTATCGTTTATTTGTTTAAAATCTTACAAACTCCAACAATTTGACCTAATTACTGACTTTTGATGACCTTTGAATACTGGATTAGTGGAATCTGTCTCTTACTGTGTACTATATGCATAGTAGGGATGTTATACACTATTGTTTGCATAGGACCACTTGAATAAGGCAAAACATATAGAGGATGCATACTTAACCAACATTCGCATACATTATTTTTGCGAGATGAGTTTAAATCCTACCTTTGACTTGGCAAGACCCTCCCATAAAAATAGATTATAACTAGAGATGAGCGAACATGCTCGTCCGAGCTTGATGCTCGTTCGAGCATTAGCGTACTCGAAACTGCTCGTTGCTCGGACGAATACTTCGCCCGCTCGAGATAATGGCAGCTCCCGCCGTTTTGCTTTTTGGCGGCCAGAAACAGAGCCAATCACAAGCCAGGAGACTCTGCACTCCACCCAGCATGACGTGGTACCCTTACACGTCGATAGCAGTGGTTGGCTGGCCAGATCAGGTGACCCTGGGATAGACTAGCCGCTGCCCGCGCTGCTCGGATCATTCTGTGTCTGGATGCCGCTAGGGAGAGAGCTGCTGCTGGTCAGGGAAAGCGTTAGGGTGTTCTATTAGCTTACTGTTAGGCAGGAGTGATTCTCCAAGAACCCAACAGCCCTTCTTAGGGCTACAATAACGTTCTACTTTTTTTTTTTTTTATTTGCATCTAGTACCATTTTGTGAGGAATTAGCAGGGGGACTTGCTACCGTTGTGTTTAGCTCTTAGTGGCACACATATCCACCTCAAACACCAAAGTGGGAAAATTTAGTAGGGGTTGGATTTCAATTAGGCACAGTCTGCCATTTTTCCTTTTTTATTTTACGTTTATTTTGTTTAATAACTCAGTGTCATCTCATCTGGCATAGTAGTGTGCTTTCATACTTGGCTAGAAAATAGCCATAGGAGAATCCAAACGGCTTACGCCTACAGTAGCGTTATATATTTGATTTCTGGTTGATCTGCTGGTGGCTGTACTTGCTGCAGTGCATCTACTAGCCAATTGTGAGCAATTTGTAGTGAGACTTGCGACCGCTGTGTTTTGCGCTTAGTGACGCACATATCCATTGCAAAGACCGAAGTGGGAAAATTTAGTAGGGGTTGGATTTCAATTAGGCACAGTCTGCCATTTGTCCTTTTTTATTTTACGTTTATTTTGTTTAATAACTCAGCGTCATCTCATCTGGCATAGTAGTGTGCTTTCATACTTGGCTAGAAAATAGCCATAGGAGAATCCAAACGGCTTACGCCTACAGTAGCGTTATATATTTGATTTCTGGTTGATCTGCTGGTGGCTGTACTTGCTGCAGTGCATCTACTAGCCAATTGTGAGCAATTTGTAGTGAGACTTGCGACCGCTGTGTTTTGCGCTTAGTGACGCACATATCCATTGCAAAGACCGAAGTGGGAAAATTTAGTAGGGGTTGGATTTCAATTAGGCACAGTCTGCCATTTGTCCTTTTTTATTTTACGTTTATTTTGTTTAATAACTCAGTGTCATCTCATCTGGCATAGTAGTGTGCTTTCATACTTGGCTAGAAAATAGCCATAGGAGAATCCAAACGGCTTACGCCTACAGTAGCGTTATATATTTGATTTCTGGTTGATCTGCTGGTGGCTGTACTTGCTGCAGTGCATCTACTAGCCAATTGTGAGCAATTTGTAGTGAGACTTACGACCGCTGTGTTTTGTGCTTAGTGACGCACATATCCATTGCAAAGACCGAAGTGGGAAAATTTAGTAGGGGTTGGATTTCAATTAGGCACAGTCTGCCATTTGTCCTTTTTTATTTTACGTTTATTTTGTTTAATAACTCGGTGTCATCTCATCTGGCATAGTAGTGTGCTTTCATACTTGGCTAGAAAATAGCCATAGCAATAGGATAGCATTGTTTGGTTTTAAAAACTCAAAAACACAAAAAAAAAAAAAAACACAAAAAAAAGTAAAAAAAAAATTAAAGCTATAACTCTCATTTTAAAAATGTTTAACCCGAGGGCTAGGGGTAGAGGACGAGGGCGGGGACGTGGGCGTCCAACTACTGCAGGGGTCAGAGGCCGTGGTCCTGGCCGGGGTGAGACACCACCTGCTTATGAGGGAGCAGGGGAACGCCGCAGAGCTACACTCCCTAGGTTCATGTCTGAAGTTACTGGGACTCGTGGTAGAGCACTGTTGAGGCCAGAACAGTGCGAACAGGTGATGTCGTGGATTGCTGACAATGCTTCGAGCAATTTGTCCACCAGTCAGTCTTCCACGCAGTCCACCCATGTCACCGAAATCGCCACTCCTCCAGCTCCTGCACCTCAGCCTCCTCCCCCCCAGTCTGCCCCCTCCCAGGAAAATTTGCCATTTGAACCGGCATACTCTGAGGAACTGTTTTCTGGACCCTTCCCACAGTCACAAACCACTTGTCCGGTTGCTGCTGAGCAATTTTCCGATGCCCAGGTTTTCCACCAGTCACAGTCTGTGGGTGATGATGACCTTCTTGACGTAGTGGAAGTGTGTAAAGAGGTGTCCGACGATGAGGAGACACGGTTGTCAGACAGTGGGGAAGTTGTTGTCAGGGCAGGAAGTCCGAGGGGGGAGCAGACTGAGGGATCGGAGGATGATGAGGTGACAGACCCAAGCTGGGTTGAGAGGCCGGGTGAACACAGTGCTTCTGAGACGGAGGAGAGTCCTCGACCAGAACAGGTTGGAAGAGGCAGTGGTGGGGCCAGACGGAGAGGCAGGGCCAGAGCTGGTGCATCAGCGCCAAATGTGTCAACTAGTGAAGCTCCCGTGGCGAGGGCTCTTGCGGCGAGGGCTAGATCTTCAGAAGTCTGGAGGTTCTTTAAGGAAACACCGGATGACCGACGGACTGTGGTGTGCAACATTTGCCAAACCAGGCTCAGCAGGGGTTCCACCACTACTAGCTTAACTACCACCAGTATGCGCAGGCATATGAATGCTAAACACCCCACTCAGTGGCAACAAGCCCGTTCACCTCCGGCCGTGCACACCACTGCTCCTTCCCCTGTGTCAGCTGATAGTCAGCCCCCTGCCCAGGACCCTGCCACAAAAACCCCATCGTCGCCTCCACGATCCTCCACAGCATCCACCAGCGTTCAGCTCTCCATACCCCAGACGCTGGAGCGGAAACGCAAATATAGTGCAACCCACCCGCACGCCCAAGCCCTTAATGTGCACATCTCCAGATTGCTTAGCCTGGAGATGCTGCCCTATAGGCTAGTAGAGACCGAGGCCTTTCGCAACCTCATGGCGGCGGCCGCCCCTCGGTATTCGGTCCCCAGCCGCCACTACTTTTCCCGATGTGCCGTCCCAGCCCTGCACCAGCACGTGTCAGACAACATCACCCGTGCCCTGACCAACGCCGTTTCTGACAAGGTCCACCTGACCACGGACACGTGGACGAGTGCTGCCGGGCAGGGCCACTATATATCGCTGACGGCACATTGGGTTAACTTGGTGGAGGCTGGGACCGAGTCTGACCCTGGGGCTGGTCATATACTGCCGACGCCGAGGATTGCGGGGCCTACCTCGGTCCAGGTGTTTCAGGCCTACTATGCCTCCTCCTCCTCCCACCCCTCCTCCACCTCCTCCTCCGAACTACCATCCGTGGACACGGCGCCATCAGTCGGTAGCTCTAGGCACAGCAGCAGTGCCGTTGCTAAGCGACAGCAGGCGGTGCTCAAACTAGGCGATAAAAGGCACACCGCCCAAGAGCTATTACAGGGCATCACGGCGCAGACTGATCTGTGGCTGGCACCGCTGAACCTGAAGCCAGGCATGGTTGTGTGTGACAACGGCCGTAACCTGGTGGCGGCTCTGCAACTCGGCAGACTGACACATGTGCCATGCCTGGCCCATGTGTTAAATCTGATAGTTCAGCGTTTCCTCAAGACATACCCCAATCTGTCAGATTTGCTCACGAAGGTGCGCCGCATCTGTGCGCATTTCAGGAAGTCCAGCACAGATGCTGCCACTCTCAGGGCAGCGCAGTGCCGCCTCCAACTGCCCGCTCACCGACTGTTGTGCGACGTGCCCACGAGGTGGAATTCAACACTGACCATGTTATCCAGAGTTTACCAGCAGCGCCGAGCCATTGTAGACTGCCAGATGTCAACTTCCACCAGAACTGGTAGTCAGGTCAGTCAGCTTCCTCAAGTCTACAATGAGGAGTGGACGTGGATGTCTGATATCTGTCAGGTGCTGAGTAACTTTGAGGAGTCAACACAGATGGTCAGTGGCGATGCCGCCATCATCAGCCTCACCATCCCGCTGCTTGGCCTGTTGAAAAACTCTCTGATCAGCATGAAGTCGGAAGCTTTGCGCTCGTCACAAGAGACGGGGGAAGAAGATTCCCTTGTTGATAGCCAAAGCACCCTTAGGTCTGTTTCTCAGCGCATATCGGAGGAGGTGGAGGTGGAGGAGGATGAGGAGGAAGAGGAGGAGAATGTTGGCGAGACACAAGAGGGGACCATTGTTGAGTCCTTCACTGTTCAGCGTGTATGGGCAGAAGAAGAGGAGTTGGAGGAGGAGGAAATGGACAGTCAGGCCAGTGAGGGGAGTGAATTCTTACGCGTTGGTACTCTGGCGCATATGGCAGATTTCATGCTAGGCTGCCTATCCCGTGACCCTCGCGTTCAAAGAATTTATTCCAGCACCGATTACTGGGTGTTCACTCTCCTGGACCCACGGTACAAGCAAAATCTTTCCACTCTCATCCCTGCAGAGGAAAGGAGTGTGAGAATGCATGAATACCAGCAGGCCCTGGTGCACAAGCTGAAACAGTATTTCCCTTCTGACAGCGCTAGCGGCAGAGTGCGTAGTTCTGCGGGACAAGTAGCGAGGGAGAGTAGGCGAGCAGGCAGCTTGTCCAGCACTGGCAAGGGTACGCTTTACAAGGCTTTTGCCAGCTTTATGTCACCCCAGCAAGACACTGTCACCTGTCCCCAGTCTCGGCAGAGTAGGGCTGATCTTTACAGAAAGATGGTGAGGGAGTACGTAGCTGACCATACCATCGTCCTAAATGATCACACAGCTCCCTACAACTACTGGGTTTCAAAGCTGGACATGTGGCACGAACTGGCGCTGTACGCCTTGGAGGTTCTTGCCTGCCCTGCCGCTAGCGTCTTGTCCGAGCGGGTTTTCAGTGCAGCTGGTGGCATCATCACCGATAAGCGTACACGCCTGTCGACTGACAGCGCTGACATGCTGACGCTTATTAAGATGAATAAAGCCTGGATTTCTCATAATTTCCAATCTCCACCAGGTGAAGGAAGCTCAACCTGAATAATTGATCCACTCCTCCTCCTCCTCATTTTCCTCCTTCTCCTCCTCTTTGTACAGTAAAGCAGAGGAAACTGGCTATTTTTTGACAGGGCCCACTGGCTCTTGCTATAGTACTTTATGCATTTAATTTTTCTGGAGGGCCACCGACCCGGTCCTCTGTTTTAAACAATTTTTGGGAGTGCCACATACAGGCACTCAATCTATTCAATTTTTCTGGAGGGCCACCGACCCGTTCCTCTGTTTTAAACAATTTTTGGGAGTGCCACATACAGGCACTCAATCTATTCTATTTTTCTGGAGGGCCACCTACCTGCTCCTCTGGTTTGAAAACTTTTTTGGACTGCCACATACAGGCACTCAATCGATTCCATTTTTCTGGAGGGCCACCTACCTGCTCCTCTGGTTTGAAAACTTTTCGGGACTGCCACATACAGGCACTCAATCTATTCAATTTTTCTGGAGGGCCACCTACCTGCTCCTCTGGTTTGAAAACTTTTTGGGACTGCCACATACAGGCACTCAATCTATTCAATTTTTCTGGAGGGCCACCTACCTGCTCCTCTGGTTTGAAAACTTTTTGGGACTGCCACATACAGGCACTCAATCTATTCAATTTTTCTGGAGGGCCACCTACCTGCTCCTCTGGTTTGAAAACTTTTTGGGACTGCCACATACAGGCACTCAATCTATTCAATTTTTCTGGAGGGCCACCTACCTGCTCCTCTGGTTTGAAAACTTTTTGGGACTGCCACATACAGGCACTCAATCGATTAAATTTTTCTGGAGGGCCACCTACCTGCTCCTCTGGTTTGAAAACTTTTTGGGACTGCCACATACAGGCACTCAATCTATTCTATTTTTCTGGAGGGCCACCTACCTGCTCCTCTGGTTTGAAAATTTTTTGGGACTGCCACATACAGGCACTATCCAAATTAAATTGTCTCCATAGCAGCCTCCACACGTTGTCTCCATTGCTACCTCCAAAAGTCGTCCATATAGCTGCCTCCATACATCGTCCCTTTATCAAACGAGGTGTGTCAGGCAGAAATTTGGGTTGTTTTCATGGATTCCACATCAAAGTTGTTAACTTTGTCGCCACCCAGCTGTGTTATCCACAAAATATACTAATAAACTTTTATCATTTACCAATATTATTTCAGCGCTTCTTGCGCATCTGTTTACATTCCCCTCACCCGCCATATCCTAAACTTATAAGAACGCTACTACACTTGATCTTATACAAAAGGTTCTTAGAATTGCTGTTTGGGGAGTAGCCTAGAGACAGGGGCTTGGATTGGCGAAAGCTCGCCTGGCAGCGGAGCGCCAACTCCATGCCAAGATCCAACTAACATAGTTTTAACTGCAGAACCTTTAATCTACTACTAGTTCACTGCCTCCATACATGGTCCCCTTATCAAACGAGCTGTGTCAGGCAGAATTTTGGTTTGTTTTCATGGCTTCCATGTTAACTTTGTCGCCACCCTGCTGTGTAATCCACAAAATATACTGGCAAACTTTTATCATGTACCGATATTATTTGAGCGCTTCTTGCTCACCTCCTTTGGTTCCTCTCTGCCACCCATTGGTTTGAAGCCTGAGTCCATTTAGGGTATGTCGCCATGCCACTCTCTAGCCTGCTGCCGCTGCCTCTGCATGCCGTCCCCTATAGTGTCAGGGTCAATTATTGCATGTTTTAGATGCTATCTAGCTTCATTCTGTCACTCTGTCATGGCCATGCTGTTGCCCATAATTTTGGCATAATGGTGCGATTAAGCAGCCTCAGAGGCATCCATGCATGCTGCCCCTGCTGTTTCCTGTCCATTTCCGTGGTGTTTCCATCCTTTTCTGAGGTTCCCAGGTGTTTGGCCAAGCTTCCCTGTGCAGAGCCTTGGTCCCCTTGAAAAATGCTCGAGTCTCCCATTGACTTCAATGGGGTTCGTTATTCGAGACGAGCACTCGAGCATCGGGAAAAGTTCGTCTCGAATAACGAGTACCCGAGCATTTTAGTGCTCGCTCATCTCTAATTATAACCCATTTCAATGCAAATTTTCTTGCTTAACATTGACAAGGTGCTCAGATTTTATTCTTAAATAAAAAACAGACCAATTTGGATGCAAAAGAAGAGAATTCTCACAGGAACGCCATGCCCCCATTCAAACAGCAGCTAAGTGGAAATGCAGGGGGTCTCCTACTTAAGTACACTCGGACTTATAGACGACCCCTAGTTACAAACGGACCTATGGATGCTAGCAATTTACTATACTTTAGTCCTAGGCTACAATAAACAACTATAACAGTTATCAAATGTGTATGCAATTAAGATTTATTGTTAATTCAGGTTCTGATGACAACCCAACATTTTTAAAATCCAATTGTCACATAGACCAAAATAAATTGGCTGGGATTACAATGATAAAGTATACAGTTCAGACTTACATACATACATACATACATGTGTCTAATCTAAGTCAATGATATAACCAGATCATCATAAAATATGTTTGGAGCAGGTTGGAAGCAATTTTCAGGTCTAAGATCAATCCGAGAATTGCCACTATTGGACTCTAGAGTAGTGGAGATGATTTACATAATTCACAATCTAATGGATAAGTCTGGCAGGATGGTGATCGCCCAGTGAACACTACGGTTCCTACAGAATGCATAGTGTGTGTTGTAAATCTTGGTGTTAAAATGATAATGTTATGGGGCTGTTTCTCAAGGTTTCTTCCCAATGAAGAAAGCCAAAAGCAAGCCAGAAATTCTTGTGCAGTTTTTTTTAGGATGAAAAGGCACATTTACGAAGGGCCGTGCGCCAGTTTTCTGTCGAATTTGGCACGTTCTATTAACCGCTTGCACATGTATTTAAGAAGTGCCTGTGTCACATTTGTGTCACATACGACTGTTTTGTGGAGCAGCTGCACTATTCTTCTGCAACACAAATTAGGGGGCGCTGCCGGGCTCAGTTGGACCATGAGCTAGATTTAACATGCAAAGTCTGACATAATTATGTCTCACGCCCCATGTTAAAAAAAATGGTGCACTCTGGCTGAGCAGTGCAGGGGGGCCAAATTCATGAAGAACATTCACCAGAAAGCCTGAATCTGGCGCACCCTGCACACTACACAGGCAAACTGCATTTAGTGCAGTTTGCACTGTGCTTAGTAAATGTGCCCCAGTTTTCCGGAAGACATACTTAAATATGCGTTTTGCAAACACTTTGCAGAGAAATTAAAGGCCTTTATAGCCACAAAGGGGCTTAATTCTATATATTGATCTGTTGGTGCCACCACACATCCTTTTCCCAATGTAATTGGTGCACCATCTTGGCATGAGGGCATTAAACGTTAACACTGCCTCTTCTGTCTTTGGTTCTCTCTACCTGCCTCAAGTATAGACACAGTAGTTGGTAGTCAGAGGGGAGATAATGTGGCAGCCATAACCCTTTAGATGCTACTATTACTAATCATCACCACAGCATCTAAATAGGTTTCAGACATAGCAAGCCTCCTCATCAACGCTCCTGCACTGGGGATTGTAGTGTGCCAATTCCTGTATATAGCAGCTAGGACACAGCCAAACAAAATGCAGTAACTAAAAACATAATACATTGCACTGCATAAGTAGTTCAATGTATTAGTTATGCAATCAATTATAGTACATTAGTATGATAGGGATGGATTCTATATTTCCTTCTTTATGGATATGGAAAACCTCTTATTTTTACATTTTAAAATCATTGCACAGGAAACTTCAAGTTTTCACATGGTCTTTGAATAACGATATTTCAAGTTTTTGTAGATGGTTAAAATAAAAGTGGTCTGTATAGATGACCAGAATGAACTTTGATCAGTTATTAAGACTCATAATTGCTGAACTTATGATTATTATTGATAGCTAATGAGGATAAATGGAATTTTTCGCATATTAATATGACCTCATTATTATTATTATCTTGTAAACGAGTAAGCGGTATGTCATTAAAACTTGCTAAATGTAGCTAAGAAGAAACTGACCAATCACTATGAAATTATCTAATGGTTCTATGACGCTGTCCAATGATTGTAAGACCGCTTAGCAAGTAACCACCCCTCTTTTGGGTACATAAGACGGTGTATGGTCAATAAAGTTTGAGCTTTTCATGAGAACAACTCTGTATCTCCCGAGCTTGTTAGAATCCTGACTTTAGCTCCTCTCCAATATACTGACCGGTCCCCTTTGAGGACCGACCTAAGTATTAGCAACTCTGGGGAATTAACATACTGTAACAAAAAAATAGTTTTAATTAAAAATATTGTAAAAAAAAAAAAATTCCCTAAAAAAAGTAAGATTAACTGTAGCTTGTGACTTTGCATGTAACTTTAGCAGAGGGGTGATATAAAACATGAAGAATATAGCTCAGAAAGAAATGTCAGCTTTCTTTAGATTCCAGCTATTTCAGTGTTTTGCAAGGTAAGAAAGGGATACAGAGCGAAATACTGCACATAATTGTGTATAAATGAAATTACATCTCTATTTTGATATTTTTTGTCAGTGGAGAATTATATAAAGTCAACATTCTGTAGATGTGATTGACAAGAAGTGGCAAGAGCGGAAAATTGTTTAAAAAGAAAGTTAACAGGGCACAGTATTAGTTGTCATTCAGTCACTGACAACATACACTTAATCATGCTGTTCCTGACTACATTAACTTTAACTTGAGTGAGATGTGTACAGCATTCAATCCAATGGTTCCATAGTAATATTTCTACCGGTATAAAAATGTTTCCTCTCAAAGCTGTATTTTGTGGACTGTTGCTATATTCCAAGCTTCCAGTAATCTTGTACATGTTTTCCAACTCCTCTCCTAGAGACTCAGTACCTACTCTCCTTTGCAGAGAGATAATGCCCTCTAGCGACTTACCTGGATGTCGATATGACACAATCTACTAGTATTGGCATCTGTTTGTCTGTAAATGTATTAATATACACATGTACGTATGTAAGTGCGAGATTTTATATATATATGCTGCGACATTCGGATGGTAGGGTCAGAATTTGGCGTCAACAACATGAAAGTATGGATCCATCCTGCCTTGTATCAACGGTTCAGACTGGTGGTGGTGTCATGGTGTGGGGAATATTTACTTGGCACTCTTTGGGCCCCTTGGTACCAATTGAGCATCGTTGCAACGCCACAGCCTACCTGAGTATTGTTGCTGACCATGTCCATCCCTTTATGACCACAATGTACCCAACATCTGATGGCTACTTTCAGCAGGATAATGCGCCATGTCATAAAGCTGGAATCATCTCAGACAGGTTTCTTGAACATGACAATGAGTTCACTGTACTTAAATGGCCTCCACAGTCACCAGATCTCAATCCAATAGAGCATCTTTGGGATGTGGTGGAACGGGAGATTCGCACGAAGAATTGAGGCAGTTCTGAAGGCAAAAGGGGGTCCAACCCGTTACTAGCATGGTGCACCTAATAAAGTGGCCAGTGAGTGTATATATATATATATATATATATATATATATATATATATATATACTGTACCCTGTTTCTCTGAAAATAAGGCTTTCCCCAAAAATAAGACCTAGCGTGATTTCTCAGCCTTTTGAGAGTAGCATGGAAAAATAAGGCCTACTAAAATAAGCTCAAATTACAAAAACACCCATCTCTTCTGAACAATGACTACTAGAAAAAAGCTGTTCTGATGCGATATCAATTTTCCCTTGAATTTTGTTCAAGGAATGTGTTTCTTGGTGCCACAAGAGATATCCACTGTTTAATTTACAGTTGGTAGTAGAAATTTCCTATACAGCTCCCACTCCCAACTTTAATTGTATATGTGGATATCACTGTGTCTGATGCACCCAGAAATACAATCCTTATGTGTTTTTAAATGAGATGTACTCCTCTTTAAAATGACATAACTGTCATGTGTTCCCCTCCGGTCTGTCAGCTGAGGGCATCACAGGGGAGGAGGAGGAGGAGGGATCTGCAGGTCAGGGGGAGCTGACAGATGCAATGCTACAAGCACAAGAAGAGTTCATATAAGGAAAGTTCCATTACTAAATATGAGAAATTGCAACCAAAGAATCTATAGGCAAACTATTAACAATGGATTTCATGCTTTAAAGAGTTATGATGATGTTTCACAAGATGCATGATTATATTTGTATAAATATAGATTTTTTTTGTATGTGTAAGAATAAATGGGGAGTTTTGTTCAATAAATAACTGACCCACTTTAGGAGCAAAAAAATAATATAAGAACCTGAGATTGCTGATTTAGAAATCTCTAAGTAGTAAATTGCGCTACTGCTATTCGCCAATCATTGCTTGACAAATGGATTTCAATTAATTTGCATTTCTGGACTGCTCCTGAAATATAGGAGCTACTCAGACATCCAAATGGATTGAAAGCCATATGTCACACAGGGATTGGGATTTACTACTGTACTTTGCCTACAGAATGCAAAAAAAGAAATAAAAAAAGATCCTTATGCAAATGGGGGTAGAATAATAAAAATTAAAAAATGGGTACTATACAAAAGGGCAGAGAAATGAGGTAGTATACAAACAGGGGAGGTTCTATAAATAACAATGAGGTATAAAAAAAATCAAAAGGGGAATGGATAAATTAAAAAAAAAACTAATAGGACAATTGTACACATTATTTTTTCAATTACAAAGTTATCTACATAAAATACTAGGTGGATAAGCACATTCGGCTCTTTGGGTCCATGCACAAGCATTTAGGGGCCCCTTCAGCTATGCAGGAATGCCCCCACTAAAAGCATCAGGGTAGATTACCTCAAGTAACCTTTTCTTCACATTTTACAGTATATATGTGCGTGCACAATCTACACTGGAGATCAAAATTAGAGATCAATTTATGATCACCTTATTTTTTCAGAAATATTGCAATCTTAATTGATCAACATTTGATTATTTTTTTTAGGGTTTCACCATGCCACTACAATAGTGTAATAGTGCATATCAACATAAAACCTTTATTTTGCAAAAAGGGGGCCTGAATGAAAACCATTTGTTTATTGAAGAAGGTTCTTATATACACTTTTCACGGAATCCTCTACACACTTTAGGTTCAGAATTTCTCCAGTTTGTTGATAAAAATTATTTCCTATCAGATCCAAATAAATGAAACTTGATTTCATCGCTTGACCCCTTGGTGCTCTGCGGAGCAGGCTCCCGCGATTCGCAATCAGCGCTATACAAGTATGGCGCCAGCACACCCTTTGAATTGCGGGTAACCATGTCACGTGACATGATTATATTGCGATAGGACTCGGGAAGCGGAGGCAGGAGAACCTCCTACTGATGTCCCATCTGCTAATTGCCGCGATTGGTCAGTCAAGTCTGACTGGCCAATTCCAGCACTTTGGGGTTCAAAACCAAGGTTTTATCTCCTACCTCCTCCCTTTAGCGGCATCATTTTGGTTTGGTATCGCTGGAGAAATTTAGATGTAGATTTTACCCTGATGTACAATGCACAGCTTATACATCATGCCACATGCTGCACCTTCCCTTCTAATGCCTTATGCCTTATGCTCAGCCTGTAGATTATGCCCCATATGGGGTAATGCCGTATACGGAAGAACACTCATCATGATTTTAGGGAGGTTTGTCTCCCGTAGCAGGAGCTGAGCACAATATGACATCATGGATATTTTTTACTATGCACTATCCATAATGCATTTTATTTTGGATCCACCTGAGGTTTGGTCACCGAGTGGGCTTACAGTCCAAACGCTCTTAAACGTTGTGACACTGTATGACGAGACAGATCCTTACCCCGTTCAGTGCTGAGCTGGCGAGCAATTCCAGCATCAGTGTTGAAACGATTACCTATGGAGATTCTCTATGCTATACTGTCCTCCCCTGCATTTGTCTTTCAAGGGTGTCCAGCTTTCATGAGGAACTTGAAAGAGTTTGTGATGTTGTAAAGATGCAATATTCCTAGAAACCACAAATTTGACGTCATGGGAGATTAACTGGTCTGATCCACATCACAAGCCCCTAGTAAGGCATGTAAGGGGTTAACACTTGTGTTTGAGGGAGCTCCGATTGCGGGTGTTACAGGTGGATGTCAGCTGTAATATACCGACTCACAAGCGGAACCAGTGCCAGAAGCTGGATGTGCATTACGGGTCGGCAAGTCACTGCCACCTATGAGGTACTATTAAGGGAAGGGGTTTAATAGTTTATTCATGTGTAGATGCAATGGTGGTTATCTATAATTGACTTTACTGGCCTTTGTTGGAGTAAAAAAAAGTCTCAAAAAAGTCTTATTGAGGTTTTTTTGGGACTTTTCCCTGCTAAAAAGTCTCACAGGGTTATTCCTGCCACTTTATTAATCTAGCATAAGCATAGAAGTACTGCTAGTGCAATGCCGTGCAATGCATTTTAAGACTTTTTGGGGGGACTTTTTTAAAAAAAATCCCACACAGCAATTAGAGCAAATTTTTTTTTAAAGAACCAAAGAAACTTTAATGAATCTCAGAGCAGCAGAACTCCAAAACACACATAGAACTGTCCAAAGGAGCCGGCCTTATAATAAATAACCCCCATTGTGTTTGTTGTGTAAGAAATTATACCATTATACATTAGCAAAATCAAATTGAATTACAGTGGCGGTCATACTCACTAGACAGCCTATTTAAAGATACATCTGGAAATACACATGGTATTGTTCTGGACAAGATGTTCCTTGCTCATTATTACAAATTCCCACATTCTGCATATATTTTTGGATTAGTTAACCTATCCAAATACAAGAACCTACACAATCAAGTAATAACTGTAGAAAATCCCTACTTATATGAAATGTAATTATGGACCTAAATATGTTATGGTGTCTAAATAACCTTCACATTTTCTGCCCAGCATAGGATAAAATGCAGAGTATTATTCTTTTGTTCTCTTTTGTTTTGTTTTTAATTAGTCTTCTCTGTTTCTGCTTCCTAATCCTGCTATGGATGTTAAAATGAAAACTGTCTTTTCAATAAATTATATTAAGCCAAGAAAAAAGAAATTACTGCAGATGTCTTATTTTTTCCATTTGCAGCAATGTTGTATTTGCCAAAGGGCTGTTCAAAAGACAAAAATATAAAATGTGCAGAGTTTGCTAATAAAATATACAATTATGAACATCTTTATTCAATATTCATAACCAGTGGTAAACTGTAATGTATTTACTGTCTAAGGTCACCAGGAGTCTAAAGGGAACCTGAAATGGACCTAATAAACCATTCGCAGTATATTGTCAAGCAGTTGAACAGCTTCTAGATCATGTTTCTCTCAGTGTGGTGGCATCAGCTACAAAATCAACTTTGAGGTGAGAAGTAAGTTAGATGTATAAAGTCAAGGAGGCGGAGGGTTAAACACTGAAGTCAAGCTCTCCCTGCCTCTGAACACCTCCTCATGCATGGGGCTTCAGGAGATCAGTTCAATGATGTCCCTGGCCGCAGGACCATTAAATACAGTGACATGAGCGTGCAAAGTCAGGGAAAGCTTGAAATCTGTGTTAAACTCAACTCCTCCTTGACTTCATAAAAGCAATTTACATCTCACTTCAAAGTTGATTTTCTGGATGATGCCACCACACCAGGCCATGATAGAAACATCATCTAGAAGCTGCTCAGCTGCAGGACAACATACTGCTAGTATTTTATTAGGCCAATTTCTGATGACAGGTTCCCTTTAGAGCTTTGCATTCTGTAGATGCTGTCACTATGGCAGGGTACAGCACTGCACCTTTACCAGATGATAACTTGATTTCCAGTTGTTAGTTAATGGAAAACATTTAATAAGGGTCCGTCGGACGCATTTCCGCCTGGTTTTGCGAATTTTTCCGATTTGCCCTAAATTGCCCCGGGCTTTTGGCGCATGCAATCGGATTGTGGCGCAAATCGGGGTGTGTGGCCATCGGACAACCCGACTGATTCAGACAAACCACGGAATTTAAAAATTAAATTGTGTCGTTAGATCAGCAGTCACATGCACCGGGAAGAAGGTGAACTCTGGCGGACCTCAGCGGGGGAAGTGACACATGCAGGAAAATGGACGCATGATCTTAGTGAATCACAGCAGCTCCAAATCCTCGTCGGACATTCTGGATCGGCGGCGTCAACGGGACGGGTAAGTAAATGTGCCCCAATGTGTCTCAAACTTCTTCATTCCGTGCTATATTATATGGAGACGTGAAAACTATTTTACAGCATTCCAAATTTTTGCCATGAAATTTTTCTATGTAAACAAAATAATACTAATAAAAGAGCAACTTCTTATCATTTCCATTTGTTCCATGACTAATTTCCATTTGTAATGTGAATAATTCACAGAATCATTCAGAAAACTTTCCTTTCATGTCATGTCCTCGTACATGAAATACAATGTGCCATAACCCATAATCAATTATTTATTCAGCTCTTTCTTTCTAGTGTCATGTATCTTTCATAATGCAATATTCTTCTTTACCTGACTGAACTCAGTGATTGGCACAGTGTTAGCAATTTGAGGCTTTGATTTCTTTGTCATTCTCGCTTATGTATCCTCTTCATCACGATTCATCTATGTTCTAAGACTTGCTGCTGCTCTTTGATGTAATGTGGAGTGTATAATATTTATTCTGAACTAGAGATGGGGAGCTGCCGCAACATCCTGACTTCTCTGTACTGTCACTGTCTGCTTGGCTTCCTGACTAGACCTATTACCATTCTCCCTACCACCCATGGCATTCAATAAGGATTTTGGCACATACCCTATGTTTGATGTCTTGATGTGCATATCAAAGCATCACATGGAAGAACAAATTTGATTTAATGTACACCATCCAGCCTCTCTGCAGGCAGTGCAAAAGGAGCTACAGAATGCACTACTGTATAATAAACAGCCCCCATAAAATTTTGCAAATCTGTTTTAATTTTCAAAGTATACATACAAACCAAAATTTGTGAAATTTGTCATTTGGGCAAGAATTTCTGTTCTGATAGATCCTCTTATCGGTGTAATTAAATCTACACGGTAGATGGCGTTATAGGGGCAAAGACATTGAAACCAATTGCCAGAATATATGAAGTTTTTTACTAAGGATCAAACTAGTAAGAAAACCTCTAATAATGTAAACAAAACTAATAATTGTGTGTTTGCTTAGGGTTTTTAAGAGTGTTTTGCAATTATTGATGAGTGGGGATAGTTAAATCCATTAGCTTATCTTTGTAAGTTTACAGTGAAGTCCCAAGCTTCCTTATTGCACTCCTGCTATTTGTACTTACCTTTTCTAAAGCATCACTTTCATGAATATTATTTGTGAACTGTAAAAATCAGTTTCTTTGGCCAAGTTTACATAGTGTCTTAAGCTGAGCATACACCAGTTTCTTAATAAACATTATTTTATGTTTTTTTCTGTTTTGTGATGTCACCATGTGCATGATGACATTAGTGTAAGCATTAACCCTTTGCAGTAACATCACAGTTGTTTATCATTATACTGTGACATAGCTGTCCTGTGGCATACCTATGTGCTTTATTTCTGTAGTGTATGTTCTTTCCTATTCTTAGATTACTTGCTTTATATTCACTGTGTGTACAGCCACAGCACTCGTCCCTCCTCCTCTCCAGATCGACGACTGTACTTGCCCAGGCGGTCTTTGCCCATGAAGAATATCAAGCCCTGGTATTGCACGGAAGTGTTGCACACCTCTTTGGTTGCCTCTACCCTCTTCTGTTATCACTAAGGACTCAGTCAGGCAATACCATCTGCTTTTTACAAAAAAAAAAATTCAAAAGTCTTATAATTATATTGTATATACTCATGTATAAACATTTTCTGTGGTAAAAAAGCCCTGCTTGGCTTATACACGAGTGAGCAGGGCCCAGGGATAAAAGGGATGTGGAGCCTGCCAGCCGAAAGATTGTGGGTTCATGGCATTGGGCGAGTCAGGGAGAGGCATAGTGACGTTCCCGGAATGCTGCAGCTAGGCAAGCACCTCTTCCCACTCTCCTGATCACGACACTGGTGTAAGCAAGTACCTGACCAGTAGCAGTGCTCATCCTGCTCTACCTGCTCAACAGGTGGAGGGGAGGCTGCAGTTGAGATAATTGGGGCAGTGGGAGGGCTGAGTGCTGGACAGACCGGGGCCGGACTGAAGGGTGGAGGTCATTGACACCATGCTTGAGAGCCATGCTGCTTCTGTATGGGAGGCTACTCCTGGACATTTTTTTATTGAAGGGAGGCTGCTGGACATTTTATTAATGAGGGGAGGCTGCAACCTACTTATGCCTCAATGCCTCAATTAATGTAATTTTATTGGTATCTATTTTTATTTTTTAAATTTACCAGTAGCTGCTGCATTTCCCATCCTAGACTTATACTCGAATCAAGTCTAGTTATTTAGTACTCAAAGACTCTGCAAGTTATACAAATGCCAGAACAGATAAGATAATATAATTCTCCTGAGTGTGCCTAAATGGAAATACAGAATATTTTTCTGCACAGTGTACTGCAGTACAGTATTGCCAGGTAAAGTCATAAAGCCACAATAATGATGATGAACCAATGATAGATTTAGACTTCTATTTCAGATTACAGTTATACCCACCTTGAGCCAAAGAGACACTTGTATTCAAAAACAAGGAGCATTTCTGTTTGTCTCACATAAAAGAATGAATTCCCTGTTCAGCCATTCAGTCATTTATTTGAAGCATATGTAACAGAAAACTCCCGTGGGTCCCACAGAAAATGCTTGTTCTTTCTCATTTTCATATTAATTGCAGTAACAATTACAAATAGCATCTCTAATTGGCTTTTGAAGACTTTTTGGACTTCCTAATTAACTCCATGAGGCACTCTTAAAATTATTGTCTCCTTGTCTGCACACACACTGCATAAGTCATACAGAATATGCCCTTTCTGTATAGAATATCTCTTAATGGGATGCATTTTAGGTTTTGGTCTTTGCTTTAGCTCTTTTTGGTTTGAGGTTACTTTCCTTCAAAATACGTTTTTCTTTGGTGGCTAGAAAGATTGGCAGTCTGTATAGACGACTGCAGTAAGTCAGTGGGTAGAAAGCTGAATCGATTTTTCACAGGCATCTGGGTTTCATTTCCAATGCTAAGTATCCTCTCCGAAGTGATTAAAGATGGGCACATATATTTGGACATGGACAACATCTCAATAGCTCCTAGAAGCCCTTAAAGGGAACCTGTCACCGCTGTTCCAAAAAAATGAAACTAAGACAGGTTCCCATAGAGCCCTTTAGTCCTAAGGGCACCCATTTATCAACTAACACTAGCGATGCATAGAAAAGCAAAAAAAATCACATTTTATTCTGTACCTGGTAACCAGGGAGAACCCAGCGAGTCCACGTGGGAGGATCACCGCGGCTCGCCCTCCTCTGTGCACATCAGCCAGCGCACGCCTCCATCTTTCCTACGTCACGCGGCTCCCTGGCTTCCTGCTCGCTGATAAGCATTGACACAGCCGGGAGCAGCCAGTGCGCGTGCGCGGAACTCGGCTGTGCAATGAAGGAAAAATCATACAGGGGGCGTGCGCTGGCTGATGTGCACAGAGGAGGGCGAGGACTCGAGCCGCGGTGATCCTCCCACGTGGACTCGCTGGGTTCTCCCTGGTTACCAGGTACAGAATAAAATGTGATTTTTTGCTTTTCTATGCATTGCCAGTGTTAGTTGATAAATGGGTGCCCTTAGGACTAAAGGGCTCTATGGGAACCTGTCTTAGTTTCATTTTTTTGGAACCGCGGTGACAGGTTCCCTTTAAAGTCAAGATTAGAACAAGGCATACAGTAGTTTATTTGATTTAAATTGAATTATAGTAATCAAAAGATTTTCTTCTTCTAGATTGCAAAAATACATCAATTGGCTATAACAATTACTACTTAGTTACACATTCACAGTAAACTGCAATGTGCTGTGTGTTCTGACACCTTTCTATTATAACCAGCACGAGCATTATCATAACCAGCTGTCCCATTAATGTGTGCTATTATAACTATTCTTTGGGATCAGACTGGATCGGCACATATATTTATAAGCTTTAGGCTGCCATGATCCTGTTGCCACTGCATACCGGGAAAACCCTGCAAGAGGCAACAACAACAACAACCGGGAAAACCCTACAACAAAGGCATTTAAACATCATATTTTGGGTTTTTCAAAGTCCCTCAGATACTAGGGTATGTTTTTTTCATTCAAAAAGCATCCAAATTTGAATACCTTTTTCATGCATTACCTGTCAGAATCCTGAATGGATTGCTGGAGTTTGAACCACTCCTCCAAAGGCTGTTTTGCTTGGAGCTGTTGATTGACAGCTGCCTTGCAGAGTCTATTCCTCTGGCTGAGCTGGGTGTGTTAGTGCTGGAAAGCTGGGAGGTGTCAGTTAGCGTACAGTTTGTGTTTCACCTGTGGGTGGACTCACGGACGGCCGAGCCAGTTAGCTGCTGGCGGCATTGTCTAGGTACTCCAATATATTCTTGTTCCTCCCCAATTCAAACTGCTGATTCTATTAGTCTTTTGACACTTGTTGTCCTACCTCCACTTGCTATTTGCTATTGCTTCAACGGTGTATCTAACTCTTACTATGTTATTTGACCAGTATTCAACTGTAACACGCCACCAACTTGGTTTGACCCGGCTATCCTGACCACTCTCTTGTATGTTTTGATTGTTTGTCCCTCTGTGTTCATTTGTCATCTTTCTGAGCACTTACTCAGGAATTGTCTTATTGTTGTCCACTGTGATAGGGACTGGAGTTGTGGGTGAGTTCAGGCTTGTAGCCTTTTCTCTGTCTATACATAGCTCTGTCGGTGGGCCTGAATTTCTAATCACAATTCTTCAAAATTATGCATGTAGTTGCCTGACAGGGGCTTATCTCCTTCAGAAGGAAAAATAACAGTGTTTAATGCCCCCGAAAAGATCAACTAATACCTTTGAAACTTTTAAGTGCAGCCCAATTGCCTAATTCCTATGAGAATATCAATAAATGTCTGGAAAGATGCAACATCCTGAATGTAGGAGTTGTTGGTCATCTTAAAATAGAAACCGCATATCTTTGTATATCTGCAGTGATATATATGATATCTGATAGATATAATTCTGGGAAATAGCAGAATGCATATGTCAAAAATGAAATAAATGAATATCACTATTGTAATGTTTGTGGAATGCTTAGGAATTTATACATAAATTGAAATTAATCAAACAATAGATATACTGCTTCATAAAGTAAGGAAAATAAGTATGTGGTAAACACACAATTTAGTAAGTTTTCCAACCTACAGAGAATAGAGAGGGGTATCATTTTTATTGTAGGTACCCTTCAACTGTGAGAGACAGAATCTAGAAGACATCCAGAAAATCACATGGTATGATTTTTAAATAATTAATATGCGTTTTATTGCATTAAACAATTGTATTTGGTACAATAGAAAAACAGAATGTAATAGTTGGTACAGAAACCTATGTTTGAAATTATAGAGGCTACACTTTTGCTGTAGTGCTTGAATTAAATTTCAGCAGGAACTTTGTCTCACTGCTCCACACAGATCTTCTTCAAATCTTTCCGGTTTTGGGGGTGTCGCTGGACAACATTGAGTGTGTATCAGTACTTATTTTTCCCACAGTACACGAAATTCAGCAACTTTAAAATAAGAACTTTAGATTTATGAATATATAGAAAGTAAAATTTCTGAACCGGGGAAACAAAGGCAAAGTACTGTAAATGCCAGACCTTCGCTCCGAGGAGGCCTCTTAATAGCAGTGAAGCACATTGAATATTAACATTCCATATTGCCACTTTTTGGTTTTTGTTAATGCATAGCTATAAATATCAAAAGAAACATCAGGACTCAAGTTGTAGTTTGCTTAAGTTATTAGTGTCTGGTGGCTTTCCTACAAGTATGGCATTCAGTCAAGGGCTTTGCTTTATCATGCTGACTGAGATTTCACTTTCACCAAAACAATGTCAAGTTAACCAAGGAAAGATTTTTCTTCTTGTCAAAATGCAAAAAATATGCTGTGTTTCGCGTATTATGTCTTTTGATTTATTCAGGTAGACATTTAATGAAAAGAAAATGGACTTCATATGCAAAATGAGACAGAATGATCCATTTTCTGAAAAGATAAGCATAATGAATAAACTTGGCTGTATTTGTTCAGTGGGAAATGGTGTCTTCCTGTCCAGCTCAACTTTGGCAACATAACCAAAGCTGTTAATACAAACCAAATAAAAGATAACCTCATAAAACCATCTGCCACTGACATGAAGTCTATATTATTTTATCTGACACCTGATCCTATTGTAGTCTATGCACATACTTTTCTGTAATGGTGGTCTAGACTAAAGCCAGATGAATCTTAGAATCAGAAAGGTTCCCAAAGGCGTCAACATTTCTTTGGAAATAAGAAACATAGAATTGCACCAAGAACCAAACTCCTATTGGATTAGAAGATGGCACAACCTTCAAATTATCAGGGTACCTCTCACCCCATACCAAACTTGGGGTGTCTAGGCCTAACATTAGGGGTGTTCTGCAATTGAACTGAGATTACATGAAGCTAGGCTCTCAATACAAAGGCCATGAGGCAATATCAATCCCTTAGCTCTTTACTGTGACTGAGGACTCAATTATGAATTATGTCCAAGTTATGGGCACATATGACATGTTTTTGTCTGTTTTGGCTTTTGGCAGGAAAGGAACGCGGTTGGGAAGGCATACCCCTGTGTGCTGGAAAGGAGGAGGAGGTGACCCCTCCATAGAGAAAAGCGACGCACGGCTGCATACATGGGGAAAGATAGAGCTTGCTCTATCTTTTCCCCGTGTACGCCGCAGAACGGTGCCACACATGTGTGGCACCATACCACCACCGAACCACCATTTCCGTCTATGGGGACGTATGTGTGGTCGCAAATTTGTGGCCGCATATACATCCCCACAGACACCTTTTCTCACCACACAGTTAACAAGCCAGGTAGCCACTTCACAAAATATAGAGAAGGTCCTATTTTTGGAGTCGACTCGAGTGAATCATGAGTACAATTAGACAGTATTGTATTGCACCAGATTTATCACAGTGACTGATGTTGAATGATTAATCCGGCATAGTTTAGGCAGTCTAGTCTAACTTTAGAACTCCTATTAGATAGCTTAGTTGATGTCAGAAAATACTGCAAGTTTTGTTGGAAGTTTGTTCACCATGATAAATGTGATGTATGTTTTTTGCACAACCTATAAATTATTTCTTTCATAAATCTGTCACAATGTATCCAGCTTTTCGCTAGTTCCTACTTAAAGCAACTGTCTATATATTTTTTCTGTTTTGAAAATGGCTACATAGAGATGAAACGTTGTATCTTTTCCACTGGTGAAATACACATCACTATTTATTCTGGAGTGATGCTTCCCTGTTGTTGGATTTCTTATTTTTTCTGTTTTGATATTGTCAGCACTTTTTGGCAAAGCCTCATTAACCCCTTATCACCGACACTAGTTTTCAGCTCAATGACCAGACTCGATTTTTCAAATCTGACATGTCTCACGATAATTGGTTATAACTTCGGAACGCTTTAACATATCCGGGTGATTTTGAGAATGTTTTCTCGTGACGCATTGTACTTCATGTTAGTTATAAAATTTAAGTGATACGTTTTGCGTTTCGTTCTGAAAAAAAGTGAAAATTTGGCAAAAGTTTGTAAAAATTCTTCATTTTCCAAGTTTGAAATGTTCTGGTTTCCAGACAGGAAGTAAAACTACCCAAAAAGTTTGATAATTAACATTTACAGAATATCTGCTTTATGTTGGGATGATATTTTATGCTTCCGGTCATTTTTCTAGGATGTTATGAGGTGCAGAACTTTAGGTGCGATTTTTCTTATTTTCATGAAAATTGCCATAACTCACATTTTGAGGGACAACTCGGCTTCCAAGTGACTTTGAGAGGCCTAAATAATAGTAAAACCTCATAAATTACCCCACTATAGAAACTTCACCCCTCAACGTATGTAAAACAACTTCTATTAAGTCCATTAACCCTTTAAGTGTTTCACATGGGTTAAAAAATATGGACCTGCGATTTAGAAACTATGGAATTTTTTTGGAAATACATTCATTTAGGCCAAAACTGACATTTTCAGAATAAATTAAATGATGAAACGCACTGCAACGCTTGATGCCCAATTCCTCCCGAGTGTACTGATACCCCATATGTGGTGGTAAACTGCTGTACGGGCGCACGGCCGAGCATAGAATGAATGGAGGCGCCGTCCACAGCAGATTTGTATTGTCACATTGTACGACCTATAAATTTTTATTTTTTTTGGTAATGCGATCATATGAGGGCTTATTTTTTATGGGATGAGATACAATGTATAAATAATTTATTTTGGGAGTCTAAAGCTTATTCATGAGATTTTATTAACTATTTCAAGGGGGACACAAACAAAATCATCAATTTTCATTTTGGATTGTGAGCATTTCCCCCCCCCCCGCTCACCGTAACGTAAAAATAATATTTTATCTTTATTCTCTGGTTCACTACGATTGCGGTGATACCTCATTTATATAGTTTTTCTTATTTTGCTCAATTTTCCTGAGCAAAACCAATATTGGAGAAAATCGCATTGTTTTTACTATTGACAACTTTTCAGGGCCATAACTTCTGTATTTTTCTGTTGTCAGATCTGGTTGAGGGCTTATTTTTTGCGAAAACAGTTGTTCTTTTCAGTCGTATCATATTAGGTACCGTAACTTTTTTTGATCACTTTTTAGAACATTTTTTGTGATGGTGTTTGATGAAAAATTGTATATTATGGGAAGTTTTTCGAGTTTTTTTTTTACGTAGTTCACCGAGCGGGTTGAATATTGATTTAGATTTATTGTACAGATTAATACGGACGCGGTGATACCTCATTTATATAGTTTTTCTTATTTTGCTCAATTTTCCTGAGCAAAACCAATATTGGAGAAAATCGCATTGTTTTTACTATTGACAACTTTTCAGGGCCATAACTTCTGTATTTTTCTGTTGTCAGATCTGGTTGAGGGCTTATTTTTTGCGAAAACAGTTGTTCTTTTCAGTCGTATCATATTAGGTACCGTAACTTTTTTTGATCACTTTTTAGAACATTTTTTGTGATGGTGTTTGATGAAAAATTGTATATTATGGGAAGTTTTTCGAGTTTTTTTTTTACGTAGTTCACCGAGCGGGTTGAATATTGATTTAGATTTATTGTACAGATTAATACGGACGCGGTGATACCTCATTTATATAGTTTTTCTTATTTTGCTCAATTTTCCTGAGCAAAACCAATATTGGAGAAAATCGCATTGTTTTTACTATTGACAACTTTTCAGGGCCATAACTTCTGTATTTTTCTGTTGTCAGATCTGGTTGAGGGCTTATTTTTTGCGAAAACAGTTGTTCTTTTCAGTCGTATCATATTAGGTACCGTAACTTTTTTTGATCACTTTTTAGAACATTTTTTGTGATGGTGTTTGATGAAAAATTGTATATTATGGGAAGTTTTTCGAGTTTTTTTTTTACGTAGTTCACCGAGCGGGTTCAATATTGATTTAGATTTATTGTACAGATTAATACGGACGCGGTGATACCAAATATGAACGTGTTTTGTGTTTTATATACTTTATTTGCATTTTATGTGTTACTGGGGAGATTATGGGACTTTTATTTTATTTATTTATTTAATTATATTATAAAAAGATTTAATTTTTTTTTTTTTACTTTTTTACATTTTCTACTTCTTGGCTTGAATAAGCGATCATCCGATTGCTTATTCAAGCCTTTACACTGCAATACACTTGTATTGCAGTGTATAGTGAAAGTAACTGCTGTGCATGCTCAGTTACTTACAGCCGGGTCCTGCCAGGAAGGCAGGACCCGGTGAGAAGAGGAGCCGACAGCCCCGGGTCACTCGTCGGAACCCGGGGCAGCGGCAGGAGGGATCGGATCCCCCGGTAAGCACACCGGGGGGGTCCGATCCACGGGGGACACACTTGCACGCCGCGGTCATGCTTGACCGCGGCGTGCAAGGGGTTAAACACCTGGGATCGGAGTTTTTCCGATCCCGGGTGTTAGTGCCGGGTCTGGGCTGTGATATCACAGCCCGACACCGGCACCAGCGAGACCCGGTGTCCCGAAAACTTCTTCTGATGCGCCGCCGTAGAAAGGCGTCGCATCAGAAGAAGTACCCTTAATGACCGCCGTAAAAACCCGATAGGGCGGTCATTAAGGGGTTAAGGTAACAATAGCTATATGAGCTGCTGAGGTTGGGGTGTAGACAGTATAGATCTATATTGTCTAGAAACTAAATTAGATGTCGATTTTAACTAAGAACATTCACCACAAAGTGATTTTGTGGAGAATATACAAAGGGAGATTAAGTCATAAGTCTTCAACACAGTTTTGTTTAACCATCCTCATATGAAAACATTGGTTTACATTTGAATTTCTTGACAATGATATCTATAATATAATTTTAGACAGTAAATAGTAATAAATGGAGCCGAACCCCCAAATTCATCGTCATAGACCCAGAACTTAAAAGGGAACCTACCACCACGGATCTACCTATAAAGGTAGATCAGGTGGTAGGTGCATCTATAGGACATGAGGATAGCCCTTTTAAGGGCTAATACTCATGTCCACACAATATTTAAATAACTTTTAATAAACTACAGAAATAGCAGTTTGTTGAAGCACCTTGTTCACTGTAATCATGTTTTTTTTTTTACAAAGTACCAGTGTAAGATTTCTGCATCTATCTTTTTTTGCTAAAGAGCAGTGTCAGTTTTCTGCATCCATAATCACAAACCTGCATGTATGTGCTCATTGCAAATGTGGGTTTTTTTTACTAAGTGGCAATGTCAGTTTTCTGCTAAAGTATCCATCACAAGCTTCCACATATGTGCTCACTGAAAGTGTGTTTTTTTGAAAAGTAGCAGTGTCAATTTTCTGCATATTTTCTGCAAAGTATCCATCACCTACTTGTACTCACACGTTCACCGCAAGCATGTTTTCCGCAAAGCAGCAGTGTCAATTTTCTGCATCCATAATCACAAACCAGCAAATATGTGTTCACTGCCAGCATGTAAGTTTTGCTGAGTACAGTGTCAGTTTTCTGTATCCGTATATACCGTAAAGACATGGCCAAAAGTTTTGAGATTGATACAAATGTTAATTTTTACAAAGTCTACTGCATCAGGTTTTATAATGGCAATTTGCATATACTCCAGAATGTTATAAAGGGTGATCAGCTTAACAGCAATTAATTGCAAAGTCATTATTTGCCTTGAAAAGGATTTTTTTCCCCCCAAAACACATTTCAACTTCATTGCAGGCCTGCCTTAAAAGGAGCAGCTAACATCGTTTCAGTGCCTGCTCTATTAACACAGGTGTGGGTGTTGATGAGGACAGGGCTGGAGATCAATCTGTCATGATTAAGTAAGAATCCCACCACTGGACACTTTAAAAGGAGGCTGGTGCTTGGCATCGTTGTTTCTCTTCTGTTAACCATGGTTATCTCAAAAGAAACATGTGCAGTCATTATTGCACTGCACAAAACTGGTCTAACAGGGAAGAGTATTGCAGCTAGAAAGATTGCACGTCCATCAACAATCTATTGCATCATCAAGGAATTCAAGGAGAGAGGTTCCATTGTTTCCAAAAAGGCTCCAGGGCGCCCAAGAAGGACCAGCAAGCACCTGGACCATTTCTTAAAAGTGTTTCAGCTTCGGGATCGGGCTACCAGCAGTGCAGAGCTTGCTCAGGAATGGCAGCAAGCAGGTGTGAGTGTATCTGCACGCACTGTGAGACTGCGGAGACTCTTGGAGCAAGGCCTGGTGTCAAAGAGGGCAGCAAAGAAGCCACTTCTCTCCAGAAAAAACATCAGGGACAGACTGCAAAAGGTACTGGCAGTGGACTGCTGAGGACTGGGGTAAAGTCATTTTCTCTGATGAATCCCCTTTCCGATTGTTTGAAACATCTGGAAAACAGCTTGTTCGGAGAAGACAAGGTGAACGATACCACCAGTCTTGTCTCATGCCAACTGTAAAGCATCCTGCAACCATTCATGTGTGGGGTTGCTTCTCAGCCAAGGGAATCAGCTCTCTCACAGTCTTGCCTAAAAACACATCCATGAATAAAGAAAGGTACCAAAATGTCCTCCAAGAGAAACTTCTCCCAACCGTCCAAGAGCAGCAGGATGGACTGCTATCAGTCAGGATTTGGTCCAGAAGTTGATTGAGAGCTGCCAAGGAGAATTGCAGAGGACCTAAAGAAGAAGGGTCAACACTGCAAATATTGATTTGCTGCATTAACTCATTCTGTAAATAAAAGCTTTTGTTACTCATAATATGATTGCACTTGTATTTCTGTATGTGATAAAAACATCTGACAAACACACATAAAAACCAGAGGGCAACAGATCATGTGAAAATATAATCTTTGTGTCATTCTCAAAACTTTGAGGAAGCCACAAGAGTGGCGATACGCATGGGGCGTGCACCCACACTCCCCCTGAATGCAGTCTCAATTTTGGTAATACATATGTTGTACTGGTATAAGCACGTGGTGATTTCTATACAGGTAGGCTACTTGAGCCCGTATTGAAGTGATGAGTGATTACAAAACATGCTTTAAACCAGCCACAGATTTCTATATTTAGACTTTGTTATTGTTTGTGACTGCATCACTATATTCAGGGGGTAATGTGGAGGGGTTTTTGGTTGCATCATAACCATTCCCTGTTTTTGCATGGATCTTTCACATGCAATTTTAAGTGTTTTTATTGGTGTTTTCAATAAATTTTGCATTTGTTTTTGCAATTAATTTGAATTTCTGAGGATCATTTTTACACACCACACTGGTTTCTTGTAGTTGATTCTCAAAACGTTTGGCCATGACTGTGTATCGCAAGCCACATCTTCTCTGTCCTTGGTTGTGCATTCAGATTTGTCTCCTACAATTTCCTTGAGGAGCTCCATATCTGCCACATCGCACTTGGGTTTGTTTATTTTATTCATCAGTGACCAATAATATTTATATTCTTCATCCATAATCTGCCAACCGGTCACTGCAAGCAGGATGAAGACAATCCGATGGAACTTGAGCCACTTTTTCCGATGCCTTAACTTTGTCCAGCCTCTTCATTCTAGGAATGCATATACAGTGCTTGACAATTCCTTGAAAAGGCCAATTATTTAAAATTTCTAGCTGCCCCTCACTGTCATTCTAGCTACCTCCTCTCCCACAAACAGTGCTGGTTGGGTCTACTCATCAGTAGACATTAACAACATTTTATTATTATTATGTCTTTTATACTTTTATTGTTTGCTTTTTATATAAGGTTATTATTTCAAGTACTCCTCTAGACCATTTTGGTCAGGGCAACTACCCTGTTATTGCCACCATGTTTCAGCCATCTACCCCCTACAAGTCCTATTTTACAGCCATTTTTGGACATTAAAATCTGAGTCCCTTTTAACTTCAATGTGGTTCATGTTTCTGTCATTTTGTAGTGAAATTCAGACTGACCCGTAGAAACCAAATTTCGACCAACCTTTTCACCAGTGAAATGCTAATTATCTAAGAATTAAGAGAGAACTGATCAATAATTTCTCCCTAGACCAAGGATAAAAACAACATTGGTACCACAAGGTTTATAACGACTCAAAAAGCTATGACTTCAGCAGGTGGGCATTCTGTTGAATACTGTTCACCTGAGGAGGATAGTGTAGCATGCATTACACATTCAGGAATCACAGCTACCGATTCCTTCCATGGACAATGGTTTTTTAGATGTGGGTTTTCTGCATGTGGTGGGAGGAAAAAGTGAAAAAAACATCGTTGATGTTAAGCCCTGGGGTTACACAAAAAGGATATGTGTCACAGTTTATAAGAAAGCAGGAATCTGTATAAAGAGCAGCAAAAACTAGGGAAACAGGGAAGGGAAAACTGTCCTTTACTCTAAGGTTAAGCTAGTACTTGCCTGAAGTTGATGGTTATTTTACCTGGGCTAGCTCCGGACCCTACAACTTTTCTCTCTGAACACGAAGACCTTTACAGATAGTAGGGGAAAGGACTAAAGGATATTAGGGTCAGGTGTACTAAATTTGGGCCCCCCTAATAAAACAATTGCTGCAATTAAAACTTGGTGAACTAGCAATCCCAGCATGCACACAAACACACAACCAAGGCTTAGTACAGGAAGGAGGGCAATACAGCACACAGGAATAGTGGGCAACAACCAGAGGAGGTCCAAATACACTTACTAGAAAATAAACAAAGACAAAGGGGAACAGACAGGAAAGTTGTGAGTGAATACAAGAAAACAAGACAAACTTCACAGAATCTCTCACCACAGTCAAAGAATCAAGATACAAAGTAATTATATCTATTCTTATAGAACAGAGCCAGGGATAAGCTGCAGATACAACAATACCTAGCAAATATTGAATGACAAAACCTTAAATGGAGCCCGGACGCTCCTGATAGAATAATACAAAATTAACACAGCTGAGACTAAAAAACACCAGTAGGTACTGCAGAAACATCAGCAACATAGACAATAAAAACAATCAGGCAACATAGCACAGAGGTACTGACTAGAAAGGCCATAGGATGGTGGTTCAAATCCTGCTAATATATTCTTGTGAGGGAGGATTCTGTTTGACCCCTGTTTGCACATAGATATGATACGGTCATGACAAGTATAATCATGAACTGTATAAGCTGGGTGCTGTTTATAGGCTTTGTGCCTATAAATTTGTTAATGTGCTGTGACATCTACTGCTCATGGAAGAGGTGAGAGTTGAGGGGACACTTTGTCTTATGGGTCCAGGAGATGTACCAGCTTCCCTATATATCATTGTAAGTCTTTATTATAAATATGTAATAAAAAATGAAATTAGAACATTAGGTTGTGTTTAAGATTTCTTTTTCTGTTTTTTTCATGAATTTTTGGGTAGTTTTTAGCTTTGTTGTCATATGTTTATCATATATGTTCTGGTATTGGTTTTAGAAATGTTATAATTTTTAATCGAAACCATGACCCTTTTTCGCATACTTTCCCTTTATATCATCAACCTTCAAATATAAACACACAACCAACAACCTTTGCAATCAACAAATATTACTGTAAAAATTTTGCTCTACATAAATAGTTCTAAAACAAACGCATCGTTCTTTTATTTAAGTGACTTCAATTCTGAATAGTGCTTTCTCCCAGAGACAAGGTAAATATTGTTTAGGATCGCTTATAAATGCAATTATTAATCAGTTCTGCAACAATTTATAACTTGGAACCATATGGAACAATTTTTAGATTTTGGTTTCTGAAGGATTTTCTTAACCAATGGTCATTTAGAAGAGTAAAATGTTGATTATTGAGCTAATACAAAATCCATATTCAAGTTCTTTACTACGCTATAGAAGGTAGGAAAAAGAGCTTGCCTGTGTGCTGAACACATTATGATGATGCCTGCACCTTGTCAAATATTAGGTGCACACTAAACAAAAGTAAGGGATTATGAAGACTAGCAGTATTATTGCAAGTCTTGATAAATGCCAGCTGATGAGTTTTTCATGCATTACAACTAGAGATGAGCGAACACTAAAATGCTCGGGTACTCGTTATTCGAGACAAACTTTTCCCGATGCTCGAGTGCTCGTCTCGAATAACGAACCCCATTGAAGTCAATGGGAGACTCGAGCATTTTTCAAGGGGACCAAGGCTCTGCACAGGGAAGCTTGGCCAAACACCTGGGAACCTCAGAAAAGGATGGAAACACCACGGAAATGGACAGGAAACAGCAGGGGCAGCATGCATGGATGCCTCTGAGGCTGCTTAATCGCACCATTATGCCAAAATTATGGGCAACAGCATGGCCATGACAGAGTGACAGAATGAAGCTAGATAGCATCTAAAACATCCAATAATTGACCCTGACACTATAGGGGACGGCATGCAGAGGCAGCGGCAGCAGGCTAGAGAGTGTCATGGCGACATACCCTAAATGGACTCAGGCTTCAAACCAATGGGTGGCAGAGAGGAACCAAAGGAGGTGAGCAAGAAGCGCTCAAATAATATCGGTACATGATAAAAGTTTGCCAGTATATTTTGTGGATTACACAGCAGGGTGGCGACAAAGTTAACATGGAAGCCATGAAAACAACCCAAAATTCTGCCTGACACAGCTCGTTTGATAAGGGGACCATGTATGGAGGCAGTGAACTAGTAGTAGATTAAAGGTGCTGCAGTTAAAACTATGTTAGTTGGATCTTGGCATGGAGCTGGCGCTCCGCTGCCAGGCGAGCTTTCGCCAATCCAAGCCCCTGTCTCTAGGCTACTCCCCAAACAGCACTTCTAAGAACCTTTTGTATAAGATCAAGTGTAGTAGCGTTCTTATAAGTTTAGGATATGCCGGGTGAGGGGAATGTAAACAGATGCGCAAGAAGCGCTGAAATAATATCGGTAAATGATAAAAGTTTGCAAGTATATTTTGTGGATTACACAGCAGGGTGGCGACAAAGTTATCAAGTTTGATGTGGAATGCCCTGTAATAGCTCTTGGGCGGTGTGCCTTTTATCGCCTAGGCTCAGCAGTTTGAGCACCGCCTGCTGTCGCTTAGCGACGGCACTGCTGCTGTGCCTAGAGCTACCGACTGATGGCGCCATGCCCACGGATGGTAATTCGGAGGAGGAGGAGGTGGAGGAGGGTTGGGAGGAGGTATAGTAGGCCTTTGAGACCTGGACCGAGGTAGGCCCCGCAATTCTCTGCGTCGGCAGTATATGACCAGCCCCAGGGTCAGACTCGGTCCCAGCCTGCACCAAGTTAAGTGTAGTAGCGTTCTTATAAGTTTGGGATATGGCAGGTGAGGGGAATGTAAACAGATGCGCAAGAAGCGGCTGATGCGCATGGAGCTGGCGCTCCGCTGCCAGGCGAGCTTTCGCCAATCCAAGCCCCTGTCTCTAGGCTACTCCCCAAACAGCACTTCTAAGAACCTTTTGTATAAGATCAAGTGTAGTAGCGTTCTTATAAGTTTAGGATATGCCGGGTGAGGGGAATGTAAACAGATGCGCAAGAAGCGCTGAAATAATATTGGTAAATGATAAAAGTTTGCCAGTATATTTTGTGGATAACACAGCAGGGTGGCGACAAAGTTAACAACTTTGATGTGGAATCCATGAAAACAACCCAAATTTCTGCCTGACACACCTCGTTTGATAAAGGGACGATGTATGGAGGCAGCTATATGGACGACTTTTGGAGGTAGCAATGGAGACAACGTGTGGAGGCTGCTATGGAGACAATTTAATTTGGATAGTGCCTGTATGTGGCAGTCCCAAAAATTTTTCAAACCAGAGGAGCAGGTAGGTGGCCCTCCAGTAAAATGGAATAGATTGAGTGCCTGTATGTGGCAGTCCAAAAAAATGTTCAAACCAGAGGAGCAGGTAGGTGGCCCTCCAGAAAAATTGAATAGATTGAGTGCCTGTATGTGGCACTCCCAAAAATTGTTTAAAACAGAGGACCGGGTAGGTGGCCCTCCAGAAAAATTGAATAGATTGAGTGCCTGTATGTGGCACTCCCAAAAATTGTTTAAAACAGAGGACCGGGTAGGTGGCCCTCCAGAAAAATTAAATGCATAAAGTACTATAGCTAGAGCCAGTGGGCCCTGTCAAAAAATAGCCAGTTTCCTCTGCTTTACTGTACAAAGAGGAGGAGAAGGAGGAAAATGAGGAGGAGGAGGAGTGGATCAATTATTCAGGTTGAGCTTCCTTCACCTGGTGGAGATTGGAAATTATGAGAAATCCAGGCTTTATTCATCTTAATAAGCGTCAGCCTGTCAGCGCTGTCAGTCGACAGGCGTGTACGATTATCGGTGATGATGCCACCAGCTGCACTGAAAACCCGCTCGGACAAGACGCTAGCGGCAGGGCAGGCAAGAACCTCCAAGGCGTACAGCGCCAGTTCGTGCCACATGTCCAGCTTTGAAACCCAGTAGTTGTAGGGAGCTGTGTGATCATTTAGGACGATGGTATGGTCAGCTACGTACTCCCTCACCATCTTTCTGTAAAGATCAGCCCTACTCTGCCGAGACTGGGGACAGGTGTCAGTGTCTTGCTGGGGTGACATAAAGCTGGCAAAAGCCTTGTAAAGCGTACCCTTGCCAGTGCTGGACAAGCTGCCTGCTCGCCTACTCTCCCTCGCTACTTGTCCCGCAGAACTACGCACTCTGCCGCTAGCGCTGTCAGAAGGGAAATACTGTTTCAGCTTGTGCACCAGGGCCTGCTGGTATTCATGCATTCTCACACTCCTTTCCTCTGCAGGGATGAGAGTGGAAAGATTTTGCTTGTACCGTGGGTCCAGGAGAGTGAACACCCAGTAATCGGTGCTGGAATAAATTCTTTGAACGCGAGGGTCACGGGATAGGCAGCCTAGCATGAAATCTGCCATATGCGCCAGAGTACCAACGCGTAAGAATTCACTCCCCTCACTGGCCTGACTGTCCATTTCCTCCTCCTCCAACTCCTCCAACTCCTCTTCTTCTGCCCATACACGCTGAACAGTGAAGGACTCAACAATGGTCCCCTCTTGTGTCTCGCCAACATTCTCCTCCTCTTCCTCCTCATCCTCCTCCACCTCCACCTCCTCCGATATGCGCTGAGAAACAGACCTGAGGGTGCTTTGGCTATCAACAAGGGAATCTTCTTCCCCCGTCTCTTGTGACGAGCGCAAAGCTTCCGACTTCATGCTGATCAGAGAGTTTTTCAACAGGCCAAGCAGCGGGATGGTGAGGCCGATGATGGCGGCATCGCCACTGACCATCTGTGTTGACTCCTCAAAGTTACTCAGCACCTGACAGATATCAGACATCCACGTCCACTCCTCATTGTAGACTTGAGGAAGCTGACTGACCTGACTACCAGTTCTGGTGGAAGTTGACATCTGGCAGTCTACAATCGCTCGGCGCTGCTGGTAAACTCTGGATAACATGGTCAGTGTTGAATTCCACCTCGTGGGCACGTCGCACAACAGTCGGTGAGCGGGCAGTTGGAGGCGGCGCTGCGCTGCCCTGAGAGTGGCAGCATCTGTGCTGGACTTCCTGAAATGCGCACAGATGCGGCGCACCTTCGTGAGCAAATCTGACAGATTGGGGTATGTCTTGAGGAAACGCTGAACTATCAGATTTAACACATGGGCCAGGCATGGCACATGTGTCAGTCTGCCGAGTTGCAGAGCCGCCACCAGGTTACGGCCGTTGTCATACACAACCATGCCTGGCTTCAGGTTCAGCGGTGCCAGCCACAGATCAGTCTGCGCCGTGATGCCCTGTAATAGCTCTTGGGCGGTGTGCCTTTTATCGCCTAGGCTCAGCAGTTTGAGCACCGCCTGCTGTCGCTTAGCGACGGCACTGCTGCTGTGCCTAGAGCTACCGACTGATGGCGCCGTGCCCACGGATGGTAGTTCGGAGGAGGAGGTGGAGGAGGGGTGGGAGGAGGAGGAGGCATAGTAGGCCTGAAACACCTGGACCGAGGTAGGCCCCGCAATCCTCGGCGTCGGCAGTATATGACCAGCCGCAGGGTCAGACTCGCTCCCAGCCTCCACCAAGTTAACCCAATGTGCCGTCAGCGATATATAGTGGCCCTGCCCGGCAGCACTCGTCCACGTGTCCGTGGTCAGGTGGACCTTGTCAGAAACGGCGTTGGTCAGGGCACGGATGATGTTGTCTGACACGTGCTGGTGCAGGGCTGGGACGGCACATCGGGAAAAGTAGTGGCGGCTGGGGACCGAATACCGAGGGGCGGCCGCCGCCATGAGGTTGCGAAAGGCCTCGGTCTCTACTAGCCTATAGGGCAGCATCTCCAGGCTAAGCAATCTGGAGATGTGCACATTAAGGGCTTGGGCGTGCGGGTGGGTTGCACTATATTTGCGTTTCCGCTCCAGCGCCTGGGGTATGGAGAGCTAAACGCTGGTGGATGCTGTGGAGGATCGTGGAGGCGACGATGGGGTTTTTGTGGCAGGGTCCTGGGCAGGGGGCTGACTATCAGCTGACACAGGGGAAGGAGCAGTGGTGTGCACGGCCGGAGGTGAACGGGCTTGTTGCCACTGAGTGGGGTGTTTAGCATTCATATGCCTGCGCATACTGGTGGTAGTTAAGCTAGTAGTGGTGGAACCCCTGCTGAGCCTGGTTTGGCAAATGTTGCACACCACAGTCCGTCGGTCATCCGGTGTTTCCTTAAAGAACCTCCAGACTTCTGAAGATCTAGCCCTCGCCGCAAGAGCCCTCACCACGGGAGCTTCACTAGTTGACACATTTGGCGCTGATGCACCAGCTCTGGCCCTGCCTCTCCGTCTGGCCCCACCACTGCCTCTTCCAACCTGTTCTGGTCGAGGACTCTCCTCCGTCTCAGAAGCACTGTTTTCACCCGGCCTCTCAACCCAGCTTGGGTCTGTCACCTCATCATCCTCCGATCCCTCAGTCTGCTCCCCCTTCGGACTTCCTGCCCTGACAACAACTTCCCCACTGTCTGACAACCGTGTCTCCTCATCGTCGGACACCTCTTTACACACTTCCACTACGTCAAGAAGGTCATCATCACCCACAGACTGTGACTGGTGGAAAACCTGGGCATCGGAAAATTGCTCAGCAGCAACCGGACAAGTGGTTTGTGACTGTGGGAAGGGTCCAGAAAACAGTTCCTCAGAGTATGCCGGTTCAAATGCCAAATTTTCCTGGGAGGGGGCAGACTGGGGGGGAGGAGGCTGAGGTGCAGGAGCTGGAGGAGTGGCGATTTCGGTGACATGGGTGGACTGCGTGGAAGACTGACTGGTGGACAAATTGCTCGAAGCATTGTCAGCAATCCACGACATCACCTGTTCGCACTGTTCTGGCCTCAACAGTGCTCTACCACGAGTCCCAGTAACTTCAGACATGAACCTAGGGAGTGTAGCTCTGCGGCGTTCCCCTGCTCCCTCATAAGCAGGTGGTGTCTCACCCCGGCCAGGACCACGGCCTCTGACCCCTGCAGTAGTTGGACGCCCACGTCCCCGCCCTCGTCCTCTACCCCTAGCCCTCGGGTTAAACATTTTTAAAATGAGAGTTATAGCTTTAATTTTTTTTTAACTTTTTTTTGTGTTTTTTTTTTTTTTTTTGTGTTTTTGAGTTTTTAAAACCAAACAATGCTATCCTATTGCTATGGCTATTTTCTAGCCAAGTATGAAAGCACACTACTATGCCAGATGAGATGACACTGAGTTATTAAACAAAATAAACGTAAAATAAAAAAGGACAAATGGCAGACTGTGCCTAATTGAAATCCAACCCCTACTAAATTTTCCCACTTCGGTCTTTGCAATGGATATGTGCGTCACTAAGCGCAAAACACAGCGGTCGCAAGTCTCACTACAAATTGCTCACAATTGGCTAGTAGATGCACTGCAGCAAGTACAGCCACCAGCAGATCAACCAGAAATCAAATATATAACGCTACTGTAGGCGTAAGCCGTTTGGATTCTCCTATGGCTATTTTCTAGCCAAGTATGAAAGCACACTACTATGCCAGATGAGATGACGCTGAGTTATTAAACAAAATAAACGTAAAATAAAAAAGGACAAATGGCAGACTGTGCCTAATTGAAATCCAACCCCTACTAAATTTTCCCACTTCGGTCTTTGCAATGGATATGTGCGTCACTAAGCGCAAAACACAGCGGTCGCAAGTCTCACTACAAATTGCTCACAATTGGCTAGTAGATGCACTGCAGCAAGTACAGCCACCAGCAGATCAACCAGAAATCAAATATATAACGCTACTGTAGGCGTAAGCCGTTTGGATTCTCCTATGGCTATTTTCTAGCCAAGTATGAAAGCACACTACTATGCCAGATGAGATGACGCTGAGTTATTAAACAAAATAAACGTAAAATAAAAAAGGACAAATGGCAGACTGTGCCTAATTGAAATCCAACCCCTACTAAATTTTCCCACTTCGGTCTTTGCAATGGATATGTGCGTCACTAAGCGCAAAACACAGCGGTCGCAAGTCTCACTACAAATTGCTCACAATTGGCTAGTAGATGCACTGCAGCAAGTACAGCCACCAGCAGATCAACCAGAAATCAAATATATAACGCTACTGTAGGCGTAAGCCGTTTGGATTCTCCTATGGCTATTTTCTAGCCAAGTATGAAAGCACACTACTATGCCAGATGAGATGACACTGAGTTATTAAACAAAATAAACGTAAAATAAAAAAGGAAAAATGGCAGACTGTGCCTAATTGAAATCCAACCCCTACTAAATTTTCCCACTTTGGTGTTTGAGGTGGATATGTGTGCCACTAAGAGCTAAACACAACGGTAGCAAGTCCCCCTGCTAATTCCTCACAAAATGGTACTAGATGCAGATAAAAAAAAAAAAAAAGTAGAACGTTATTGTAGCCCTAAGAAGGGCTGTTGGGTTCTTGGAGAATCACTCCTGCCTAACAGTAAGCTAATAGAACACCCTAACGCTTTCCCTGACCAGCAGCAGCTCTCTCCCTAGCGGCATCCAGACACAGAATGATCCGAGCAGCGCGGGCAGCGGCTAGTCTATCCCAGGGTCACCTGATCTGGCCAGCCAACCACTGCTATCGACGTGTAAGGGTACCACGTCATGCTGGGTGGAGTGCAGAGTCTCCTGGCTTGTGATTGGCTCTGTTTCTGGCCGCCAAAAAGCAAAACGGCGGGAGCTGCCATTTTCTCGAGCGGGCGAAGTATTCGTCCGAGCAACGAGCAGTTTCGAGTACGCTAATGCTCGAACGAGCATCAAGCTCGGACGAGCATGTTCGCTCATCTCTAATTACAACACTAATGATCTATCTTAAGAAAGGCCCAATAATATCAATTTGTTGAGACTCCAACTCTGATGTCAACATTTAAGTTTTCTTTTTCACAGATCCATAATCAGCTAAATTCATTTCTCTAATCTGCAATCAGGGAACACAAGTTGCATCTTGTAGACTGTTACAAAGAGAGAAAAAGAGTAATTGGGGCCTGAAGTGATGGGAAAGAACTTGAGCTTGATGCTCGTTCGAGCATTAGCGTACTCGAAACTGCTCGTTGCTCGGACGAATACTTCGCCCGCTCGAGAAAATGGCAGCTCCCGCCGTTTTGCTTTTTGGCGGCCAGAAACAGAGCCAATCACAAGCCAGGAGACTCTGCACTCCACCCAGCATGACGTGGTACCCTTACACGTCGATAGCAGTGGTTGGCTGGCCAGATCAGGTGACCCTGGGATAGACTAGCCGCTGCCCGCGCTGCTCGGATCATTCTGTGTCTGGATGCCGCTAGGGAGAGAGCTGCTGCTGGTCAGGGAAAGCGTTAGGGTGTTCTATTAGCTTACTGTTAGGCAGGAGTGATTCTCCAAGAACCCAACAGCCCTTCTTAGGGCTACAATAACGTTCTACTTTTTTTTTTATTTATCTGCATCTAGTACCATTTTGTGAGGAATTAGCAGGGGGACTTGCTACCGTTGTGTTTAGCTCTTAGTGGCACACATATCCACCTCAAACACCAAAGTGGGAAAATTTAGTAGGGGTTGGATTTCAATTAGGCACAGTCTGCCATTTTTCCTTTTTTATTTTACGTTTATTTTGTTTAATAACTCAGTGTCATCTCATCTGGCATAGTAGTGTGCTTTCATACTTGGCTAGAAAATAGCCATAGGAGAATCCAAACGGCTTACGCCTACAGTAGCGTTATATATTTGATTTCTGGTTGATCTGCTGGTGGCTGTACTTGCTGCAGTGCATCTACTAGCCAATTGTGAGCAATTTGTAGTGAGACTTGCGACCGCTGTGTTTTGCGCTTAGTGACGCACATATCCATTGCAAAGACCGAAGTGGGAAAATTTAGTAGGGGTTGGACTTCAATTAGGCACAGTCTGCCATTTGTCCTTTTTTATTTTACGTTTATTTTGTTTAATAACTCAGCGTCATCTCATCTGGCATAGTAGTGTGCTTTCATACTTGGCTAGAAAATAGCCATAGGAGAATCCAAACGGCTTACGCCTACAGTAGCGTTATATATTTGATTTCTGGTTGATCTGCTGGTGGCTGTACTTGCTGCAGTGCATCTACTAGCCAATTGTGAGCAATTTGTAGTGAGACTTGCGACCGCTGTGTTTTGCGCTTAGTGACGCACATATCCATTGCAAAGACCGAAGTGGGAAAATTTAGTAGGGGTTGGATTTCAATTAGGCACAGTCTGCCATTTGTCCTTTTTTATTTTACGTTTATTTTGTTTAATAACTCAGCGTCATCTCATCTGGCATAGTAGTGTGCTTTCATACTTGGCTAGAAAATAGCCATAGGAGAATCCAAACGGCTTACGCCTACAGTAGCGTTATATATTTGATTTCTGGTTGATCTGCTGGTGGCTGTACTTGCTGCAGTGCATCTACTAGCCAATTGTGAGCAATTTGTAGTGAGACTTGCGACCGCTGTGTTTTGCGCTTAGTGACGCACATATCCATTGCAAAGACCGAAGTGGGAAAATTTAGTAGGGGTTGGATTTCAATTAGGCACAGTCTGCCATTTGTCCTTTTTTATTTTACGTTTATTTTGTTTAATAACTCAGTGTCATCTCATCTGGCATAGTAGTGTGCTTTCATACTTGGCTAGAAAATAGCCATAGCAATAGGATAGCATTGTTTGGTTTTAAAAACTCAAAAACACAAAAAAAAAAAAAAACACAAAAAAAAGTTAAAAAAAAATTAAAGCTATAACTCTCATTTTAAAAATGTTTAACCCGAGGGCTAGGGGTAGAGGACGAGGGCGGGGACGTGGGCGTCCAACTACTGCAGGGGTCAGAGGCCGTGGTCCTGGCCGGGGTGAGACACCACCTGCTTATGAGGGAGCAGGGGAACGCCGCAGAGCTACACTCCCTAGGTTCATGTCTGAAGTTACTGGGACTCGTGGTAGAGCACTGTTGAGGCCAGAACAGTGCGAACAGGTGATGTCGTGGATTGCTGACAATGCTTCGAGCAATTTGTCCACCAGTCAGTCTTCCACGCAGTCCACCCATGTCACCGAAATCGCCACTCCTCCAGCTCCTGCACCTCAGCCTCCTCCCCCCCAGTCTGCCCCCTCCCAGGAAAATTTGGCATTTGAACCGGCATACTCTGAGGAACTGTTTTCTGGACCCTTCCCACAGTCACAAACCACTTGTCCGGTTGCTGCTGAGCAATTTTCCGATGCCCAGGTTTTCCACCAGTCACAGTCTGTGGGTGATGATGACCTTCTTGACGTAGTGGAAGTGTGTAAAGAGGTGTCCGACGATGAGGAGACACGGTTGTCAGACAGTGGGGAAGTTGTTGTCAGGGCAGGAAGTCCGAAGGGGGAGCAGACTGAGGGATCGGAGGATGATGAGGTGACAGACCCAAGCTGGGTTGAGAGGCCGGGTGAACACAGTGCTTCTGAGACGGAGGAGAGTCCTCGACCAGAACAGGTTGGAAGAGGCAGTGGTGGGGCCAGACGGAGAGGCAGGGCCAGAGCTGGTGCATCAGCGCCAAATGTGTCAACTAGTGAAGCTCCCGTGGCGAGGGCTCTTGCGGCGAGGGCTAGATCTTCAGAAGTCTGGAGGTTCTTTAAGGAAACACCGGATGACCGACGGACTGTGGTGTGCAACATTTGCCAAACCAGGCTCAGCAGGGGTTCCACCACTACTAGCTTAACTACCACCAGTATGCGCAGGCATATGAATGCTAAACACCCCACTCAGTGGCAACAAGCCCGTTCACCTCCGGCCGTGCACACCACTGCTCCTTCCCCTGTGTCAGCTGATAGTCAGCCCCCTGCCCAGGACCCTGCCACAAAAACCCCATCGACGCCTCCACGATCCTCCACAGCATCCACCAGCGTTCAGCTCTCCATACCCCAGACGCTGGAGCGGAAACGCAAATATAGTGCAACCCACCCGCACGCCCAAGCCCTTAATGTGCACATCTCCAGATTGCTTAGCCTGGAGATGCTGCCCTATAGGCTAGTAGAGACCGAGGCCTTTCGCAACCTCATGGCGGCGGCCGCCCCTCGGTATTCGGTCCCCAGCCGCAACTACTTTTCCCGATGTGCCGTCCCAGCCCTGCACCAGCACGTGTCAGACAACATCATCCGTGCCCTGACCAACGCCGTTTCTGACAAGGTCCACCTGACCACGGACACGTGGACGACTGCTGCCGGGCAGGGCCACTATATATCGCTGACGGCACATTGGGTTAACTTGGTGGAGGCTGGGAGCGAGTCTGACCCTGCGGCTGGTCATATACTGCCGACGCCGAGGATTGCGGGGCCTACCTCGGTCCAGGTGTTTCAGGCCTACTATGCCTCCTCCTCCTCCCACCCCTCCTCCAGCTCCTCCTCCGAACTACCATCCGTGGGCACGGCGCCATCAGTCGGTAGCTCTAGGCACAGCAGCAGTGCCGTCGCTAAGCGACAGCAGGCGGTGCTCAAACTGCTGAGCCTAGGCGATAAAAGTCACACCGCCCAAGAGCTATTATAGGGCATCACGGCGCAGACTGATCTGTGGCTGGCACCGCTGAACCTGAAGCCAGGCATGGTTGTGTGTGACAACGGCCGTAACCTGGTGGCGGCTCTGCAACTCGGCAGACTGACACATGTGCCATGCCTGGCCCATGTGTTAAATCTGATAGTTCAGCGTTTCCTCAAGACATACCCCAATCTGTCAGATTTGCTCACGAAGGTGCGCCGCATCTGTGCGCATTTCAGGAAGTCCAGCACAGATGCTGCCACTCTCAGGGCAGTGCAGCGCCGCCTCCAACTGCCCGCTCACCGACTGTTGTGCGACGTGCCCACGAGGTGGAATTCAACACTGACCATGTTATCCAGAGTTTACCAGCAGCGCCGAGCGATTGTAGACTGCCAGATGTCAACTTCCACCAGAACTGGTAGTCAGGTCAGTCAGCTTCCTCAAGTCTACAATGAGGAGTGGACGTGGATGTCTGATATCTGTCAGGTGCTGAGTAACTTTGAGGAGTCAACACAGATGGTCAGTGGCGATGCCGCCATCATCAGCCTCACCATCCCGCTGCTTGGCCTGTTGAAAAACTCTCTGATCAGCATGAAGTCGGAAGCTTTGCGCTCGTCACAAGAGACGGGGGAAGAAGATTCCCTTGTTGATAGCCAAAGCACCCTCAGGTCTGTTTCTCAGCGCATATCGGAGGAGGTGGAGGTGGAGGAGGATGAGGAGGAAGAGGAGGAGAATGTTGGCGAGACACAAGAGGGGACCATTGTTGAGTCCTTCACTGTTCAGCGTGTATGGGCAGAAGAAGAGGAGTTGGAGGAGGAGGAAATGGACAGTCAGGCCAGTGAGGGGAGTGAATTCTTACGCGTTGGTACTCTGGCGCATATGGCAGATTTCATGCTAGGCTGCCTATCCCGTGACCCTCGCGTTCAAAGAATTTATTCCAGCACCGATTACTGGGTGTTCACTCTCCTGGACCCACGGTACAAGCAAAATCTTTCCACTCTCATCTCTGCAGAGGAAAGGAGTGTGAGAATGCATGAATACCAGCAGGCCCTGGTGCACAAGCTGAAACAGTATTTCCCTTCTGACAGCGCTAGCGGCAGAGTGCGTAGTTCTGCGGGACAAGTAGCGAGGGAGAGTAGGCGAGCAGGCAGCTTGTCCAGCACTGGCAAGGGTACGCTTTACAAGGCTTTTGCCAGCTTTATGTCACCCCAGCAAGACACTGTCACCTGTCCCCAGTCTCGGCAGAGTAGGGCTGATCTTTACAGAAAGATGGTGAGGGAGTACGTAGCTGACCATACCATCGTCCTAAATGATCACACAGCTCCCTACAACTACTGGGTTTCAAAGCTGGACATGTGGCACGAACTGGCGCTGTACGCCTTGGAGGTTCTTGCCTGCCCTGCCGCTAGCGTCTTGTCCGAGCGGGTTTTCAGTGCAGCTGGTGGCATCATCACCGATAAGCGTACACGCCTGTCGACTGACAGCGCTGACAGGCTGACGCTTATTAAGATGAATAAAGCCTGGATTTCTCATAATTTCCAATCTCCACCAGGTGAAGGAAGCTCAACCTGAATAATTGATCCACTCCTCCTCCTCCTCATTTTCCTCCTTCTCCTCCTCTTTGTACAGTAAAGCAGAGGAAACTGGCTATTTTTTGACAGGGCCCACTGGCTCTAGCTATAGTACTTTATGCATTTAATTTTTCTGGAGGGCCACCTACCCGGTCCTCTGTTTTAAACAATTTTTGGGAGTGCCACATACAGGCACTCAATCTATTCAATTTTTCTGGAGGGCCACCTACCCGGTCCTCTGTTTTAAACAATTTTTGGGAGTGCCACATACAGGCACTCAATCTATTCAATTTTTCTGGAGGGCCACCTACCTGCTCCTCTGGTTTGAACATTTTTTTGGACTGCCACATACAGGCACTCAATCTATTCCATTTTACTGGAGGGCCACCTACCTGCTCCTCTGGTTTGAAAAATTTTTGGGACTGCCACATACAGGCACTATCCAAATTAAATTGTCTCCATAGCAGCCTCCACACGTTGTCTCCATTGCTACCTCCAAAAGTCGTCCATATAGCTGCCTCCATACATCGTCCCTTTATCAAACGAGGTGTGTCAGGCAGAAATTTGGGTTGTTTTCATGGATTCCACATCAAAGTTGTTAACTTTGTCGCCACCCTGCTGTGTTATCCACAAAATATACTGGCAAACTTTTATCATTTACCAATATTATTTCAGCGCTTCTTGCGCATCTGTTTACATTCCCCTCACCCGGCATATCCTAAACTTATAAGAACGCTACTACACTTGATCTTATACAAAAGGTTCTTAGAAGTGCTGTTTGGGGAGTAGCCTAGAGACAGGGGGTTGGATTGGCGAAAGCTCGCCTGGCAGCGGAGCGCCAGCTCCATGCGCATCAGCCGCTTCTTGCGCATCTGTTTACATTCCCCTCACCCGCCATATCCCAAACTTATAAGAACGCTACTACACTTAACTTGGTGCAGGCTGTGACCGAGTCTGACCCTGGGGCTGGTCATATACTGCCGACGCAGAGAATTGCGGGGCCTACCTCGGTCCAGGTCTCAAAGGCCTACTATACCTCCTCCCAACCCTCCTCCACCTCCTCCTCCTCCGAATTACCATCCGTGGGCATGGCGCCATCAGTCGGTAGCTCTAGGCACAGCAGCAGTGCCGTCGCTAAGCGACAGCAGGCGGTGCTCAAACTGCTGAGCCTAGGCGATAAAAGGCACACCGCCCAAGAGCTATTACAGGGCATTCCACATCAAACTTGTTAACTTTGTCGCCACCCTGCTGTGTAATCCACAAAATATACTTGCAAACTTTTATCATTTACTGATATTATTTCAGCGCTTCTTGCGCATCTGTTTACATTCCCCTCACCCGGCATATCCTAAACTTATAAGAACGCTACTACACTTGATCTTATACAAAAGGTTCTTAGAAGTGCTGTTTGGGGAGTAGCCTAGAGACAGGGGCTTGGATTGGCGAAAGCTCGCCTGGCAGCGGAGCGCCAGCTCCATGCCAAGATCCAACTAACATAGTTTTAACTGCAGCACCTTTAATCTACTACTAGTTCACTGCCTCCATACATGGTCCCCTTATCAAACGAGCTGTGTCAGGCAGAATTTTGGGTTGTTTTCATGGCTTCCATGTTAACTTTGTCGCCACCCTGCTGTGTAATCCACAAAATATACTGGCAAACTTTTATCATGTACCGATATTATTTGAGCGCTTCTTGCTCACCTCCTTTGGTTCCTCTCTGCCACCCATTGGTTTGAAGCCTGAGTCCATTTAGGGTATGTCGCCATGACACTCTCTAGCCTGCTGCCGCTGCCTCTGCATGCCGTCCCCTATAGTGTCAGGGTCAATTATTGGATGTTTTAGATGCTATCTAGCTTCATTCTGTCACTCTGTCATGGCCATGCTGTTGCCCATAATTTTGGCATAATGGTGCGATTAAGCAGCCTCAGAGGCATCCATGCATGCTGCCCCTGCTGTTTCCTGTCCATTTCCGTGGTGTTTCCATCCTTTTCTGAGGTTCCCAGGTGTTTGGCCAAGCTTCCCTGTGCAGAGCCTTGGTCCCCTTGAAAAATGCTCGAGTCTCCCATTGACTTCAATGGGGTTCGTTATTCGAGACGAGCACTCGAGCATCGGGAAAAGTTCGTCTCGAATAACGAGTACCCGAGCATTTTAGTGTTCGCTCATCTCTAGAAAGAACACATTTTTATAAAAAAAATATACATATTGCAGATTCTTATATTCTCCTCTACTATTCATTTATGAATACATATTTGAATGGTTTTCCCCTAAAAAAGGCTTTAAGATTATGCAAATGAGTCTGAAGGGCTCCAGGCTCCATAGGTGTTAATGGAGCGTGGAGGCCCTCTGGCTCATTTGCATATTCTAAAGACTTTTTTTCTTAATAGACTGGCATCTAAAGCTTAAAAAAGAGTGGATCCTGCCAGATGGGGCACACACCAGTATGTCAGTGTGCTAGGTTTACAAACCTTCATCCTGGTGGTAGATGTCCTTTATGTTATAACTCAATGTTATATAAACAACATATAAACAAATTTATCAAGTAAATAAAATAGGCACAGTTTTATCATTTTGCTACACTGAATATTGATATAATATGTATTTATAGCAATTCTTGGATTTGCAACATGCCTTCAACCATGTTAATGTTAGAACTTGTTTTCCACAGACATTTGAATAGCATACTAGCTGAAATACAAAGAAATGCTAAATAAATCACAATGAATAATCAAAAATAAAAAAAACTAAAGATTTAGCAAAAATACAAATGAAGCAAGTAATTACAAATAACGTATAGACAAAACTACTGAAAACACTTTCTTTGATGAGAACAGGATCCTGTATAGTTTACTAGATCATTATCCTGCAGCTACCCTTACCTGGTAGGAACAATTCACTCAGATAACGGTACAGTTTAGGTAGTACCATGTTGTACTGAAAGGAGGCACCAATATACAGCCAATCATAGCATTCATAGTTTCATAGTTTTAGTCATGGAGCTTTGTGAATGAGAAGTCCATGTTAATTGGTTCTATCTCACAAGCTGCAAATTTGGTCTCAGTAAACTTTCTTTCTTGGATTTAATTTACAATAACCCAAGAAAGACCATTGTACTGTATTCTGATTATATTATAACATGAGGCCATTATAACTTTAACGACCATTGTAATTACAGTAAGTATATTTGTATAAATAATTTTAAAAGATTAGTAAATATTTACTGAAAATCTGGTGTGGCTAAGGAAGGTTTGGTCTAACAGGTGCAGGAACAATTTCTAGTGAGACCACGCCCTTTTCTCTAGGTAATGTCCTTTTATCATACTACTTGTGCAAGGGTCTAAAAAATTTACAAAATTACATATGAGCACAAGCAGGGCATGTAAGAAATATTGAGCTCCACTGACACCATTTAATTAACAAATAATAAAAGTTTCATTGAAAGTGGTTAAACTGAACCCATTAGCAGAAGGAACTCTTATCCGATGCAGAGGAAAATACCAAGTTAACCATATGTAACTCTTAGAAGTAGCTGTGTTTCTGAGAACACATTTTTATAGCTGCTCAGCATATGATGTACAGTCTGCCCTCTATCTTCTCCCTGGCATGCCCATCATAATGAAAGATCCTTACACACAAAGTCATTACACACAAATTAGAACAAATCTGCTTCTACATAATGTCAACAGTACTGGAAACCCTCACCAAAACTATATGTGCTATATGTTCCCCTAACACAGCCAGCACCCCATGACTTTTTCCAACTCACACATGTTGCACTCCAATTCTCTCTTCTTCTTACCCAGTGTCAAGCAGTAAGAGTTCTCCTTATGGAGACTTTGCCAATTAAGGCCACATTGCAGGCATGTGCAGACTTATAGCCATTAGGGAATTCTGGGAAATATGCTAATTCGTTTTTTCAGGATGGGAAAAAAACAAGCCTCTTTTGCTTCCTTGTAAGGCAATCTCCTTACCATCGAGCATGACTTTTAGGAAGCCTAATGACATGATATTTCTTCTTACCCAGCAAACATACCCAGTTTCTGCCTGTACATCCATGATCTTTGTATCACACTGCTTGCACCTTATTGTCTACTTCCTTCTTGTACAGCTTACATCATCCTGTCTCCTTCTCCTAACACAGACAATACTCACCCATACAGAGCAACCCTTCCCTTGGGGGTTTATTCCAGCATCCATTCATATATCTGATCATTTTTTCAGAAGCCTCAGATCACAGATACAACCATCTCTTTGACTTCTCAACAAAGAGCGCCGATATAAAAGAATAAAAAAGCAATTTATACAGAATATTTTGGGAAGAGAAATGGGGTAAAGAATTGTTTATTTGACTCATTTACATTGCCACAAGCCTTCTCAATTTAGGTTAGTATGGACAATCACAAAACAGAAAGTACATAGAAATTGAATAATAACAACATCCATAAGAATGTTCAATATGGATTACAACCATAAATCTTAAAACTCCATAAATGACTGATTAGAAGCTTAGACATTTTCTGCAGCTAAGTAATGTAACTTGTAATATATTTCAAGTAATAACAATACGAATAAGCAATATATTAAAGTGAAGGGATATGGAAAACAGTTCTAATTAAAATGCAGTCAATGCCTTTGGCCCTACAACTAAGGAAACGCTTGTACAAATATTCCTCAATAATCAGTATTCTTTCAACAGAAATAAGATGATTTGGGATTGTGCAGTAAACTTAAAGATGAAATATAAAAGAATAAACAATACATTATTGAAATGTGGAGTGATAACTGTGCTCTTTAAGGATAAGAGGTTATGTAAGGACACATCCATAAAATACAATAATCTAACTTGTCAGATTCAGATAAATGGAAAATCTCCTATATGAATGCTCAGTGTAAATTTAATTAAATTTAAAGGACACAACACTGCTAAAAATCATCGACATTGGTTTTAATCCTACCCTTGTTGCATGCCAAGTGCCATAGCTTGATAATGTTTCCACCTATGTAGCCACATTAGAACTTGTATTTTGCTGAATGAGTTGTAGTTGTGATAGTTACCTGTAAATTACTGTTGATCTTTATAGTTATGCTTTTTAAAACTACCCCCTAAAGATTATATGTTGTCCACTTCCAAGACCCATGTTATCTTTTTTCCAGTAATGAAGCTGGAAATTTCCATTGTATAGTTTTTAATTCGCTTTTTATTTACATTTTTGAGAGCTGAATACACAAAAATAGAAATTATTTTAGTATTTTCATGCCAATCACTGTACAGGAAAAAGTTGTCACTGTACAAAAGTTGTATGTCTTTATGAAATAATTAATGTATACTATGTTTCATTTTTAATTTTTATTCATGACAACTAAAAACATTTTGTATAGGAAAATTAGGATTTTTGCAACCTGGATTTTTTATAAACATTTGTAAAACATCTTTTTTTACAACATTTTGTTTTAGTCCCACTACAAGACTTCTACATGCGATTATCTAATACCTATACTCTATGGGGGAGATTTATTATGCCTTGTGGCAGAAAAAGTATATAAATGTCCTTTATGTACACCAATTTGTACAGTTTTCAGTCCCACACACCACCTTGGGTTATGACTTTGGATGGAGAATGGGGCAGGAATTGGCCAGGTCCTGGCCTACTGTGTTTTGTGTTTATTTATAATGCCTTACAGGCATTTACTATGGACAACTGAATCAAGGTTTCTCCAGCTCACCAAGATCTGCAGTTTAATTTTCATGTATCACGGATCCAACTCCTCTGCACGAGTGCATAAATACACAAAAAAATCCATGGATCCAGCTCTTTGTAAACAATAAAACCGCCTTTATTTGTCGCTACATGGCATCCAACAGCAATTACCAGGTGTACAGGACAATGTCATCGCGTTTCTAGCACTAAACCATGCTCTTACTCATGGCGTGCATAGCAACGTGGGGGGCGCCGAGCGAGCATGGATTCTCCCTTCATCAATATAAATGCCACGGTCATGCTGCTAGCAATAGCCTGACTCTGTGCTGTACTAGTAAAGTGTTAATAAAGAGCTTGAATAAGCAAAAATAATGGTATTGTTCCATTTGTATTCATATAATAATAAAATATAATTTAATAATGAATATTTATTTATATAGCTCCATTATATCCTTTAGTGCTATTACAAAGTAATAACATGGTCATAGGAGTGAGGACCCTACCCCCCATAGTTTACATTCTATGATATGCATAACATACATTATTTAAATAATGTGAAATATGTTACAATAAGCAGTTTGTCATTATTAATTGTAATTTATAACTCCATTCCAGCTTAAACAAAGCTTAGAAATCAAATAAAATGGAGTATGTGTTCTTCTCATTTTACTCAAACCATTTTATATTAAAAGAGAACTTGATAAATCATATACAGTATTTTGACAATAAATTCATCATAATACACTTGAATCACAAAAAAATCCATAGATCATATCAGAAAAACCAGGTACGATGATACCAACTTAAATGAAAATGCATGAGTTTTGGTGCACAACCTCTCAAGGTTTTATCATGCTCTTTCAAGTAAGTGTGTGACTCTAGAGAATATAAATATTTAATGCGGCACGGTTCACTGCCAGTACAAATAAAGCCAATATTTAATACATTCATCTGAAAAATCTTCGTCATTTCAGAATTACTACAACATACCTCTGTGTTATTGTATTGTAATTCTCTGCCAGTAATAGATTCTTAGCCACGGGAAATTAGATTCAAGCGCATAAACTGCAGCAGGTATTACAATGACCTTAGAGTCCGAGAGCTTGTCAAGATTATTCTCACCTTGTACTTTTTAAAAATTGTCTCCGGAATGTAGAAAGTACAAGAACAGAAAATGGAAACTATATTTATTCTTCATAAAAGTAATATGTGTCATGAGATCGCTACATATTTCATTCAGATGTGCTAATAAATAGTAAAGTGGCCTAGAGCTGAGCTTCATGTTTTTCAGAAAGAGAAGTGAGAATTTCAAACACATCAAGGTTATTTTTTGAGGTGCAAATGTTAAAAAGGTGTCAAGAAGCTTTTACAATGTGAAATATACCAAGATATCAATTGCTGGAAATAAGTCAAAAGAGTCCTAATCTCAAACTGTTCTATTTATATTAAAAGGAAAGTGTCTGTTGAATTGGTTGTGCTACTCTCCATTGGTTACACTGCAAAGTCAAATAAAAAGAATTAGTAATAAATATACAGTACTGAGAGATATACTACTTACGTCAAGTTTATTGAAAGATGTACCATAAAGAAACAGCAACTTAAGGTACATTCATTCACATTTTTTTAATATATTCACCAATGAATTTATCCATAGCATATATTGGCAGATGGTGGCATCCTTTTTGCCTCTGTTGCATAGCACATTCCGTATATATTTGAGTATAAGCTGAGTCTTTCACCGTATAGGCCCTCTTCTTGCTTCCTGACGGTGGCTTGCAGCAGATCCTTGTGCAGGTCCCCTTGCTGACATCAAAGTGTGTGTGCACTGGGCAAGGGGCTGGCTGGCTATATACTGAGCGGCACCAGACAGGCTATATACTGGGCAAGTGGAGGCTGGCTGTATACTGGCGGAGAGGAGGCATCCTACATACTGCGGGCTGGCTGACTAGCTATATACTGGGTGGCAGGAGGCAGGATATATACTGGGGGGCAGGAGGCAGGCTATATACTGGGGGAAGGAGGAAGGCTATATACTGCGGGCTGGCTGGCTATATATACTGGGGGCATAATACTGGCAGGCTATATTCTGGGGGCAGAGGGCTGGCAATCTATATACTGTATACTATGCTTATGATTTTATGACTTTGCTCTTGCTTTTGGATCAGTATTGTCTGATCACTGCCTGTTCTCCCCAAATCCTTCTGCAGACCTTACATTTTCTTCTCAGTACTGACCTGTGGACACTGTATCATGACCTATTCATCTCTTCTATGTCTAATTTCTACTGTGGTGTAATAGCCACCAATCAGTAACTCATTGGGTTGTATCCTATAGATCCATTTGTGTCCATATTTCTGTATAGGAAAAATTTTATTCTGCATCCTAGTGCAAAATTGATGACATCACATAAATCATGTTGAATGCGTTATGGTAACTGTACACGCATAATTACATCTCTAGAAATATCTTTGCACATTCATCACATGAGTATGCAATAATATACACATAATGTGGATGCAGAACTATGGAGTCTGATGCAATGTTCCTTGGTTGTACGAATCAGTAGAATTAAAGGTAAACACAGGACAATAGTTGCCCTTCAGCCTTGGCAACACTAGATATGTATTTTGAAATGCTAAATTCCATGATCTTTAATTTGTTTAGATAATCTTCTAAAATTGTAGTGTCCTTAAGGAAACTGTGATTCTTTGCTGGAAATATGATAATCAACATGCTATTGAGGAAGACACATCAAACTATAACTGGAGTTGACATTCTGTACATGCAGCAGAAATAAAATTTTCAGAGTCAACAAAATAAGAAATTAAATCTCCTTCAATGAATTCAAAGGCTTACTTGGGCATATGTTATAGTTTTCATTGTCCTATCCATCAAGCATCAGCTTGAATAAGTACCGTCTTAAATGTATTTGGGTTAATACAAATTATCCACAAATCCTGCATCCTTACCACTTAAAGTACAGTACTTGCTTCATAAACCACTAAATTTCTAGTGTTCAGAACATAAACCTTTCCATATTGTTTTACAATCTGTATTTAACTCAGTATATGAACACACATACAAAGAATAATTCTACATATATTCATGGACCACTACTTTTCCTAACAGAATGTGACTATATTATGCAGTTATATTTAGATATGCCCTTTTAAAATCGGGGTTCCATCAAAAACTAATTAGAAGAGATCTCATTGTCATCTGATAAAACACATGTGCACAGGCTCTATATTTACTGGTAGGAATAATGGGGAGCTTTGGTTAACTGTTACATACACAATGACCTGCCCTTATACAGACTGCTCTGGATAGGGATACTCAAAAATAGAAAAAAGACAGAATAAAAGGGACCTACCTTATATGCTGCCATTCTTTCTATTTTTGAGTTTTTCCATCCCGGATTCTGTTTCTTTTGGGAGTTCGATATGTAGTATTTGGTCGTGGCATTCTTTTTTTTTAAACAAATTTTATTTGGTTTTTATTACACAACTATAAAACAATGTAACATAAATGTTATGGAAACAAATATGGTTGTGGCAATCTTTCATATAGCCTACTTCATCTTCATTATCCTAAATGGAATGGTTATATGCAATGAACAAGTCATTTCTAGGTGAGTACCCAATTATGTTCCTCCGGTGCCGTCCTCTGTGTGTCTTTCCTTTTCTTGATTTTTGCTCCTCTGGATAAGGGAGAAGTTTCTTCAGTGGTACATCCCAATAAATCACTTACATTTTTATCCTACTTCTTTTAGTCCAGTGGTTAATGTTATAACCTTCCAGCTCTGTAGTCCAGAATTCTAATTTAGCCAAGGTGTATCAGCATGGAGTTATATATTTGTCCATGGTAGTTTCCCAAAATACCCAAAGTTCAGTGAATTAGGCATTTGAAATCAGACCTAGGATGCATCTGACATGAGATTGTGAGCCTATGAAATAAGGACACATCTAACTATTAAAATCAAATTATACTTAAAATAGATTTTTCATAACCCAAAGTTGTGATCCAATCAAAGTCCATAATAAGCTTTGTTCACTTATAAGGCAATTCATTTACAATCTTTCAGCGCCCAAGATTAGTGATCTGAAGAAGGGTTTTTTTATATGACATAGTGAAAGAAGTACTAGTAGGGTGGAATTGGGCTATCAGAATTTTGGAGTTTAAAGGGGTTGACCATTTCCCAATAAATATTTTCTATTTAACATGTCTCTGCATGTATAAATAACTGTGTGTTTGTCTGCTTTCATATCTTTAGCCTGTCCCTGTACACAGCATGCTGCCATCTGCATATACATACAGCTCTACTCTGTAGAAGCTATACTGAAAATCCAAATTACGTCCCTCTATCTTCACTTCTCACACACTCCATCCATAACCCTTTCATCTGCTTCCTGGAAGATGCATATTGACTGAGACAGGGAAAGTTCTCTAGTTAACAAGGGGCAAATGAGATATGAAGACAAAAAAAAAGATCTTTTCATGTTAGTAACAGTTACTTGCATACAGACAACAAACAACAAGACATACAAAAACTTATAGAACAATGGAGACCGATTTTTTATTTTTAGAATAAATGTTTTAAGTAGTTTTGAAGCATATGATTATTTTACATTTAAGGGGAAACTGTCATTTAGGCCCTCAAACGTGTTATACTGTACAGGATGGTTATAAGTTCCCAATGATGTCCTTCTATATTGTGGAAGACTTAGCATTATGCTAATAAAGGTCTTTGAACCACAGTATTCAAATGACCTGTACAGAGTTATTTAAGGCGGTGAAGAATCATGCTGGTATGTCACTTACTGGTTTGATGCCTGTAGGTAACCTAAATAATTATGTACAGGCACGACTCCAACCCCATGACTGATTACAGGTTATCTGAATATAGTTTTCAGAGTTGTTCTTCTATGTAAAGCCACAATATAGAGAGATAAACTGGATAACATATTGATGGCAGTTTGAGGGTCTAAATCATTGTAAATGGATTAATTATAACATATCAAAAATTAACATTTACTATTATTTTAATACTTTTCTGGTAAATAATTTCATTTATGATTGTATTTTTTACAAGAAACCATAGCAAAACACAAAACAGCTGTTTGCGCATCTTTTATTACATAGTAAAAAGAATGTACTTTGGTTTAACAGTAGAGATGATTATTCGAGACGAACTTTTCCAGATGCTCGAGTGCTCGTCTCGAATAACGAGCCTCATTGAAGTCAATGGGAGACTCGAGCATTTTTCAAAGGGACCATGGTTCGGGAATAAAATGTATTAATTAATTGAAAAAGAATGTCTTCTGATAAGTTAGCAGATGTATGCAAACATCTGCAATCTATTCTTCACTGTTCCGCGCGTATATTATCTCCCGACAAGTTAGCAGATGTGAAGAACAGTGAAGAATAGAATAAAAACAGTGAACACAGTGAACACAGGATCATTTAAGTGAAAAACGCAGTGAAAAACACAGTGAAGAATAGATTGCAGATGTTCGGCACATCTGCTTACTTGTCGGGAGATACGCTGTCTCCGTGCCCCGCTGTCTCCGTGCCCCGCTGTCTCCGTGCCCCGCTGTCTCCGTGCCCCGCTGTCTCCGTGCCCCGCTGTCTCCATGCCCCGCTGTCTCCGTGCCACGATGTCTCCGTGCCGCTCCGTGCCGCTCCCCGATGTCTCCGTGCAACGATGTCTCCGTGCGGCTCCCCGCCGCTCCCCGATGTCTCCGTGCCCCGCTGTCTCCGTGCCCCGCTGTCTCCGTGCCCCGCTGTCTCTGTGCCCCGCTGTCTCCGTGCCCCGCTGTCTCCGTGCCCCGCTGTCTCCGTGCCCCGCTGTCTCCGTGCCCTGATGTCTCCGTGCCCCGATGTCTCCGTGCCCCGATGTCTCCGTGCCGCTCCCCGATGTCTCCGTGCAACGATGTCTCCGTGCGGCTCCCCGCCGCTCCCCGATGTCTCCGTGCCCCGATGTCTCCGTGCCGCTCCATGCCGCTGCCTGATGTCTCCATGCTGCCGCTGCCCCATGTCTCCGTGCTGCCGCTGCCCCATGTCTTCGTGCTGCCGCTGCCCCATGTCTCCGTGCTGCTCCCCGGTGTCTCTGTGCTGCTCCCCGGTGTCTCTGTGCTGCTCCCCGGTGTCTCTGTGCTGCTCCTCGTTGTCTCTGTCCTGCTCACCGTGTTCTGCAATGTGTTCTTCACACATATATATTGTTCTTCACATACTATTTTGTTCGCAACGTTCCGCGCGTATCTCCCGACAAGTAAGCAGATGTGCAGAACATCTGTAATCTATTCTTCACTGTGTTTTTCACTGTGTTTTTCACTTAAATGATCCTGTGTTCACTGTGTTCACTGTTTTTATTCTATTCTTCATTGTTCTTCACTGTGTTTTTTTAATTAAATGCTCGATCTCGAGCAGGGGAAATACTCGTCCGAGCAACGAGCCGTTTCGAGTACCTTAATACTCGAACGAGCATCAAGCTCGGACGAGTATACTCGCTCATCTCTATTTAACAGATACGATTCAGATATATATAGAATTATTAATGACCTTATAAAGATGCTAAAGTCAATATTAAATTTCAGACTTGATGATATACGATTATTAATCCATAGTCTAGTTTTTAATTATGTTCATTCTTAGTATATTCTCTCAATGTATAATGTATTTGTGTATTAAGTCACTAAATCATTGTTATATATTATTATTATTATTACCTGTATTATATATTCTAGTGCAAGAGGCTTCTAAAATATGTCTAGTTATATACATGTTAGATAAATCCATACATTTTAGAAGACCTGCAAGATAGATAATTGTTTTAGGGAAACCATTTTACTTACAGTATATTTGCATTCTTGTTGTCAACCATCTGAGCTTAATGATTCTATCATGTCTGTATATGTAAAGTGGCCAAATACCAGTTTAGGTCACATGTTGAATCCAATGTTATTTAACCCCTACTCAAAGGAACATGACAGAGGTTTAGAGGTTCCGGCCTCTAGTGTGCCAAAATTAAATCCACAGCAGGTCCAGTCAGGTGAAGATTAGAGATGAGCGAGCATACTCGTCCAAGCTTGATGCTCGTTCGAGCATTAGCGTACTTGCAACTGCTCATTGCTCAGACGAATATTTCGCCAGCTCGAGAAAATGGCATCTCCCGGCGTTTTGATTTTTGGCGGCCAGAAACATAGCCAATCACAAGACAGGAGACTCTGCAGTACACCCAGCATCACGTGGTACACTTACTTACATGTTGATAGCACTGGTTGGCTGGCCTGATCAGGTGACCCTGGAATATACTAGCCATTGCCCGCAGTGCTGAGATTATTCTCTGTCTTGATGCCGTTAGGGATAGAGCTGCTGCTCATCAGGGATAGCGTTAGGGTATTCTATTAGATTACTGTTAGGCAGGAGTGATTCTACAAGAACCCAACAGCCCTTGTTAGGGCTACAATAGCGTTATTTTTTATTTGCTTGTGGCTGGTCTTGCTGGCACTAGTAGTGCAGCTACTACCATACTGTGACGAATTTGCAGGGAGACTTGCAGACGTTATTTTTGGCTCTTAGAGACACACATATTAATTTCAAACAGCTAAGTGGGACAATTTATTGGGGGTTTGATTGAATTAGGCACAGTCTGCCGATTTTTTATTTTTTTTCAAAAGTGAAAGTCACAGCACAAAATCCTTTTGTGTGCAGTCAGTGTTGGCTAGAAACTAGCCATAGCAATCATTGTCTGATTTCTTCTGCACGTTTTGTTCTTCTATAAATCCCCCCCAAAAAAACATAAAAAAAATTACCCCAAAAAATTTACAGTTTATATTTCTCTTGTGTCTATAAAATAGACTTTAATTTGGAAAATGTTGAACCCGAGGGCTAAGGGTAGAGGACGAGTGCGTGGGCATGTGCATCCAATTACTGCAGGGGTCAGAGGCCATGGTCCTGGGCGGGGTGAGACACTACCTGCTGATGAGGGAGCAGGGGAACGCCGCAGAGTTACACTCCCTAGCTTCATGTCTCAAGTTACTGGGACTCGTGGTAGAGCACTGTTGAGGCCACAACATTGCAAACAGGTGATATCATGGATTGCGGACAATGCTTCAAGTAATTTGTCTACCCATGTTACCCAAGTGAGCACTCCTCCAGCTCCTCCACCTCAACCTCCTTCCCCCCAGTCTGCCCGCTCCCAGGAAATTTGGAATTTGAGCCGGCATACTCTGAGGAACTTATTTTGTGGACCCTTCCCAGAGTCACAAACCACTTGTCAGGTTGCTGCTGAGCTCTTTCCTGATGATGACATTGTTGACGTAGTGGAAGAAGTGTGTAAAGAGGTGTCGGACGATGAGGAGACATGGTTTTCAGACAGTGGTGAAATTGTTTTCAGGGCAGGAAGAGCGAGGGAGGAGAAGACTGAGGGATCAGAGGATGATGAGGTGACATACCCAAGCTAGGTTGATAGGCCGGGTGAAGACAGTGCTTCTAAGATGGAGGCTAGTCCTATACCAGAACAGGTTGGAAGAGGCAGTTTTGGGACCAGACGGAGAGGCAGGGCCAGAGCTGGTGCATCAGTGCCAAATGTTTCACGTAGTGAAGCTCCCGTGGCGAGGGCTAGATTTTGTCAAGTCTGGGGGTTCTTTAAAGAAACAGCGGATGACCGACGGACTGTGGTATGCAACCTGTGCCACACCAAGATCAGCAGGGGTTCCACCACTACTAGCTTAACCACCACCAGTATGCGCAGGCATATGAGTGCTAAACACACCACTCAATGGAACCAAGGCCATTCACCTCCAGCCGGGCCCACCACTGCTCCTTCCCCTGTGACAGCCCCCTGCCCAGGACCCATGGCACAAACACCTCCCGCTCGAAAACCAGACCTTCGCCTCCACGATCCTCCACAGCGTCCACCAATGTCAGCGTTCAGCTGTCTATACCCCAGACGCTGGAGCGCAAGAGGAAATACAGTTGCACCCACCCACACGCCCAAACCCTCAACGTCCACATCTCCAAATTACTGAGCCTGGAGATGCTGCTCCATAGGCTGGTAGAGACCGAGGCCTTTTGCAACCTCATGGCGGCGATTGCCCCTCAATATCCGGTCCCCAGTCGCCACTACTTTTCCCGATGTGCCTCCCAGCCCTGCACCAGCACGTGTCAGACAACATCATCCGTGCCCTGACTAACGCCGTTTCTGAAAAGGTCCACCTAACCGCGGACACGTGGATGAGTGCTGCCGGACAGGGCCACTATATACCGCTGACGGCACATTGGGTTAACTTGGTGGAGGCTGGGACCGAGTCTGACCCTGGGGCCGCTCATATACTGCCGACGCCGAGAATTGCGGGGCCTACCTCTGTCACGGTCTCTCAGGTCTACTATGCCTCGTCCTCCTCCTCCCACCCCTCCTTCACTGCCTCCTCCGAATTACCATCCGTGGGCATGGCGCCATCAGTCGGTAGCTCTAGGCGCAGCAGCAGTGTCGTCGCTAAGCGACAGCAGGCGGTGCTCATACTGCTGTGCCATGCCTGCCCATGTGTTAAATCTGATATTTCATCGGTTCCTCAAGACGTACCCCAATCTGTCTGATTTGCTCACGAAGGTGCGCCTATTTCAGAAAGTCGACCAGAGATGCTGCCGCTCTCAGGGCAGCGCAGCGCCGCCTCCAACTGCACGCTCACCAACTGTTGTGCGGCATGCCCACGAGATGGAATTCCACATTAACCATGTTATCCAGAGTTTACCAGCAGCACAGAACGATTGTAGACTGCCAGATGTCAACTTCCATCAGAACTGGTAGTCAGGTCAGTCAGCTTCCTCAAATCTACAATGAGGAGTGGACAAGGATGTCTGATATCTGTCAGGTGCTGAGTAACTTTGAGGAGTCAACACAGATGGTCAGTGGCGATGCCGACAATCATCAGCCTCACCATCCCGCTGCTTGGCCTGTTGAAAAACTCTCTGGTCAGCATGAAGTCGGAAGCTTTGCGCTCGTCACAAGAGACGGGGGAAGAAGATTCCCTTGTTGATAGCCAGAGCACCCTCCGGTCTGTTTCTCAGCGCATATCGGAGAAGATGGAGGAGGATGAAGAGGAAGAGGAGGAGAATGTCGGCGAGACAGAAGAGGAGACCATTGCTCAGTCGTAATTAACTGTTCAGCGTGTATGGGCAGAAGAAGAGGAGTTGGAGGAGGAGGAGGAAATAGAGAGTCAGGCCAGTGAGGGGAGTGAATTCTTGCGCGTTGGGACTCTGGTGCATATGGCAGATTTCATGCTAGGCTGCCTATCCCGTGACCCTCGCATTCAAAGAATTTTTTCCAGCACCGATTACTGGGTATGCACTCGCCTGGACCCACGGTACAAGCAAAATCTTTCCACTCTCATCCCTGTAGAGGAAAGGAGTGTGAGAGTGCATGAATACCAGCAGGCCCTGGTGCACAAGCTGAAACAGTCTTTCCCATCTGACACAGCTAGCGTCAGAGGGCGTACTTCTGCGGGACAAGTAGCGAGGGAGAGTAGGCAAGCAGGCAGCTTGTCCAGCACTGGCAGGGGTATGCTTTACAAGGCCTTTACCAGTTTTATGTAACCCTAGCAAGACACTGTCACCTGTCCCCAGTCTCGGAAGAGTAGGGCTGATCTTTACAGAAAGATGGTAAGGGAGTATGTAGCTGACCATACCATCGTCCTAAATGATCACACAGCTCCCTACAACTACTGGTTTTCAAACCTGGACATCTGGCCCGAACTGGCGCTGTACGCCTTGGAGGTTCTTGCCTGCCCTGCCGCTAGCGTGTTGTCAGAGCGGCTTTTCGGTGCAGCTGGTGGCATCATCACCGATAAGCATGCACGCCTGTCGACTGACAGTGCTGACAGGCTGACGCTTATCAAGATAAATCAAGCATGGATTTCTCATAATATCCATTCTCCACCAGGTGAAAGCAGCATTTAATTTTTCTGGAATGCCACCTAACCGGTCCTCTGTTTTGAAAACTTTTTTGGACTGCCACATACAGGCACTATCCATATTTAATTGTCTCAATAGCAGCCTCTACACGTTCCCAAATTTTGGCATAATGGTGCAATTAGGCAGCCTCAGAGGCATCCATGCATGCTGCCCCTGCTGTTTCCTGTCCATTTCCATGGTAATTCCATAATTTCCATGGTTTCCAGGTTTTTGGTCAAGCTTCCCTGTGCAGAGCCTTGGTCCCCTTGAAAAATGCTCAAGTCTCGCATTGACTTCAATGGGGTTCATTATTCGAATAACGAGCACTCGAGCATTTTAGTGCTCCCTCATCTCTCGCTCATACATTAATCAAGTTCACAGCTGCACTACTTTAAGAAGCTTAGTTTGGGTGCTCGCCCTTCTCAGTGGTTTAACTCTACACCTCTTCATACATAAAAGTAAAAAATAGGCTGCACACCACAATGTAAAAAGAGTGGGTACTTTATTCACCCAAGTGTTTGCTATTGCTCTGTACACTTTCTTTGGATGTGTGTTTTTTGTTAACATGGAACATACAAGAATCCAGGCTACTGGTAACTGGTTGTTAATCTAAGGGGAAATGATACATAGATTTAAAGGAAACCTTCCTTAAAAATCATTCATGATAAACCAGAGACACTAACATAGAGATACTGGCACTTACTGGTCATGGCACAAGTGCTGAGAGTGCAGGATATAGAGTGAGACAGTGCAACAGCCCCCTGAGGAAGCGGCAACGCGAAACACGCGTCAGGCTACCACACAACACAGAACACGGGTAAGCTGACCTTGTCATCTCAACTTACTGTGAGAAGGGCATATGGCACTTTAACTTTACATTACATGTTTACACCGGGTTGGACTACCATTGATTTTTGCACTGGCACTTTACGGTACTTTTCTGATAACTTAGTTGTAGTCATTTATCCTGATTGATATTTATATACTATATACCTGTTGTTTTGTGAAGTGTGGATGCTTTTTGTGGAACTCCAGAGGGCAACATACCCTTGATTGTATTTCTACGCCATATTGTCATACTGTTGATTTTTAAAAATATTTATGTTTAAATAAAAGAGAATTTGAATTTTAGCACAATGGCATAATGAGGAATTTATGAACCAGACAGCACTCATATGTTTTTCTAAGGTTTTATCAAGTTATAAATAGAGCGGGTTCGCATAAACTTATAGACAAATGACATGGTTTAATTCTGTGCTAATTTTTTGGTTTTCTGTAGAGTAGAGCAAGATCACAGAGGGGCTTAGGTAGCCCCTGAGGCTCATTAGCAAAATGTAAAAAGATTTTTGAGGAGGCTATGGATAACAAATATAAGAAGATTACCACAAATCACAGTCCTACCACAATCCTTGATTTTGATGGTAGCTTTCCTTAAGTGGTTGTCACAACCAATTCTCCTAATTCCACCAGTCATTGGGCCAGATGTATCACTTTTCTGCGTGTAAGTGTAGTAGTTGTGACTATATTCTAGCGCATTGTTGCACCTGAATTATCACAAGCTACAACCATCTGTGATAAGTTGAATTCCTGCCTTTTATTAATCACTTTACTTTAACACAGTTTAGGTGCAATGTTAAAATGGGGCACTTACATGTGATCCTCCTACAAACTCCTCCCTGCTTCTGCAGCACCAAGCTGTGTGACACCCTGCACCCAGTGATCTCCTCAGCATTAGCTTCTCCTGGAGGGGATCCCCCAGTGCTGATCTCCCGCTGCCCCCCTGTAATTCTGGCCAGTATCCTCCTCAGGGATGATCCTGCTACACGGGGGACACTTCTCTGTATTATCTACAAAATCCTGCAAACTTCTCTTCTCTTCTGCTCTGAGCTGAGGCTTCTGAAGATTGTTTAGTAAGTAGAAGCTCATGAACTGTAAATAGAGTCTGCAGGTCCTGTCTGTAGTGTCTGCAGTATCTGTAATGTGTGCACTAGAGTCTGTATTATCTGTACTAGTGTCTGCTGAGCTCTGTTGCTAGGGATGAGCTGCTCTGCACAAGAGCTCAGTGTTCTTGTTCTCTGCACAAGAGCTCAGCCTGAATGAAAAGGCGTAAGAGATGAATATCATAAGGCGCAGTAAAATTTCTGGATTGCTAGGATAAATGAGGGAAACATGATTATTTTTGCCGTGCGAGTAGTTTAGTCGCAAAAATGCAGCAAAAACAGTGCGACAGTATGAAAAGGTGCAAAAACACCAGGAAGAAACAAGTGAAGCGGCCCAATATCTTTTATTGGAGGCTTTGCTTATTCATAAATTTCTACTGCAGCCATTACTACAGGCAGAATGTATTATTACATGTTGGCTTTAACCCCTTAATGACCGCCCTATTGGGAATCTACGTCGGTCATTAAGGGTACTTCTTCTGACGCGACGCCTTTCTACGGCGCCGCGTCAGAAGAAGATTTCGGGACATTGGGTCAGTATAGTGCCGGTGTCGGGCTGTGATATCTCCGATCCGAAAAACTCAGATCCCGGGTGTTTAACCCCTTACACACCGCGGTCAAGTATGACCGCAGCGTGCAAGTGTGTCCCATGTGGATCGGACCGCCTCGGTGTGCTTACCGGGGGATCCAATCCCTCCAGCCGCTGCCCCCGAGTCCGACGAGTGACCCGAGGCTTCCGGATCCTCTTCTCGCCGGGTTCTGCCTTCCTGGCAGGACCCGGCTGTATGTAACTGAGCATGCGCAGTTACATACACTGCAATACAAGTGTATTGCAGTGTAGAGGCTTGATCAAGCGATCGGATGATCACTTGGTCAAGCCAAAAGGTGGAAAATGTATGAAAGTAAAAAAAAAAAAGTGTAAATCATTTTATAATAATAATTAAATAAATAAATAAAATAAAGTCCAATAATCTCCCCAGTTACACATATAATGCAAATACAGTATATAAAACACAAAAACACACGAAAAATTTACATATTTGGCATCACCGCGTCCATATTAATCTGTATAATAAATCTAAATCAATATTGAACCCGCTCGGTGAACGACGAAAAAAAAAAAGACGAGAAACTTCCCGTAATATACAATTTTTCATCAAACACCATCACAAAAAATGTTCTAAAAAGTAATCAAAAAAGCTACGTTCCCTAATATGATACGACTGAATAGAACAACTCTTTTCACAAAAAATAAGTCCTCAACCAGAACTGACAACAGAAAATTACAAAAGTTATGGCCCTGAAAAGTTGTCAATAGTAAAAACAATGCGATTTTCTCCAATATTGGTTTTGCTCAGTAAAATTGAGCAAAGATAAGAAAAACGATATAAATGAGGTGTCACCGTAATCGTAGTGAAGCAGAGAATAAAGATGAAATATTATTTTTACGTTACCGTGAGCGGGGAAAAAAAGTGCTAAAAATCCAAAATAGAAATTGATGATTTTGTTTGTGTCACCCGTGAAATAGTTAATAAAATCTCATGAATAAGCTATAGACCCCCAAAATGAATTACCTATACATTGTAACTCACCACGCAAATAATAAGCCCTCATATGTTCGCATTACTTATAGCTTGTACAATATGACAATACAAATCTGCTGTACATGCCGCTGCTTTGATCCTATGCTCGGCCGTGCTCGGCCATACAGCTCGGCCATACAGCAGTTTACCACCAAGTATGGGGTATCAGTACACTCGGGAGAAATTGGGCATTAGACATTGCAGAGCGTTTCATCATTTTATTTATTATGAAACTGTCAATTTTGGCCTAAATTAATGTATTTTTCAAAAAAATCCCAAAGTTTCTAAATCGCAGGTCCATATTGTTTTAACCCATGTAAAACACTTAAAGGGTTAATAGACTTAATAGAAGTTGTTTTACATACATTGAGGGGTGAAGTTTCTATAGTGGGGTAATTTATGGGGTTTTATTATCATATAGGCCTTACAAAGTCACTTGGAAGCTGAGTTGTCCCTCAAAATGTGAGTTTTAGCAATTTTCATGAAAAGAAGAAAAATCGCACCTAAAGTTCTGCACCTCATAACATCCTAGAAAAATGAAAGAACGCATAAAATATCATCCCAACATAAAGAAGACATTCCGTAAATGTTAATTATCAAGCTTTTTGGGTAGTTTTATTTCCTTTCTGGAAAGCAGAACATTTCAAACTTGGAAAATGAAGAATTTTTAGAAACTTTTGCCAAATTTTCATTTTTTTTCAGAACGAAATGCAAAACTTATCACTTAAATTTTATAACTAACATGAAGTACAGTGTGTCACGAGAAAACATTCTCAAAATCACCTCGATATGTTAAAGCGTTCCGAAGATATAAAAAATTATCATGATACATGTCAGATTTGAAAAATCGAGTCTGGTCATTGAGCTGAAAACTAGTGTCGGTGATAAGGGGTTAAATGAATGAACAATCATACAATCATCATGGGAAGTACTATCCATTCTGGCTATATTTATTCATGTTCATTAACACTGTTAATTATTCCATAGCTGCAAACATTTAGAAACTAGAAATGCTCCCTTGTACAATGTTTTCAATTATTATACCTTCGCTACCCACTTAAAGATTCTCTAAATAGTTTAGTACTTTCCAGAAATCTTGCTGTTATAAGGTCAGTTCCCCTGTATACTCTATAGGGGTTTTATCATTTATTAATAGTTATTTGGTGCTCATGATATTTATAACTCTACTTGATGAATCCAGAAATTCTGGAAATGGCCATATGTTGTTTACAGCTAATATACCTAGTTCCCATGTTTGTGAAAAACAACAGTAATAATGGAGTCAAATGAAATGCAAAATCAAATTATTTCACATAGAAATTATTTGTGAAAGGTCAGGAATAAGCATTACAATATCACACCAGGTTGTCATTTTATCCTTACATCTGGCCAAAGCCAGTTCTCATATATTATTCATTGACATGGGAACTGTTATTTGGTTTGTACACCTTTAAATAAATTATATACCAGCTGCTTGTTTTATACTTTTAACACATTCAGAATGTGAATAGTAAAATTGAAATCCTAAAGCTATAGAAGTGTATGCAGTTGACCCCTACGGTAATTAATTATTTTGCTAGATGTTACAATGTTTGATTAACTATCAATGAAAGGAAAATGATACATAGATGTCTTTTTGTGTATAATCTCACAGGAAGACTACTAAAAAATCATCTATTATAGGCAACAGCGTATGAATCTGTCCATATTTCTGCTGTACAACAAAGATACAACGTCTAGTTCTCAAATCACTCTCAATTTCCAATATCAGTTCCTGTACTGGTTATTCATCACAAAATAATCCATTATGGTATAGCTACCATGATATTTGAAGGCCTCCGAGTGAACAAAAAGCATCATAAGAATCAGGATAAACGAAAAGTAAGTAATAAAGTTATGGCAAAATATTTTGTTCAGTTAAGTTTCTAAGCACTAAACATCTTCAAGGAGCACTGTTTGACCCATCATCTGTATATAGAAATATGACAGAACTACATACTTAATAAGTAGAGATGAGCGAGCACTAAAATGCTCGGGTGCTCGTTATTCGAGACGAACTTTTCCAGATGCTCGAGTGCTCGTCTCGAATAACGAGCCCCATTGAAGTCAATGGGAGACCCGAGCATTTTTTTAAATAAAACTGAACAGTAAAAGAACAGTGCAAAAAAAAAATTCCAGATGTTTGCAGATGTTTTACTTGTAAGAACACATTGAAATAACACTATTATTCACTTTGCAGGTGTTCGCGCGTGTCTCCCGCTAAGTTAGGAGATGTGCACGAACATCTGGAATGTGAAGAATATTGTTCTTTCAATGTGTTCTGCACTTAAATGTTCGTGTTTTCACTGTTTTTAATGTTTTAATTCTATTCTTCACATTGCAGGTGTGCGCGCGTGTCTCCCGATAGGTTCGGAGATACGCGCGCACACCTGCAAAGTGAAGAATAGAATTAAAACATTAAAAACTGTGAATACAGGACCATTTAAGTGCAGAACACATTGAAAGAACACTATTCTTCACATTCCAGATGTTCCGAACATCTCCTAAATTAGCGGGAGACACGCGCGAACACCTGGAAAGTGAAGAATAGTGTTATTTCAATGTGTTCTTACAAGTAAAACATAAAAATACTTTTATTCAATTTATTTTATTAATTTACTGCTCGATCTCGAGCCGGCGAGATACTCGTCCGAGTAACGAGCCGGTCCGAGTATGCTAATACTCGACCGAGCAGTATACTCGGACGAGTATACTCGCTCATCTCTATTAATAAGACATTAACATCACCCTAAACGGACATCATAGAGAGGAAGAGGAGCCATGGGTCACTGGAGGAACTTTGGAAATCCACAGGTCAGATTGAAGAATCCACAGATTGACTTTGCTAAGTATGGGAAGATCTGGTCAGATGAGAACAAAATGGAACATTTTTGCCTAAATACCCAAAGCAATGGAACACATCTTTTAAAAGTAAGTGCAAGCCTTATGAGTGTGCAGTGTGCACCAAATTATTATTAGTACTGATGCACAGTCTTCAATAACCTGGACCCCCATTCACTGCTCTGAAAGTTTGGACCAACTTTTTTTGGTGCACCTTTAAAATACAGTGTGCAACACACTTCTGTTGAGTCGCCGTATAAATGTGGTGCACGTTCCAAATCGGCATCGGAATGCCTCTTTAGGTGCAGATTTTTATGGCACAGCAGACACAGTGCAGCCACGCCACAAAACTGGCACAAACACTTCTTAAATACATGTGCAATTAATTAGCATGCTCTTTTTTATACAAAGTCAGCCAGAAAATGGGCACTAAAAAAATGTGGGCCAATATGTGCAGGAAAGAACACTACACATCATCCTGAACACTTCATACACACTGAGAAGCATGGTGCTGGTTAGCAGTATGCTGGGGGATGCTGTGCTATATCAGGGACTGAAAATATTGTCAAAGTGGATGGGAAGATGGATACTGCTAAATTCATAGCAATCTGTTAGAGGCTGCAAAACATTAAAGGCTGGGGTGTAGGTTTACCTTCCAGCAGGACATTCATTCTAAACATACATCCTAAACTACATTGGAACGGTTTATATGAAAGAATATTCATTTGTTTAAACAGCCCAGTTACAGCCCAGACCTATATCCTACTGAGAATATGTCACTTGACTTGAAAATTGCTTGTAGCTTGTAGTAAATGTGCCCCTTTGTGTTACTTTAAAACATAAAATATCATTAAAATAAATGTTCGTTTCTGGCAATAACATTTGAAATGAGGAAACATTTAAGGGGTAGGTATTTTGCAAACTATTGTATGTAGTAATGATGCATGCAGAGAGAAGTAATCTTCATATAAATACAGGCAGTGCCCAGTTTACATACAAAATAGGCTCTGTAGGTTTGTTCTTAAGTTGAATTTGTATGTAAGTCGGAACTGTATATTTTATCGGTCTCTGTGACAATTGGAAGGAAGCGTGGGCGAAACGCGTGTTGGGGTGTCTGAGAGCTGTTCCTACCACATCACACTATGGGTAAGACACTGGTCTTTTACTTTCATCTTCACCAATGTTTATTACTATAATTAGTAGGTGCATTCCATGGGATATATGCACTTCGGAATTTATTGTAAAAGCACCAACTGTGATAGGTCTTTGGTGAATATACCCTTTTGTGTTAGTGAAGTGGGCAGCTAACTCGGACCAATATTATTGGATATCCTCCATTTAACATCCATTGTAATCAATTTTTAATATGTTAACTAAATAAAAAAAAAAATTGAAGATGTGGTTTTTGGATTTTAAAAATGTTGGATCATAAGAACCAGGATTAACATTAATTGGTTAAGGACCGGGCCCTTCCCTGTTTTTTCATGTCCATTTTTCACTCCCCACCTTCAAAAATCTATAACTTTTTAATTTTTACACGTAAAGAGCTGTGTGATGGCTTGTTTTCTGCGTAACAAATTGCACTTCATAATGATGGTATTAAATATTCCATGCCATGTACTCGGAAGCGGGAAAAAAATTCCAAATACAATGAAAATGGTGAAAAAACACATTTGCGCCATTTTCTTGTGGGCTTGGATATTACGTCTTTCACTGAGCACCCCAAATGACATGTCTACTTTATTCTTTGGGTTGGTACGATTAAGGGGATACCAAATTTGTATAGGTTTTATAATGTTTTCATACATTTACAAAAATTAAAACCTCCTGTACAAATATAATTTTTTTGATTTTGCCAACTTCTGGCGCTAATAACTGTTTTATACTATGGTGTACGGAGCTGTGGGTGGTGTCATTTTTTGCGAAATTTGATAATATGTTCAATGATATCATTTTTAGGACTGTACGACCTTTTGATCACTTTTATAGATTTTTTTTTATTTTTCAAAATGGCAAAAAAGTGCCATTTTCGACTTTGGGCGCTATTTTCCGTTACGGGGTTAAACGCATTGAAAAACCGTTATCATATTTTGATAGATCTGGCATTTTCAGACGCGTCGATACCTGATATGTTTATGATTTTTACTGTTTATTTATATTTATGTCAGTTCTAGGGAAAGGGGGGTGATTTGAAATTTTAGGTTTTTTTATTATAATTTTTTTTTTTTTTACTTTTTTTTTTTTTTATTTATACTATTTTTCAGACTCCCTAGGGTACTTTAACCCTAGGTTGTCTGATCGATCTTATCATATACTGCCATACTACAGTATGGCAGTATATGGGGATTTTCTTCCTCATTCATTACAATGTGCTATCAGCACATTGTAATGAAGGGGTTAAAACGAAATAGCCTCGGGTCTTCGGAAGACCCGAGGCTACCATGGAGATGGATCGCCGCCCCCCGATGACGTCACGGGGAGCGGCGATCCCAGGTAAGATGGCGGCGCCCATGCGCCGCTATCTGTTTGAGGCTGCCGGCAGCTTTGCCGGCAGCCCATGCTGTGAAAACACCCGCGATCGGTGCTAGCACCGATCGCGGATGTTACCGGTAAGCCTTTACTGCAATATGCAGCAAAACTTACCGGCTATGGAGAGGGTTCAGCCCGTGAGCCCTCTCCATGCAGCTTGACGCGACCACCGCCGTGAATACACGGCGGGCGGGCGCGAACCGGTTAAAGCTTAATTGCAGACACCATTGATAACCGTTATAGCTGTTTATTGTCACCTAGGGCTATAGTACAGTAACTTACCAACATCCAGAGGTCCGCTTGTAACTAGGGGTCGCCTGTAAGTTGGGTATTCTTAAGTAGGGGACCGTCTTTATAAGTAATCTTGATATGCTTGATATAATGTGGTTATGAAAGTTATTACAAATATCTGGCATGTGTAAGGGATCATCATCTAAGAAAGTCCATGTATGTAGAATGAATACAGGCGGTTTCCTGCTTAAGGACACCCGCCTTACAGACAACCCATAGTTACAGACAGACCCCTCTGACCTCTGATGAAGCTCTCTAGATGCTTTACTATAGTCCCAGATTGCAATAATCAGCTGTAAGGTGTCTGTAATGAAGCTTTATTGATAATCCTTGGTCCTATTACAGCAAAAAATGTTTAAACTCCAATTGTCACTGGGGCCAATTTTTTTTTTTGTCTGGATCTACAATTATAAAATATACAGTTTCAACTTACATACAAATTCAACTTAAGAACAAACCTCCGGACCCTATCTTGTACGTAACCCGGGGATTGCCTGTAATAGAAAAAGGGCAAGAGCAGCAATAACCTGTCCCACAGTGTATGGAGCCGCAGTTGCTGCTGATGTTAGTTATCAGAGGGGGGTTTAAGGTTTGAAACCCCACCCCACCATCTAATATTGTTAATAGATGTTCTATCCTAAAGATACATTATCAACTTTAAAATCCTTAATTCCACATTTTCCACTTGCAGAGTGGTGTGACTTGGTTGTGCATTATGTCCTATAACAAGGATTGATTTTTTTTTTACTTAAACTATTGACTTTCTCTAGAAAATAAACACTTGCCAGAGTAAATCGTCCACCTCCTTCACAAGCCCTAGAACGGAATTTTAATGTGGGTATGAAACCCGCCCATCTGTTGAGTTTTAATGTCTTGTTTATATGTATATCATTGGTTGAAATGAATCATTAAGGTTGTAATCAATGTAATTGCAGTGACATTGGATTCTGAAGTGTTTATTTGATATCTTTGATTTGTAGATATGTGTGTAATGTATAGTGTGGTTTATTTTCCAAGTGTACAACATGGCATTATATAGATATACAATGGTGTAGAATGGGATTGTGTGCTGAATTTCAGATGAGCTACACTGACTGTGTGCAGCACTGCATTGTACCAATTATAGGGAAGGAATGCTGCCATTCTTCTATTCAATGTGCCATAGTTAGACAATCTACATTTTTTATGTAATATGGCCTTCAGGCAAAGTAGAAAATAGAGTGACAATTCTGTATTCCTCTTCTCCACCACGTCTTTTAATACTATACATATATTCATGCATCATTTTATTCCTAATGTACCTTCACAATACACCTCCCGAGCACAGTCCATAAAATAAGACTGGAGATGAATGCAGAAACATTCAGGCATAGGAGAAACCTAGAGGGTTCACTTAGTAATATTGAATTTAGGGCCCAACATGAATTATTGTTTCACATTTGAAGCAGTAAAATGGACAGATGTGTTAACAAACAAGGCAGTTTTTCCACAAATTGTTCACCACCGAATTGCCAGTAGATTCATTAAGTGGAGAATTAAGACTGTAGAGAGATTGCAGGCCCCCTAAATACACATATGCAGCCTGCTACCTCTAACCCTACATCATGTCCACCAATTTTACCAGGCTAACCTTAAAAAGGAACAACACCATAACCAAAAAACACAGACAACATCCTCGCATATCACCCACAGGTCGTATCTGGAAGAAAGACTTTCACGGACACAACACATGAAGAGGGTTATACTAGAAGGTCAGTCAGCGACTACAGTACTGATCAGTAACAGCAAAACGAAAAATGTCACTGACACCTACAATATAATATCACCTGGATTACAGTGCAGCTCACACCACAAGTGTCCGCACTGTCACCATGTTAATAATAGGAAATTATTACATTATACCTCATTAATATATGTATGTTACACTTTAAATAATATATACAGTGTAATATAATGAATACAGCACCCTCAATTTATTGTACAATGCATAATGTCCCCAACCACATGTTTATTAATTTAATCACCCTTATAACTAAATTACACAATAAATCACTTCCTAATAAATCAATATAAAATTATATTCAGCATAGTGATATGCAGGACCCCATTATGCAGATATTTATATGCAACATGCCTAATTATCATAGCCAGCCACCTAGTATATAGCTCCAACCCTCCAGTATATACTATATCCAGCCCCCAGTATATAACTCCAGTTCTTTTTCTAATAAAAATTATGTTTGCTTTAATGGAGTGCTTGGGCTTTACGCTTTGTGCTTTCAAAACCTGTGTGTAGCTTAGAATACTGTAGAAAAAGACGCAGGTCCATCAAGTCCAAACTATAGGATTAAACAAATGTTTTTTATCCATAACATGATGGCATCACACAGTTGCCGCAGATTTGTCGGCTGCACATCCATGATGCGAATCTCCCGTTCCACCACATCCCAAAGATGCTCTATTGGATTGAGATCTGGTGACTGTGGAGGCCATTTGAGGACAGTGAACTCATTGTCATGTTCAAGAAACCAGTTTGAGATGAGATGACATGGCGCATTATCCTGCTGAAAGTAGCCATCAGATGTTGGGTACATTGTGGTCATAAAGGGATGGACATGGTCAGCAACAATACTCAGGTAGGCTGTGGCATTGCAAAGATGCTCAATTGGAACCAAGGGGCCCAAAGAGTGCCAAGAAAATATTCCCCACACCATGACACCACCACCACCAGCCTGAACCGTTGATACAAGGCAGGATGGATCCATGCTTTCATGTTGTTGACGACAAATTCTGACCCTACCATCCGAATGTCGCAGCAGAAATCGAGACTCATCCGACCAGGCAACGTTTTTCCAATCTTCTACTGTCCAATTTTGATGAGCTTGTGCAAATTGTAGCCTCAGTTTCCTGTTCTTAGCTGAAAGGAGTGGCACCTGGTGTGGTCTTCTGCTGCTGTAGCCCATCTGCCTCAAAGTTCGACGTACTGTGCGTTCAGAGATGCTCTTCTGCCTACCTTGGTTGTAACGGGTGGCGATTTGAGTCACTGTTGCCTTTATATCAGCTCGAACCAGTCTGCCCATTCTCCTCTGACCTCTGGCATCAACAAGGCATTTCCGCCCACAGAACTGCCGCTCACTGGATGTTTTTTCTTTTTCGGACCATTGTTTGTAAACCCTAGAGATGGTTGTGCGTGAAAATCCCAGTAGATCAGCAGTTTCTGAAAAACTCAGACCAGCCCTTCTGGCACCAACAACCATGCCACGTTCAAAGGCACTCAAATCACCTTTCTTCCCCATACTGATGCTCAGTTTGAACTGCAGGAGATTGTCTTGACCATGTCTACATGCCTAAATGCACGGAGTTGCCTCCATGTGATTGGCTGATTAGAAATTAAGTGTTAACGAGCAGTTGGACAGGTGTACCTAATAAAGTGGCCGGTGAGTGTACATAGACTCCGCCATCACAACCTCCTGCGGCAGAGAGTTCCATAGTCTCACTGCTCTAACAGTAAAGAATCCCCATCTATAGTGATAGGAGAACCGCCTCTACTCTAGGCATAGAGGATGATCCCTTGTCCTGGTCACAGGCCTAGGTATAAAAAGATCTTTGGAGAGATCCCTGTACTGTACATTTAGATATTTCTACATTGAATTGAGGTCTCCCCTCAGCCGTCTTTTTTCTAAGTAAAAACCTGGTATCTAAACATGGCTAGATAGAGTTGAGGTGGACGTGACCTCCTCCGGCTGAATCCAGCAGCTCCTCTCCATCCTATCGCTGGATGCAGATTCAATGTCATGTGACCAGGGTGACATCATCACAGTTCCTATGACTTTTGTAGCATTAGAAACTGTACACTAAGTATATATCTCATGTATCACATGAAATCACAGCAGCCTGCATGGAGTGGAGTATAAATCCATGCAGGCTGCTGTGATCGTTTTATGTGGTCAGATATGTATATGGGTTACAGTTTGATAATATTAAGTAGCTTAAGGACCTTTGATGATGTCACCTTGGTCACATGACATTAGGCCACGCCCCCTCAAGTCGCTCCACAGATGCATAGATACCAGGCAAGATTATAACTCTGATTTTATGTGGATCTGAGGAAAACTATTTTTAGCTAAAAGCAGGGTGTCAGATAGTTACTAGGACTCTATAGGAACCTCTCCTTACCTATATTTGTGAAAAACGTGGTGACGTTTAACTTTACAACTTTAATAAGTTGTAAACCAAATTTTAGTTACAGTAAGGATCGGCACCACTATCTATAGTTCCTTCGTTCAATTAGTAATTGTATGTGCACATTTATATTTTACAAATCTTTATATTAATGGGAAATAAGGATCTAGTGTTTCTTGTGGCTTCTAATAAACTATGTGAGTGTTTCTAATATTAGACCTCATTAACATTTTTACTATGGCATAAAACCTTTAGCACAAATTACCTTGAGGCCTCACGGAGCTGTTCTTCTAGAACCATAATTCAGAATGATTTCCCGCAGTGTCATTTTAATAATACACCTGGCTGAGACTACCCTGTCATTATCTGCTCAAGATAGCTATAAAATGTGTGTCAATTATATTCTAATGTATTCAACAAGCATGCTGGAAGGCTGATTTTCCTTGAACATTATCACAAATCAGTACAACTCGACATTATTCAGGAAACACTTGATGGATGTGTTTCTAGTACCATTTGTGTGCAGATTATACTTTGACTTTATGGTAAGATCTTGTTGTCATCTGACAGGCACAGATGCAGTCAGGTATTTATTTCATTGCAGATAACTTAATTTTGTAGTCTAAAAAAACAATAAAAAAGAATTATGAGAAATGTTAGTATAAAACAGTGCAATGTCACTACATTTGAATGTACAGACACATTCACATATCACAATAATCATTGTCATTTGGTCAAAATGATCATTTATTACCAACATTTCCAATGATCAAACTTGCATTTAAATATTCATCGATACTATACAGTGTAAACAGGTCCTAAAGACGATCTGTCATCTCACTCCTCACTGCAATGAAAAAAACTATAATAAAACCTACTTACTTACAATGTAGCATTGAGTTGTTTCTCTGCTACTAAAATTGACAAAACTATGACAACTGGGTGTTACCAGTTTTGTGGCCGGGGAAGGTGATCACCCACTTCAAAGTATATTGAAAAATATTTAAAAAACAGCTAACTTTCCCATATATACTTGTGTATAAACTTACATACTCCCATTAGGATGCTCCCCACGGTTCCTCTTCCTTTTTCTATTCACTTGGAGCAGAGCGGGTAAAGACTTGTCAATGCACTCTACCCACTGGGGCACACTGAGATGTCGCCACATCATAGAGTACGCCCACCCTGCTATGTGTGAAGAGAAGAAGGAAGAGAAGCTGCGGAGAGTATCATTTTTTTATACACCGCGGTGCTGAAGAGCATGACCTTAATAGGGGGACTGCAGGAAATTTCATTAATGGGGGACTGCAGGGCATTTCATTAGGAGGGTTGCAGAGCATTTCATTTCGGGGATTGCTGCAAGGTATTTCATTACGGAGGGTATTGGATTACTCGGAAGACTGTGACCAATGCATTTTCCACCTATATACCTTATAATAGGGTCAATGGGGGATATTTTATTTGTGGTAAAATTAGGGGCCTCATCTTATACTCGAGTAGGCTTATACATTCCTAACATAGGAAAAGGAAATGTATTTCTAAAAAATGTGTAAAAATGTACCTTTTTATCACGTTCAACAAATTATGAAAAGAAATACATCAATGTTTCAATATAAAAGTTATTGTTAGTAAATAAAAATCTGAAAGTCGTAGTTGGCAATGGCTTTGTGCCCCTTTAGCTGGGAAATGACAAAACATGTCAGTAAGGATCATGCACGGAGAGAAACAATGGAGTATTTATTATTGTACCTCACAACAATAAGCTAATCTTGTTTATGAGGGATCATTTTTTCAAATGCATTTGGTTCTGTCTCCAAATTATGTAAAAGAAGTTAAGTTGTAAACATGAATTTGTTATACTGTCACTCAGTATTACATTTGTATATACATTAGACCAATATAGAAAAGTCCCGGTTGTTGGATTTGTTTCTTGTACTTTATATTGAGTCCTGTTGTTTTGACATGGACGGTTTATTTTCAGATTTTGAAACCAAGAGCATGTGCTCAGTTTTACACATCTGCTGAAGACACTGTTCCAATCTTTCTTGAACATCATGTACTCTTCTTGCTGGACTTTTGCCAGTTTTATTATAAGACAAAACAATGCAATATATACCATGCCTCTGGCATCACTTGAAACACAATGCATTGATTTAAATTATGGGATATAACATATCTATGATTGTAAATAATATTCCATTATGTGGCGTTGGGTTTTTAAACTTGTAGGGAATTGATTTCAATTTTTACTAGTTGTCCCCTTAACAGAAAAACATGAAATATTACAATTACAATTATTATTACAGTAATTACGTACATGTCCGAGGAGTTCACCCGAAGTGCATTCTTTCGACAATAATGCACTCTGCTGCAATTCACTAAGATTGTGCCGCCGATAGCATCTGTTGCTTCCCAGATCAGGTCTGCCAGAGTTCACCTTCTTCTCGGTGTATACAAGTGCATGTCTTGCGACACAATTTTAAAGTTAAATCCCGTGCTCAGTCTGAATCCATCCGATGGCCCGCCCCCCGCCCATTTCTGTCGCATGAAAGCCGGCATGATTACTCAAAATCCCATCGCGTGCGACACAATCCCCTTCTAAATATCTGTTCCAGTCGTGCAATCCCCGAAATGCGATCTGCGGACCCTGAGTAAATAGGCTCCTATTTGTCCACCGTACAGTTTACTAGGTCTGGAGGGATTGCTTGTAGCTACTAGAATCGGGTTAAGGTTACATAAAGCTTGCGTGATTGGGGATTTTGCTTTACACACAGCATGACCAAATCACAGCTCTGCTTTTTACATCAGTCTTGAGAAGATTAGGCTTTTTACTTGGCTAACCTAAGAAATCAAATGGTGTCCAATAAAATCGGTGGACCTTTTATCATGCTATAATGCAGCAACATATTTTGGCATTGCTCAGAAAAGTCTTTCTGTTATTTTAGTATGTGTCCTACACGTACAGTCAGTTCTCTCTATACACTTAAGTTATTTCCACTTATTTCTACTTTTACTGTATTAGAAAACAAACATTTCCATTCCACTTTAAACATTAAAAATGAGCAGTCACCAGAGAGTGGATTTTCTTTTAACGTTAACCAACAACAAGAAAAATTGGATGACAGAAACTCCTCCAGTAAGTTATACTTCACAAATTGAGGTTCATGGTTCACCATCTGCTTTTCTATGTGCAATGAGGTTTCAGCTCCCTGGGACAGCTTATTCGCCTGGCTCCCATCAGAGACCCCAGACTTGGTCAGAGACTGAACCTCTGACTGCAACCTGCAAAAACTACACAAACTGCCAAATATTTCCTTAACCATAGGGTTGACTGTAAAACCACAAAAAAGGCCCTGTTAGATTTTGTACTTTTAGATTTGGATATCACCTATTTTAAGTCAATCTCTTTTTATAGATCTCCTTTCTTTTGCCTGATCTGCTCATGCATGCTAATGATTTCAATGACAACAAATCTAAAGCAGGTTTCTAAGGATTCGTTTTTCCATTTGGAATGAAATTTGATGATGTCATATATTGACTTCAACTCGGCCTGCAGCTGTTCATTTCTTTCCTATAACCTCTGCATTCAATGAACTCTGGCCACTTGTTAATACAGCTGTTCCACCTGCGAATGGAGTGTTCTGGAGATTTTTCCTCTGTACTTAGATGAAACTCTCCCTTTTGTGCTTTTCATTTCCATCTAGGGCAGTTATCTTACAAGCAATGCTGCTAGAATTTTGGTATTAAATTGTTCTATCTCAATATTTTCAGTCTTGCTTGTATAAAAGCTACTGACAATTTAGTAACTTCCTCTAAATCCTGACTTTACTGAAATAGAAACTTGTACCAAAATTTAGATCTGAAAATATAAAAGTAAACAGTCTGGGGAATAGTTAAAATGAGCTTGTGTATAAAGTCAGCTATGAATATATGTATACACATATAAAAGTTTATTACAATCAGAATGTAGTCTGCAGTGGCTTTACTACACCTGAACCAGCTGTTCCAGTCATTCCGCTTCATTAACTAAGCAACGTACAATATTTTTCTAGGGAAGTACTAAGCCATATAGATTGTTATCCCTGCAGGGCACCAGAGAGTCCAACACTGCAAAGTGCAGATTTATCACAATTAAAATCAAAGCAAAATATTATGACATAACAGATTATACTAGAAAATATACTTCATTTTATATGGCATGAAAAATACATGAATAGGGCAGATAGAGTGTGGTACACATATTAAGATTGCTTAAAGGGGTTGGCCACTTTATCTTTTGTTTTTTTTGTAATGTGTGTGTAAGTGTGGGGGGCAGGATAATAGGTAATTTACCAGTATACATCTATTAAAAGTTCTGTTCCGCTTTCTTGCTATATAAAGTGAAACCTCCCTTCTTTTATCTCTTCAGCCAGACATTCATGTTCCTAAAATGGTAGCAGATGGAGGGTCATGTGATCTCTAACTTTTCCTTGAAAGAGAAAACATTGAAACAATAAAATGGCCAGCCTGAGTCCTGATCTTAATCCAATAGAAAACCTCTGTCACCTAGGATTTTCCAAAGTTCTTCCCAAGAAACCAACAACAGTCATAGAACTGTGAAAGAGACTGTAAGAAGAATGGACTAAAATCCCACCAGAGCAGTGCGAGAGACTAGTCATGTCCTGTGGCTGCAAATATGCGTAAGTCATTCACAGCAAAGACCTGTATACTTCCTACTGACTGGTGTAACCAGGTTGTAACCTCCAGAAATGTGATTAGAATCTTTTCTGTGCTACAGTCATTGCTGTTCTCTAATAATGTTCATCATGTTGCAAAGTAAAGGTTTTATGTTGATATAAAGGTTTTATGTTGGTAATTTTGTAAAACACTGTTCTAGTGGGACACTATGACATCAGCCAGCAGCACGCAGGGCCGGAGCATCTGAGAGCCAGAGCACAGGGAGAAAGAAGAGGGGGCATCTGAAAGGTGAGTACGGAGTTTATTTTTTTATTGGCTGGGCATACTAGGGGGCAGGCGTTGGCAGGCTATATACTAGGGCCAGGGGCTGACAGGTTACATACAAGGGGCATGGGTTGGCTATAAACTTGGGAAATTGGCTATATACTAGGGGGCCTAGCCTTGCTATATACTAGGTGGGCAAGGACTGGCTATACACTGGAGGGTATGGGCAGGCCGGCTATATACTAGGGTACATGGGCTGGTTGGCTATATACTGGGGGCATGAGCTGGCAGGCTATATATCCGGTTGATGATCAATGAGGTCATATAACTCGCATCATAGTCCTAAAAAGAGGAATGTAGGTGGAGGCAAATTGACCTAAATGCTTTGTAAACTATCAACAATAACAGATTATGGGGCACATTTACTTACCTGTCCAAGAAGTTCACCCGAAGTGCGTTGTTTCGACGATAATGCACTCCGCTGCGTTTCACTAAGATCGTGCGGGCCGATATCCTGCATCTGTCTCTTCCCCACTCAGGTCCACCAGAGATCACATTCTTCTTCTCGGTGTATGTAACTGCATGTCTTGCGACACAATTTTACATTTAAATCCCGCGCTCGCCATTTATGTTGTATGAAAGCCGTCGCAATTGCGCCAAAATCCGATTGTGTGCAACACAATCCCCTTCTAAATACCTATATGTCCACCGTACTGTTGACCAGGTCTGGATGGATTGTTTGTAGCTACTAGAAGCAGGTTAAGGTTACATAAATGCTTGGGGATTTTGCCAGCTTGGGCTGGCAGGCTATATACTGGGGGGGGGGGGGGCATGGGCCGGCTGGTTATATACAGGGGGGCATGGGCTGGCTATGTAATAGGGGGCATGGACTAGCTGGCTATATACTATGGTATGGGCTGGTTAGCTATATAATATGGGGCATGGGCTGGTTAGCTATATCCTAGAGGACTTGGGCTGGAAGAAAGCAATTTACTGGGTGAAGGTTATGACCAATGCATTTCCCACCCTAGGCTTATACTGGAGTCAATAGGTTTTCTCAGTTTTTGTGCTAAAATCATGTACCTCAGCTTATACTTGGGTGGGCTTATACTCAATTATACACAGTTTATTCAAATTATTTTTTTATTGTTTATCATCTATAGCATAGTTCATTAGAATTTTAACAGCTTATTTGTTTTTGTTTTTCAGGGAGATATGTAAGCTGCTACCAGAGATATCTTGAAGTGACTTACTCCTATCTTGTCAAAGAAAATGCCATTGGCTACATTAAGCAACATGTCTAACTTTGAACACTCTATTACTTGACTCAATTTATCCTAGAACATGCATCACATTTTGGTTTTTTTTAATAATTTTGGCACACGTCCCTTCTCCTGTCAATCCATTCCTTTATTGTACTAGTTATAAAACCTTTGATAAATGTGCTGCAAAGCATTTGAGACATTTTCTGAATCAAAGCAAGACAAATTTCTGTCTTTGACACATTGGGGGTCATTTACTAAGGGCCCGATTCGCACTTTCCCGATGTGTTACCTGAATATTTCCGCTTTGCGTGATTTTCATTGTATTGAACCGGGATTTTGGTGCACGCGATCGGATTGTGGCGCATCGGCACTGGCATGCATGCGACAGAAATCGGGGGGCGTGGCCGAACGAAAACCTGACGGATTCGGAAAAACTGCCGCATTTAAAAAAAAAAGTGTTGTGGGACTTGCGCTTGCCTTCACTAGGAATAGGCTGGTGAACTTCAGTGCATTCCGGTTGGACTGGGGAACTTCAGTGCAGCAGCTGGAGGAACTACCTTAGTGAATCCCGGCCAGACCCGAATCCACCGCAGAGAACGCGCCGCTGGATCGCGAATGGACCCGGAAAGTAAATCTGCCCCATTGAGAAATATAATTGGTCAAAGTGTGGAAGGGGTTGGGTGAAAGTGTTTGGCCAACATCTTCAATTTCCTGACTGACCTTATAAACTGATGCCAAGCTTTTACTGTTGTTCCATATGAATATATTTTCATTCTGTAATTGTAATGTCTTATTTTATTTGTATATGTCCCAACATAATTTGCAGAGTTCTGTGGAATATAATGGCACAATATAAATAAAGATTATTATTATTATTATTATTATTAAGTTTAGCAAAATATTTAAAGGGGTATTCCAGGAATAAGCGGAATTCATATACAAATGGGTCATTAAAATATAAGCTAATATGTAAATAGTTTACATACACTGTAACAAAAAATGTATATGCTACTGGCCCTTTAATCAATTCTATAGATTTTTTTCCGTGCAGAGCAGACAAAGGACAGAAGATGGCCCCTGGTCACATGTCCACATCACATGTCCTACACCTGCCTGGGCAGGTTACGTAATCACCATTATGTTTGGCTGTAGTCGGTTAGTTGCAGTACATCCAGTATGGCCAGTGTTGTTATTATGATACTAGCGCAAAAAAGTCTGTAAGATCATCACTGGGAGAGGGAGCATAAGAAGGAGTATGGGTTACTAAGAATTATAGGATCATGGGACTTGTAGTTTCTTGTGTGATAACTCCGCCTACTTTTGAAAGCCCATAATATTTTGTGGATCATAAAATCAAACTATTTAAGCTCCATTTGGTGACTAATAACATGAGTTATTAAGGTTAGAGTTATTAAAGTTATTAAAGGGCCAAAGCCACATTAATAAATCTAATGGGCAGTGGAGCTCAAAAGACAGTAATAGAAATGTTGCAAGGAGCTTACCTAATAATAGATGTCTGGTATAAGCAAAACCCCCTTTCCCCTGGAAACCTTAGACTCCTCCATTCAGGGGTGTACCAAGCCTGTCTGCTGCCTGAGGCGAGCCACAGAGACGCCCCCAACCCCCCCCCCCATATACGTAATATATCAGGTAGTGTCAGGACCAAATCCATCATATTGGTTTGGTGTGAAAATAAAGCAAAGCAAAATGCATATAATGTACCGCCATGTAGTATAAAATGCATACAGTGTACCCCCATGTAGCATTAAATGCATACAGCGTACCGCTATGTGGTATAAAATGCATACAGCGTGCCGCCATGTAGTATAAAATGCATACAGCGTACCGCCATGTAGTATAAAATGCATACAGCGTACCGCTATGTAGTATAAAATGCATACAGCTGGAGCGGAGGTTGGGGAGCGGAGGAGAGGGGAGGGAGCAGAGCAGACCGGGAAGGAGCAGAGCGGAGCAGACCGGGAAGGAGCAGAGCGGAGCAGACCGGGAAGGAGCAGAGCGGAGCAGACCGGGAGGGAGCAGAGCGGACCGGGAGGGAGCAGAGCGGAGCAGACAGGTGCTCATGGGGATGTGGCGGCCGGTGGGTAAAAGAGGATGTGCCGGCTGGCGGGAAAGAGGATTTGCCAGCTGGCTTGCATGGGGTGTCAGCCATGGCGGCGGCACAGGCCGCATGGTAGCACGAGGTTCCGGCGTCAGCATGGTGGGAGGCAGCATGAACGGGCGGGGGCACAACCCCGCACCCTCGTCCAGCAGGTGGCGCGCCGGCCTGAGGCGAGATTTTCAACTCGCCTCATGGCAGGTGCGCCCCTGCATCCATTGCTATTGTAAATTGAATTCAAGAGCAGCCATTTCCTCTGTTCCACTAAAGGGTAAAGCTGAAATGTTCTGACAAAAAGCCAGGTAGTAAATCCATAGATTAAATTTCTAAAGTTTTAATAGATAAAAAGTTTTGGTCAGTTTGTTTATTTTTTTAATTTATTTTTTATATTAGTTGAATGACTGGGGTTGTAATACATTTTTTGACTGTTATTGTTTATTTTTTAGCTATGTTAAACTCAATAGTAATATTTCTCTGACACTTTGGTCTGAATAATCTGCATATGAAACAGGAGTATTACTCGTTTGACACTTTAATCTAGATGAAATGCAATGTCAGCAAAACGCGCCAGCACAGATGTGTATTAAACAAAGCCAATGTGATCTATATTGTACATGAATTTCTCAAGACAGTAAGGCAATATGTTCATGCATCATGTATTTTGTCACAGTATAGAAACTCTTGCATTTATCAGTAAGACATTTCTTCAGGTTCAGGTTCAAGTTTAGTAATAAATAAAATATAAAAAAGTCATGTAATCATACAACCGTTTCCTCTATGAGAAGAGATGGCATACTTAATAAAAAGGAAATGCTTAAAATGTCCACTAGGTCCAATGCCATCTTTAGGACCCATACTTGTCCCCTGCTGTTATTTATGCTTGCCTTATTGTTGGGCGCCAATAAAAGTGAACTGAGAGAGACATATATTTAATTGAATTTCAGTTTTTTTGTCATTTTCAGGTGACAAAAATCAATGTTAGATGATTAAAATATTCACAAATTAAAAAGGCCCCAAAACTGAAAATGTAGCAAGGTTTAGCATATTAACTTGTAATAAAGATTATAAAAAGACCAGATGATCTAATGTTTTTTTTAGGTTAATATGCAAATTTTCCAAAGTTCCACTTCCACTTCATCATGAGGTTCCATAGCTCGCCCATAGTTAATTCCCATGTTTTTGCTCAATATACATTTTGTAGGATGAGTCTACAAAATGAGTCAACTATGCTTTTCAATACAGCTAAAAATATTTTTATGCATTTTTTGGTCAATCTAAGCCGTAGGATTCATTTAGCACATGGATTGATCAAAAAATAACTTTGACTTTGCTACAAACTAAGTAGTTGAATCAGCAACATTGTAAATTTGCAGACTAGTATTGCTAAAACATCATTATACACCATGAAATCTCACAGTTCTAAAGGTAATTTTAATTTTCTCGTTGTCGGTTTAAATACAGTATAATTGCTTTTACAGAGGTATGACTGCCCATTCCCAATAACACTCGCCAGCAAATGAGTTTATCCAAAGTTTAAGCCTTGTTAGACCTCTGCAGCCAAGATCTTAAATAAAAATGATTTGTCTTGCTACATGTTATAGAAAGAATGTACATTCCTTGTTTTCCCAAGACTGTAAAGTTGTCAATTTCAATGTAACCAAATGTGTGAAAATTTTATCCCGGAGACAATTTACAAATATTTAACAAAGGAAAATTTGGATTAACGTGACATGTGGCTTTATGGAACACGTTTCATATATAAAAAAGTGACATGGAAAAGGCCTAGAGCTATATTTAAAGAACTCTTTCTTTTCATTTTTTTCCTTTCGCTTTTCTTTACATTACAGTCTATAGTGCATAACCATGAAACAAAAATATTTCAAATATAGAAAACATATAAAAAATAAATTATTGCATAGCATATTCGGTAAGGGCTCCTTTGTGTGGTTGAGTTGTAGTTACTATTGATATGTATGTTGTGGGTGATATGTATGATGTCTTGATCACCTTTTATTAATTTTTTGGTGGGGTAGTGAAGTGGCATGGGACAAAAGGTTTGGAGGTTTTAATTTGATTTTTGTTGATTTTTATTTGTAAAATAAGGAAAAAGCGGAAGATTTTTAGTTCTATTTAAATGTAAAAAAAAGGAGTTCAAATGTTTGTACTGTATATTTAGCCCTTGTTTTGGGTTTGGAACTGTGATCTCTGAAATATTATAGTTTTGCAATATCTGCAAATCCTTAAAAAAGGTTTTAACAATTTAGCAAATTAAGAGTTATGTGGCACAGAGCCCCTTAGGCTCATTTGTATAATTTTGAAAGGCTTTGTTTTATAAAAACAAGGGCATAAGAAGCTAAAAGAAAAACAGTTCCTGCCAGTGGGGTCGAACTCCTGCATGTAAGTGTGCTTGGTTTATAATCCTTCATCCTGGTGGTAGATTTCCATTAAATATGATTTATTATTATGGGATTGGGTTCTAACTTCTTAAATGTCACACTCGACTACACTACTGTAACTTACAAATAATTGGTGTTCCTCTTACTAAACTATCTTCTCTACAATCTATCTTAACGCAGCAGCCAGGCTTGTCTTTCAAACAAAATGTAACATGGATTCCTCCATTCTTTGCCAGTCACTGCACTGGTTGCTTGTCTCCAGTATAAACTTAGTATAAACTAATCCCCCTCATCCAAAAATATCTGCTCAATGCTGTACCTTCCTGCCTCTGTTCTCTCACCTCAGTCTATTGCCCAACCCATGCTCTTTGGTCTGCCAGGGATCTTAGATTGTTCTCTTCTATTTTTCGAACCTCTCACTCATGTCTCCAGGACTGCACCAATTCTCTGGAATGCCCTACTCTGGTCTATCGACCTAATACCCAAACGCCAAATCTTCCAACTTGCTTTAACTCTCTTTTTACTAAGCCATCCTGTGTCCTCCTCCCTTCTGTTATCCGGCAAACACCAAAAAACAAGCTACAGCCTTCACTGCAGTCCCATTAACCTTGGACACTGTATATACGATGGAGACTGATGACTGGTTCAAGCAGCATTCTTATTTATTGAATTATTTTGATACTATAATAAAGAATGACTGGGCATTATACACAATCTTATACCTGTGGGAAAAACTACTGACTCGAGTATAAGCCGAGGGTGGGAATACAGCAAGCCCCTAATAGTATACAGCAAGCCCCTAGTAGTATACAGCAAGCCCCTAGTAGTAAAAAGCAAGCCCCTAGTAGTATACAGCAAGCCCCTAGTAGTATACAAAAGCCCCTAGTAGTATACAGCCAGCCTGCCCCCACGGCCCTTAAAAATATAAACTTAAATACTCACCCTCCGATGTCGACGCGTCTTACCGATGTCCCCGATGTCAGCGCACCCAGTCTTCTTTCTTCTCCGCTGCTCCTCTTCTCTCTTCTTTCTTACGGCATGGACGCGGCCATGTTTTCTTCTAGCATGCGCATACTATAACGCGGCCGCTGCTGACGTCATAGTATGTGCGGCCACGAAGAAAACATGGCCGCGTCCATGACAGAAGAAAGAAGAGAGAAGAGGAGCCGCGGAGAAGAAAGAAGACAGGACGCGCTGACATCGGTAAGCCGCGCCGACATTGGGGAGCCGCACTGACATCCGAGGGTGAGTATTTAAGTTTACACGAGTAAACTTATATACACGAGTATATACGGTAATTATTTTTACTTTACTAAATCTAAACTTAAACCAACCTAAATATTTTACATATTATTGGAATCACACAATATTTGTTATAAAAATTGTATCTTTATGCATCATTAAATATTAAAACACCCCAAAATTATTGTTATACAAATCTATCTGCAGGGCACAACTCATATACAGTATATGCACACTATCTGGAACAGACCTTCTTTCCCAATACCATATTATAATACATAAGACAAAATATATGATTATCCTACATAGAATTACATACACATTTACATGTCCATCTTTCGTTCATACAATTCCTTTGGTAAAGGGAGTAACAATGTTCATTATTACTACACCTGGAAAAGTCTAATAAGGGAAGTGAGGAGGCTGTGGGAATGAAAGACGGACATGTATATAAATCTATGTAGGATAACCATATCCTTTGTGATGCATTATAATATGGTATAGGGAAAGGGGGTACGTTGCAGATGATGCGTATACTCATGGGTTGTGCCCTGCAGATAAATTTTGTGATGCTTTAATATTTTATGATAAAGATACAATTTTTACAATGTATATTGTGTGATTCCTCTAATATGTGAATCATTTAGGTTGGTTGCCTTTTAAGCAATCGTTTTCTAAAATGTCCTTTTAATTAATATTTCCTTTACCCAGACAAGAGGACAAGTGAGGAAAGGTGGTAAATTTAGAATAAACAGAAGCTGCAATCTCGCTGGTACTCACTTCTTGCTCATCCAAAAGTTATTCATACATTGTGATAGCTTCTAATACCTCCAACATAGGAAAAGGACCAAAGTACAGTATCTGATTTTAAAGTTTTTTTAAAGAGGAAATTCCTTGCAAACAAACAAAAAAAATTTATTGTCATGATATCATCAAAAAAGGGTTCTGGACAAATGGTAAGGCCCAGGAAAAGTACTGATAAATGGTCACGTGAAAAAAAACTATATCAAGTTGTGCCAGCACATTTCCCTCAGATGTATTAAGCTTTTGCTTCACAAGTATCATATCTTCTTCTGCTGATCAAAAACATTTAAGCTATCAATGACTCAAAATACAAACTAGAAAAAATAATTATAGTGGTAAATAACAAACCAAATTACAATCACATATTACAACTTCAGTAAGCAAAAATAATAAGCATCCAATAACTATTGACTGCAATTATTTGTTGGGTTTCTATTATTGCATCCATCATTATTCCAGACAGCAGTGGTAGCTAATGAAATCTCTGATTCAGATGTGAACTTGGCTTAACATTCATAAAAAATATATAAATTAATTACTTAAAAAGCATTCAATGATTTTTATGTCTCTTTTTTTAATAGCAGAAAATAGAAAATCTGTATAGATATAGAATGTAGTTTATGGTAAAATTGTACAGTCTTTCATTAAAAAAACCTTTATTTGCTAAAGGTACAATACTTCTGCTATTTTATTATATTCCGCAATGTAGTATCTTCCTTCAAATATTCATGAATGATTTTAATAAATTAAGACCATCAAGCCAAGCCAATGTGGTTTGTGCTAGAAAACCCAAGAAATCCAAGAAAACTTATATAGCCCTGACAATGTTTCCAAAACTTACATATCTAAAACCCATGACCCACAAAAAGTTCACATTGGATTATAAGTTTTAAAGAGGTTATGTCTAGATGTGAGCGGACCCGATGTCCACTTTGGGGGTTATGCAGCCTGGACATATTGCCGGATTGGAGGCCAAACAGCCAATGTGGCAAAATGATACCCCTAGCAACTAACCATAGCTATGATTGGCCAGGGGTGTCTCTGGCCTATAATATTGTAGTGTAAGTGGTATTCCACCTTAACCTTTATTTCAGTAGTAAACCATGGACAAAAGAGGTTCTGTTTTAGGGCATGTATTTCTAATCTTGGGGATTCCCTCATGTTATAAAATAAAATGAAATGATAACTTTTATTGAATAACAAACATCACTCCTGAAATGTGAAGTTTGTTTTAATAATTACATTTCTGAATAGTCTTCATTTTTATAACCTCCTAGAGTACAAAACCTCCAGCCGGAATGAAACTTGTATGGTCTATTGGGATGGCGCACTAAAATGGAGACGGTAGACAAGAATGGTGATTCAGATGGGTTTTATTAACATTGAAGTCTTGACATCTCAACCTGTTTCAGGGTGAAATGCCTTAGTATGGTACCATTGGTTGCTTCCTTTATAGAATGGATCATCAGCCTTAAAATATTTACATCACAAAGTCTTTCGTGGTGAAAATACCCTTTTTCAAGTGTAAAAGACTGCCACAATGGGGAAAATCATGCGAATCGGCAGTCTTTTACACGTGAAAAAGGGGTATTTTCACCACGAAAGACATTTTTCTGTTAATATTTTAAGGCTGATGATCCATTCTATTAAATGAAGCAACCAACAGTACCATACTAAGGCATTTAATAGTGTTGTGCCTATCCTTAACGGAACTGTGAGCCTCATTTCTCCTCTTTTTTACATATTATTTAAATGTTATCATACTATTAGTGATTTTTTTCTGGTCTTCTCTCTTGCCACATTGTACTATACACGTCCAGCTGGTAACACCCAGTTGGCTTATTGATTACATCAAGATTGAATAACATAGAACTGTCACTGGAAAATGGTTGGTGGGAATGCAAGTATTTAATACAATAGCAATGAAAAGTCCCCTTGAACATTTTTACATATACAGTATATTGGTAAAAATAAAAGAAAACAGGATGACACTTGTAGAAAAATCACATTGTTAACATCTGACAATCCTCTGACAAAAAATATGTAACTTTGTGCATATTTCTGTTGGTCCAATGCAATCACTGGCTCAAAGTAAATGCTAGCCCACAAGAAAAAACACACAATGATCTTCAAAGGGCCGTTTGTCAGGGATGACATCATGGAAATAAGAATTTGTGATTAGTAATTCTGTCAACGGAATAAAGATTCCATGTAATTTATTCCTTGGAAACGCTTGTTGGAGCTGATGTCCAAGGTTTTGATCTCTAAATATAGTTTTATATTAAAATAAAAAAAAGTCTGTATGACAGAAAAAAATAAAGCTGTGGAAATAATAAAATTGAGGAACAACCTTGATGCAGTATTCCAGAGGATTATGATTTTACATATGATTAAAATACCGACATATATTACAAAATATAGATAAAGAATATTACCATAATAATAAAATACAATAACCTGAGTATCAATAATACTAACATACAGTCAGTCATAGCACACAAAGGCGGTTCAGGTGGCATCACAGATATCTAATAAATGTACCACTTGATCGCTTTTGAATAGACAGTTTACATGGATTATCCTTCCCCTAAAATATTAGTTGCTAGAGGCATGTCTTAATAGAATTCTTGTCATTCACTATTGTAAAGGCATAAACACTGCAAAATATATGTATTGCAGTAGATGATATCAAGCTTCCTAAAGGTAAGTACCCTAGTTATCCTGACTACAGTAAATTTAAAATTCTAATTTTAGTCTATAAAGAATAGCCCAAAATGTATAGCTCAAAAACCTAAGTCAGAATTGCTAATTTGGCCACCTCTAACCCCCACCACCCAAAAAGAATTGAAAAACTTTTTCAATACATTGTTTGAACCCTAAAATGGTGCTATTAGAGTGCACAATTAATTCTACTATAAATCATCCCCATCTGTGGGTACATTAACAGAGAAATATAATGTTACAATTGTTTATTAAATAGAGAAATCCTGGCAAGGGCTACATTAACAGACTGGATCATAGTCCTTTTGGAAGATGAATTTTTCCACTAATCAGATTCCCAGAGGGCACTGCAACAGGCATTGATCAACAGTCTTGATTGATACTATTGGTATTGATCAATAGTCTTTCTATCAATAGTCTTTATATACATTGCTCCATTTATCAACCTGCAGTTGAAAAGCATATCAACTGTATGATGCTGCCACCCCCATGTATTGCCACAAAGATGGAAGTATACTAGATATGAGCAGCGTCAGTTTTTTTTCCTGGGAATTAGGGATTAAATTTTAGTCTCATCAGAAAAGCTTGCAATATTCGGTCTGAGAGGGTCATTTATCTTATTATTTTCTTTATTCTCTTTCTTATATCCGTGCAAAAATTTGCAACTTCTTCGCTAGGCAAGTAAAGTTCCCCAAAGTTTTTCGGTGTTGCACTTGGTAAAACTTTAGAAACCAGATGCACATTTAAAAAGTTTAAACTTTTTGCACAATCGTGGTAAAAAGTTAAGGTCCAGTCCCGAGCATGCGTTGACATTTTTTTTTAAGGGTTGCAGCCTTTTGTGCAACTGACTTAGATGACAAATATATTACCTTCTAAGATATATATCGAGTCAGCCCAAAACCAGAAAAAAAAGGCAGGCACAAATTTCCATATTAAAGTTAAATGACCCCCTATGAGTCCTTACTTGGAGGTTCAGGTACAAAGTCCTATAAAGTGCTAAGGAACAATGGCGTATGTTCCCACATATGGTACTACCAATAGGAAAGATAAGGAAAAACACAACTTATACCAAACATTCTTTAAATAAGAGCAGAATTTTTTTCATTAGAGTTTCAAACAGTGTTCGGAATTGTGCTGTTTTTCAAAATTGAAAAATGGAAACATTCATACTACAAAAAATAGCTACATTGTGAACATTAACAAGCACCAAGCCAGAGAAACAATGTGTCTATAGTTTAAATCTCAAGAGATGAATATGACAAAAATCTTTTGACAGAAGTCAAATGAAAGATAATAAGATAAACATTGCAAAAACAGAGGGCACATTAAGACGACAGACCAAGGAAGCTAAACATACAGGAAAGATATAGAATTACAAAGGAAAATTTCAGTAAAGGCGTATTGGAGTCAGCAAAGGAGACAGACTTCTATCAACTTCCATTTTAATAGCAGGGGCAGAATGAAAGAAAAGAAAATTTTACGCTGCACACCCAGGTAGATGATGCTAAACTTAGACAAGAATTTCTGTTACATCTACGTCTTTGACCAACTGCAAACTCCAACTGGTCATCTTTAAAAGCACATATACTACACAGGTATGAAAAGCTACATTCATCCTAACTCCCTTTAGGTGAGCTACTAAGAAAAGATAAAGTTCAAATAATTAAAGATGCCTAAAAAAGGTCCAGATAAATAGTAAAAAAAAACAAGTAGTTACAGTACGTTTTGTGTTGTGAAACAGGGGTATAGGTCATTGCCTTCTCCCACCTAAAAACAAATATACATTTTGCCCCTAATGAATTTATCTATGGTGCCAACTTGAATGTGGCCAATAATACGGGTTACTTACCTGTTAGACAACAGAAAATGGCAGCACTCCAATTATGTGAAAAAAAGGGTGTTTATTCCATCCTATGCAACGTTTCAGCTGTATCCCAGCCTTTGTCAAGCATCATGTGAGGTGTTACAAACAAGCATATAAAGGCACAGGCCAGTGACATCATCAGTGGGTCATTAACATATTCGTGCAAAAATATCAAGAATCACTTAGAGAAGTATATACATACAGATATCCAAGCACATCAAAGTTACATAATAACACCTGTATGTACATCAAAAGACATAAATAGTGAAAAAGTGCAAAGACTTGTCTAGATATTAATTAATATATGCAATCACCTGTGTGATGAGGGATGTAGGATACCCTCCTGACCAACCAAGAGTCGCAAGAGCGATTAGCGTCAGATGAACGCGACTAGCACATGTCAGTGTTATCGTGAAGAGCCATGTAAACAATAGACGCGTGCGCCAGAATACACGGCGCGTGCGCACAAATAAAAGGGCGCATGCACGTGCGCACAAATAAATGGCACATGCGCACCAAAGGATGTAACTAAGGGTGCGCCATCTTGTGTCCAAGCTGCGACACATATATGGCGCATGTGCACAAGTCAAATAGGAACAAAGCAACCATCTTAGATGAGGTCAATAATAGATGAGATCAGACCTAAAGAAAACGGACTGAAGTGGGGAGAGAAAATTTGGAAGGCTGATATACCAAACAAAAGTGTAGATATAAGTGTTAACACTGGTGTCTATGGCCTAAGAAGGTGTCAAATATGACACCTAAAAAAGAAAACCAGGTAGTCACAAAATATGGGCTGGGTATATGAGTGAAAAGAAGAATAGGAGACTGCAAAAAGATGAGTCACAATGAGTCCGACCCACAGACGTGGGTGTGACGCAAGTGTGGGGTAAGTCACCCTGTAGTCAGAAGGGAATACCAACTGATCGCAAGGGACAAACCTCTCCTCAATAGAGGAACCCTATCTAAAAAGCACTAGTGGTTACCTAGAATCTAAATGTAAATTGCCAACCAGTGACACTGCGCCTAAGAGAACTCAGAAGAAAAGTCTAATATGCTCAAACGATAACACCATGACATGTAATTTAGAGATGGTTCGAGAGGAGGCTCGAGTGTGGTGGGATGCAGAGACACTAAGCTCATATATTGAGAAAAATATGATACCCAGAGGGTTGAGGATCAAGAAATTCCCCACCACAGAGTACTCCAAATCATTCCTGGATAGTTGGCATGATGTCCTGAGCGAATGCTCAATAAAACTGATGCGCCTTATAGTGGAACAGGAACGAACAATCCTGCAGGAAGTTAAAACTGAAATAAATGAGGTGAGAGATTCACTTCAAAAAAACTTACCAGAATCAGTATTTATACAACAAACATCAGCTATAGAAGAGAAAGTTAAAGAATTGGAAGACATCATCACTACAACAAAAAGAAGGAAATTCGAACGTGATATCATAGACTATCGCAATAATGAAGTCTATGTCTGGAAACGATATGAGCAGGGTACGCACATAAATACCAATACACCAAGATCAATTTTAAAAAAGCGCAACAAGAGAGGAAAGAGGAGAAACTATAATCCTTGAGTGAGCTTCTCAGATACAGATGACTCCATGGATAGCTTGTCCTCTAGTCAGATGTCGACTCAAAAAGAAGGAGAATCAAGTGGAGCAAGACCAAAAAATCCAAATAAAAACATTATGAATAAATCCAAATCAACAGATGACCTGAGACCTCACAACAAACCGTCAAAAAACGGGTTAGAAGGTCGGGACGGAAACACAGGAGATATGGGAGTGAAAACTCGGGCCAAGAAGCCCAAATGACAGAGTCTGTTGTGAATCTATCCGGCAGGATTCTATCTGAGGACCAATTAAGAGTACTTGCCAAAGGCCTTAAATTCTCTCCTACAGTGGACTTCAACTTGTTTAACACTCTGCTGGACATTAATAAACTAGCACGAAATATCACGTTAAAGAAACATTTTAGCGATGTAATTGTGTCTATATACTGATACAGCAGGTCAAATTGATAGCCCAGAACCAGCGAATAATAAATACAATGAATACATAGCAGATCTGATGAGGTCTGATATGAATATGGGTTCCTTTCAAGAACAAGGAAATATGTTGACACTAAGGTCACTAATATGTGAACAATGTGAAGTTAACAATTCAGTCAACAGTAAATATCAAACTTCTAATGTAGATTTTTATCCCATTAACTCCCGTGTCTCTGTTCTGGACAATTTCCAGGACATAGTAGAGAGGGAACTTGTCACACTACATAAGAAAGTAAAAAAGAGGGGCTCACATCGCACACATCAGAATTTGTGTAAAGGCGAGAAAGAAGCCTTACAACAACTTAAAGAGGATCCAGATGTTGTCATTAGGTCGGCAGATAAGGGGGGGGCCATAGTGGTTATGGATGCCGCCCTATATAAACTTCTCAATGAAAACATGCTTAAGGATGGGAACACCTATCGCACTCTTGAGTCCAACCCCACTAACCTAGTCCAGAAACGTCTATTAAACATCTTAGATAAGGGGCTAACATCGGGCATCATTTCACAGAGGGAGAGGGACTTTCTGTATGTGGAAGACCCGGTCACTCCAGTCTTCCACTCACTCCCCAAGGTCCATAAAAATGTATTTCCACCACCTATGAGACCAATAGTGGCTGGGATCGGGGGAGTGGGTGAAAGGCTGGGGGAATGGCTTGACCATTTCCTTCAACCGATTACCAGAGTCACTCCGTCTTTTTTACGTGACACCAAACATTTATTACAAATTATGAAAAATTTTGAATGGCATGAAAACTTTAGCTGGGCTACGTGCGATGTCACCGCACTATATTCATCTATCCCTCATGAATTGGGATTGATATTCCTACGGAGACACTTGGATAGATATAGTACGTATAGTTCAGCTTTAAAGGAGTATATAATTTTGGCCACGAATTTTTTACTTCAGAATAACTTTTTTTACTTCGATGGGAGATATTATTTGCAAGTGGAGGGGGACCCAATGGGGGCAAAATTTTCCCCCTCCCTTGCCAACATTTATATGTCACAGTGGGAGGAGGCATATGTTTTTTCATCATCCAACCCACACCAGGCGTCTATAGTATGGTTTGGCCGATACATAGACGACCTGGTGTGGGTTTGGAGGGATTCAGAAGCATCCTTTAAAGATTTTGTAGATTATCTCAATGATAACCCCATGAACTTGAAATTTACATCTATGTTTGGGGGAAGATCCATCCCATTTTTAGATGTCACTTTAATAGGGGAGAATAACAGAGTCAAAAGTATACCCTATAGGAAGGAAATGGCGAGGAATACTACTCTTTTAGCCTCATCTTGCCATCCCCCACATGTGACACAGAACATACCATACGGAGAACTAATAAGACTGAGAAGAAACTGCACAGACAATGATGACTTTGAAAAGGAGAGAATTAGTCTTAAATCTAGGCTTTATCAAAGAGGTTACAAAAAAGACAACATAGAGAAAGCGGAATGCAAGATTAAACACATCAAACAAGAAGATTTATTAAAAGATAAAGAACATAAACATAAAGATGAAAATAGCAATGCTCCAGACACAAATAAATCCGGAACTCCTATAGTGTTTACCACAACATATAGCAGACAATATAAAGAAATAACTAAGATTGTCCAAAAATTTATCCCGATTTTGTTACAGGACCCAACTCTATATACCATATTAAATAATGGCATTAAATGTGTGGCGAAAAGGGCTCCCACTTTGGGTGGGTCTTTGTCACCCAGTTTATTCAGGAGTCAGAACTCCAGTGGATCATGGTTAAATACCAAAGGTTGCTTCAAATGTGGACACATACAGTGTAAAGCCTGCAGTTACATCACGGTAGACACAAATATAACATCGAGTACCACCAATAAAAGTTATCCTATCCGGTCATATCTCAATTGCAACACATGCAATGCGATATATTCCATTAAATGTACTAAATGCAACATCCAATACATAGGACACACTACAGGCCCCCTTAAAGTCAGAATACGTCGTCATTTATCAGACATCACTAATGAAGCAGTAGGAATATCAGCAGCCTCTAGGCATTTTAGAGAGTCACATAAAAAATCTACAAATTTTTTCACATGGACTGGGTTTGAAAAAGTCAGTCAACCAATTAGAGGAGGCAATATGAAGAGGAAACTAATAAACAGGGAAAGTTACTGGATCTTCATAATGGAAAGTAGAACTCCACAGGGTATGAACAAGAGGCAGGACATAATTCTAACATATTAGATAGCGTTATGTCACATTCCCTGTCACACTCCCTGACTCAGCCCTTCTAAAAACTTCCAGCCCACTTTATGACTTTATAAATTTAGGGGATCCTAAGACTATGGTTATGTATCACAAGTATTTTGAGTACATAGATATGTCATGTATGCACATAAACAGACAACATAATGCATAGTGCTCATGGGATACATGAGATATATATTTGGGTTTATATGCCATTCTATGTGTATTGCATGACGTTCTAATTCCAATTCCTTTTTCCTTTAAATCTTCTAGGAATGTCACTAAAGAATAGACTATAGTACATTATTTTTATACTCTTTTTGATAACCAGAATGATATAAGTGTAAGGTTTTTTCTGAATAAGAGACTTGCATTAAGAATAATTTATATTATATTCCGCTATATCATAGGTTGTTCCCTTTGTACAAATTTACTGACATCCATTTGGTAAACATTGTAAACAACTGACACCAATGGATTTGCCAAAATGTTTTTACGTAATTGAGGTTTTTAAGTATGTATTCACTCACCTGAGCTGTGCATTCTCGAGCCGCGTTCCCGGTCATGTGACTAAGGTGGGAGGAGTTTCCGTCATGTGATTCGGGGGCGTGACTCGATCCACGTGACAACTGCACAGTTTAAAAGGTGCAAGCTCAGAGAGCGTTTGGCAGGTTATGATTAAGACGGTCTCCGTCGAAACGCGTCAACCTATCAGTCCTCGTGTCATGGCGTTTTAAAACAATAAAGAAAACACTTTGTTATCGCACCCTGTGACGTCCTTCTTGAAGTGCCGGTATTTTGTGCCTTTTCCCTGGATTTGCTACATGGCTATGGACTAGTTATCCGAGCACAAGAGGACCCTCACGGAGTGTGGACAACCAGGACGGTCTAATGGTTGGGTGAGCCGGCTTATTTTTCTACTTTCTCTTGAAAGTGTTATGTTTTTTCTTAGAGATGGTTAAGTTACGGAACAAGAGAAATCACGTTAATACGGAAAGGACTTTTGTCAGGAGGGGTCCATATGTTGTAGACAAGTATATTCAAGTGCAAGTGGTTCATAGTGCAGATAGGTGCAGAAGTGTTTCAAAGTGATGTATAATCTGAAAAAAAAGAAACAAAGTATTAAAATCTTACACCAATACCAAAATATCAAATATCAAAAAAAGAGGGAAGTCGCAGGTAGTGGGTCAGAATGTGAAGGCAAACAAGGATCCCTAGAATAAACCACTAGTTTTGAAATCCACATTGAGGCCATTGGGTTTCAAGGTATTGAGTCTATGAATCCACTCCAATTCTCTCCTTTTGAGTAACTTCATACGGTCCCCACCTCTCCTAAGTGGTGGGATCTTATCTATCAGTCGAAATCGTAGTTGGTTCTCCCTGTGTCCACATTCATTGAAATGTTTGGGCACAGGGAGGTCCTTTCTACCAGCTCTGATTGTATAGCGGTGTTGGTTAAGGCGGGTCTTGAAATCCAGTGTCGTTTCACCTACATTCCAAAGGTTGCAAGGACACTGTAGCAAATATACGACATGGTCAGAATCGCACGTTAGAAAATGTTTAATCTCAAATTTGACATTAGTGGTTGGGTGTATGAATACATTCCCTTTGAGCATCATCGTGCAGTTGATGCATTTTAGGCATGGAAAGCAACCCATTTTAGGTGGGGCAAAGAAGGTTTGTCTTAGTTTTTTTACCAGAGCCTACATCGGCCCTAACTAATTTGTCTTTAAGACTAGGTGTACGTCTGTACAAAAATAAAGGTGGGGCATCAAATTCCAAAATGTTGGGATAGGCATCGGTAAGGATATGCCAATTACGGGAAATAATTTTGTTGATCTCACCACTAGCCTCTGTGTACGTAGACACAAACGGGATACGTTGAGTACCAGCTTTTTTGATTTTAGGTTGTAGGAGGGCAGCCCTGTCTAGTGATTGAGCCCTTGTTTTATGTTCCTCTATAATACTCATAGGGTACCCACGGGTCTTGAATTTAGAGGTCAGAGTGGTGAAGTTCTTGTCAAGTAAGGTATCATCCGACACAATACGTTTGGTTCTCAGAAACTGGCTAAATGGCAATGACCTTACCATTTTTCTGGGATGGTTGCTCATAAAGTGAAGAAGATTATTTTTGTCTGTGGATTTAACAAACAAATCCGTTACAATTTTACCATTGACCAGTTTAACATTTACATCAAGAAACTGTATCATCTCACGGGACCAAACCAGTGTGAACTGTACATCATTATCCACATTGTTCAAAAACGTCTGAAACGACAAAAGTTCATCAATATTACCCTTCCAGATAAGGAAGATGTCGTCTATGTAACGCCACCACTGCATAACATGTGCAAAGTGGTGGGATACATAAACTGACGTCTCCTCAAAATTACTCATAAAGATGTTGGCGTAGGTTGGGGCAACATTCGCTCCCATCGCCGTCCCTCTTAACTGAACATAAAACGAGTCCTGGAAGAGAAAGTAGTTACAGGTCAGCACAAGTTCCAACAATTCCATAACAAAGCTGGTGACAGGTGTAGGGTAGTCGGTGTTGTCAAGTTTACTCCTGACTGCCATCAAGCCTCTGTCATGATTGATCGAGGTATAGAGACTAACCACGTCAAAGGAGGCTAAAATAACATCATTAGGTAATGTGTCGATGTTTTGAAGTTTTGTTAAGAAATCCCCTGTATCTAAAATGTATGAGGGAGTTTCAACAGCGAAAGGTCTCAGAAAAGATGGCTATATTGTTGAGGATAGAACCCATCCCAGCCACAATGGGTCTCCCAGGGGGATTGAGTAGGTTCTTGTGGATCTTAGGCAACAAATACAAAACTGGGGTCACCGGGTGATCTATATTAAGGAAATTAAACAATGCTTCATCTATCAGGCCATCAGTCTTAGCTCTGTCAATCACTTTTCTGATTTTTCTGCCAAACTCGAATTTAGGATCGTTGGCAACTTTTCTATAGACCAAGGTGTCCTGTAATTGCCTCTCTGCCTCAGATAGATAAGTATGTGTATCCATGACGATGACCGCACCCCCCCTTATCGGCAGGTTTGATCGTGAGGTCGCCGTCATGGATCAGGTCTTGTAATGCCTGCCACTCCTGGCTAGTGATATTTGGATGATCAAAAGTACGTTCTCTTTCATTTTGTGATAACTTTCTGATCCCTGTCTTGACGCCTTGTATGAATGAGTCAACAGCTGTGTTAGTAACTACTGGTGTAAAATTACGCTTGGTAAACAGATCAAAATCTTTAAGTTTAAGCATTGTAGAGGTAACATTACTCACACTTGGTTGGATAGGTCTCTCTGAGAACCATATCTTCAATTTGACATTTCAAAAAAAAATTTCCAAGTCAATCTCAGTCCTAAACCAATCGGTAGGGGTGGATGGACAAAAGGATAACCCTATGTTCAAAAGTGAAGTTTGAGATGGTGTCAATGTTTTTGATGATATGTTCACCACTAAAGTTTCTCCTTCTTCCTGGTCACGGTTTTGTGTGATGCAGTTCTTCCCCTCTGGTTTCGTTTTTTTACTTACCTGTTAGTTATCCCATAAATTGATGACTGACTCCTCTTTTGGGCTCTTCTCCCCAAAAGGACACATCGGGACAGATTTACTTACCCGGACCTGTCATGATCCCCGCTGTGAGTTGTCTGACGAGGATTTGGGTCTGCCGCGATTTACTAAGGTCATGCGTCCAATTTCCTGCATGTGTCGCACCCCCGCTGAGGTGCACCGGAGTTCACCTTCTTCTTCCTGGTGTATGTAAGTGCTTGATCTCGTGACACAATTTCGTTTTTACATTCCGCGGTTTGTCAGAATTAGTCAGGATGTCTGACGGCCATGCCCCCCGATTTGTTTCGCATGCAAGCCGGCTGCGATGCTCCACAAACCGATCGCGGGGCCAAAAACCCGGGGCAATTTGGCGCAAAAAGGAAATATTCGGGAAACCTGACAGAAACGCGGTCCGCGGACCCTTAGTAATTGTGCACCATCATGTCATTAAGCTTCTAAGGAAGTTATGCTTACAAGGAGCAAAAGATGCATGGTTTTCCTGACCCATCTAGGACAACTTATTTGCATATTACCCAGAATCCCCCTAGTGGAGCATCAACAGCTATAAGTCTCCACGCACCTGCAAGGCACCCTTAATTGTCAAACTCTTACTCCCTGATTCTAGTAGAAGGACACGGGTAGTGCCATGGAGAGGGCCCAAGCAGATGTTTCTCAATTCCTTTTTTACCATGCCAATAGTGGGTCCAATGTCAATGGTGTAGTCTGCCTGCATTGGAGGCACACTACCCTTGAAAAGCATTTGGAAGAACCACTAAGAGACTTTAGAAGCTTTAGCAGAAGGCCGGTTGTAGACATGCAAGTTTATTCTGTGTATGCAGGACTATCCATTCAAAATATACAGCTTCACCGCTGAACACATATGCTGAATTCAGTTGGGCAGTTCCACATTCAGCCCAGGTAATCCTGCAGTCTTGAGGGGCAAGTTTGTTGGATCCAACTAACTTGTGTACAACCAGCCTAAAGATAATAATAAAGTCTTGAATGTGTTGCAGAATTCCTGGTCTTCTATAAAATATAAATGGTAGAGTTAGTGGTAAGTAGATATATCATAAAATTACTGTAGACACTGCATAAGTAAAAACCGATTTATCACAATGTTATTGCTGATATGGGTTTATAAGTATCCATAAAATAATAATAATTATCCAGATTTATTGTTTTCCATGCAAGCCCAACGCTTTATATTTGGAGTGAACACATATGAAAATACTTTATTTGAAATAATTGAAGTCATTGTAATGAAAATTTGTATTCCACACATTTCCATTTGTTACATTTTGATTCATGAAGTTATTATGATTCCTGGTTATTGCTCTAAATTTGATGTAAGAGATAAGCTACTATTTGACTAAACATACAAATTAATAAAGAATTGAAGGAGCTTAAGCGATGGAAGAAATAATGTCTGACTTTTGGTGAATGGACTAGAGCACATGTTATAGTATTTCCAACCTTCATAAAAGAAGAAAGAGAAAAATACACCAAGTAGAGGAACAAATAATAATTCAGCTTTATATGATGGATCCAGATATCAAAATCCAAATATCTCATGCTAAACATTCTTTACAAAGAATTCTTAAAATGACCGAATATTCTACTGTGAAACTGTTCATAGGATTCCACTTTTTGAGAACAGTGATTGATTTTCTCCGACATGTCAGTTGGCCCTTGCAGAGCACTTAAAGGGTTCTCTCTCAGCAGCCTTTATTTTCATGTTTAAAGTCTCAGCTGGTAATTCTGATGCATTTATTCTAAGAGAGAAAGGCGCTTGTAAGGAGGGGATTGTTTCTTGGATGACACAGAAAGAAAAGGCAGATTGTTTCTTGTTTGCTGTCCCTGTACACATTACCAGCTGGCACCAGTGCCATCTCCAAAAAATATAAACACTGTCTAGAGAAAATAAACCATTCTCCTTAGCATGAAAGGAGCATTACAAATATGCAAGCTTCTGAGTCATAGCCTATGAATTGGCAACTGTTCTTAATTGGCTCATGGGAAAGTACTCTAAAAATAAGTTGCAATAAATAGAAACAAAAAAGGGCTCATGATCCAAGATTTGCTGTCAAGAGACATGTATAGGTTATGTATCTTATCTCAAAAGATATTGTAGCATGCTGATTTACCCTTTCACGCCAATGCCTTTTTTGATTTTTGTGTTTCCATTTTTTTGCTTCCCAACCTCAAAAATCCGTAACTTGTTTACTTTTCTGTATACAGACCTATATAAGAACTTGTTTTCTATGCAACAAATTGTCATTCTTAGTGCTGGTATTTAATGAAGTACGGGAGATGCAGGCAGGTGCAAGGACTATGTTGCACAACTGTTTTTGACCCAGGTTGTAGATCTTATTCATAGATTATCTAGAGACCATATTTAGAGAATACCCCACCCACATTGCAGTTGTCCATGATGCCAATTGCAATATGGCCGCAGACAAATGCTCTCTGATTGGCTTCCTATTGATAGAAACCAGATCCTTAATTGTGAGATTATGTAAGGCCACCTGTATACATACCTGTATACAGACCACACCTGGAATGGTTTGCAAAAGATCTTTTACTTCAGAAGATGGAACAACTCAAAGCTAGTGCCAATCACACCAGTAAGAGATTTTAGAAAATCCCAGGAGTACACTACTTGCGTTTAAACTGGAGATACCATGTAGATGCCCCTCTCCCTGATTGACATACTTATCTGAGCCTCCTTCCTCTCCCACTCCCCGCTTCTTCCTTTCCCTCTAAATGTCCTTCCCTTTCCTGTTCATGTTTTGTTTTTCTTTTAGTCTTTAGGCTCAGATACATTAACCCAAAAAGTTACCTTGTTAATGTAATTTGACTTTTTGTTCCAAATTATAATGCTAAAGTGCTCACCCATCTTACTGCCAACATGTTTTGACTCCTATGAGTTATTGTGTTATTGTATTGTGCGCCATCTTTGTATTAGAATAAAGATCAAATTTGCGGGTTTGTTACCTTTAAAGGGGTATTCCCATAAAGACCAGTTTCTTAAATGTACTCAGGATAACAAAATAATAACACATTCTCTAATTCAATGTTATTATGAAAAATACAGCATTTCACAGATATAATTCCAACCTGTCTCTATCAGTCCTGGTGTACACAATTTCAGTTGCCCCTAGACACGACCCAGTAGCTTCTAACTTTAGGGTTGGCAGCCATCGTGCCTGAGGCTTCACGGAGCTTGTCTGTCTCTCTCTGCACTCTATCTTCGCCCCTTGCAGTCCAGGATAGAGCTTACTCACTGATGCACACTGATACAACTGCCGACAGCAGTATGAGAAAGCTACAGAAAGATAAGTTATTTATGGGGGAGGAAGGCACAGGAGATCTAGTGTTTTGTGGAAAAGCAGACATGTAGCAGACTTGACATTGTATGTAATAGGCATCTCATGGATCTCAACATCTGTAATCTGTCTCCTCTCTCTTTCCATGTGGCAGATACTAGCACAATGTTCAGAAGGTAAATGAAAGAGAAGATAAACATGTACCCTGATATTTTAACCACATTTTCAGCCCCCAGAACTAGATGGATCATAATGGGGCAGATTTACTTACCCGGTCCATTCGCGATCCAGCGGCGCGTTCTCTAGATCGGTGGATTCGGGTCCGACCGGGATTCACTAAGGTAGTTCCTCCGACGTCCACCAGGTCCGCCGAGGCCCGCCGGAATGCACTGAAGTTCACCGGCCTATTCCAGGTGAAGGTAAGCGCGAGTCCCGCAACACTTTTTTTAAAAAATTTCTTTGGTTTTTCCGAATCCGTTGGGTTTTCGTTCGGCCACGCCCCCAGATTTCTGTTGCGTGCATGCCAGCGCCGATGCCCCACAATCCGAATGCGTGCGCCAAAATCAATACAGGGAAAATCGGCGCAAATCGGAAATATTCGGGTAACACGTCGGGAAAACGTGAATCGGGCCCTTAGTAAATGACCTCCAATGTGTCTGCTTAGAGAGTCCACACCCTGGAATTTTACACTGATCCTCAATGACTGATAGGAGCTAAAACAGCAATAAAACTGAGTTAAACGGAGTAATTGTGAAGTTAAGGGTTAAAAATTTACTTTATTGTGTAAACATTACTAGGAGGTTGAGATTTGAGAATTTTATTTCATGGGAAAACCCCTTTAACTCTGTACATTTTACGTTATATTTGTACTTGTTCCAAATCTCGATGATTGACATAACTTCTCTATCTGTACATGTACCTCTTCCTGCATGCAATTCTGGTATACATTGCTTTTAATGTTTTACATGCTTTGAAACATTTATGCCAATAAAGGAATGTTAAAAAGTTTTGCCCTTCATAGCTGCATACAGTTATGAAAAAGTTATATGAGAATATGGCGAAATGATTGACATTTTTAAAAGACATACTAAAACTACTACTAAAACATAATAATGCCTATATTAATTTGGTATCGCCATGAACGTACCAACCCAAAGAATAAAGGGGAGGTTCGCAATTTGAATGCACAGTTTAAGCAGTAAAAACAGGATCCAAAAGAAAATGGCACAAAAGTTTTTTTTGGTCAATTTCACAGTATTTAGAACTATTTTCCAGCTTCCCAGTACAGCATGGAATATTAAATACAATCACTAGCAAGTACAACTTGTTACACAGAAAACAAGCCCTTATGCACCCCTGCACATGGAAGCATAGAAATTTACGGAAGTTTGAAAGTGGGGAGGGAAAAATGAAAATACAGGTTAAAGACTCCACTCCAATGTACAGCCTGAGCCCAGGTTCTTTCAATCCTGGCTAAAGCCTAATACACAGGGGCGTAACTAGGATAGGCTGGGCCCCATAGCAGATTTCTGCTATGGGGCCCCCCTTCTATATATATATATATATATATATATATTTATATATATATATATATATATACATATGGCAGGCACACGTCTGGCGCACTGGAGGGGAGAAGAGGTGGTCGCAGCTCACCCCTCCCCTCTCCATAGAGAATAGAGCCGCATGGCCGTTCTTACAGCCAAAGATTGAGCACGCTCTATCTCTTTTACTCGAACCAGTGAGTACTCGTTGTGCTCACCGTACCGAGCCCAGGCAGTATAGAAGCTTATGGGAGAAGTATATCCGGCAGCAAATTTGCAGCCAGATATACGTCCCCCATACGTTCTTGAGAATGTACCCCTATACAGACATGTTTATACAATTACACACATTTATACACTGATATACATTTATACACTAATACACAGAGTATATACAAACCCATTCAGTATATACCCACATACAGTATACACATTATATACATATACACACATATATATATATATATATATATATATATACATACAGTATACACTGACCATATATACACATACATGCAGGATAAAAACACCATATACACACATGCTGAATATACATACAGAATATACACACATACAGCAAATAAACACACATTCAGTATATACAGCATACATACTTACCATATACACAGCATATACAAAAACACACATACATCATATATATATATATATTTAAATGTGCACATATATAAGCTTATATAAATACAGTTTCTGCTTCTACGCATTTATACACAGTATATACATATATATACATAAATACACCGTAGATTCATATATACACATATACATAGTATTAAAACATATACACAGTATATACATATATACACAGCATATATACAGTATATACATAAATACACACAGAATATGTATTTATAAACAGTATATACATATATACACAGCATATTTACAGTATATACATAAATACACACAGAATATGCATATATAAACAGTATATACACATATACACAGTATATACATGAATACACACAGAATATATAAACATATATACTGTTTATGCATATATACACAGTATATATACAGTACATACATATATACACATATTATGCATATAAGTACATATATACACACAGATAAATACATCTGTATATACTTACCTTTCAAGAAGTTTGGGGGCTGTATTGGCGTCAGGTGGGTGTTCAGGTGCCATTCAGACGGCAGGGGGGTGCGAGCGGGGGGGGACGAGGGGGGGTGCGAGCGGGGGGGTGTGTGAGCGGGGGAGGGGGGTTTGGCGGAGTGTAAGCAGTGCTTCCCTGCAGGGAGATTAACGGGCGGGTCAGAGAGGTAGCAGGCGGGTCATTGAGATGAGCGGGCGGGTTATTAAGATGAGCGGGCGTGCCAGGGAGATGAGAGGCAGGAGATCCAGGAAAGAGTTGGGCAGACCAGGAAAGATGTGGGCGGTGGCCGGGATACAGTGGGAGGGGCCCGGGGGCACGATACGGCAGGCACCCGGCAGTGCAGCCCCCCCTGCCGTGGCAAAGCACTAGTCTGCAGGGAGTGGGACCGTGCACTTTTAATTTAGTATTCTGTTTTATATTGTACTTACATAAATATGGGAGAGATAATAAATATTATATTGTTTATAAAAACCCTGGTAATCAGTTCATGCAACAGTTATAGGGTTTGAATATTGGTGCTCTGAACACTTCCCATTATCAACATTGGGTTTGTCACTGCCTAATTTGGAGAGCAAACGCTAAGTAATCTGCTCACTCACCTCCCTCAGTGGTATATCAGTGTTAATCAGTGATTCTATAGCAAATAAAAAAAAATTACTAATGTGCCTCCAGTTTCCTTACGGCACACAAACCCACAAAATGCTACCCTTTAAGCCTCAGCCATTCTTTGCATTGTGTTTAGTCACTATTGTGCACATATACTAAGGTTTTTTGGAGCACATAGCTAGGCTCTGCTCTGCTCTAGATGAGCAAAATTAGAGTTTCTTTCCATCTAGAACTCCTGATGGAATTGGAGAACATAGATTTCTATGTAAGTAATTGTGTCCTTCACCTCTTGGATGTTACATTGAGTACACTTTTTATGACTAGGTGCGCTAGCTTCATAAGTAGGGAAAAGGGATTTCAGATGTTAACCTAGCATGTCTGATATCATTCATTACAACACAATTGTCTTTATTCCTTTACTTGAATTAGAAGCATTTAGTGAATGCTACCACATGATACATAATCACCTTTCACTGAACTGTACATTTCACAATTTAATGAGGTCACTCACTGCCATTTAGGCACAATCTATAAATATCCTCTTATAATTAGCTATGTTACATATATTGTGCTCATTTATAGGGCCAATTAATGACCAAACAATATCCTCGCTTTCCTCACGACTGCAGTTGCCTTGAAAAATTATGATAAAAATGACTTGTTGTTCTGCGTGATTCATTTTAATGGGGAATAGGAAGAAATGATAATTCTTTCTGAATTACAAACTGCACAATGAATTTCTTACCAAAAGGATTTTACACAGTGAAATGAGAGCAGTAGCAATACCAACGAGGTCACAGTAGACGAACAACATCAACACCTGAAATTCAGATGGGTACAGAAAATGTCATGCAGAAGTCATTCTGGTGAAATAAACTGAGAACAAGTTGCAGTATGATTTATTAACCTGGAAGGTACTGAATAAATACAAGCATGTCAGAGTCTGGAAGATTAAACTGAAAAGGGAAAGGCCTCATGCACACAAATATATATCAAGAGACAGGGTTCCCACTGAGACTCCAAGCATGACCTACCTTTCTAAGTCTCAGGAATATCAAATGTTCTGTAAAATAACAATAGCAATACCCTGATAATGGATGTTCACCAAACACCTGATTCAGCTCTGACACAAGGAACAGATAATATACTCCTAGGTGGAAGTACAATATGTCATATATACTATGAGGCTATGGTCTCTCATTATACAGTGTGTCTAAGTGAATTCTATGCCAAGTACTGCCTGGTATAGAAATCTGCTTGCCAGGCCCACTCCTGGCCCTCCATGCCCACATGTCATGGAGTTGGCATACAGGGAAAAAAAAGTCACAATTCCTGGCCATGCTCCAGGAATTGCAATTTTTTACGGCTTGTATTTCAGAAAACTGGCATATAAGCAATGATAAATTATCCGGTTAAGGACCGGGCCCTTTCCTGTTTTTTCGTGTCCATTTTTCACTCCCCACCTTCAAAAATCTAGAACTTTTTTATTTTTACACGTAAAGACCTATGTGATGGCTTGTTTTCTGCGTAACAAATTGCACTTCATAGTGATGGCATTAAATGTCCCATGCCATGTACTCGGAAGCAGGAAAAAAATTCCAAATGCAGTGAAAATGGTGAAAAAACGCATTTGCGCCATTTTCTTGTGGGCTTGGATATTACGTCTTTCACTGAGCGCCCCAAATGACATGTCTACTTTATTCTTTGGGTCGGTACGATTAAGGAGATACCGAATTTGTATAGGTTTTATAATGTTTTCATACATTTACAAAAATTAAAACCTCCTGTACAAAAATAATTTTTTTGATTTTGCCAACTTCTGGTGCTAATAACTTTTTTAGGACTGTACGACCTTTTGATAGATTTTTTTATATTTTTCAAAATGGCAAAAAGTTCCATTTTCGATTTTGGACGCTATTTTCCGTTACGGGGTTAAACGCATTGAAAAACCGTTGCCATATTTTGATAGATCTGGCATTTTAGGATGCGTCGATACCTAATGTGTTTATGATTTTTACTGTTTATTTATATTTATGTCAGTTCTAGGGAAAGGGGGGTGATTTGAAATTTTAGGTTTTTTTATTATAATTTTTTTAAAACCTTTTTTTTATTTTTTATTTTTACTATTTTTCAGACTCCCTAGGGTACTTTAACCCTAGGTTGTCTGATCGATCCTATCATATACTGCTATACTACAGTATGGCAGTATTTGGGGATTTTCCTCATAAAACGAAATAGCCTCGGGTCTTCGGAAGAAGAATTGCCTTCGCTAATCTTCACACGCTGTGATCACCTAGGAAAGAAACTTATAATTAGAAACCAGGAGCATAATGCTCTCCGGGATGCTAATTATGTGCGTCCACTTCATGGTGTCACTCCCTATCCAACATGGGAGAGAAAGGCATGCCTCTTGTCAGGCAGCACCTCCCTGTTTTTAGATAAAAGAAAGGTGTCAGTTACTTACTAGGGCTCTAAGAGACATTTATGAATAATGTCTTTTGCTGCAAACATATGTATTTCTTACTCTTTTTGTTGCAGATTATACAGTTTTTTGAGCCCAAGCCAGGTGTGCATTTTAAATGAAGAGATTATCTAATACACACTTTCATAAATCTCCACAGATAAGATGCTACACACCCATATAGTACCTTGTGTGTCATCACAGGGTTTCCTCTACTGGAGCTGAATTGTCCTCTTGGTATGATACATTCTGGAGTTTTGGAAGTCATTAACAACAGCTTCCCTTCAAATATAATCATCACCACTTTAATATTACTATAACATTAATATTATTATAAACATTTATATATAACATAATATTATTGAATCATAATAAAGTACTATTGTATCGTAATAGATTTTATTTTTTTAACATTTATTTAACTTATATTATACTTCACTGGTCTGGTAATGAAATACATTTTACACTATTTCTGTTACTGAGAACAGGTCTATGAACCCCAGTTATTAAAGGAAACCTACCATTTCAAATGGTAGGTGTAAGCTGTAAACACCGAGCACCAGCTCAGGGTGAGCTGGTGCCGGTGCTTAGTTTCGTTAGTGTTAAAACCGCGGTATCGCTGGTGCTCGGTGTTTACAGCGTACACCTACCATTTGAAATGGTAGGTTTCCTTTAAAGAAGCCACCCTGCAACCATATGGCAGGGTGCTACCAGAGGTAATTACTTATAAATGCAATGCCACTCGTTGAGATGCTGCAGTCAAGCTGTAAAACATGAGTATGTATAGTACACTTCTGAAGTGCAGAATGTTTCCAGTATATACTTATAAATGGTTTATGCATTAAACAGGTCAGTAATATGAGAAATAATATTTTCAAGAAAATTGCCTTCTGGGAAAGACTTGCTGGTATGGTTACCAGGCATTTCATGTTACAGGGCTTCTTGACAGTTGGGCATTAATCTGTAGAGAGCTGCTTCCTTGAAGATAGCAATGGAAGCATATTTTTCCTTTTCCTCTTACTGGAAAATGTATTTGCATATGCATTTCCCATACTTTCTAGTGAAGCATGCATGAACTTTATGGGGCACATTTACTATGGACTTTGTACCAGTTTTCTGATGGACTTTGTCTGTTCTTTTATGTAAAAACTGCTTGCACATGTATTTAAGAAGTGTTCACACCACATATGTGTCGCATGTGACCTTTTATTTTGTGGCTGCACTATTCTTCACACAAAATTTAGTTACTGAAATATGCTTCTGGTGCCACATTTAACATGCAAAGTCCCACAGAAGTGTGTGTCCAATTCCCCAGTGCAGTTTGCACTGTGTTAGTAATGTGCCCCTATTACTCCGTACACCTACAAATATGCACTAAAAAGCAGCCTCATCATGGACACATTTTACCCATCCTGACCATGATAAAAGTACATCAAAATGAGAAATTGTAACCAGAGTTAACAAATAACGATATTAAAAAGTGTCTTTCACATTTTTATGTCTTTAGTTATTGCTTTACTTATCTTCTCATAAGTCTCCTTAAGAAGAGTTGGTAAACTAACTTACACACCATCTGTCATTTGTCGCTTTAATGTGTTTGCAATTTGCGACTTATTTATATATCTTGTAGTCAAAGAATCAGTTATTTTCTGCTTCCAATTCTGCATCCCACGTGTGAATGTGACATATTGCAACCTCTGATATGATGAATTCACTAACATCTGCCAATATAAATATCATTTGTTGAAGCAAGAATATGGAAAGAAAAGTGAAAAAATTGACTCAAATAAACTAATAATAATAAATTGCGGAAAAAAGTTGTAAATGTAAGTAGATTAGCGCCTAATGAACTAGAAAGGAAACCTGGCACATTATTCTCAGAAACCTACATTCTACCACTTAGTGAAAGAGAACAGGGTGTATTAAAGGGGTTATCCAGTTTATTTGAAAAAATTTTCAACTTCAAACAACATAAAATAAAATGGTGATGAATTACAATAGAGAAAGGGGTTCAGGCACTAAACTCACCCACAACCCCTGTGCACAGGAAAGACAAAGGACAGAGCAACACAAGAGAAAATAGACAGACATGCTAGGTGAGGCAGAACTGGGTAAAATCCGGCAGAATTGAATAGCAAGAAAACTGTCAAATAATGTAGCAAGGGTAAGATACACAGAAGGCAATAGCAATGGCAAAAGACAAGTGAAGTGGACAAAGTGTCAGAAGACTGAATTAAACAGCAACCAGAACTGTGCAGATATAAAAAGGACTTCCTGGATGCCATCCCCAGCAGCTGTCCATCAGTCAATCCACAGCAAGTACAAATTGAACTCAAATTGACACACCAAGGGTTTCACTAAATGTTCCTAAAAGGCAGTTGTGTATCAAAGCACCACTGGGAGTGTTTTTCAAGCACAGAAGCCTGAAACCTAATCCCATTCAGACTTGTGGCTTGATATGTACAAGAAATCTGTTCAATTGTGTATTCTGATTTTTTCCAGCCTCCTATTAATTTGTACTCAATATTAAATTGGACGCATTCCGAATTACGATTTATAAAGAAGAAAACAAGCCCTACTTAAAAACGTTATGGCTTCTGAAAGGGGAAATATAAAAACACAATAATGATAAAGGGCTGTGGCAAAAAGAATTTGATAAATCACCCCGGGATCTCTTTTATAGTAAATTCTATGCTGGCAATTTGGGATAGGAAGTTGATGTGTATACCAATTAAAATTTTAGTTCTACTTTAGTAGATATGGTGGGGGAGAATTATCACTGCTTCTATGCCAATTTTCTTGTGCAGTGCAAGAATTAGCGATTCTTAGAGCAAGTACATCACCTCCACATCATGTGGGGGTAGAGGGAATGTAAAGGGGCACGGTGGCCAGCAGAGTGGGTATCGCGCCCATGCATGCATAATTTTGAAAAGCCTGTGAAACTAAGCTGTGCAGCTCACCACATGCACCCAGAGGCCTAAGCTCTTGTGTTGCTCTTCTTATATCTGGCGCTATCACACCAGCACAGAAGATCTGGCATATGATAACTCTCACCCATTGTTTTTATTGATACCCTATATAATGTGTACTAATATTCCCTATTTTTTGTGAAGGTGCTTTATAATAAAATTTGCAGCTCCTAGAAAATATTATAAAATTAGTAAGCAACATCATAATATCTTCAAGTACATGTCCTCTAATATAAATTAAAAAGTGGCTGACAAGCAATACAGTATTTAGCTGCTGTGCTTAATTTCTTGCTGACGGAAGAATAAATCTGAACTGCAAATCCCATTATTCCTCTTTTTATGCTGTTTTTGTAGAATGGTAAATCATACAGCAGCACAACCATGTTGATTAACTAAAATCCAGCGAATGAACTCATTATCATAAATGAAGCAATAAATTCTTATTACCCAGCGAGACACTAGAAATATTTGAAGCTCTTTCTGCATGGTGCACATGAGCGGTGATTACACGCATAAGGATATTTATATAGCTGGGCATCACTATTGTAGAATGAATCCATTTACTTAGCAATGTATTAAAGCAATACTCCAGTTTGCTCATTTGGCCTCCACTGGGAAGCTATATGATGCTATAATTTTTCATGCAGACTGTGCTTTCTTATGCAGAGGGCTAAGACAAAGTATTCTGATATACACCTTATTTTTTGTACAAAAAACACATATAAAATTGGTATTGCGATATTTGAGCTGGGCCCCATTATTAAACTGTACTGAAGAAACACAACCACATCGTAGCAGTGCTATCTACAGTTGGAGATCCGTTTAATCTGGAATAGGTATACTGGTTAGGCTTTAATAACGTCATTAGGCTTTATGAAAGTCATGCCTTACAAGGTACCAAAAGAGGTGTGGTTTTCCTTGTCCCACAACGTATCTGGAATTCATAAACCCTGGTGAACCACACAAAAGACACTTTAATATCAATGTCCACATGACTATTTTCTGATTTATAAAACATGGAATAAAAAGTAATGCAAAAAAATAATTCAACTCTTCCTGGAAAAAACATATGGCTCTCAGTATAAGCAACACAACTTAATTTTTTTTATATTTTCTATGCAAAACTAGTAAAACAAATAAAACAGAAAAAAGGGAGAATAAGCTGAAATGTCAACTATATTTCAGAGTAAATAAAAATCATTTGTATATAAATTATTTTTGAAATTTCATTTTGAAAAGAATCCAGAAATGCTATTTGTTTGCTGGTGGAACTGCCATTTTCATATTTCATATTTGTGAGCCTTAACATGAATCCTTCATAAAATAACTTAAAATGATTTAAATAAAAGAAAAATCTATAGTACATGCTTTATGAAATTTAGGCCCATTCATGAGTTTGGATTACAAAGACTATTTAAAAGCACCTGGCAGAATACTGTGTGAAAGTGACCTTAGCAAAAACTTATTAAACCATTTCATGTAACAAAAAAAAAAAAAGGTCACTTCAAAACTACCCTCTGACTCTGTGTCAAGGAAAGAGAATAGGGTGCAGGCTCTGAGCCTGTGGTACTAAAAATCACAAGAGATAGTATAACCAGCCCTGAGTAAACTGAGAACTGAATACTTACGGCCATCTTCCATCAGTTCACGATGTTCCTCAGGATTTCTTTCACTTAAACTTTGAGTTATAGTGCCCCCGTAGCACTAGTGGTCCCGCCTTTCCTCTGCTCTATGCGCTCTGGGGGTAATGGGGGGGGGGGGGGCGGGCAGCACTGCTAGTGGTACAGGGGAATGCATAAAATAAAATACAAGGCTTCCTGTGATGCGCAAGGGTAAGAAGCATAACTATATATTTCTGGAATTGTGGCATATAGAGATATATAAAAGAAGTCACGAGGAAAGATGTTCTTCAGGAGCTTCTTGTACTTGTACTTTAAGCTGTTCCTGGACCCTGCCCTAGCAGCTGACTGGCTAGGCCATCCATCACTCAACCCACTCCCGCAAACCCCCAACTCAAACAAGATGAAACCACCCAGCTTTCCACAAAACACACCCCCAGCTCCAACAAGGGAATTAACTCTTCAAAGCAGCTGTCAATCACAGCTCCAGAATAGTTTCAGAGCATTTTGTCCTTATGTTTACAGAAAAATAAAAATATCATCAACCAGTACAGACCACTTGATTCCTATTACTAGGCAGCAAAAATTACTTTCCTCTATTATCCTTCAATGTTCATATTTGGTAGTGATTTGGAATGTTAACCTGATACATTTCTACTTCACTGAGGGTATTATAGTAAATCTTACATTATTGCATGAAATACACTGTTTATCTTCAACTTTCTAACACAGTATGCCAGAAAAGATTATCTGCAAATTGCCAAAGTTAACAATATGGAAAACCAGACAAAGTAGTTTGTAGAATTTATGGTGAACTTCACAGTGTCAAAGTTCATAACTGTCTGCTCCCTAACTACTAGTTGTTACACTAATAAATCTTTCTGAACATTGGCTAGGTCATGAACATTAGTCTTAATTTATCAGATTCCAGAAAAGCTGTAAAAATAAAACCAAGGATTACAGTCACATTCATCATAACTTGAGATCTTTATATTAAACCACTACCATGTCAGTTCCAGAATACATAGACCATCATAAAAATTGATAGATAGATATTTGGTCAGGTCCTTGAAATTGATTATTTTGTATTGTGCATGAATACCAACATTTAAGAAGATCGATTATAGTATTTGGAGTATGTACAAGCATCATCACAATTTAGCAAGCTTGGAAAGGTAACTACTTGGTGCTTGAACTTAGGCTTGCTCAAGGTGGAAAAACAATGTTTTCTTTAAGATTTGGTTTTCTGTATTGTACCCTCTCCATTGTTTTCAGTTTCAGTTGTTTTCAGATTCTGCTAGTGATGTGTTCAGTAACAGCTTAAAAGTAAGTTTGTGGCGCTTATTCATCATTTGTTCATATATCAATGTTAAAGGGTGAGTAAAGCGAGACGTAAAGAGGACCTGTCAGATCCATTTTAGATGCTAAACGAACTACAGATCCTTATGGATCTGTGGGTTTGGTTCTCAAATTGACCTGTATGAGGGCTGTATGTGTGGAAAATTTTTAAAAATAAACTTTGATACGTACCTAGATGTGTACCTAGATGAGGCACTGGCACAGAACCACAGCTTCACTGAGCATGCACCATACCTGCAGCACCTGCACAGTGAAGCCAGGGTGTACTACTCCGGCTTCAATTGCCCAGAGGGAACAAGGCTAAAAACATACTAGGTTATTTGGGACACTGAACCACCAGCCCATGAGGTGAATCCAAATCACTCTGACAGGGTCCCTTTGAACACATTAATCTACTAGTCCTAAAATAAGATAATCCCTTATTTCTACCATAGTGGGGAAATTCACAGTGTTACAGCAGCAGAGAGAATACAGAGAGAATACAGCACAAATGATGACGGAACAATAATATTAGGGATAAATGAACAAAAAAGAAAAAGGGATAAAAAGACAAGAAAAAGAAGACCAGCAATGATTGTCAGTTTGATATTCACTCTGTGGATGGGTCCAGCAGGGACTTGTTAGGTGGGGGAGGGGCACATCTTACTTCTGTTTGGGCTTTGTTTGTTGAACAGCCTGATCACAGTGGGGAGGAATGACAATAAGCGAGGGTATGAAATCTCCTCTCTAGAATTCCCTCTTGTAATAATAATAATAATTCTTTATTTAAATAGCGCACACAGATTAATCAGCACTGCACAAAGCTTTCCAAATTGGTCCCTGTCCCCATGGGGCTCACAATCTAAACAACCTAACAGTATGTTTTGGAGTGTGGGAGGAAACCAGAGGACCCGGAGGAAACCCACCCAAACATGGAGAGAACATGCAGATGTTGACCTGGGTATCTCACTCATTAACCCATTAACTCATGTGAAAATGAGCAGAGAAGAGTCATTTTTAATGCGGCTAGCCATGTAATGAACCCTGAGAATTCTAGGGTGGTGATTAGTTCAATGGGGTAAAATCTGCTTTAATTTGACAAAGGATGTCTTCCTTAGCCAAGGTAATGGGAATACTGCTGAATACAATTTTGCCTGCAATGTGTGGATATAGTTTTGAAAGAGAAGTGCATCATTTTATACACAAACATATCAGTCTCCATTTGGCTTGTTTGTGAATATGTAATTTTAAACACAAAAATAACCCTTATGAGATACCAGTCAGTATATTTCAGAACAGGTGCAGTGTTGGTTGGAGGCGCTATATATTTTACTGTCAGTTTCACAGCATGAAGCAAACTCATAAAATGTGTGAACAAGTCATGTAATAATAGAGCACTGATGCTCAAATTGTTCTCTTTAAAGTCAGGCCCAAAACATTGGACAGTTTATAGTGTGATAAATGTGTAAGCTTTGACGCATGTGTTATGGATGAAACATTGATGCACTAAGAAAGGAATGCTTACTCCTATAAAAAGTGACAAATTAAACATCCTTTTGAGCAAAAATACTATTAATCACTAAAACGTGAGATATGAAAAGTCATTAATCTATTCCATCCAACACATCAGAGAGTCTACCCAAGCTGCCAGCCATGTAATGAACCCTGAGAAATGCAAGGTAGTATTTTATTATTGAAATAATATGAAACAAAATAGATTGGCCATAGAGTTCCAATGAAGAATGACTGCATTATATTTCCTCTTAGTATGTCAAGCACTGTATTCCACTTTAGTCATACCTGTTAGCCAACTAGGCACAGTTATAGGCTTTTCAACTTTACAACCTTGAAAAGTTGACCTTGTACCATGCAGTGTAAAAGCTGGTTCTAAAACGTAATTTATTCTTTCCGAATTACATACTGTGCATGTACTGAATACAAATGGGCGGTCCTATAAAAGCTAGAGCACTTTGTTGAATTTGGTCACAATTGAGTGACTTCCCTCAGTAGTGGGTTATAATATTGGCACTTTGATTAACCCAGGTACAAAGCCTTCTAGGAGCCCTGGGCCACCCAAACTACCTACCAAACTTTATAGGAGGACCTTAAAAGACAACTGTCATCAGGTCTCGGGCACAATTTCTGTCATCTCTACCTGTTGGGGTATCCCAGCCTTTATCTAGTCAATTCATACATTAATCATTATAAAATCAACTATTATTTATTATGTAAATTAGGCTAGTCACATGGTCAGAGGCAATGATGTCACTCCTGTTACCCCTCCCCTCTCCTCCCCTCACGCTGCTCATGTCCGTGTGAAATGTATAGTAAAGCATTGCTAGTGCCTGTGCTTTATCTGCTGACATGCTCTGTGCTCCCATACGCATGTGTGAGACACAGACATCAGCTACACAAGTACCTGACATGTTCTGCTATAACATGGCTGCCTGGAGCTGTTGTATCTCTCCTATACCACCAAGCACATGGAGCAGCCATTCCACCATTATAAAGGCTGTCAGTCAAGCACTGGGGGTGCGGCTGTGCCTCCCATTCATGAATAAGCTGGAAATCTTGAATATGCTAATGACTCATTGGACATTTCACAGGTCATTTGCATACAACTTTAGGACCTCATTGCTTAAGTTTACAGGCATGTAGGGGGACAATGAAGGGATAAAAGCAATGCTCTCTAATGGCAGTTTATGAAAATATATTTAGATTAGGGGGTTATTTTGCCTGACGGGTTCTCTTTAATTGGCTAAATATCAGAATGGTGGGGTCCAACCCTCAACACTCCCACAGATCCGGACAATCGGACTGGAATCAGACAGCTCAGTTCTCTTCATTAAGGGTGGTGGGGGTCCCCCAGTAATACTTATGTACAGTCCCGGGATCCCTCCCCATAAGGGACAGTTATATTGCATTTAATTTAACCATTTGCCTTCTGTCGTTTACATCTGCCTTTAGACTTATGGTTGTCATGTTTTTAATAACCACCAAACCTCTGCCCAAGGGCCGGTGATGTCGCCTGGCCCTTGGGAATTCTCGTAAGTACAAGCGCTTATTCCTGTTAAGCAGCTGTTAATTGCAGTACCCAATATGCTAACCACACTAACTTCTGTCAGGTGGGTAGTACTGAGTTGGAAAAGATATGCCTACCATATATACTCATGTATAAGCCGAAATTTTCACAAAATATCTGCTGAAAAACCCCACCTCGGCTTATACATGAGTGTATAAAAAAAATAAACTCACATACTTACCTTCCAATGCTCCCTCTGGCTCCTCTTCCTGTTTCTCTTCACTCTTAACAACGCAGGCCGAGATACGTCCATGCCCTGTGCCCACCAGCTAACACCATGGTGTAGCAGTATCGCCCCTGCTGACGTCATAGTTTGTGCCAACAGGCAGAGCGCATTGACACCTATCTGTCCGCCCTCTTACGAGTGAAGAGGAGAAGGAAGAGGAGCCACGGGGGAACATTGGAAGGTGAGTATCTAAGTTTATTAATAGGGGGCTGGAGGGCATTTCTTATTTGCGGGGCTGCATGGCATTTCATTACTAGGTGGGCTGCTGGAAGGAATTTCATTACCAAGGGGGCTGCTGCAGAGCATTTCATTACCGGAGGATGGCTGCATGGGGCATTTCATTACTGGGTCTAGCTGCTAGGAATTACATTACTGGGGAAAGCAGCTAGGAATTTCTTTACTTGAGGAGGCAATGACAATGCATTTCCTACCCTAAGCTTTTACTCCAGTCAATAAGTTTTCCTAGTTTTTTTGTGGTACATTTAGAGACCTTGGCTTATACTCGCGTTAGCTTATATACGGTAATTACCACGTTGAATGTTTGCTCGGGTAAGGGCTAGTATAAAAATTTCAACTGTTCTTCAATCAGTGGAATAAAAACAATTTAAGAATTCCAAGAGATAAAGTAAGTGAGAGTGGCGCATATGTTTAATATTTGCATATCAAAAATATGCGTTCAAAGAATTTAAGCAATAAGATTAAAAAATATGGGTTCTTTTTTTAAAAACGAAAACTTTGCCGCTGTCTACATGGAGTATTTGGTATTGCAGTTAACTCCTTCTTAATAGGCTTTGTTATAATTTTTATTATTTTATAAATTCTATTCCTTTTATAACCTTTTGATGTTAAACCAATAAAAGTCATAGTGCTAGGGCTGCACAAATATTTTAGCAAAATAGTGTTATTTTTTTATTGGGGCCATAAAGGCAACTGGTAATCTATATTTTACAGTTAAACCCAAAAGTAAAAATATACCATGGCAAACGCCCCATCAAATAAATGTACAGAACAGGCCTAAAAGAAAAGACGGAAATTATTGTCTATTGCAACCAGTCAGAGCACAAGTTTTATTTTCTAAGATAGTCTGAGAAGGAAGCCTTGCTGTGATTGGTTGGTAGATTTTATTTCTATTATCAGGCTATTCCATTTGTAATTGGTTAAAATGGAAGATTTCTTTGCTACTTGTTAAACAATAACATTTATATGTTGATAGATATCTGAATCTGGTATCTTGTGAAAGACCTTAATTTTCTATTGGAAAGTCAAATATATAGCCATCTGAAGATTTATTACCCAGTAATGTTCTGGTGTTGCGCCACAGAGGGTATAAAAATTCAAAGCTGAACATGAAACATGAAGTTTAGCATCGGAATTAGAACTTTAGCTCCGAGCAGATGTCTTTTTTATTGTACTTGTTACAATTTGCAAGGGCATGTTAGGTTTGTAAGCCATTGTAATGTCTCTGGCTTTGATGACAACCTTCAGGACTGTGGAGGATAATGCTAGGCCCTTGATTCATGTATATTATGTCTTGATACAAAAAACTGCTATTGAAGATCATGTAAATTATTATAAATTATATGTGGGACTTGAGCTAGATCAGTATAAAATAATGGGGCAGATTTATCAAGCTGTCTGAAAGTCAGAATATTTCTAGTTGCCCATGGCAAGCCAAAAACCAGGGGCAATACAGGGAAAATCGCAGCAAATCAGAAATATTCGGGTAACATGTCGGGAAAACGCAAATCGGGCCCTTAGTAAATGACCCCCAATGGGTACCAAATTAGTAAAATGCACTAAGGAAGGACCAGTACTGTAGTTGACACAATTACTTAGTGTGAGTATCAATGTGGAGGTGGCTTCATTATTACTTTCTTGGACTAAAGAGGTGCCATCATTATTGTGTGCAGTGTAAAAGAAGGTTGATATTGGTTTAGAAAAGTAAAGAGCCAAAGATACTGTACCGGGGCTGCAAAAGTTATAAACCAGTAGTGGTTGGTAGGAGTTGTGATGTGATCTGGGTTGAATTAAAGAAAGAAAAGAAACCACTTATGAGTTACTGGATGTAACAGTAATATATCAGCTGGAGCGGAAGTTTGTAACTTTATTTGTGTATGTGTCATCTATATGTACAGCAAGTGTAATGTACACAAATATACCATGAGTATATGTGGAATATGTGCAATGGGTTATCAGAGCTTGTATGCCTGAAAACTGGCATACAAGCCCTGAAAAAGTTGCGATGACTTACGCCCGGACAGGAATAGCAAGTATTTACGCCCTTACACAACCTCCATGGCAAGTGGACATCGGGGGGCATGAAGGGGGCAGTGTCCAGCAGCAGCGTGGACTGGCATTGGGTATTCCTGCTCTGCTCACAAGCTATAGAATGTGCAGGAACCAGTGGAATCCATCCGCAGTTAAGGCACGTGGTATTGACTGGACTCACTGATGCGTCAGAGCTGGGGATGTGAGGAAAATCCTGGCACAAACGGAATGCAAATGGTTTGTTACCCTAGATACTTTGGCACCTAGTGATGTGAATGAAAAGCTAAGCTTCTCATTTTTTGTATGTGATATCTCTATTCTCTTGATTTTAATGTTTCTGTTTTTCATTACTTTTAATGTGTATGTTTTTATGTATTTTTCCAGTGTGATTAATGTCTGCTTACCTGTTATCTACTTTTCCCTTGGTGAAGTTCCACTGTGGGACTTTGGCCGGTTGGATGTGTCCATCTTTTTTGGCAGCTGCTTCAATGACTACAATCCTTTTATACTATTTTGTCATTCTGTTGTTCTCTGCATTCTCCATTTTAGTGCAGCAGAAGTCAGGGGACATTTTACTGTGTGTCATTATGGATTTTGTAGGGGTGATGTGCGATGCAAGACCTCTGGGGGCAAATACAGGAACAATGTCATGACATGAGTGAGGTTACCATGCAGTTCTGGATTCCAAGGAGAAGATTCTCAACTGTAATTTGCTAGATGTAACGTTTGCCACTATCTGATGAGTACTGCAGTAACCCTGCTTTTTTTCCTATTTCCGACAAATTTAGCGACTTTTCCATTTGCCTAGCAATGGCAAGAAAAATATATAGAATATATATATATCTTTAAAATCCAAATGTGGACGTATATAAAAAAAAAAGGTAGCGATTCTGGTGCAAATTGTGGTAAAATGGTGCAAATAAACTCCAGTCCCAAGCAAGCGTAGGCAAAATTTAGAAGGGGGTTACCAAAGAATTTGCGACTTTTGTGCAAATTTAAAAAAATAAAGGTGTTAAAAACCAACAGACACACATGCCTGATATATCACCCTCTAAGATAAATTATACAAGACCAAAATGCAGAATAAGCAAAGAAAGACATTCACAAAGATAAATGAGCCCCATTGATATTCATGTTATATGATCCATGATGCTATACTGTAATGTGTACTGGAATTGGGTACAAAATCTTGATGAGTAGCCCTGCCAAAAAAAAATTTCATTGGGATGACAATTTAAAAGAAAATCTGGGGAGCTTACAGGGTCATTCCCCTTGCATTGAGGGCTGATTGGCACATGAATAAAATTGACTTTTGGACAAGGTATAGTTATGTTTCTAGTCATCACAAGGCTCAAAATGTCTTAAATTTTATAGCTGTACCCGTTTTACAAAATTATAACATTCACCATGTGTCATATGTGTCGCCCAATGTGAGGCTAGCCATGCAGGATTCCTAGCTTCATTGTAGGACACTGATCGAGATGACTGATTATAGATGAAATTTAATGGTGTGGATACCTTTAGACACATTTCTTTCAGTGAACGGGTATTATAAAGTTAAACAAAAAAAGGCAGGGGAAATGCAGAGTTGTTTCATTTGCAAACCTATTTTAGAAGAGTGACAGCTGGAACACCACAGTGTGAATGAGAATCTAAATATACACTTCTTTTGAATGTTTAAAACCAGTGCCCATGATGCAATTAGGAAATAGTCATTCAGTTGATATCATATATCCATATCCATCTCTCTCTCCCTCTTATATATCTATAGATATATATATATACACACACACACACTATGTTTGGTAAATGACAGACCTTTCGCTGATCAATCTGTCAGACACTGCTCCATCTTTAGCACCATATATGACCAAGCACTATGTGTGTTATCACCATTGATTTCTTGAATGTTTGGGTTCTATACGCTCTTTATTTTAGTTCTCTCTACAATTAGAAATAAGAGCCACTAAAGACATGTATTGCACAGACTGTGTGTACAATAAGTTTAATTGTGAATATTTCCATTTTTGCCTTAATTGGTCAAGAAAATAATATGAACACATTAGATTCTTACAGACTACATGACATTTAAGAGAACCTGTCACCTGAGATGAATTACTTGAAGAATATACAATATTTTATCTACAGAAAAATGTTCATGGCCTGTTGAAAATTCTGAATGCATTCATTCACTCATGGAGATATGTTGCAGGGGCTGTCACTATTAGAACCCCACTTTATCACAGCAGTTTGGAAGCATATATCTTATTATGAAGGACTCCGGATGAAGCCTCCTGCACACAATTGTGTGAAATCATTGGATACAGGCCCGATCCCACCGACTGCATACTATGTACAGAAGGGGAGTCCTTGCATTATACCAAAACATGATGCAAGAACTTCCTGTATGTCGCCTTGGCTTCAGTGTATTAACTCCTCGTGTGCAGGAGGTCTGAAGTAAAAGGACTCAATTTAAGTTACAAAAAGGTTGAACTGCTGTCTGTGGATGAATAATATCAACCAAAACTTTGAAATTCCAGAGGATACCTTGATACCTTTCAACAGGTGACAGGTGCTAAGCAAATATCCTGCATATCTCAGAATCAATTGCAATACATAACAATGTCAGGTACACTTGTACGATGCATTCCAAAACGGATTTTGACTCATAGTAACCAAAAATCTGGAGTTCAATGGTTTTCATATACATAGAGAAGAAAAACAACTTAAAACATGAATATGTGTTACAATTCTTCATAACCGACATCTGGTTGGAACAGTAAATAATAAATTCACATTCTGAGGCAAAACATAATACACTGCAGTTGTTTTTCTACAGGATTAATTTATAAAACAAATGCCCAAACTGCATTTTAATGTTGCTTTGATATAAAGACCCTGTTAATAACTTCTACAACCCTGTTAACACATAATAATTCTGGTATTAGCCTTAATTAGGGAAAAAAATATTGTAGCAAACCTGTGTTGCATAACCTTTAGTGCTGGAGTTACGCTACTCACGGAGACAAATTGTGTTCTCATTAGTGCAAATCTTTGAAAGAAAAGCCTCATATATTAAGGTAAAAACTCCTAAAAAAAATCTGAAGTCTGTCGCAATATTTCTCACCGAATGAAATAACGTCTAGAAGAAAATATTTCATTACTTTTTCCATAAAGTCCAAGAAAAATAAATCTCTAAAAAGTACTGGCTTTTAATATCACACAGTGATAAACATAATGCGCTATGTACATTAATATTCAGAATAAGTTATAGAGAAATCATAAGACTTGCATGTAAAACCCAGACGAGTTAAGAGGGGTGCGTTACCGTACACATTAACTGAGAAAAGTAAGAACACTGATGAGAGAAACAGTTGGTAGTAAACAATAAATGGAAATGTCCATGATGCTGCTGGCAGGTTACCGGGGTTACTTCCTCTGTTACGGCATAGTGTACCGTCTGCAGGTAGTCAAAAAAAAAAACCCAAACCCTATTTATACAAATAAAAGCATATGGCAGCACAGCAAACCCATCTGTGCTCCACAGGAAGTGGAAGACTGAACACAAAAGAGGAGCACAGAGTAAATGCTACTTTATATTTAAAAATCTTTTTACATGGTTTGTGCGTGGAAAATATACTGTAATGAAATACAGATTGGTTAGTATAGCTGCGGACCTTATTATATTTTATAATTTGGGCTTTTATTTAAATTTATTGACAAATTCTATTTTAGAATGAAAAAAAAAAAAAACGAACAAGGTTGTTTAACCAGAACAACATATTTTGTAAACTACAGAACATATTTAAGAATAAAAATCAGACTTGATTTCTCTGCCTTATAAACATTGTTTTTGGCTGTGAACTACCCTTTGTTTTAAAGGATAGTACAAGACTCCATGTATTTCTAGGGGATCATTGACACAGCTTGGGTTATGCAACCTGTGCATGAGCTGACTGCCCAAAGCACAAATCTTTGAACGTGTTCGTCTGTCTTCAACATGTGAGCGTACCTCACAAGTTGATGGTACAAGGGCCGCAAACACCTTGGTGTACAGGTAGCCTAATTCCTGAAGTTATACATTCTGTTTAGTATCTGATAAAAGAGCAAAAATATCTGATCATACCTTTGAGGACAGACTTGCCTATAAAAATGTATCAGTACTTAGATGTGATTTGTACCAAAGGACAAGTGAGAATGAGGTAAGGCCTACAATGCCCGGCGCTAATAATATGGTACAGTTTTAGATTGTGTAGTCTAACTACTAGAACATTACCAACCAGGAGATTTTGTGCTATAAGTGAACTTCGGAAATCCTTGCCCATTGCTGTTAAAGCCTACGGAACTATACAATTTTGGACTAATTTTCTTTAAAATTATTTCAACTAAGAGTTTTCTTCACTGAGTGAGATAAAGCTTTATGAATCATTTCCAAATGTAATTAAAATGTTTACAAATCTTTGGGGCTGAATCTGCATTGCATATATGTGGAAACCTTGCCCACTATTGGACATGGCTGAATTTTGTGTAAATAAATAAATAATACTAGAAGGAATATTTACAAATAAGGCCGACAGATAACAGGAGCATTACTTGATATCTAAAACGTTTTTTGGGGTTTTTTTGCATTATATTGGTTATTTTTGTAGTGTGGCAATTACCCTTTAGTGACATTTTGTGGTATTTATGTTGGTGTATTCCCTGTTTACATATTTATCTACTAGATATCTAAAGCTAATCTTTATCAGGTTGGGTTTAGATGTCTAGGATATAACCCAGAAGCAGAAATAAAAATAATACTGGAAGGAACATATGCCAATAAGGCCTACAGATTACAGGAGCATAACTAGGCATCAATGACAAACTCATCTTTATCAGTTTGGATTAGATGACTAGGAAAATCAGGGCACTGAGTACTTTCAAACAGAAAGATCACATAACCCTAGTGAAGAGAAGGATCACAAGAATTTTAGAAAAAAGTAACAGAATAAATCCAACATATTGGAGAAATGGGACATAATGAAAGAAAATCTCTTCGATATCCTATGAATTATTGTGTAGTGTAGTAGCTCATGCTGTATAGTCATGAGCAGCAGGAAGGTCTGATGAAGGCTGTGATACCTTAACATTTACTATAACAAATATTCTATGCAGGTACTTTTGGATTAACTGGTGAAGATAGCCTGGTTAAAATCAAAAGGATGTATAATTGATCATTTGCACCAATACACTAGTTGCTTAGGAAACAAAATATCCAATAAAATACTTGTCTGTATTAGGATTTTTTTCACTCCTGAACCCCAGATTTTTATTGTTTTGCTAATAAAAGCATAACAGACCAAATGTTTAGAATGACAATTGCCAATTTTTCCCAATGTGGTTCATTTGGACTCCATTAGGGTGTCTGTCACACAGGGCAGGCCTGCGTGCAGGTTACTGAAAGGGTGTCCTAAAATCACATTAACCCTATTATTACATTGCTTTTTAGCATTTTTATGCTTTTAGAAATATGGTAAGAAAAAACAATTAGGAAAAAGAAATACAAGGATTACACCTAGTAAATGAGGAGACAGAACATAAAACAAGGATGAAAAGTGATAATAAATCATATGCCACTTCTTTGCTCTACAATTATATTAATTTTGCTTCTGGATAAGTATTTATTTATACTTTATTTTGAATGAAATAGGGTTATTGTATACCCAATACACACAAGTGTATGACATAGCACTGGGCTTCAATGGACCCATGGCAACCCAATATCAGGTAGGAAAATGGAAGCTCAGCACTTAATGCAAAGTTTGCTATCGTTCTCTGTATCATAAGCAAACACTACAAAAATAAATTAAATTAAAAGACTGCACTGGAACAAAGACAGAAAGTAAGAGTCTCACTCCCATAGTAGGGAGATTTTTATAAGTTTCAGGAGTTATGAACACTTTTAGCTCTTCTACACTTGTATAACATAATTACTGGAACGTAATCTAACATTATATAGAAATCAATAGAAGACAATATTGTGGTAATCAATCTTTTTCATTTTTACAAAATAAATATTTTATTTGCCTGAAAATAAAGGAAAATCTTATGGATTTAAAAAACACACGAAAAGTAAAAAAAAAAGGTCCTTCATCACCTTCATTCACTGCCACATATTAAACTTCCAGCAAAGGCAGAGCATGGGTTGTGTCACGCTTTGATATTTCCTTGTAAAAACAAACTGTCCAGTACTAAATGTAACTATGAAGGAGGCAGAATATTAAGATATACCAATAATGGATTGTTTCTTTGTTAGAAGCCATTTATCACTGTTCAAGCTAAATCACACACACAAGTAAAAGAATATAACTCATTCTTAACAGAACTGGCAATGGAATGAGCAACCCTACCTAATCTCTTTAGTTAAGCAGAAAGTAATTGGGCAACATATTAAATAAATTTAGTGAATTAGCTTTGTAATAAGAATGTAAATAACTGTTAATTATTTTAGTATTGAAGATTACTTATATTGTTGTGTTACAATTTTATACTACTTACTATCGATTTCAGCTTACCCAAGAACCAATTGCATTGTGATGAAGACAGACCTCACTTTAAGTGCCTTTCATTATTTGGGCTAATGCAAGCATTTCCTAATCCCTTTGTGGATATTTCATATCCCCATCATTCCTGTTTTTATACTTTTATCAGCTACTTTGCCAAAGAGCAAAAACACTTTGCTAACATTTTGCAGGCTTTCCCGACACTTGCAGGATGCCCAGTTTATAGACCCTCTGGTCCCTTCGCGTCCAATATCAGAATCTAACATTTGGTCAAAAGTCTCTGGTCCTCTTTGTCACGTTTTTGACGTCTTAAGCCCTTGTTTCTCCATGATATTCCATAACTTGCGAAGGTTAGACTGAGTGATGCCATCATCCGGCTTGAACTGAAGAGCTCGGAGGTAGTTGGCTTCTGCTTCTTCTAATTTACCATTGAGATGAAGAATGGCACCCAAATTCATCAAGGCGGCAGGATACTGAAATCAGAAGACTAAAATTAGGCAACTTTGTCCAATCAGAAATGCAATTGCAAAGTTGTTAACATTGAAAACATTTAGATTGGTATACTCCTCCAAAATCATCATCCTAAAACAGATTTTACAAAATTAACTTAAAGTTATACAGAAGTCTTAATGCCATTGATCATTTTGTAACAATTTTGGAAGGCTGCAATAGTGTCTGAGCAACTAGCTCTTGTGTGGTAGGGCCACAGCTTGTCTACTTAACTGTAAAAACCCTTTACAAAACCAATACATGGATTGCTCTTCCTCTAAATGTACACTGTCCCTTTGCTCTCGGTATCAATACATACACACATTACTTAGGTCACCTCTATTGTATTTATAGTAACTGTGTAGCAGCATTGCTAAACCAGCGGACTATTGCTTGTAGCTCCCCAGCTATCAACAGTTCCAAACACTATTCAAAACTGAAAGTAACAGCATTACAATTTTCAGAGGTCAAAACTATGTATCTGGCAGTTTAACATGAGCTGTTTCAAAGTACATTGCATAAAATTATAGTATAAGTGAATGGAAGAGACAATATATGGTGTTATCAGGAAAAAATGCTTTTCCTATTTCTGTCTACCTGGTAAACTCACCGCTACATCCATATTCATTAACTTTGTGAACTCTAAGGAGACGGCAAGGAGAGGGAGCTATTGAAAAGAGACCGAAATAAAACAAAGTTGTATTATTTGTCACAGTGACCCTGCAAGAGCTGGATTCCAAATATGCAACTCATTACCACCACACAATGTCATTCATACTACTGCTATTAAGGGTGTGTTACAGAGATATAGGGGTGCAGGATTTCCTCTCATCTGTGTAGTGTATGGAAGATGTCATAGTAGTCTCCACCCAAAAGCTCAGGGAAGCCAGAAACAGTATTCGTATTCATTAATACACACAACAGCTTTTTCTGAAGAGTCACCTGAAATGACAAGTAAGCTTTGACTAGGCGAAGAGCCATTTAAATTTTATTATTCAGTGTTGTTCTATATACACTCACCGGCCACTTTATTAGGTACACCTGTCCAACTGCTCGTTAACACTTAATTTCTAATCAGCCAATCACATAGCGGCAACTCAGTGCATTTAGGCATGTAGACATGGTCAAGACAATCTCCTGCAGTTCAAACCGAGCATCAGTATGGGGAAGAAAGGTGATTTGAGTGCCCTTGAACGTGGCATGGTTGTTGGTGCCAGAAGGGCTGGTCTGAGTATTTCAGAAACTGCTGATCTACTGGGATTTTCACGCACAACCATCTCTAGGGTTTGCAGAGAATGGTCCGAAAAAGAAAAAACATCCAGTGAGCGGCAGTTCTGTGGGCGGAAATGCCTTGTTTATGCCAGAGGTCAGAGGAGAATGGGCAGACTGGTTCGAGCTGATAGAAAGGCAACAGTGACTCAAATCGCCACCCGTTACAACCAAGGTAGGCAGAAGAGCATCTCTGAACGCACAGTACGTCGAACTTTGAGGCAGATGGGCTACAGCAGCAGAAGACCACACCGGGTGCCACTCCTTTCAGCTAAGAACAGGAAACTGAGGCTACAATTTGCACAAGCTCATCGAAATTGGACAGTAGAAGATTGGAAATACGTTGCCTGGTCTGATGAGTCTCGATTTCTGCTGCGACATTCGGATGGTAGGGTCAGAATTTGGCGTCAACAACATGAAAGCATGGATCCATCCTGCCTTGTATCAACGGTTCAGGCTGGTGGTGGTGGTGTCATGGTGTGGGGAATATTTTCTTGGCACTCTTTGGGCCCCTTGGTACCAATTGAGCATCGTTGCAACGCCACAGCCTACCTGAGTATTGTTGCTGACCATGTCCATCCCTTTATGACCACAATGTACCCAACATCTGATGGCTACTTTCAGCAGGATAATGCGCCATGTCATAAAGCTGGAATCATCTCAGACTGGTTTCTTGAACATGACAATGAGTTCACTGTACTCAAATGGCCTCCACAGTCACCAGATCTCAATCCAATAGAGCATCTTTGGGATGTGGTGGAACGGGAGATTTGCATCATGGATGTGCAGCCGACAAATCTGCGGCAACTATGTGATGCCATCATGTCAATATGGACCAAAATCTCTGAGGAATGCTTCCAGCACCTTGTTGAATCTATGCCACGAAGAATTGAGGCAGTTCTGAAGGCAAAAGGGGGTCCAACCCGTTACTAGCATGGTGTACCTAATAAAGTGGCCGGTGAGTGTATATCACTTTGTATTTAAATGGAAATCTACCACATGGATGCAGTGCCTCTAAACCAAGTACATTTACATGCTAGTAGCGGCTGCTACTAAAATGCAGCTGCTACTGCAATAAAAGGTCTATAAGCAGCCGCACCTCATTAATGAAATGTACACAGCAGAGCTCCCCTTAAATGAAATTACCACAGCAGATGTTCTCTTTAATAAATTTCCATGGCAAAGCCCCTGTAAAGAAATGTCCTCAGCAGAGCCCCCCTTTAAAGAAATCTCCTCATCCGAGCTCCTGTTTAATAAAATGTCCACAGCAGAGCCCCCCCATTAATGTTATGTCCTCAGGAGAGGACACTGCCGCGTCATAGTGTATGTGCCCAGGTAGGAAGGAGAAGACGGAACAGCGGGGAGCAAAAGCCAAAGGTTAGCATAGATTTATTATATAAAGACTGATGGCGGATCTTCATATAGTTTGGGAGGGCTTCTCAGAAGCCAAGGGCTACCGGGCGCCCTCCTATACCGCCAATAACAAGATCCACCATTGCACAGAAGCTTATAATGGTTTTGTGGTCTGTTAATTATTTGTCAATTTGTGTAATTAGCAGACGACGGAGACAGAACGGGGTTTTGTGACTTTTCAGGAGCCCCTGAAGCTCAACTGCATAATTTTAAAAAGTGGTTTTCTGAAAAGTTAAACTATTAAAAGCAAAATTAAGTTCTAAACTTCAAGTTCTAAGTGTACTTGGTTTAGAACCACTGGACCCATGTGGTATATTTCCTTCAACAGAGCACAAAATATCCTAAACTTTTTAAGAAAAGAACATGGTGGGGAAGACTATGCTTGCTCTATAGAGGGTTAGCCTGGTTTTGTTTGACTGTATTTTCGAAAATATCAATGATTGAACACATCTTTTTAACATCAACAGCCTATTTTACACAAGATGTTTGTAATAAAATGGAGTAAGTACATCCACATGAAGAGAACAAACAACAAATCTCTATGCAATTGCTCTATAACAATGCTTCAAAGAAGGGATAAGCCCCTGATACATGCTCAATATTGTTAAACTAAAGCAGTCCCATATTCATATAATGGCAAGATGGCAAATAGAAAATTTCTAAGAATTCTTTCTTCACAATGGATATAAAATATGAATTTGCTCCTGTGGTGTCTTCAAACTGTGATCTCATTGGTATTTATAAGGCATAGAACTCTTCTGTGCTGAAATTCAGTATGTGACTGGAGTAAAAAGGGAAATGGCAGTTCAAAATGCAAAGAAAACAACCAAGCAACTATTACGGGTTTATGTGAAGTCGCTATAGAAATCTTCTTTGGCAGAATTATAGAAAAAGATAAAAGCAGATAAGTCCATTGATGAAAGAATAAAATCTACCTCTTTGTAGTATGCAAGTTTGTCAATCTCCTCCACAAATCCTGCTGTAAAGAAGTGACCTTAATCCAACGGTTCTTGCAGATGTTAAACTTCAACCCCCAACAGGTAACTTGCTCTATATAACATATCTGGTGCTCTATACTTTATTATGTTAATACAAAAAACAAGCCATTTCCATCTACGTAAGTCACTATATAATTAGCATCATCATCACCCAGATCCACATTAAAATAGACCTTGTATACGACCAAGGAATAAGGGTGCAGAACCGCATTTTTACCCCCATGTAAATTGAGCAGTAAAACTTCTATTTAACCGCAACTCATAGATGATAATTTCACCTTTGAGCTGTACAAAAATGTTAAAAGAAGTTATAGACAAGCCCCATGCTTCTATTCTTGGCAGGATATGTCCAGATTGAGATTTTTCAAGGTTTTCAAAATCATGACTGACTACCTACTAGCTAAAGTTATAGTTAGATACATTGTGCATGCAAAACTATGGCATTCTTTAAGGGGTATTCTGGTTACAAGAAGTGCAATCTATTTTCTACTATTAAACTACATGCTTGGCTTTGTAATAGCATGTTATTCAAAGTTTCTAGGTATTTTAATGTTAACATGTTACCCTTGGGGAACACCCTGGCCAGTGTTTTCCCACAGTTTGTTATGGTTATAGTTACTGTTGTTTTTAACTGACTCCGGTTGTACATGCTCATTTGGCATCTTCACAGTCCTACCAAGTGTCTTGTCGCATCTTTTTATGTGACCCCTGGCCTATGTGCATACATATTTGTTCTCACTATGGCATTGCATAGGCAACTGCATAAGGGAGTCTGGGAATCCTGAGCTCATCTATGCTTATGTTAAATAAAGCTGCTGTCATGTGTCTATGTTTAACATCGACTAGCGTAAATGTGCGCACAAACCTCTCTACCAAGTTTACCCGAAAATATGACTGTCATTAAATTTTGCTAACAAAGACGCACTAGGTCTTATTTTCATGGGATGTCTAATTTTTTTTTTTACAAGAACTCACATTTATTGTTGAGCAAAATAAATATCAACATTTATAAATATACTGTAGCCATGTCATCACAAACATCAGCATAAGCAGCCAAACTCTGAATTCCATCAAGAATTTCTTTTGACTCTTTTTCCATGTACAACAATCTATGGTGTATTTTCCCAATCCCACTATTTTAAGACAGTTGTATCAATTAACTCTCCATAACCTGAATTTTATGCTGAATTTCTTAGGACTCCCTTTCTTTAAGAACCGTTGGCCCCAATCTCTCATGCAACAGCACTTTCCTCAAAAGAGGATTTCTGGTGCAGTTAGCCTACTCGTTGCACATTTTCATCACTGACTTTATTCCATGAATTCTTCACCCATGTCACAAACTCTTGAAATATCTAAATGATCTACTAATCTAATGTATGACGCGCGGGGGGTGGGGATGTTGCTGCAATGACTGTCGCTAGGTCATATTTTCAGGGGACGCCTCATATTTATAAGCACTAAAAAATTGCACTAGGTTTTATTTTTTGAGGTCGTATTTCAATTAAACTTGGTAGATGTCAGGGGAACATGGGAGATGTAGTTTGAAGAGCTTGAGACAAAAGTGATGCCACCATCTTGGAGTTGTAAGATGCCTGCAATGCTTATGGCCTTGGCAAGAAGATGAGAGCTAAAAAAGACAAACCTATTGATTGCTAAATTAGTTTTGGAAAATATGCCAAGTAACCAGAATACTGCTTTAAAGGGGTATTCCCATCTGGGCATTTACATTTAAACATGTAAACATTTTTTTCAATTGGATGTTATTAAAAAATGTTCCTATGTGAAGATAATTTCTCATAAATGTAGCCATGTTACAGCCACCTCTGCTGGAGTGATTGCACAAAGAAACAAAAGGTTTTTGTATATGAAATGTCCAGGAGTTACTGTATATCCCCCAGCGTTTTTGTGGTAATGAACGCTGAATCCAGGTGGTCCGGCAGGGCTCTATAGCACATCTCTGGCCACTGAGGTGGTTGTATCTCGTGAGGAAGCTATCTTGTTTCTAAGGGACAACATGGCTACATTTATGAGAAATTATCTTCACTCAGGAACATTTTTTTAATAACATCCAATTGAAGAAATGTTTACATATGGCAAATGAATTCAGTTAAATGTAAATGCCCAGATGGGAATACCCCTTTAAGGACCACAGCCATCTGATGGTTGATGTAAGCTGTAGAAAAGTCCAATATTTACATTTACAAATTATTATAATAGAGAAATAAATATAACTAGAGATCTAATAATTATTCAGAACTATCTGGCATCAAAAACAGAACTGGCACCCACCAAATATTTCATGTATGAAAAAAATATTTTCTTTGCAGTTAACATTACTTTCCCTTTTAAGACACTTGTGTCCACTTGCAATTACTGCCTGAAACTGGATTAAACACATCAAAGTAAATAGCAGTCTTTCATAGAGAAATATTTACATGCAATTTAAGCTGCTTTACAGTAAAATAAACTAATTTATATCTCATCATTGCCTGAAGCCATTGTCCCACAATAAAATGTTCAAAGACCAAGCTAAGCCTCTGAAATACCCATCTTTAATTTCATCTGAAACTTACAACAACCATGGGAGTTCACTGGGAGGCTATTATCATTATAAAGGTAGAAATATATTTAGCTGAAATTTATTTTCATTTGGAGAACATCAAAACAGCCAAAAGCAAAAGCAGCCATGAAAAAGAGAACTGCCAACCTCTATGGGCTATAGTCTCAAGCGTGCCTGCAATACAAGTAACACTAACACCATGAAACATTCCACCCTAATAAATATTATACTGAACAACCTGTTACTTGACACCCATTAATATGTTACCTCCTAAAGTCTATAAAACATTTGTTAACATGTGTCTAACAAGTCTGTATATATCATGTACATGGAGAGGATGTTTACTTGTTTCAGTGGTTAGTACATTGGAAATTATTTTGTTGGTTATGGTATCTCCCATGAAATAGCCAACATACAGTAGTGGATTATAATATAGACGATTTGGGCTCTAGCCTGGGGCCAAAGACTTGTAGGGTTCCAAACCATCCACCAAATTTTATACTAAGAAGGACCTTCACCCATGAATTTCTTGTATATCTATACATGCTCTCAATACACATGTACACAAGAGCCATTTCAGGACTTTAATGGTCTTCCAAGGGTCAGACTGAATGCAGGTAGATGGGGCGCATCCTCCATTCCACAGAGAGCTTGATTCTAGTACCATATGTAGGAGAACTTATTTGGACTTATAGGGGCTATAATTCTGATACAGCCCAAGGCCCATGGCTGTCTTAATCTGCTCCTTCTGACACACGATCATAATATTGTAGTGACTAGCACAATTAACTACTGGACAACAATCGGTTAATGGGTTTAAATTTTATCAAGTGTAACATTTTCTTAGCATTCACATGTCCTCTTTTTGTGGAGGTTTCCTTGACATTGGATGGTTATCTACAGATGAACTGTCCTCCCATTAAAATTGTTTGTTAAGTGCTTGTGAAATAGGTAAAACTAGACATTAGGGAAATAGACCAATTACAAGATAATACAATGTAACAGAGCAAGAACGTGTACACATAAGCAAAGTGAAAAAAATGTCATTGAAAACATTCTAAAAGACAATCAAAAACACCTAAAGGAGAAAACGAAGACCGGAAGCATATGGAGTGCTGCTAAAAAGTAGTGGCTTTCAAATAGCCAAATGCACAAGGGGAATTCCTTGGGGTGTGGCGTCTTATTAACCATACATTGATGTCAAAATTCACAATTGCTTCATGTAAAAACATATTTCCTTGGAATGAATAATCATCTGCCATAATCCGGGCCTTTTGGTGGGGGCCCCTGGGTGCAAAATCTGGTGGAGACCCGAACTGAACATAGCATACATGCACATCCTCCTGCTCACTACTACACCCCCAGTAAAACATCTATATACAGCTGCCAGGGTCGTTTTAGACAAAGTGGGGCCCTGGGCAAAACTAAAAGTGGGGCCCCAAAATAAAACTAATTTATGAACAGTCACATTTTGTAAGATACTTCCTTTAGCCCAGCACAATAACAACACTTGGTACTTTAAACGCAATAGTATGGCAAGTATCTGTAATATGGGACTGTAGGACAATGTTATAGGAGATAGCCAGAAGATAGGTAGATTGATGATAGAAGATGAATATGAAAGATGATATAGATACAATATAGATGCATAAATATAAAGACGATGATACATGGATAAATGGATGGATGGATAGATAGATGGATAGATAGTAAATAAGAGATAGATAGAAGATATATAAATAAATAGACCAAACAATAGATAAATGGTTATATAGACAGATATATAGATATGAAATAGACAAATTATAGGAGTTACATAACTAGACACATACATGATAGATGATAAGTATCTACACCCGGGCATTCAACTAAGGGGTATTAAAAAAGCAATACTCTGGTAACAAATGTCCACTTGCAGGGGGGCCCTTTAGGAAAGGGGGCCCTGGGCAAATGCTCAGTTTGCTGTCCCCTTACGCCAGCCCTGGCCATAATATATAAACACAAATAACAAAGTGGAATATAAAATTATTATTAAGTGGATTTAATCTTTTTATTGTACTATTGGTAGTATGGCGCTCCTCTATTGTTTAACAAAACACAGAAATAATCAGCCAGTGTGAAAGCAGGATATCCGCAATCACTTAGGAAACGGAAAGCAAAGTGACTTTACTTACATGAATAATGTGGGAAATCCCCAGACAGACATTTGTGGCACTCGGGAAAGTTTATACAATTATTTACATATTTCTTTCATTATATACCAATTCTGCATTGCAGTTTGGTTAGATTTTTACAATTCCCTCTAATCTTCGTTGACGTTTACCTCTTCAGTGGTCATGCTCATAGACCGATTGTGCGCCTTAATTTCTGTTTATATAAAGGCAATCTGTCTGAATGTCTGTAAACTGATCGCTTACAACCCTAACAGAGTGATTGCAAAAGAGGAAGTTAGCCTATACTTGAGAGGCTTTCAATTAAACCACTCAGTCCCAGTGGGATTGTTTTGTCAAATTAGCTATATTCCAACATCATGTAAATTGGTTTCCTTATTACAAATAGAATATGGTGTAATTGCTAAAGAATGTAAATGGATACATGCTGTGTATATATATATATATATATATATATATATATACACATATACAATAAACATAAAAGTACGCACAAACCTAATTTTATTGGCTTTTTTGTTTTACCATGTGATATTGACACTCGTATACAGATGTCACGTTCCACAGATATTTATTTGCACTCACATGTACTAATCTTCTTAAGGTTCATCTGGTAAAATTATATTAGTAATACAATCATCAATGTTCACTAACCATCTAGCCTTTTGCTCTGTCTTAATCTTTCTGACACTTGACTAAGGCTAGATGAACACAGGTATAACAAAAGGCCTTGTGCTATACGTTTTTTTGGAAAAACAACAGATGGCTGCACTAAATTCAATGATTTTTTGATTTATTAATGGCCAAGGGGTTATTTTAATAGACCTGTAAACAAGTAGAACATGTCCTTTTTTAAAGGATCACTCCTAGACACATTGAGGATCAGTGAGAAATGGATACCAAATGTAAGGAAATGGCAGTCATAATGTAGAAATGATACGCTAGTGTGCGGGAAGCCAAATATTCTTAGCGCTGACAGACACACATTTCTTATTATAGGAGTTTACAAGATTGAATTATCTTTCCCAAATGCAATAAGCGATCAGAAGTTTTCGGATATAAGGCATGTAATGGCATAGTCATTTAGCATGATTTGATTGAGGAATTTTTTGTCCAGTTCAATTTATCAGCATACTAATACCCTGCATATAATTCAGATAAAGTGTTAAAATGAAAGGAATATCTTCTCCTTAATCCAACCATTTCAATAAAATATGAACATGTAGCTGCCACCCTGGCCTCATATGGACATAATTTTTCATAAAAACCGGTTGGGCAAAAAACAAACTTCCTACAGTCGAAGGCTCCTTCCACAAGAAAGTGTGCTATGCCCGGGCCAGGACGTAGCATCTATTGGCTGCAGAGGTTTCTGCTCTGTCTCCCTATTCAAAGTGCAGCAGCTTCTGCATCTTCCTGCCACCCACTAAGATTGCATCCTTGTTACTCGCAATCTGAGATAGCAGTGGCTTGCAGGAGGAAACACAAGCCACTGCATCGGAGTGTAGAGAGTGCAATGAGACTTATTAGCATCTCATCGTTAAGAGAAGCTGTTTAACGCTTGTTCTGCTTCTGATAGAAGTGCACTGGACAGCACTAAGAAAAGCTCTCCTAGTTACGCATGACTGGTGAGTTTAAAAAGGACCTGTCATCCATAAAAAAAGACCCCCACAATAATCCTCTCCCCAGCCCCTTTCTATATCTGCCAATTTTTTTCAAATTTATGTTGGGGAAGTTGGTTGTAACCGATCTGACCACTTACCAAATAATGGGTTGAATCCTCGTATCCTCTGTGCTTGAAGTTGGCTATATTCACGAAGGGGCCGGCCGACACCCCACCACCACGCCCCTGTCAGGGGGGACCTGTAGGAGAAGCCAGCAGCATTGCATATATTGCATAATCGCTGCCGGCTCTCTGCAATGCGGCCGCATCTGCAGGGTCCTTATTCACAGCGCAGCTGTTCCGCACTGATAGCAGCTGCGGCTTCTTGTTCACAGCGCCGGAGAATATATATAGAACATTCGTCGGGAGCTGCCAATAAGCACAGTGCGTCCGCAGCCGCTGTCAGTGTGGCGCAGCTGCGCCGTGAATAAGGACCCTGCGCCCGCAGCCGCTGTCAGTGTGGCACGGCCGGCGCTGTGAACAAGGAGCTGCGCCCGCAGTCACTTTGTCACGGACACGCTGTGAATAAGGACCGCAGCCGCTGTCAGTGCGGTTTGAAGTGAATAAGGATGCATCGCGGAGAGATGGTGGGGGTGTGTCCGCCGGCCCCTTCATGAATAAAGCCAACTTCAAGCACAGAGGATATGAGGATGTGACCTCTTATTTGGTAAGAGGTTGGATTGGTTACAACCAACTTCCCCAACATAAATTAAAAAATAAATGGCAGATATAGAAAGGGGCTGAAGAGAGGATTATGGGGGGCATATTTGTTGGGGGTATTTTGGGGGGTAACAGGTCCTCTTTAAGGGGTCTGCTTTAGGGAAGAGGCAGGATATAGTTTAGAGCGCCTATCTTCCTCTTCACAGTGGTTTGTGTTTCTTCCTGCAAGCCGCCGATATCTGTACTCACAGGAAATCAACCACCTTTGCTTCCTTGGTTACCCACAATGTCTGACAATTGAATTTACAGTATACCTAATAAACCAGTCCTGACTTTCAAACAGTTTCGACTTAAGAACAAACCTAAAGAACATATCTTGTAAGTAAAATTGAAATATAAATAGAACAATGAAAATACAATTGTTAAAACATTTTTCAGCAAGTACACTTTGTACTCTTTCAGTGCCTTTGACTCTATATTGCACCATGAATTCCACTTTCACAAAAAGTCTGTGGGGTGTGGGTATAGCTTCGCTAAAAGGACATGGGCATGTGTATCTGAGGTTTGCATCTTAATGAGGACTGATGTGTCCATTTCACATCCACAAAATATGCATCTGTGTTCAGTTAACGTGGTGTATCCGATTCCGTATTTTTCAACTATTGCATGGTGGACAACACACAGATGTAATTCATGTACTTCTTTTTTTCATTGTGTGGACTCATTGACTTCCGTGGAAGGCTGTAGTCAACAGGCGAGAAAAAAAGGTGCACTAGAAAACAATGGTCTGGCACACTATCCTTAAAAATCACAGATGGCATATTGACTTTAAAAAACACTTGTCTGAATAAGTCCTAAATTAGGTGCTTCACACAAGGGATGGAACACCAGACTTGATCAATTTCTGTCAACCCTTTTAAATAAAACAAAATGATTCCTATAGTAAACAGTTTAATTGGTATTCACATTGTTAATGAAAACAAATATACTAGAGGGGTGCCACTTTTAATAGTGAGCTTTTACTAGAAAATTCCCTTTGTATAACTCCATTTCACACTATTATCACCAGGTCTGGCTGCAAATTAGAAAATACAGGCAGAAGTGCCTATTTCATGCTGTGAAACTGCTAAATGGCATGAAACCTTATAATTATCACATAAGCACATGCTAACCCACTCTTAATTTAAATGGGCTCACCAAGAGGGTAGGGACAAGGTGCCTGATCCGGTTATGCGACAAATCACTTACAATGGAATCTAGCAGCTGTTTTGCAAAAGCTATTAACATCATTATACAGCTATTTATACTGCAATATGAAATATTTCTGAGGCTTTTAATTACAAGACTGTGTATAGGCACTACACTAGAAAACTCTTCTTCAGTACGAAGGCAATGCAATTTAAAGAGATTGTCAAGTGTAGGGAAAACTCCCTCAAATATAGATTAAGGAAATTCTGAATTAAGAGAGTCATCAACTAATTTCCATTTTCTTCACTTCTATGTATAGCACTGAAAAGAAACTTTTACCGGAGCTCCTCGGACATGTGAGACTGGTGTCCTAGTGATTACTTTTATATGCACATTTTTACATTTCATGTTTGTTAGAATATTTTATATGGAAGAAAATGTGACTAATCTAAAACGTACTATGCTATCTATGTGCAAATTTCTTCCAGCGACCTGCGACAATCTGTAGTGGGAACGGAGGAGGAGAAAACCTAGCGGTGGTGTCGTCTGAATAGCGGCTTATTCTTATCAGAGGATCTTTTATATTGTGTGAACATATCTGAGTGATCTTAGCCATTGAAGGAGAAAGAAACCTGTGGAATTGTAAATAAAGAAAAAGGAAAAGAACAAACAGCTCTGGTCAAAGTAACTTTTCAATATTTTAACGTTTGGACCTTTGGATCGGTCCTTGGCTGTATGTAGCAAAATTAGTGTGCAAAACAATTACTCTTTTTCACAGTTTTATAGCACTGTATAGCACTGTATAGCACTGCTGAGGAAATTAAAGGCTGGTCCCTGGTTGAGGAGGAGAACCTGCTACCAACTTTATTTTAGTGGGAGTAATTTTTTAAAATTATTCAAATATGGCTACCCTATTGACATAATATCGAATGACCAATAATTCATTCATTCTTACTTCTCATGTGCAAGTTTCCAGGGCTACAGAACCCAATGAATGGTCTTAAAGGGCTGTACAACGACAAACTGCTCTGAAATGACATCTCATTCTACGACTATTTCTTGCTCGTTGGTTGCTGGCTAAAGTCCCTTGACCTATACATTAGACAGAACTCTGATTCAATGCTATGCACACATAAGATGTTTGTTGATCTCATCTTACTGGAGAAAACACAAGGCTCTTGGATGTCATCCTTGTGTAGTCACCTGTTTTTCATGCTTGTATTTCAAGGAAACAAAATCATATGTCAGAACTAGGATGACACTAGGACTACCAAATCAGATTTCTGCTAGCACTAGTACTGAAATCATACCAAACTTGTCTGAACCTGAAAGTTCTGGCATCAGGATGACATCATAGGGAGCACCAATGATTAGGAAAGCGGCTGCATTTAAAGAGTTAAGCTTGCAGTGCTTGGCACTGATCGCAGGTGTTACCAGCAGGGGGCGACCCTAACATCTGTCTAAAGTCCAGATTTGGGGAACAGAACACACATTGTTTTGCATGGACCCGAATATTCAGGTCGGCTCATCACAAATGATTTTCACTGGCCAAAATCATAGGATTTGAAAGTTGCTTAATGAGCACCTGGTCTAAAGTGCCACCTCACAGACCGAGCCCGCATACTTTATGCACTCTGCACATAAAATAGAATTCTCAGTATTTCCAGTTGTATTACCCTTCTACATTTAGTACAAGGGTTCAAAATATTAGGCCACAATATTTGGATTTTGCCGATGGTTTTCAGGTGGCTCCGTCTACAAATATTCCTCAATGGCCTATGTATTTCTACTAATTTTGTTACATTCATTTTTTTAAATAGATTTACATATATGTTCTTTCCAGTGCTGTGGTATTGTGCTTATTTTTCAAACTTAGCCATCTTGTCTTGCTGTGAAAAAAATGTTACAAATGTCTGCCGTACCATAATGGAAAATATTTTGAGAACAGAGTTATGCAGATGAATATCGTACATCACAGAAAGCAAGCTGTGTTAAGACCGGGTCAGACAAGCCTTGCAGGTAGCACTATTTATTTTATATGAAGACACGTGAATGCCAACTATCTAAAGATGGTGGCCTGGGCCTTGTGGATTTCCAGAGCTTTTGTTTCATATGCTTTAGGCCAGACTTCAAAGACTCGTCTTAATGTGACTTCATAGCCAGATGTGGGAGATACTTAAAAGTGATTTCAGTCAAAGATTAACCAGTCACAGTATTCCATGAAAAGCTTGAGGCATATGTCACACCTCAAACATTATTAAAAATGTTTTTTTAAAAAGAACATATGGTTGAGTAGTGACCTGACAAGTACAAGCACGCCAAAGATATTTTATTCCAGTGAGAAAATGTTCTTACTTAAAAGGCAATATATAATGAGGTCCAAAACAGCAATTCACTAAGAATATATAAAATCAAAATTATTACTTTTTTTTTTAAGTAAAATAATAATAGAGATGACCAATCATAGTAATGGAGAGTCGTTAGGGGCATCAATTTTCTGGATTGGCTGTTCGGCCACCATTACAGAAATGCCTCCCTGTTTGACAGCCAAACCTGAACGGGAACGTCGGGTGATCTCTATTAATGAATCAAGGAAAAAATGAAAATATGCCGGTACTTTCAAGCAGATCATCAGCAGACACAGACTGTTCAAGACAACCTGCCATGATCACGACTGTTGGATCGTTGTCATCAGCTGTCTGTATTTTGCAAATAAACTGTGGTATATTCAACTTACCAATGATTACAGTGCTCTAATATTTGGGTGCTCCCACCCATAAATATGTGATTGAAATAAGATTTGTAGATCACTGTCGATGCCTTATATTTATGAGCATCATATGTTTCCCATACATAACATTTTATTTCTATTAAAATATAGAATATTGTAATCAAACCCTTGAAATTAATTATGAGAATGAACCCCCCCCCCCACTGTTTAGCCCTATAACTTATATGTGACATAACGGACAAACTCTCTCACCAATTTAGCCGACACTGGATTACTAGACTGTGCTTTTAGTCTCTCAAGAGCCAAGATGCTCAGTTGTGTTAAATAAATTATCCCTGGGCTCTAAAATGTTGCTATAAACATATTCAGAAACACTTTTGAGCAGAGTTCATCATTAATGTCCTTTAGGAGCATTAAATATAGTCCTGCATCCACAAAGCAACAGATAAAAGCTCTGCAGGGAACAGAGAACTGCTCATATTGTCCACAGTAGTATTCCACCAAATGCTGAAAAATATCTGCTAAAATGGTTACAGCTTCTAAGTAAGAAATGATTTGTTGCCATTAATGGAAAATAAAATTACAAGTGATTCGTTTGTCTCCGGAAAATGTATCCAGTGAAAATTTCCACTTTCAACGGACATCATGAGTGCAAATCTAGGTAATGCTAATGTTTTTCTTTGTAGTTATTTTATAAAATCTGCATTTAAAATTGAGAAGCTCATAGGGGAAAATTTACAATGTGTTCCAGCCATGTGTTTTATTCTCTCCTTACTATCTTGTATCTGCATGTAACTGGCTATTGCTGGAGACTCTAAGTTGGAAGCCCAAATTATTACACTAGAGACCCCATATTTGTAGTTCTATTTATAGAATATTATGCTATGTATGGATTTCCAGAGAAGTGTTTAGAGATTACTTGACATTGTGCCATTAAAAATGACTAGGAACGGTTGCAGTTCTGAAATCTGTAACACATCTCCTCTGTTAAATGTGATATAGTTTAAAAATATCAACAATTTAAATACGACTTGTCCTTTCATATGCCGTTTTTCAGGCTCTGCCCCGCTGCCCGTCACGGTGAGAGTCATGGACCGGGACATCTACTCTGTTGCCACGTGATCTCCCCTCTTCACACTTTCACTATGAATAGACGGCCACATTATCATTATCCTCGCACATAGAAGAGTCCACACCCATCTCCTTTAAGGCAATCCCCTGTCCACACCCACCTCCTCCGCTTGGCCAATCCTCTGTTCCCACTCAGTGCAGTCATGCACTTTATCCTCTCCATTTCCGGGAGTAGAGCTTCAGGTGTCACGTGACTGCAGCTCACACTGCTTCCTGTTGTGTGACTGGCAGCATGCAGCTCACAGCCGGAGCTGTCATTAGTAGACACACAGCGGGCAGTACAAGTCTCTTCTGTCTCCTCATGTACCTGCAGGTACCTCTACAGGTATTGTGTGAGACCTGATTATGTACTTCCCCTGGGCTTGTCACCATTTGTAGTTTGGCTGTATGCCTCCTCTTAGTCCAATTTAGATACTTGCCATCATCTTTACCAGATTCCTGTATACCCTGTGCCCTATATACGCCTTCTGCCCCCTGTGCCCCTTGCCCTGTACACCTTGTGCTCTCTGTGCCCCCTGCCCTGTACACCTACCTTCTGCTCTCTGTGCCCCCTGCCCTGTACTCCTTCTGCCCTCTGTGCCCCCTGCCCTTTACTCCTTCTGCCCTCTGTGCCCCCTGCCCTGTACTCCTTCTGCCCTCTGTGCCCCCTGCCCTGTACTCCTTCTGCCCTCTGTGCCCCCTGCCCTGTACACCTTCTGCTCTCTGTGCCCCCTGTCCTGTACTCCTTCTGCCCTCTGTGCCCCCTGCCCTGTACTCCTTCTGCTCTCTGTGCCCCCTGCCCTGTACTCCTTCTGCTCTCTGTGCCCCCTGCCCTGTACTCTGCTCTCTGAGCCCCCTGCCCTGTACACCTTCTGCTCTCTGAGCCCCCTGCCCTGTACAACTTCTGCTCTCTGAGCCCCCTGCCCTGTACTCCTTCTGCCCTCTGTGCCCCCTGCCCTGTACTCCTTCTGCCCTCTGTGCCCCCTGCCCTGTACTCCTTCTGCCCTCTGTGCCCCCTGCCCTGTACTCCTTCTGCCCTCTGTGCCCCCTGCCCTGTACTCCTTCTGCCCTCTGTGCCCCCTGCCCTGTACACCTTCTGCTCTCTGTGCCCCCTGCCCTGTACTCCTTCTGCCCTCTGTGCCCCCTGCCCTGTACTCCTTCTGCTCTCTGTGCCCCCTGCCCTGTACTCCTTCTGCTCTCTGTGCCCCCTGCCCTGTACTCCTTCTGCTCTCTGTGCCCCCTGCCCTGTACTCTGCTCTCTGAGCCCCCTGCCCTGTACACCTTCTGCTCTCTGAGCCCCCTGCCCTGTACAACTTCTGCTCTCTGAGCCCCCTGCCCTGTACTCCTTCTGCCCTCTGTGCCCCCTGCCCTGTACTCCTTCTGCCCTCTGTGCCCCCTGCCCTGTACTCCTTCTGCCCTCTGTGCCCCCTGCCCTGTACTCTGCTCTCTGAGCCCCCTGCCCTGTACTCCTTCTGCCCTCTGAGCCCCCTGCCCTGTACTCCTTCTGCCCTCTGTGCCCCCTGCCCTGTACTCCTTCTGCCCTCTGTGCCCCCTGCCCTGTACTCCTTCTGCTCTCTGTGCCCCCTGCCCTGTACTCCTTCTGCCCTCTGTGCCCCCTGTCATGTACTCCTTCTGCTCTCTGTGCCCCCTGCCCTGTACTCCTTCTGCCCTCTGTGCCCCCTGTCATGTACTCCTTCTGCTCTCTGTGCCCCTGCCCTGTACTCCTTCTGCTCTCTGTGCCCCCTGCCCTGTACTCCTTCTGCTCTCTGTGCCCCCTGCCCTGTACTCCTTCTGCCCTCTGAGCCCCCTGCCCTGTACACCTTCTGCTCTCTGAGCCCCCTGCCCTGTACACCTTCTGCTCTCTGAGCCCCCTGCCCTGTACACCTTCTGCTCTCTGAGCCCCCTGCCCTGTACACCTTCTGCTCTCTGTGCACCCAGTGCCTCCTGCACTCTGTGTCCTGTGCGCCTTGTGCCTCTGTGCCCCTTGCCCTCTGTTTCCTGTGCACACCCATGCCCTATGTGCGCCCTGTGTCCTGCTCCTTGTGCCTTCTATGCCCCATGCCCTCTGTCCGCCTTGTGCCATCTGTTCGTCTTGTGCCCCCTGCCCACCGTGTCGTGTGCGCCTTTTGCCCTCCTAGCCACCTGCTTGTGTTCTCTGCAGTTGTGGTGCATGTATCACATTGTGCTAACTACTGCTTCAGTCTATCTTCATATCACTGCTGGTAGTATACACTCACCATTGTCTGGACTTAAAGGGAACCTTTCACCGCTGTTTGAAAAAATTAAGTTGCGGGCAGGTTCCCACAGAGCCCTTATAGCATTAGGGCAAGCTTTCTTCAGCTAATAAAATCGCTGCACAGAAAAGGAAAAAAAATTACCATTTATTCTCTGCCTGGTAACCAGATAGAGAGCCTAGCGAGTCGTGGTGGGCGGATACATACGTGCGAGTCTGGTGGCTTGCTCACACCTCCTTTCCCTACGTCATCTGGCTGTCGGCTGAATTATAACACAAATGCCTACGGCATATGCGCGGAAGCAGGAAGCAGGAAGGCATTTGTGTTATAATTCAGCCGACAGCCGGATGACGTAGGGAAAGGAGGTTTGAGCAAGCCACCAGACTCGCACGTATGTATCCGCCCACCACGACTCGCTAGGCTCTCTATCTGGTTACCAGGCAGAGAATAAATGGTAATTTTTTTTCCTTTTCTGTGCAGCGATTTTATTAGCTGAAGAAAGCTTGCCCTAATGCTATAAGGGCTCTATGGGAACCTGCCCGCAACTTAATTTTTTCAAACAGCGGTGACAGGCTCTATATAAGGACTTACTTTTGATATGTAAAGTGTATCCATATTGTTTGTTATACTACCACTTTGAGGAGATAAATAAAAGTGGGGAAAAATGTGAAGTAAAGCGCTGTGGAATTTGATGGCGCTATATAAATAAAGATTATTATTGTGAGTGGAAGAAAACATTAAATAGGGGGTTATATGTTGCTGGGTTGAAATAGGGGCTATTATATAGGTCCTTTGGGGGTTTGCCACAGGACAGGTGCATTATATGTGTGGGCCGCTAAGGTCGATATTATACTGTTTGTTTTCAGTGGGTGTGGTTTAGGGGAAATGGGAGGGCTTTGTCCCTCTTTCTCTAGCCCAAAAGTTGGGAGGTATGCATATGTCATAAATGCATTACCTATTAAAGGGGTTGTCCCAACTTAGGAAGTTATCACCAATCCACAGGCTAGGAGATAACGTCCTAATTGGTGAGGGTCCGAAAGCTGGGAACCTACAGATCATGAGAACGAGACCCCCCAGCAATTAGGAATACCGTTTTCACCAGTGGGTGAATTGGCAGTGCTAAGCATGTGCCATGGGGCTCCGTTCAATTTCAATTCCATGAGAACGGCCAAAGACTGGCATGCACAGCACTCTTATCTCCTGCCAATCCCACAGAACTGAATGGAGCAGCAGGATGCATGACAATGGGATCCCTGTTCTCCTAATTGCTGGGGGGGGAAGTCTCATTCTCATGATTGGTGGGGCTCCTAGCTGTTGGATCCTCACCGATTAGGAAGCTATCCCCTATCATGTAGATTGGGGATAACTTCCCAATTGGAACAACCCCTTTAAATACCAATTCCAAAGAATCTTTATGAGAACTGTAAGTTGTGCCATCTTCTAATAATTCTACAATAAATACATGGACAACTTGGTACCATATTACCTACTACTTTTAATACAGTTCACCCGGAGGTGATAGTCTCAAGGTCTATATGGATGCGCCCATGTGTCAAATTATTTATAAATTCATAGGAAGAATTAAGACTTAACTTAAACACACCTGTGGTGGGTGTTTTAAGAGCTTAACAGCTTTTACAAAAAAGATATTTAGCATGGAAGTTATTACAAAAATATTACTGTATATACTTGTGTGTAAGCTGAGTTTTTCAGCACAAAAATGTGCTGAAAAACCTCACCTGGACTTATACACAAGTCAATAAAAAAAAATAAACTTACATGCTTGGCGAGGCTCCTCTTCTGTCTTCTCTATCTATCTCTATCAGCCGGAGCACACTATGATGTGGCGGTGTAGCCGCTGATGACCTCATAGTGTGCTCAGGCCGGCAGATCGCATGGATGGTTCTCTGCCGGCTGGTACAGCAAAGAGAAGAAAGAAGAGGAGCCGCGGGGACCGGAACATCAGGGAGCAGCAGTGGCCATCGGGACGACCCCAAGGTGAGAATGTAAGTTTGTTTTTTTTATGTGCATGGCAAACTGCGGGCTGGCTGGGTGTGTACTACATGGGGCTGGCTGTATACTACACGAGGCTGGCTGGCTGTATACTAATGGGGGCTGGCTGTATACTAATGGGGGCTGCCTGGCTGTACACTACATGGGGGCTGGCTAGCTGTACACTACATGGGGGCTGGCTAGCTGTACACTACATAGGGGCTGGATGGCTATATACTACTGGGGGCTGGATGGCTATATACGATTGGGGGCTGGCTGGCTACATGCTACTGGGGGCTGGCTGGCTACATGCTACTGGGGGCTGGCTGGCTACATGCTACTGGGGGCTGGCTGGCTACATGCTACTGGGGGCTGGCTATATGCTACTGGGGGCTGGCTATATACTACTGGGGGCTGGCTGGCTATATACTACTGGGGGCTGGCAGGCTATATATGGGAGGCGGTGACCAATGCATTTCCCATCCTCGGCTTATACTCGAGTCAATAGGTTTTCCCAGTTTTTGGTGGCAAAATTAGGGGTTTCAGCTTATACTCGAGTATACATGGTAACTATATGGATAAAATGTATAGACACTCACATTAGGCCGCAGTCCGGCTGCCATTTTGTAGTAGGTTTCTGCTGCTTCATTTAGACTGGCTTGCCTGAAAAGAAAAGACCAAATCAGTTATTATTTAGTAATCACTATACAGTGATGCACTGGGAGTACATCTGTGAAATATAATTTATTTACTACAGATAATACATAATAAAGTGACCCTTGTCTTCAGGGCACAAAATATAAATTATTGTATTATTATTTGCCCTGGTCAGGCCTTAGTTATTAATTCACATCATTTTGATTGTATTTGATTATTTACATTTTTCATTAGAGAAAAAGAATATTTCTGGAACGAGTGAGTAATCAGCTCATTAGCAGCGACCGTCCACGAGATCTCTACCCATCTATCACTTTCAGCTCAATTATGAACACAAGGTCACATGGAATACACAAAGGCATACTTATTGTAAGTACCATGTGTGAAGACCTGAGGTTCCAACAAGAGCGAGATTCACTCATTAAAAGCATTTATTTTTAACTTAAGGACCCCTACTTAAGGACACCCAACTTACAGACTGACCACTCTGCCCCCTGTGACCACTGATGACGCTCTCTGGATGCTTTAATTTACTCCCAGGCTGCAATGATCAACTTTACGGTGTCTGTAAAGAAGTTTTATTGATAATTGGTCCCATTACAGCAAAAAAATGTTAAAAATCCAATTGTCACTGGGACAAAAAAAAATTTGTCTGGAGCTACAGTTATAAAATATACAGTTCCGACTTACATTCAAATTCAACTTAAGTACAAACCAAGGGAACCTATTTTGTATGTAACCCGGGGACAGGCAGATTTTTACATACAAATTCAACGTAAGAACAAACCTACAGACCCTATCTTGTATGTAACCCAGGGACTGCCTGTACCTGTATTATGTACATCTCCTGGAGGTGTTTTTGCATATTTCTAGGTTACATCATGAAAGAAAATTTTGTTCTTACCCTGCCTGCTGAAGTGAGAATGACATCATAATTAAGAGGCAGGCAGGAATGCAGATGAATGGAGTGGGCAGAGCAGGAGGCGGGGTTACCTGACTGTGACTGCATCCTACAAAAGGGTAAAAATTGATTTTTCATTCATGCTGCAACCTAGACATATGCTAAAGCACCTCCAGGGGATGCACATATTACAGAAGGAGGTGCTGTTTGTAGGCTTGTGGGGTTATTGTGGTAACAGGTGTGCTTTAAACTATGGAATGCTTTACAACAGGAGGGAGTCATGGCAGAAAGCAATGCAGCATTAAATAAAGGACTATTTGCCTTTTCAATCAAAATTACCACGATGTGGCCAGACAGTTGTGCCGCAAAAGATGATGTATGTCCTATGTTTTGCTGGATTTAGGGCCACTGCCACCTGGCGCGTATGCAGATGTGTGCATGAGACCTTACTATGTAACAATGACTTAACCCCCTTAAGACTTGATTTTCATAGTCCGGTTATGTTTTTTGGTGCTGTGTTTTAAACCAAAACCAGTTAGTCAAACAGTTAGTCAAAAATGTTAAATAGTAGTAGTTGTAAAAAAAATTAAAATACATCTAAATATCTGAATAAATTAAAAAAACAGAAAAAATAAAATAAATAAATAAATATATACCTGTGCTGCTGCTTCAATAATCATAATCATCACTCAAATGAATGTTAATGTGCAATAAGCCCCAAGGCCATTCAAAATCATAGTATCATAGTAAGGCTACATTCACACTACAGTATGGGGGACGTATATACGGCCGACGTATATACGGCCGATATATACGTCCCCCATACACTTCTATGGGCTCACGGCCCTGTACGGGAGCGGTACGGTGCAGCACACGTGAGGCACCGTACCGCTCCGTAGCCCGGGGAAAGATAGGACATGTCCTATCTTTCCCCGTATTACGGCGCCGTGCGCCATTAGTTCCTATGGAGAGGGGCGGGGGTGAGCTGCGCTTACCTCCTCCTCCTCCTCTCCCCGCGCTGCCATGTGCCCGCCGTGCTACGTGGACGGTCGCTGCTAATGAGCTGATTACCGTGTGAATTTAGCCTAAAACAGTATCTTGTTGCTTAGGCCAATAACTGAATGCAGAAGTGATATATTGCACTTATGAACATATGAACATCAGTTAGGAAATGTAGAGCATGGTGCACTGGGAGATGGGAAGAAAATTGCTGCGAATCCTTTATTTTATTTTTTAATTAAAATTATTTGAACTAAGCTATGTTTTTTGTAACTTTCAAGATCCCCTTTAAGACTGCTGTATTATGACATGACATTGTAGGGATGCCAACTTTAAGGCTTCACAGTACAAAAGGAAGTTGTGAAATCAGCCAGGGTAATAACCCCGTATAACACTGTCCTCTGCTAATGATAAAACACTTTCCACATATTTGGCAGCTTTTATTCAAGTAATTAAGGCTATTTTTTAAATCTAGCAGAATTGAAATATTTTATTGAAGATACAGAACAGTAACTATAAGTTTTACCAACATCTGCTCTTCTATATGGATTATAACATTTCCTGAGAACTCAATTTTCTCTGGTTAGTAATCCAACAGTCGTTCTCTCTAAGCTTGACTGAGCAGGGAAAGAAGATCATTTATTACATAGTACAGTATTTTTGTCAATAACAAAGTCAGTTTATAGAAAATCGTAAAATAATATTATATATAAAAAAAGTGATCAAAAGGTTGTACAGTTTTCAAATGGTACCAATAAAAATGTCATCCCATTGTGCAAACAATGACACCTTACACAGCTCCATACACTGAAGTATAAAACAGTTACAGGAGTCAGAAATTGTTGACACAAGGTTTTTTAATGTAAGGTTTCTGACATTTTTAAAGGTATTAAGAAATAACTATATAAATTAGATATTTCTGCGATCACACTGAGCAAAAGAATAAAGAAGAGGTGTCATTTAGACCGCACATTGAAAGTCGTAAAAATAAAGCCCATCAGAATATGGCCAACAGTGTTTTTTTTTTGCTAATTCCACCACATTTGGAATTTTTTTTCCAGTAAATGGCACAGAATATTAAATGGTGCCACTAAAAATACAATTTGTCGCACAGGTAAAAAGCCCTTGTATCGCTTTGTAAACAAAAAATTGAAAAGTTAAAGCTTGAAGAACGGCATACAGTTTTCTGGCATACAAGCCTGGAAATAATTGCAATTCCAGACAGGACCTAGTGTAGAATTGTCCAGCAGCGCAGTCACCCACTGGATATCTCAGGAAGTCAGAGCCTCCTGGCACATCCCGTGGATTTAATAATAGCGAATGATGCATCAGCACATGATAAATCTTTTTCCCCCCAAATATTACGGAGGAAAGTGTTGTGTCCTCTCAGAAACCAGGGCCTAGAGGTAATATCCCTCTACGGCTATATGTTGTATGAAACAAAATATCAACAGGCAAAGTGGAATTGTTCCGAGCAATTTTGAATATGATTACTATTTCTCAGCCTGGAAATAAGCATGGCACCGCAGCTCAATGTACTTTCATCTACTCATAAATAATAACAATAAAAAGAGAAATCATACTTCCCCTGCCAAAGCCTTAACACATTTAAGTTGGGTTTTCTATTTAAAAGACTGATTGGTTTGCAAGCTGCTATGTAGCATATTGCTATTTACAGCAAGCATTAAATAATTCTCCTACTCTGCCACGTAATATAAAATATTATAGCTAAGGAAATCATTATTCATCCGGAGATGGTTAATGGATTAATGTAACATTGCCCAGATAACAAAGCAGTAGGATGAAATATGAAGTCCACTTTTTCCTTTATTTTTTATGTTTATTTTTTTTCCTTGTGCAACTGTTACATTAGTTTCTGCCTCCGAGAGCAAACTACTAAGGAATTCATGTCAGTAGAAAAAAATGCTAATAATATTTCCACAGCTACAAGCGTTACTACTGTCTCGTTTGCAGTCTGCTTACAGAAATATGATCTGCCATGCAATGCGCAAAACGGATGATGGTTATTACATTCCCCACTATTCAAGTAGAAATGAGGAATTAAAAGACTGCTGGAATATTTCTCCACAATCACATACTCCGAGCCTGTATTTAGCCAATGCTCCATAAAAAGCAAAATCACTAAAACATACATGAAGTACAGTCCTCCAGGGAGTCCCACCATTTTAAAGAGAATAACTGATAAGGGATTTTGCCTCCACATGAATAATGGTTTATCTATTTCTCAAACATATTTCATGCTCCTAAAAATGAAGCCCTGCGTTTATCATTTAGAATGATATTGTTGCTCTGTTGGGATTTGTCTTGTTATTAGATCAGTAGTTTAAAGATACCGCTGAAATCTTGTTCTTTGGTTTTCACCAAATATTGACTGATTAATTTATATTTCTATAAGATAAATAGGTATAACAAAGGTGAGTTCATGCAGGCGCTTAAAAATTGGCCAGCCAGTGTTTTCACTTCACATCTCCTATGGAAAATTCTGTTGTTGGTATTGTTACTTCTTGCCTATCTATTGTAAGGCAGTGGCTGGAAAGGTTCTTGGCCTTTAAGTTTCAGCTAGGTTTCTCAGCTATACATGGTAAGGGCTGGCCATTGATGATTAATCCAGGTTCTGAGGCAGCCATAATGCAGCTCATTAGCCCGCACCTGGACCTGGGCTTTATAATCTATCTGCACCATGGGAGGGTCTCTCTCTGAGCTGGAGGTTGTGCCGAGTCAAGCAAACTTAAAGGTACAGACTGCCAATCCATTTGTTTGCCGTTATTGGTAAGGTAGAGAGGGAAAGCCACAATGTTAGCTAGTGCTCAGACAAGCTGGTCTTTTGTTTGTGTTTTGTTTCTTTCTATAAATCTGTATATATTGGGTCTGTGACTGCATTTGTTTTGCTGTTATTGGTGAGGTAGAAAGGGAAAGCTACAATGTTAGCTAGTGCTCACATAAGCAGGTCTTATTTGTTTGTGCTTTGTTTCTTTCTATGAAACTGTATATATTGGGCCTGTGACTGAAACTGCTAATAAAAACTGGAAGACGCACCAGTTTTGGGACAACAAGTCTGTCTCTGTGCTCTGGGAACTGTCTTTGCTCTCACCAGTGAGATGAACCTCTACATAATGTATGGTTTATTACAGGTTTGTGATATCCATAGGGATGTACATAGGGAGATGACACACTTATGTTGTGTATAGGTTCCTCATGCGATATGTTAAAAGAGAGTTGTGTATGTATAGTAAAATTGTCATATACTTTTGCGCCTGGGTTATTTTGGTTGCATTTTATATTGTAATATTCATCAACTTAAAAAAAAAAATAAATTTATACTTTTGAATTTGAATCAGCAAATAAAGATTTTTAAAATCTGCCGAGTATAAAAATCCAGAACTCTAGATAATTAAAGGGAACCTGTTTCATATCTCACTACATCAGTGCCATCAAAGGCTGAATTAAAAATAAAACCTTTACATTTATTTAGAAATGAGTATGATGGTTTAATTCGGAGTCTTCTCTAGTGATGACTTGACTTAACCCCTTAATGACCGCCCTATCGGGATTCTACGGCGGTCATTAAGGGTACTTCTTCTGACGCGACGCCTTTCTACGGCGCCGCGTCAGAAGAAGATTTCGGGACATCGGGTCAGTTTAGTGCCGGTGTCGGGCTGTGATATCACAGCCCAGACCCGGCACTAACACCCGGGATCAGAAAAACTCCGATCCCGGGTGTTTAACCCCTTACACGCCGCGGTCAAGCATGACCGCGGCGTGCAAGTGTGTCCCCCGTGGATCGGACCCCCCCGGTGTGCTTACCGGGGGATCCGATCCCTCCTGCCGCTGCCCCGGGTCCCGACGAGTGACCCGAGGCTGTCGGCTCCTCTTCTCGCAGGGTCCTGCCTTCCTGGCAGGACCCGGCTGTAAGTAACTGAGCATGCGCGGCATGCTCAGTTACTTACACTTTACACTGCAATACAAGTGTATTGCAGTGTAGAGGCTTGAATAAGTGATCGGATGATCGCTTATTCAAGCCAAAATGTGGAAAATGTAAAAAAGTTAAAAAAAAACAATTAAAACTTTTTATAATTAAATAAATAAAATAAAAGTCCCATAATCTCCCCAGTAACACATAAAATGCATATACAGTAAATAAAACACAAAAACATACATATTTGGTATCACCGCGTCCGTATTAATCTGTACAATAAATCTAAATCAATATTGAACCCGCTCGGTGAACTACGTAAAAAAAAAACTCGGAAAACTTCCCATAATATACAATTTTTCATCAAACACCATCACAAAAAATGTTCTAAAAAGTGATCAAAAAAAGTTACATTCCCTAATATGAAACGACTGAAAAGAACAACTGTTTTCGCAAAAAATAAGCCCTCAACCAGATCTGACAACCGAAACATACAGAAGTTATGGCCCTGAAAAGTTGTCAATAGTAAAAACAATGCGATTTTCTCCAATATTGGTTTTGCTCAGGAAAATTAAGCAAAAATAAGAAAAACTATATAAATGAGGTATCACCGCAATCGTAGTGAACCAGAGAATAAAGATAAAATATTATTTTTACATTACGGTGAGCGGGGGGAAAAAAATGCTAACAATCCAAAATAAAAATTGATGATTTTGTTTGTGTCCCCCTTGAAATAGTTAATAAAATCTCATGAATAAGCTTTAGACTCCCAAAATAAATTATCTATACATTGTATCTCATCCCGTACATAATAAGCCCTCATATGTTTGTATTACCAAAAAAAATAAAAATTTATAGGTCGTACAATGTGACAATACAAATCTGCAGTGAATGGCGCCTCCATTCATTCTATACTCGGCCGTGCGCCCGTACAGCAGTCACCACCACATATGGGGGTATCAGGACACTCGGGAGGAATTGGGCATCAAGCGTTGCAGTGCGTTTCATCATTTAATTTATTCTGAAAATTTCAGTTTTGGCCTAAATGAATGTATTTTCCAAAAAAATTCAATAGTTTCTAAATCGCAGGTCCATATTTTTTAACCCATGTGAAACACTTAAAGGGTTAATGGACTTAATAGAAGTTGTTTTACATACGTTGAGGGGTGAAGTTTCTATAGTGAGGTAATTTATGGGGTTTTACTATTATTTAGGCCTTTCAAAGTCACCTGAAAGCTGAGTTGTCCCTCAAAATGTGAGTTTTGGCAATTTTTATGAAAATAAGAAAAATCGCACCTAAAGTTCTGCACCTCATAACATCCTAGAAAAATGACCGGAAACATAAATTATCATCCCAACATAAAGCAGATATTCTGTAAATGTTAATTATCAAACTTTTTGGGTAGTTTTACATCTTGTCTGGAAACCAGAACATTTCAAACTTGGAAAATGAAGAATTTTTACAAACTTTTGCCACATTTTCACTTTTTTTCAGAACGAAATGCAAAACTTATCACTTAAATTTTATAACTAACATGAAGTACAATGTGTCACGAGAAAACATTCTCAAAATCACCGGGATATGTTAAAGCGTTCCGAAGTTATAACCAATTATCGTGAGACTTGTCAGATTTGAAAAATCGAGTCTGGTCATTGAGCTGAAAACTAGTGTCGGTGATAAGGGGTTAAAGGGAACCTACCAACAGGATTCTACCTATAAAGGTAGAACAGGTGGTAGGTGGATAAATGGGATGTGAGGATAGCCCTTATTAGAGCTAATCCTCATGTCCTCGCTATCTTTTTAAAACTTTAATACCCTAATATGTAAATTTTCTTAAGCAGCTACTGGGGCGTGGAGTAGCTGGACAAGAGGCTACACATTGCAGCTACTCCAAGCCCCAGTAGCCTCTTTTCTCCTCCTACCATGACATCTTCGGTGTGCAACTACAAGGAGCCCTACGCCGAGTAGCTTCAAGCAGTAGCTGTGCATCTGCATTACGAGGAGCTGCGCGCCAAAGATGTCAGGGTAGGAGGAGAAAAGAGGCTACTGGGGCTTGGAGTAGCCATGATGTGTAGCCTCATATCCGGCTACTCCACGCCCCAGTAACCGCTTAAGAAAATGTACTTATTAGTGTATTAAAGTTTTAAAAAGATAGCGGGAACATGAGGATTAGCTCTAAAAAGGGGTTTCCTAATGTCCAATACGTTTACCTACCACCCGTTCTACCTTTATAGGTAGAATCGTGGTGGTGGGTTCCCTTTAACTCCATATGTGTTGCAGGTCTAAAGCCGATGTATCCTTCCCCAGCTTTAGTACAGCACAGCAGAGGTGCCAGGAGCAGTGGAACCTGGAAAGAATAAGTGTTTGGTGTCTATATAACGTGTGGGACCTGACTGGTTTCCTTTAAATATTTTGATTTTTAAAGATTAACATATAAATATCCCCATTCAAAGGATAGGTCATCATTGTTACCTGTTGCATGTCCAGAAACTCAGATGTTTGCAAGCATGCTAGAAGTAAAATGTGCAAGAACCATCCACTGTGTAGCAGCCAAGTAGGTGTACCAAAGGTTTGGCACCCATTTATTTCACTACAATATTAGTAAACCTGCCACAGTGTGTGTATTCATCCGAAACATCTGCTTCAATAGTTATTTTTTTTACTATACACAGCCACTTATCGCCTTGAACGTTACTTAGCACAGATTACTGCCTACATAAGTACAAAGCCTCTCTGAGCTACTAACACAGAGCTGGAATCCAGCACAGTGTGGACATAATGAACTTTCATGTCAGAGAATACCACAAATATTTCATGGGCAAAGTGTGTGAACCAAAAATAACACCAAACAGACAAAACATTTCCTTCTTAACCAGAAATTGACCAGACATTTACAGGAGAAGCCATGTTTAGTGACCACAGATGATGAATAACACTTGAGAACAAAGCATCAGTCATACATCATTAGAAACTGGTCCATACAATGTTATATCTGGACACATTAATTTCTCTATGTTACAAAGCTTTGGTTTCTTTGGAGGTGGATGAGGAGGGTGGTGGAGGCTGACAACTAGAAAGCAGTCTTGGAAGAGAGGCATATGAAATGGTTCAGCTCTGGCCTTTGATAAAGTTGACTAAATATTCCATACAATATATTTTGTTAAACAAAATGTGAGCTTTAAAAATCCTAAACTAAGATAGTGTATGTGGCATCTGCACAGACTCCTTCTATGATAGCACTGTGCTGTCCTTCTCACTATATCATCATGGGAGCGATTTGCAGCTTTGGAACACTCCACTTTTCTCCGGCTGGAAAAATACAGCATTCAATAGCCCCCATGTGACAGCAGCCTAAGTGTGAAAGGCAAAACAAGAAACTAGAGGCGTTTTTTTCCTAATGAAAGGTTTAATGACATTTTTATTACAGCTTTCCAAAGGTAGGAGCATTATTTCAATTAAATCTTTTAATTAGAAATATATAACTATTTGGAAGCATTCTTGTAAATCACAGTATGCATAATACAGGACTAGGGAACAGATATGTATATGAGGTTAATAGCTATCAGGGAACATAATTAAGGTTTCCAGCTGCACATCATGAACTATCCAAGGACAATGAAAGGGTAATATCTCCCCACTCAGAAAAGAAGTTCTGTAAATTGCCTCATAACTAGTGAGATGGTGGAGCTCTCATCAGCCACTATTACTCATTGTGTTGTAGCCGCACTAAACATATACTTTGGTCTCCTTAAAAGGAAAACAACCACTTTGTTTAACAAAAACAAACTAAAAATACTCTCCACCCCTCCGCTTCATCCCAATCCCGGCGGTGTTCTTCGCTAATCTAGTAAAGGCACTTATAATTAGCAGACAGGAGCGTGGAGTACAAGATGTCCGGCACTCTGGACAGCTAATTATGCACGCCCGCGATCCTCCCTCTCCCATGCTCCCAGAAATGATGTCACGTGAGAGGTGTCAGATGAGCATCTGTAGTTTGTTTTTTGCTAAACGAAGTGGCTGCTTTCATTTAAAGACTATTGAAATGTAGTATGCTTACATAGGAAGTTCTGGTTTCTTGACAACTAGTACTCCTGGTGTGCAATCCCTGGAGTGTGTGGGCTGCAATGTAAGCAGCTATTCATCTAATCCTTGAAGTTTACATATTTGTGGCTTTTCCCAATGCTAGAAAACCATGTATAATCCCTGTAGTTGATATAAAATTATATAAAGTGTATTTTTTTCAAAAGAGTAAAATATACAGTGAAACATCAGATTTGACACTTATTTTCCAGTACTGTGAATTAACCCCTTATCGACATGTGACGTAATAGTACATGACATGTTGGGTCCCGGTGCAAAGGCTTACCGGTAACACCCGCGATCGGTGCCGGCACCAATCGCGGGTGCTTTCTTGCTGATGACCGCCGGCAAAGGTGCTGGCGGCTTCAAAAAGATGGCGGGGCATGAGCGCCGCGATCTTTCTGAGGATCGTCGCTCCCCGTGACGTCATCGGGCAGCAGTGAACCGTCGTCATGGTAGCTTCGGATTAACCCATTCATTACAATGTGCTATCAGCACATTGTAATGTATGAGCAGTAAAATACACATATACTGCCATACTCTAGTATGGCAGTATATGATAGGATCGTACAGACACCCTAGGGCAGTGATGGCGAACCTTTTTGAGGCAGAGTGCCCAAACTACAACCAAACACACTTGTATAAATAGAAAGTGCCAACATAGCAGTTTAAGAAGTAACATGTTTCTACCTGTTTTGTCACTGTTTTTAATTGTATTGGCATCCTAAGGACATCAATACAGTTGAAATAAAGAGGAGAAATTCAGATTATCATTGTAGCTTCCTTCCAGGGTCCCCTGAAGAGGAAGAACTGCGGGGCCCAGAGCTCCTTGCTCCTCCTGTAGTCCTGGGCAGCTAACAATTTGTAGTTTTAAGATAGCACTGATCATAGCACATCCTTGGTGGCCAGGGACTGCAGGAGGAGGTTTTGAGTCCTGTCTGGAAACACTGTGCTGGGGTGATGGCCTAGGTGCCCACAGAGAGTGCTCCGAGTGCCACCTCTGGCACCAGTGCCATAGGTTCGCCACCACTGCCCTAGGGAGTCTGAAAAATAGTAAAAATAAAAAAAAAAAGGTAAAAAAAAAAAATATAATAAAAAAAAAAAAAAAAATCAAATCACCCCCCTTTCCCTGGAACTGATATAAATATAAATAAACAGTAAAAATCATAAACACATTAGGTATCGCCACGTCCGAAAATGCCAGATCAAAATATCATAATAGTTTTTCACTGCGTTTAACCCTGTAACGGAAAATCGCCCCCAAAGTCGAAAATGGTACTTTTTTGCCATTTTAAAAAAATAAAAAATTCTATAAAAAGTGATCAAAAGGTCGCACAGTCCTAAAAATGATAACATTGTAAACGTCATCAAAATCCAAAAACTACACTACCCACAGCTCCATAGACCAAAGTATAAAAAAGTTATTAGCCCCAAAAAATTTTGTACAGGAGGTTTTAATTTTTTTAAATGTATGAAAACATTATAAAACCTATATAAATTTGTTATCACTCTAATCGTACCGACCCAAAGAATAAAGTAGACATGTCATTTGGGGCGTACAGTGAAATCCGTAATTCCAAGCCCACAAGAATATGGCACAAATGCGTTTTTTTACCAATTTCACTGCATTTGGACGGTCAAGCTGCTCCAGCAACAGCACAAAGGGGTCGAGATCTGGTGACTGGGCGGCCGCTCCATTACAGATAGAATACCAGCTGCCTGCTTCTTCCCTAAATAGTTCATGTATAATTTGGAGATGTGCTTTGGATCATTGTCCTATTGTCGGATGAAATTGGCTCCAATTAAGTGCTGTCCACAGGGTATGACATGGCGTTGAAAAATGGATTGATATCCTTCCTTGTTCAAAAGCCCTTTGACCTTGTACAAATCTCCTACTTTACCAACAACAAAGCAGCCCCAGACCATCTCATGACTTCCACCTTGCTTGACAGATGGCGTCAGGCATTTTCTAGCATCTTTTTACTTGTTTGGGCTCTCACAAATGTTCTTCTGTGTGAGCCAAACATCTCAAATTTAAATTTGTCTGTTGAAAACACTTTTTCCAATCTTCCTCTGTCCAATGTTTGTGTTCTTTTGCCCATATTAATATTTTCCTTTTATTACCCTCAGATATGGCTTTTTCTTTACCACTCTGCCCTGAAGGCCAACATCCTGGAGTTGCCTCTTCACTTCACTTTTGTTTTATTTTGAAACCTTCGGAGATGTATTATAGAGTGATATGTTGGATGAAGAGCTCCGGTCAGACTATTTATTTATTATGTATGATCTTCACTGTAGAGGTTGACACTATGGGTACTAGTGGTACTATAAAGCTGCCAGTGGAGGCATCAGTTTCTCAAACTAGAAACTCTAATGTACTTGTATTGTTGCTTAGTTGTGCAGCGGGCCCCCCACTTCTCTTTCAACTCTGGATAGAATCCATTTTTGCTTTCCTTTGAAGGGACTAGTATACACTGTTGTAGGAAATCTTACATTTCTTGGCAATTTGTCACATGGAATGGCCTTCATTTCTAGAAACAAGAATAGACGGTCCAATTTCACATGAAAGTTTTTTTTTTTTTTTCGGGCCATTGTGAGAGTTTCATAGAACACACAAATGTGATGCTCCAGATTCTCGACCAGCTCAAAGGAAGGTCAGTTTTATAGCTTATCTAACTAGCCAAACTGTTTTAGCTGTGCTAGAAAACTTGAACAAGGGTTTTCTAAACATCCATTAACCTTCTTATACAGTTAGCAAATACATTGTACCAATAAACCACTGGATTGGTGGTTGCTGGAAAGGTGGGTACGGAAAGTATTCAAACCCCATTTTTACAGCCAGTTGGAAAGTTTAAAAAAGTTATTTTTTGTTCATTAAAAAGGTTAGCCACTTTAAGATAAACATTAAGCATTGGTGAGGGGCAGGATTATCAACATTTTTCTAACTTGCCTTTATTAGGAATTCTCCAGAGTTGTCAGGTTCTTGGGTGGCGATCGGTTAGTCACCTCTCCATCTTCTCCACAGAAAGGAGGAACAAGTGATGTTCCTCTCGTCCTGTGCTCTGAAGCACAGCGCATGTGCAGTGCTACATCACTAAGAAGGCACACGGCCGATCCCACCTACTCCGGAGCAATGCCGAAAAGCTGGGGACAAGAAAAAGAGACCGGGTGAGTAAATTCACCCGGTACTGGCCATTGGGGTGGGGAGGAACCTATTTTAAATACAAATGCCCATATTTGTTTTAGTTTTTAGCCAAGGTGGCCAACCCCTTTAATGTACACTCTGCACCCCATCTTGCATGAAAAAAAACTGAAATGTAGATATTTTGCTAAATTATTAAACAGGAAAAACTAAAATGGAACATGGTCATAAGTATTCAGCCCCTATGCTAAGTATTGAGTAGAAGCATCTTTCAAGTTAGTACAGCCATGAGTCATCTTGGGAATTTTTCAACAAGTTTTTCACACCTGGATTCGGGCATTCTCTGCTATTCTTCCTTGAAGATCCTCTCCTGCTCCCTCAGTTTGGATGGTGAACATTGGTGGACAACCATTTTCAAGTCTCTCCAGAGATACTGAATGTAGGTCAGGGGTCTGGTTGGGCCAGTCAACTAGTTGTTCCGAAGCCACTAATAAATAATTTTAGCTGTGTGCTTAGACTCATTGCATTGCTGGAAGGTGAACCTTCATCCAAGTCCAAGGTCCAGAGTGCTCTCGAAAAGGTTTTCTTCCAGGATCTCTCTGTACTGCATCGACTTTCATTAAATTGCAACCAGTTGTCCTGTCCCTGCAGCTGAAAAGCACACTCATAGCAAGATGCTGCCACCATCAAGTTTCACTGTTGGGATTGTGTAAGCCTGGTGACAAGCAATGCATGGTTTTATCCACACATACCACTTAAAATTAACACCAAAAAGTTCAATCTTCGTCTCATCAGAACAGAGAATCTTATTTCTTACAGTTTGGGAGTCCTTCATGTGTTATTTTGCAAACTGTATGAGAACTTTCATGTCTTGCACTGTGGAGATGCTTCAGTCCGCACATGGTCATAAAGCTCTGCCTGGTAGAGGGCTGCAGTGATAGTTGACTTTGTAAAACTTTCTCCAATATCCCTACTGCATCTCTGGAACTCACACAGTGATCTTGGGGTTTTTCTTTACATCTCTCACCAAGACACTTCTCCCACAATAGCTTAGTTTGGGTTGATGACTAGGTCACGGAAGAGTTGTTGTCATCCAAAATCTCTTCCATTTAAGCATTATGGAGGCCACTGTGCTCTGAGGAACCTTCAGTGTTGCAGAAATTCTTTTGTAACCTTGGCCAGATCTGTACCTTACTACAACTCTGTCTCTGAGCTCCTTAGGCAGTTCATTAGACCTCACGATTCTCACGTGTTCTGATATCCTATGATATCGGAGGTCTTATATAAAACAGGTTTGTGCCTTTGCTAATGAAGTCCAAATCAGTTTAAATAAACACAGCTGGATCATAAAACAACAACTGTGGAGAGAGATTAGAACTTTGCATTGTCCTGTTCTTCCTGGACATAAATGAATAAACTGACAATACATTCTTATCTTCCCTTTTAACTAGGGCTTATTTAAATAGACCACTGTATCAAACTTTGTGGAGTTTTTGTCATTTAATAATTTGTGACTGTTTAATTTTTGGGCAAAATTAATACATGGTCTAAAATAAAAAAAAAGAATTACAGCTTGTAAATACCACCTCCATTTTGTTTGTGAAACATCCAAAGGGTTAGCACACTTCTTAAAGTTGATTTTTCACACATTGAAGGGTGTCGTTTCTAAAATGGCATAATTTATGGGGTTTTACTGC